>NC_089219.1:159391133-160130933 GCF_963924675.1 Phocoena phocoena
GATCACTCCCTAACACCATACACAAAAATAAGCTCAAAATGGATTAAAGACCTAAATGTAAGGCCAGAAGCTATCAAACTCTTAGAGGAAAACATAGGCAGAACACTCTATGACATAAATCACAGCAAGATCCTTTTTGACCCACATCCTAGAGAAATGGAAATAAAAACAAAAATAAACAAATTGGACCTAATGAAACTTCAAAGCTTTTGCACAGCAAAGGAAACCATAAACAAGACCAAAAGACAACTCTCAGAATGGGAGAAAATATTTGCAAATGAAGCAACTGACAAAGGATTAATCTCCAAAATTTACAAGCAGCTCATGCAGCTGAATAACAAAAAAACAAACAACCGAATCCAAAAATGGGCAGATGACCTAAATAGACATTTCTCCAAAGAAGATATACAGATTGGCAACAAACACATGAAAGAATGCTCAACATCATTAATCATTAGAGAAATGCACATCAAAACTACAATGAGATATCATCTCACACCAGTCAGAACGGCCATCATCAAAAAATCTAGAAACAATAAATGCTGGAGAGGGTGTGGAGAAAAGGGAACACTCTTGCACTGCTGGTGGGAATGTAAATTGGTACAGCCACTATGGAGAATAGTATGGAGGTTCCTTAAAAATCTACAAATAGAACTACCATATGACCCAGCAATCCCACTACTGGGCATATTCCCTGAGAAAACCATAATTCAAAAAGAGTCATGTACCAAAGTGTTCATTGCAGCTCTATTTACAATGGCCCAGAGATGGAAATAACCTAAGTGTCCATTATCAGATGAATGGATAAAGAAGATGTGGCACATATATACAATGGAATATTACTCAGCCATAAAAAGAAACGAAACTGAGCTATTTGTAATGAGGTGGATGGACCAAGAGTCTGTCATACAGAGTGAAGTATGTCAGAAAGAGAAAAACAAATACCGTATGCTAACATATATGTATGGAATTTAAGAAAAAAAAATGTCTTGAAGAACCTAGGGGTAAGACAGGTATAAAGACACAGACCTACTAGAGAATGTACTTGAAGATATGGGGAGGGGGAAGGGTAAGCTGTGACAAAGTGAGAGATTGGCACGGACATATATACACTACCAAACGTAAAATAGATAGCTAGCGGGAAGCAGCCGCATAGCACAGGGAGATCAGCTCGGTGCTTTGTGACCACCTAGAGGGGTGGGATAGGGAGGGTGGGAGGGAGGGAGATGCAAGAGGGAGGAGATATGGGAACATATGTATATGTATAACTGATTCACTTTGTTATAAAGCAGAAACTAACACACCATTGTAAAGCAATTATACTTCAATAAAGATGTAAAAAAAAATTCCCGAATTTATTTTACCTTTATGTGCTAATGTGAATATTATAATGCATCCTTCTTGTCTTGAGACTTTTTGAAAAAGCTTTGGGTGAAAACAATAGAATTCTGATAAAATCTATGTAATATATTAATAACTAAAGTAGTAAAGAATTTAGCTTGTCAGTCTCTTGACAACAGATATTTATATATCTATAAATTTAGTAAAATTTAGAAAATCATCACTATGAATATGAAATGATACTTTTAATTTAAAAATCACCCAAGTCACACCTCCACAAATTTGTAAGTAGAACTAGAATGCTGACTGCCGGCACTTCTGTCTCATGTGAATTTAAAATGAGATAATTGAAGACAAAATGCCAGCCAGATAATGAGAATCTGAAATAAGTATGAGAGGATCTCAAGATTGGCATGAAACTGGAAGTCATATGCAAAAAGAAAATGAATTTTATCAAAGGGCTTACTATAGAGCGTACAATGAACTAAAATGTGGACAAGAATATTAAATAACGGAGAGTGTTAGGTTCAGTTGTACCCACATAAAGAATATAGAAGAATGTGAAAAATTTATTATTTACAAAATCTTTGTAATGATTTTCCTTTCCCCACTAATGAATCTCTTAACCTCCAGGAGATTTCAGCCTGGAGAGGGATTTATAGAGGTTTGGTTTACAGGCCTGAAAGAAATAAGGCTATGAGTAAGATTTTGGGAAAGAGTCCTAAGTAGAGACATTCTAAATCAAACTAAACACCTTAGTCAGTGTTCAGTTTACTTTTTCTCCCCACAATATTTTTCTGCTTCTCATATGAATTTGATAATACTTAAGCTACAAAAAGAGAGTGGCTTGGATATGTCAGCAGCAGTGTGATTGGTCACATTATTAGAGTACTTTTATAATCTCCAGATGCTGACTTACTGTCCACCAAAGGTTTCACTGAACTTTCATAACCTTGTTCTACTGAGCTCCAAACCAACCCTTGTATATTCTATACTATAGCCAAGGTACATACCTTGCATCATGCCAGAAAAAAAGAAGAATCCATGGTACTCTGCTTAGAAACTAGTAGTAGATGTCAAATCCAATGAATTCAGTTGCTATCTTTCAGTTGTATATCTTTACTATACTCTTACACTTAATATGCTTTCCTTAACTTTTAAGGCTTCTCTTGTCTGGCTCTTTCTATCCAGAATCCTCCTTAGGCTTCTCTCAACACCAACATGTCTGATGTTGGTATCTTCAGGCACCATTCTTAGCCATTTATTTTTCTAACTACACACTGTTCTCACACTGGACATTTCTTTCCTTCCTTCGTTTCCGCATTGCTGCTGATGGATATTTGTATCTCTGACCTGACTCTCCTACTTCCTTCAGATCCCCACGAGGTAACTCACATACAGGATGATCAACTCAGAACTCATTCCTTTTACTGTGTTTCCTGATTTTACAAACAGCCCAGCATCCACACAATTCCCCAAGCAGCAAATAGGAAACTGTGTGATGTTTCCCTTTCTCTCCATTTAGTCATTAAATCCTGGGAATTCTAGTACCTAAACACCATTCAGAATTTGTTTCCTTCTCACTAATACTGGCTCAATTAACAACCTTATCATTTTTATGATCGGATTACCAAAACCTTCCAACTTCAGTAGCTTCTAAGTAGTTTCCCTGTATCCAATTTTGTCTTTTCCAATACATGCCTCATACCACTACCAAAGTCTTCTTTGTAAAACATTTCATACAGACGTCCTTCCATGACGCTTCACTGCCTTCAGGATAAAATCTAAATTACTTGGGAGAGATCTGTCCTAACATGACCCTACCTACCTGGTTAGATTCTTCTGGCTTTTCTCTGCAGGACTCTATGCATCATCCATACTGTGCTACATCTGGGGAGATCGGGGAGAGCTTGCATGAGCTCCATCACACTCTAAACATTCTATTTTCTCTGTGTAGGAATGCTCTCCCTCTCATCCTTATTCATGTAACTTACAGTTACATTCAAGACTTAGCTTAGCAACTACTTTAAGAAGTGTTTCCTACCCTGGCATTCTCCTCCTTCCTTTTGGATTGATTCAAATAGGCATTCTCTGTATCCCAGAGCAACCAGTGTTTTCATAGCAATAATGACACTGCATATGTATATTTTCTTGTCTGTCTCTCCAATTAGATACTCATCTTCTAAAGTAAAGTACCATATTTTCCTTATTTCTACATCCTCTGAGTTCCAACTCATAGTAGTTACTCATTAAATATTTAATAGGCAAATGGACTATAATGGAGTGGGTTCTAAAGTTAACACATAGATTATGAGGTATAACCAAAATCAACCTTGGAAATTCCTTAGGAAGGTACTACACTGAAGACCAATATACTGTCTCAATATAGTCAAGCTCAGCACAGTTTTTCCTCTAGCATTGAAATAATATAGTTTCTTTAGATGAACACCTCTACTTACGATGCACTTAATGACAATGTTTTATAAAAACTATGTATTTTTAAGCACTAGAATTTATATCCCATGAAACTCTAAGGATGGCAAGTAGAAACTGACGTGGAATAAAAGAATAGCAAATTTCTCTCTCATCTTCAGGTCACTCTGAATATACTCAGCAAGCGGAATGGCAGAATCACCATTTCCTTCTTTCCTTCCCTTCCACTCTCCTTCCTCCCCTCCCTCTCTCCCTCCTTCCCTCCTTCCTTCCTATCTATCTATGTTATCTCTTGCTGGGCCTATTTCTTTGAGTTCATATAAATTAAATAAAATTATTATATGACTCCATTGTGCTGATACGCCTATAAGCAGCCACTGTTGATTTTTCACAACCAGTATTTCTCTCATAATCTACTTCCACCAAGATTATGTAGTGCTTTAAACAATATTGTCAAATGCTGGGATAATAACAAGCATGGCCATGAGCATGCTAAACTCTTGTGCGGTCTATCAGGCTGAAAGAAGTCCAGATAGTCACAAAAATGTGAAGAAAGTATAAGAAAAGAAATGTCTCAGCTGTTGATCTTATGCTTCAAAATAAACATTCCAGAACATAAGCTAAAAGAATACTATTGCTAATTAAAAATCAACAGACAATAAATATGAATTGAGTGAAAACTTAGCTAGTTATAATTAACTTCAATGGGTCCACTAGAGAAGCCTATCTCTGGGCAAACACTGGATAGAAAGAGATTTGAGGATGCTGCCATTTGGATGAGTACTATCAATTTACCAGAGCTTACTTTTCAACAGGCTAGTGTTCTCTGCTCAAGTTTCCTAGATACCACACAGACATTCCACATTTGGGAAACTCATGGTGTATCAATAAGTGTTGGTATGGATTGTTTGTATGAATTTGTAGATTTCTGTACTTTAATTCTCTCTACTTCAATCTTATCTCAAAAATGTAAGTTCTACATTTAGTAGTTTTTCTACAGCAATTGAGTTTTCTGCATTTCTAGGAAGCATCCCTGAGCAGAATAATGGCATGGTGAACCTAAAGCGAAACCAAAATAAAATAAGTCACCATAAGCATATACTGAATACAGATTTCCTTCTCAGATAAGTTTAATAGGTGAAATAATCCCATCGCTAAAGAAAACCATCTGGCTAGTCTGAAAATATGCTTTTGTGTAAAAAAAAATTTTTTTAACAGTCATCAATTGATTAATCGCCGAAGTACTCTAGGTTTAGAATAAAAGTGCAGGTGCCACCTAGCTCCCTCTACTAAGCTTCTAGGCAGCTTCCTTTCATCCCACCATCCAAAATTCTTCTTTCTTTCCTGTGAAGTCCCATGGTCCTTAATCTATGCTTCTGATAAAAGTGATAATTATCACTTTACACTTAGTATAACTTTTGTACCTAATCTTCCCCACTAGATCATAAACTCTTTGAGGGTAAAAGTTATGTTTAATTGAGATTTGTATGCCCCATAGTATCTACCAGCGTGTCCTGCTCATAATAAATATGCACTTTATAAATACACTCAAAGATACTTCCCCCTGAAAAAACATTTTCAGCTTTTTTTCTAAAGTAAACTATATACCATATTACTTTCTATTTTTCTTCCTATTTCTCAGCAGTTCCTAGTTTACCACTTTTGCTAACTTCTTTCATCCCTGTTCCCTGAGGGAATCTGTTCATCTATTCACTTATTTACTCATTCAAAACATCCAATAAATATTTGAAGGTGCCAGAGTTATACCAGTAAGCCCCTTAGGGAGCTCTGAGTCTAGTAGGAAAGATAGACAAGTAAATACATAATTATAAAACAATGTGCTAATTTTTGTAATGGATGCAAACACATGATACTGTCTAAGAGTACTTCTGCAATTTAAGAGTGCTTCTCCAAGATTTTGCCTGCAGTTTATCATTTCCCTATGTAATATTCTCTCCCCTGGTCATCCATCCATCCATCCCTCCATCCATCTGCCTGCCTATCTTCCTTCCTTCAATTTTAATACACAAAATACAAAAGCTGCACAAGAATAAATAAGTGAAAAATAAGTTGTCCGCCCATCTTTTCCCCAGTGACTCAGCTTGCCTTCCCAAAGGTAAGCAATAATGTCCAGTACATAATTTCAGAGATACTCAGTGTATACACAGACATATATACACATATATATGGTCTTACTTTAACACAATAGAAGCATACTTTACATTCTGTCTGCACCTTGTTTTTCTTATTTCATAATATATCTTAGAAATTGCCTTGTCTCAGCCCATATTGGGCTACCTCATTCTTGTTAATGGATATAAAGTATTTCACTGCGTGAATGTAACACTGATTAAGCAGTCTCCTTACTGAATGCTCATTTAAGGTACTACAATAGTGCAATGGATATATTTATCCATATATTATTCTGTGGTATATTTGTCAGTATGTTTGTAGGATAAATTCCTGGAAATGAAATTGCTGGGTCCCAGAATACGTGCTCTTTTAATTTTGATAGATACTAACATAGAAGTTTCACCAATTTCATTTCCCACAAAATAGGAAATATCCACTTCCATAACTTAAGTTACAGTCTTTATGGGAATTGCTCCCAAATCTGTATCCATATTCTGACCCTTTATTTATTCTCTGTGATATCTCCACATATGTTTTTCTTAGAACCTTAGGAAAAAGCTTTTCAAACCCAAATTTATAATTTTACCCTTAACACATTCTTCATAAACTCACTGTATATGTTAATTTTCCTGACCCCAACCAAAAGTCACTTTTGATATGTCTTTTTTTAAAATAAATTTATTAATTTTATTTATTTATTTTTGGCTGTGTTGGGTCTTTGCTGCTGCACGTGGGCTTTCTCTAGTTGCTGCGACCCAGGGCTACTCTTCGTTGCGGTACACATGCTTCTTATTGCGGTGGCTTCTCCTGTTGCAGTGCATGGGCTCTAAGCGTGTACGCTTCAATAGCTGTGGCATGAGGGCTCAGTAGTTGTGGCTCGCGGGCTCTAAAGCGCAGGCTCAGTAGTTGTGGTGCACGGGCTTAGTTGCTCTGCGGCATGTGGGATCTTCCCGGAACAGGGTTTGAACCTGTGTCCCCTACGCTGGCAGGCTGATTCTTAACCACTGCACCAGTAGAGAAGTCCCATGCCTGGGCTATTATAATCTAACTACTCAACTTCTTCCTCTGTGCTTGCCTACCAGTGATTCTGCTCATATCTTCCTCTCCGCCTGAAATATCCTCTCAAATCAGTTCCCCTGATGAAATCTCATTAAGCTTACCCTAAATGCTAGATCATCCATAACACATTTTCTTTTATGAATTTATTAACACTTAGGTCTTTCACTATATAATAATACACTTATAAGATAAATTTAAAGCTCTTTCACTATATACTATTTGTAATACAGTTATAAGATAAATTATAAATTCTTAACACATTTGGATAAACTCACACTGCCAAGGCACTCAAAATGTGTTTACCAAATGAACGCATGAATTTTTTGCTATAGACTAATTCCTATAAGTCTGATAATTCTATAGGGGAAAATATTGTATAAGGGATATTTTCTTCTTCCTTCCTTCCCTCCTTCCTTCCTCCCTCCCTCCCTCTCTTTCCCTCCTTTCTTTGTTTCTTTCTTTTCCTCCCCCCCCACCCTCTCTTTTCTTCCATTCCTCCTTCCCTCTCTTCCTTCCCTCCTTTCAGATAATAAGACTGTTTTAAGGTCTGTGAGATACAAGCCCTTATTTAATAATTAAACTTATTTCAGAACACTCACAATGTGAAATATTTCCAGTTAACTAGTGCAGTTAATTACATTTTCCCTTCGCATTTATTTTGATCAAATATAGGGAGGAGAAAGAATAAAGTAATAGGTGAAATATACTACTAAAATGATTGACTTTTCCTTCAAAACTACAAAATTCCTTAAAAATCCCTTACATACAGTCAAAGTTATTCTAACTACTATGTAGAAGAAGGCAGAACTCAACCACAATGTGCCTATGGCCTATTGTTAAACAGAGTTTAAAATGCACAAAATAATTTTTCATAAGTTTCACAAATCTTTAGGAAGAACTATGTAAAGCATCATAAACCCTCTATTTCTGGTTTTCAAAATTAAAAACCATGATTTTAAAAATCATATCTGTAGTAACATTTTTTTGCATTTAAAAAATTTAGAAAAAAGAGTATGATTAAACGTTCCTATACATAGAAGTCATTGTAAAAAATAAATGATCCTTATATTTCATTAGAAAATTATTTAGCTCCCATTTACTAAAATAGTAGAAAGAGCTATACAAATCCCTATCAAGAAGTAGAGAA
This sequence comes from Phocoena phocoena, assembly GCF_963924675.1. Classification (NCBI taxonomy): domain Eukaryota; kingdom Metazoa; phylum Chordata; class Mammalia; order Artiodactyla; family Phocoenidae; genus Phocoena; species Phocoena phocoena. Next base: position 159,399,247 of record NC_089219.1, read on the forward strand.
CTATTACGTTATAACTTGTATTGTAAATAAGTTTTAAAAAATAACAATACTACCATGCAAATGCAAGTGCTGGTTATACTTCTTGACTCACCTCTCCCCCATTAACATATTCCATCACAAAACACAAACGGTCTTTTGTCTGGAAGGAATATTTCAAGGACTTGAAATGAAAAAGAAAAAATGTTATATTATAATCCTACATTCTTACAATGGTATCAAAAAGAGAATACTTAGAAACAGTAAGCATGATTGATAAAATGAATTGTTTTGTTCCTTAAGAGTGTATTTATTCCCTTAAGAATGCTTAAGTAAAAGTTTATGAGAAATATAGTACAAATTTTGTGAAGATCAGCAATGAGTATTATTTGGGGAAAATTAGAATTATGATTTTTACTAAAAATAAACTTAGTAATTGTTATGAGCACTTCTCAATCTACTATGTCATCTACTTGAAACTGTATTGTTCCCTAAATTTCTTATCCATGAGACCTTAAAAGTAAGGCCTACAAATTACTTCAGGGAAAGTCTTAGGAGTACAGTTATAGTGGTTATACTGGGGTTTCTAATATAGTTTCAGTATCACTTCTTGCATAGAGGTCGCATTACATGACCCAATCCAACAGAGTTGTTTCAGATAATCTTATAGGTTATAACGATATTAAAACTTTAGAGCCAACTATCTTAATACACTGAAAAATAAACACACAACAATGTAACAAAGTAAGTCTATATATCTGGTGATACCTCTGAAAAAACCTACTAAATAATCCTAAATCTTTAAAAGTTTCTCCTTTTGAAAGTCTGTTATATTTTTTATTTTTTGCGGTACGCGGGCCTCTCCCTGTCGTGGCCTCTCCCGTTGCGGAGCACAGCCTCCGGATGCACAGGCTCAGCAGCCATGGCTCACGGGCCCAGCCGCTCTGCGGCATGTGGGATCTTCCTGGACCGGGACATGAACCCGTGTCTCCTGCATCGGCAGGCGGACTCTCAACCACTGCGCCACCAGGAGAGCCCTGAAAGTCTGTGATTTTTAATCTTAATACACTTCATTGGAACCAGGAACATACAGAAACTTTGCAAATTATGCCTCTATTACAAGCAATCTAAACGGGACTAAAAAAAAAAATCAGTCTGTTTCAAAATAACTAAGTTATATGTATTTAAGTCACAGTTTATACTTTATCTAATGAAGAAAATGTACCATGACTTATTCTATTTTTAACTTAAATGCTATCTTTAAATTTATTTTTAAATGTATTTTTTTAAGGCAGTGAAAGTTATTGGAAGAAAAAAAAATCTCAAAAAAACTTATGGGTATATAACGAGAGGACTACAAATGCATGCATATTGTAAACTTAATCCATACATTCTAATAATTTCCCCCAAACTGACTTATCTACAAAGAAAATGTCATACCTAAATAAATGTTATTTAAAATGTTATTTTTTATAGCTTAGATTCTATAATAAAACTCCCTTAAATATAAAATGTTATAACATCTTTCCTCTAAGCACTTACTGTTAAAAAGGGATGTCTAGTGTTCTTTAATACTCTGCTTTCAGTTAAAGTGTGTGCCACTTCATCCTACAAAAGAAAAAGGCAAACCTTTAATATATGTTCTGAGCACAAATAATATAAAAATTTTGCTATTTCTCTAAGACCAGAAGAGGTAAACACAGACACAGAAAAAGATTTTAAAACACATGCTCCCTTTATTGCTAAGCTTCTCTTCCACCAAAAAAAAAATCAAATTAGTGATTTAAATCAGATGGCTATAATGTATAAACTCATATAAGTTCAGTCATACTTAAAGTATAGCAATAATGATATAATAATCAGCAAAAATTATCAGGGACACAGAAAATGAAATAGTAAGCCTTTCCCCTTGAAGAGAATGCCTTATAAGTTAACAGCTAGGCATGGAGTAGTTAATATTTCCATGTCTGTATTACATTGTATTCAGGGGGATTTAAAGGATATATTTCATTAAATATCATAGAATTTGTTGCAAGTCTTCTACCTAAAAGAAAAATCAGTTATTGAAAAGGGGGACACAGTACCTGTATAAGATTTAATTCTTAAAAAAAAAAAAGATTTAATTCTAAATTATACATTTTAGAAATAAAAACAGAGTATAAAAGCTGTATATTTTTGCTTGTGGCTTTTTTAGCATGCTTCTTTTTTTTTTTTTAAAAAAAAGGTCACAGCCTATTCTAGGTGACACTTTTTAAATCTGCATATATTTCAAACCAAAAATACACTAAGAGTGTATTTCCCCAATCTTGTACATAAATTTCATCTTGACATCAAAAGTGAACTAGGAAAGATTTCCTCAACATATGGAGAACTGGAAAAATGTTTCATATTTTAAAAATAACACTATCTTAAAGAATGAAAGGAAAGGAAGACAACTGCTGAAACTAACACAGCATCTCTGGTCTCTGCTGCTGCCAAGATCCTGAACAAGGCCCTTACTGGATCAATTTCTTAATATTGCTGGCAAATCACAGTTAGGTTATAAGTAAGACAAGGGAACATTAGGACACTGCATTATATTTATTATTTTTATAAAAGCATCTGACCTTAGTTAGACTTAGCAGATAAATGAGCAATAGACTGATCAAAGATGCTAAAATCCAAAACCCATTCCAAGAGGGAGAGACCAATTCTGTCTGAACAGAAAGTAAAGTGTAATGACATAGTATTTAAAACCAGTGAAATAAAGTATGGGTAAGAAAGCATTCCAGTCTTATGTGTTTAATAAGAACCAGGCTTAAGTGCTCAAACAGTATGAAAGTCCCTGTCATATCATACCATAACTTCTAAATTAATTAAAGTAATAGCAAATATCTTAATACAAAATAAATAAGCAGAAATGACACCATAACTAATTTCTGTGCCCACAGTGCCTAGCATAATGATTAGCATACAGTAGGCACTTATTAATGTTTGTTGAACTTAGCTGTTTATCATAGGAATGAATTCCAAGATGTCAAATGTGTGGGACTTCACTCATTCAATCATTTATTCCTTCAATAGATATGAAACAAATATATTCTGGGTATTGTTCTACCCATTGAAGAGAGGCCAACTGAACAACACAGACCAAAGTCCTGCCCTCATGGAGCTTTCATTCCAGTTAGTCAGATGGTGGTCAGTATTAATGGAAAAAATAAAAAAGAGAAGGGGATACTGCAGTTTATGAGAATCATATAATGAATGTAAAATATAAGATTAAGGATTACACAGTGGCTATTTTGAGATATAGAACTGAATTCAATGATTAAAAAACCAAATCCTCGATATGCATTTACTTAATGTTAAGACAGTGCAAGTATAAAGTGGTTTAAAAAAAAGATATGATTCTTTTGCTCATGGAGTTCACATGCTAGTGGACAAGACATAACAGATTGGTAAATATCCAATTTAAGAAATAATTACGAATTCTGATAAGTGATCTGATTTTCTTAAGGGAAAACTGGGGTATCTACTATAGTAAATGGGATAATGAAGGAAAATCAATGCTACTGGAAGATCATAGGTTGGGTAATGTGATGGTGTAGGCGATGGAGGATCAGAGGCCCACAGCTGATTTCTGTTTTTAAGTTTGCTCAGCCTCCTCTGAGAAGGAAAGCAAAAACAGGAGGGATCAATCAGGAGACAACTGCAGTACAAGAGTGAAATGAGGATGGCCTGGATGACAGGAACAGCAGGAACAAGAAAAAATGTTTGGAGTATTTTTGAGATATAAAATTAATAGTAAAAAACTAACAGCTATATGCTTCCAACAAGAGGGTAAAGCAGAAGAAATATTTCTTTATATGCAGTCAGAAAGAGATTCACAGAAGACATAACATTTACCTATTATACTTCAGGATTTTAAGGGATTTGAGGCAGTGAACTAGGAAAAGATTTAAAGGTAAGTTTAAAACCAGAAAAGATATTCTAGTACTTCAGAAAATATTTCTGGCAGATATTTCATTCTATTTTGTTGAAACAAACTCATTATATGTAACAGTTGTTCTTCTAAATCACTTCGTAAGTTTCATGAAAGATTATATTTTTTCTAAATTCTATGATCTGCCTAATCACATTAAAGGAGCCAAGTAAAGATGTAGGTAGGCAAAAGCTAAAGGCAATATTTCTTTGTTGTAAGAATGAAACCAGAATTAATACCATGTACATATCTTTCATGTATTAAAATGTATTTTCTACCATATTTTTACATCTGATCAAATTAGAATTTCCCCCTTAATGCAAATTTAATGGTACAATATTTCACATACTATTTAGTTTCTGCTATGAAGATAAGGTATGCACAAGCTAAAAAGTAAACACAGATGTCAATAATTTTTAATTACAGTTAAAAGCAATATGTCAAAACAAAAAGTTATAAATAACAGTGATAAAGCTTAGTGGCTAAAACAATATGATGCTTTTTAAAAAATCCATTTGTTGATCATGATTACAAATGAAGAGTGCTTCGGTATATAATGTAAGTATAATGTTTTCATGAAAAAGCTTTTGAAATATAGTTTCATGTATATTCATCCATGGTAAAATACTAAACAATGAATTTTAAAATCTAATTTCTTTCATAGAAAGAAGTTTACAGAGAATGGAATTTTATTTCTTTCAAACATGAGGCAGAATAATCTTCCTCATATTTATTTTCTCAATTGTCTCTAATTTATCACTGCCCTCTACTACACAGAGTGTAAAATTCTCCTTTCATTTGCCGCACTTATTGTGTTGTGGTAGTTAGGGGTTGTTTTTGGAGGGGGCACAAGGAGTAAATGACGGCAGAGAAACAGAAGAAAAGAACATCTCTATTACTGAGGACCAAGGGTGTCATCTCCTTTAATCCTTGTAGTAACTGAGCAGGTTTGGTTTGACTATTCCCATTTTATATGAGGCAATCAAGGTTCACAAAAGTTAAACTGCTCAAGTTGCAGGTGAAAAGGTCAATATTGATCCCATCTAAGTCCAACATCAATGGTCATTTCCACTTCACCACACTGTCTCCCATCTTCAAAAAGCCTGGTACCAACTTTACTAGGTACTTTAACTCCGTTCACATTATTTTCTCCATTTTGACAAGACTATAATGACTGACTTTTATCAGAAGCTGGTTGAACTCAAGATACATCATATCTAAGGCATCTTTTTTTTTTTATTCAGAGCTATAAATGACACTCAGAGGAGGAGATGTAGCAGGTGGGGAAGCAGAGAGAAGAGGGGAGAAGTTTTTACCTTGGCACCTTTATTCTTAATTAAACCACAATGACTACAAGTGATCATTATTTACTTGTTCTGATTTGACAAGCCGTATGTCAGCAATCTATACTTTTTTCTTCCGTAGCAAAGATGTCATACTTATCAAGCTCTAAATTTTGGGGTTGTAACTTCCCCCTCTTTGGAAAACTTGAGCAATGGCCCAGATGCAGACTTCTAATACTTCCACTCTCCAGCTCTCACACTTTCTCCTCACCGTTCCTTCATTTCTATTGCTATTACCTTTTTTGAAGATCTTTTTCATCTTGATGGAAAAAATGAAAGCACAATTGTTCCCTGTTGTCTATGAATATTATATCACCTTTATCAAATGTTGTTATTTGATACTTAATTTTTTTTTTTTTTTTTTTTTTTGTGGTACGCAGGCCTCTCACTGCTGTGGCCTCTCCCGTTGCGGAGCACAGGCTCCGGACGCGCAGGCTCAGCGGCCATGGCTCACGGGCCCCAGCCGCTCTGTGGCATGTGGGATCTTCCCGGACTGGGGCACGAACCTGTGTCCCCTGCATCAGCAGGCGGACTCTCAACTGCTGTGCCACCAGGGAAGCCCTAATACTTTATTCTTGATGCTCTTGTTCCAAATATCGGGCTGGCCAAAAAGTCTTCTTGAGTTTTTCATATGATGTTACCGAAAAACCCAAACAAACTTTTTGGCCAAACCAATGTTACTTGGATGGAGGGCTACATTAACTTCTTTGACTTCAGTCATGACATAATCTTCAGCACCTAGTCCTTCTTAAATTGTAGAACATGCTGCTTGTCTATATTGCCCTTCACTACATTCCCTTCTTTCCTTCTGCCTCTTCCAATTCCCAGTATTGGAATACATCAATCTCTACTTTCTCACTTTTATTGATATATTCCACATCTCAAGGGGAATAAAATCACAAACATACTGACTAGCACCATAATAATGCCCTCTCTAATCTCAGCTGAATCTTCTTAGGATTCTTTAACTCATCCCTACCAAGGTCATTCTTCCATTTCTCAGTATGAATGTTTCAAAACTTTCCCAGGCCTCCTACCAAGCCTGGTATGTATAATGAAATGTACACACAACCCCACAAGGTTACCTTACCTAGTTAAACTACTGAGCTGAGATTGGCACCGAGGTCTATCTGACTTTCATTAAGTCCAGGAGATTTTCATTAAGTTGTCTTTCTTTATCTCAACCTCACTCCCACAGTTTCATCCTACTTCCTACTCAGAATAGAGGTCATTAACCTCTTACCTTCATAGGTATACTCATTCCCTTGGTGACTTCATTCAGACTATGACCCTAAATACAGTCTATATGGTGATCATGGACTTCCACATTTGTGTCTCAAATGCAGGCTTCTTCCCTAAACTCCAGAAATGCTTATTTGACATGGATGTCTAGTAGATGTCTTTAACTTGAGTGTCTAACAGAAATATCAAATTTGACATGTCCAAAACCTAATTTCTAATCTCCCATGAAAAGGTTTGTTTCTCCACAGAAAAAAAAATCATCCCCATTGCTGCAAATGGCAACAGCATCCTTCCAGGTGCTCAGGCCAAAAACCTGGCAATGATCCTCAACTCCTTATTTTCTCTCAGACCCTACATTCAATCTGTCAGGCAATCCTGATGGCTCTTCATCAAAATATACCCCTGATTGATTACGTCTTACCACCTCCACTGCTAATACCCTAATGTAAGCCACTATATCAATTATCTGGATTATTGCCATTAACTCCTAACAAACTCCCTGCTTCCAACCCACAGTCTATTCTCAACACTGCAGCCAAAGTGATGATATTAAAATGAAAATTATATCATGTTACTATACTGCTTAAAAACTTCCAATGGCTTCCCATTACACTGAGTAAAAACCAATATCCTTACAATATCTACCACTACCCTAAACAACCCTCCACTACTTTTACTCTACACAAGCCATGCTAGACTAGATTCCTAGCTATTTTAAAAATATGCTCCTTCCTCAGTGCTTTTTTGATTGTGATTTCCTCTGTCTGGAATATTCTTCCTCCCAAATACCTGAAGTCTTCCTCCCAAATATCTGAAGTCTTCCTCCCAAATACCTTGCTTCCTCATTTCCTTCCAATGTTCACTGAAATTTCACTTTCTCAGTGAGGTCTTCTGTGATCATTCTATTTAAAACTACAAAACCCACAAAAATCACAAACACTACTATTCCTTGTTTCCCTACCCTACTTAATTTTTCTCCATGGTATGTATTAATTTCTTACATACTGCAAGTTACTCATTTGTCATGTGTCCGTTTCCTGACTAAAATGTAATTTCCAAAGGGGAGGAATTTTGGTCAGTCTTATTCATTCACATATTCCCATTGCCTAGGGCAGTAACTAGTAAATAATTAGGTGTTCAATTTATATTTGTTGAAAGAAAGAATGAATGAATCAGTAAATAGTGAATGATAACCCTAGGAATGATGCTAAAGAATGATAGAATCTTCACGACTGCAAGAAGCAAATCCAGAACACAAATCAATGAAATCATACCTCCGATAGCACAATGACAGATGATGAAGATGCAGCAGATCAAAGCAAATACATTCATCATCTGCCTTCTACAGTAAACCACAATCATTTGCACAGTAGATAATACAGAGGTTCATGAGAATCTGAAAGAATGGATCAAAGAAGCTGGCAGATGATAAGAATTTCTGGTTAGGGGCCAGCACTTAATAACTTAAAAGCCAAGGAAAGAGAAGTGTCAGCAGTCAAGTCAAAGCACTGGTTTGATATTTTAATAGGTGTATGTGTAGGAAAGAATGAATTCAGAAGGCCTGGATTGCTCAAACCCTGTACACTCACAAGGAAAGTCAATCCTCAGGATGGTCCCTTGGCCAGCTCCTGGGAAATAAGTTCTGATCCCGTGGAATATTCTACCTGGTAAGAGCATTTGTGCACGCCAGAGATCTTGGGCCACATGACACCAGTTTGACTAGCCAGTTCATGCAAACAGCAGGAAGAATGATGAATGCTGTGTGCCTGATTTTGCTCAGGATGGCTAGGGAAACCACACAGGTGCTGCTTGCCTACATGACTCACTTAAAATAAAAATCCGGGAAACCAAGGCTTGGGTGAGTTTCCTGGGTTGACAACGCTTTGCACATGTTGTCACACATTGTTACTGGGGGAATTAAGTGCATCCATGTGACTTTACTGGGAGAGGACACCTGAAAGGTTTCTCCTGGACTTTGTCCCATATGACTTTCCTTTTGTTGATTTTAATCTGTATGTTATCACTGCAATAAGCCATAACCACTAGTATATCAGCTTTCCTGGATCCATGATTCCTAATGAAATATTAAGCCTGAGAGTGGTCTTAGGGATCACTGACATTTAGCACCAGAAATAGGACTTGTTAGGAGTGACGTCAACAAGATGGAGGGCTAGGAGGTCCCAATATTAGGTTATCCTACAAAAGCAACTACAAACTGATGAAAACAGCTTTTGAAAAGCTCTGGACTACAATGAAATCAGAAGAAAGCAATGAAGCAGCATAAACCCTGTAGAGTTTTTAAAAACGAGGATGGCTGCCAGAAAAGTATAGGAAGCATTTTACCTGTGACATCCCATCCCCTAGACCAGGGCAGTTAGGCACCAGAAAAGATGTCCTCAGAGGGATTTCCCCCTATGTGGAAAATAAGAGCAAGAGAACTCCAACAAGCTTCATTGCCATGGCTGTTTGCAGCTTTCACTACTGAGGATTCCCACAGTCTTCACCAACACTGACTGAACTCAGCTAACAGAGCTACCGAAAGTCCACACCACTGCAGCTCCTCTCTGGGGCAGGAGCTGTTGCTGCGGATGACACCTGGCCTCAGGGACCCTAGTCACTGCTGTGTCTGGCTCCCTGGATCTCAGGATGCCACAAAATCTAGCCATCCACAAAGCCAAGCTGCTGCTGCTCTGAGCCCTACCACTGAGTCCTAATCAGGGCTTTGACCTGCCATACAAGGGCTACTACTCTGTCTCCTGCCTTCCATGTCCCACCTTAGGGCTCTACCATGCCACAACCAGGGCCATGGCTGCTCTGCTTGTGTTCCACTCCCAGGATCCAGTTGCAGCTTTGACCTGCCGTAAATGGGGCTGTGCCACTGCTCTGTACCCTGCCACTGGGTCCCAAGTTGTAGCTTTGACCAGTCATAACTTGGGCTGCAATACCACTGCTCTGCACCCTACCCCTGGGTCCTAAGACAGGACTTTGACCTGTCATAAGGAGCCACCCTGCGGCTGCTCTGCACCCTGCCCCTAGGGTCCCGACACATATCTTTAATGGGCCATTACCAAGCAATGTTGCCACTGTTCTGCAACCACCCCTGGGTCCTAAATTGTGGCTTCGATCTGTCATCATCAGGCTGTGCTGCTGCAACCCTGTTCCCTGTCCCTGGGTTTCTGTCACCATTTGACCTGCCATTACAGGGCCACATGCTGCTGCTCAGCACACCGTCCTTGGGGTTCCAAGTCAGAGCTGTGACCCACCATAACTGGGGCAGGTGGTGCTACATCTGCTCTATACCCTGCCCCCGGGGTTGAAAGTCAGGGCTTTGAACTGTCCATCAGTAGATTGTGCTGTTGGAGCTCTGCAACAGCCCCCAGAGTTCAAAGTTGCTGCTATGACCAAACATCACTGGGGCCAATCTGTTACTGTTCTGCAACCGCCCCGTGGGTCCTAGGCCATGGTTATGACTTACCATTGCTGAGGCCAAGATGCGGCTGCTATAAAACTGAACCCTGAGGCCAGAGTCATCTATAAGAAGTACACTACTGTACTCTGGCTCTGGGTCCCAAGCCACTGCTGAACCCTGTCATCCCAGGAATCATGCTGCTACTGCATTCCCCTTTACCCCAGGGCCTGAGTCACTGTGGTGATTCCCAGGAACCCAGACCCCAGTTCCATGGGAAGTCTTCACGTGCCTGCACCAGTGAAACCAGTGCCACTGCCACTGTAAGTGTACCTGTGACCCCACGACTCAGGTGTTGTGTTAGCTCTGTGCGCACCAGGTGCCAGAATACCAGCTCCACTGATGCCCCAAGTGTCAGCACACCAGCCCTGTCATCAAGAGGGATTCCCTTGGCTAGAATTTTGACAGGCAGAAAAGAATAGTAGGATCCCTGCAGCTTTTGCCACCACTGTCACCCACATCTTCTAAAAGAAGATGTCACAATCTATGCTGATGTTGATCTCAGCTGACAGAGCTGCATGGAAAGGACTTTAGTGTGCCCTCCCTGGAACCAGAGACACTGCACCCTACCCAGCTGGCATATTCACAGTCATCTTTAGGTGATAATCTTTCCCCAGTGAAGCTAGTCTTTAAAAGCTGAAAAAGGCAACTGCTCCCTTGAATGCATGATTATCAACTCAAAGACATTAGAAACATGAAGAAGCAAGAAAACATGACATCACCAAAGGTACACAAGAATTTTCCAATAACTGACACCAAAGAAATGGATTTGAGTTACATGAAAAAGAATTCAAAGTGTTTAAGGAAGCTTAGCAAGATTCAAGTGAACACAGAGAGACAGCTAAATGAACTCAGAAGAACAATACATGAACAAAACAAGAAGTTTGACAAACTAGTAGAAATGATAAAAAAAAAGAACCAATCAGAAATTCCAGAGCTGGAGAATACAAAGATTGAAATGAAAAGTGAAATAGAGAAATTCAACAGTAGGCTCAATAAGGCAAAAAAAAAACAATGTATGAACTTGAACACAGATCCCTTGACATTTTCCAGTCAAAGAAAAAGATGTAAGAATGAAAGAGTAAAGAAAACCTCTGTGACTTATGGGATAACACAAAATGAGACAATATTCAAATTATAGAAATCCAGAAAAGGAAGGGACAAAGGAACACAAAATATATTTAAAGAAATAAGGGCTTAAAACTTCTCTAAGCTGGAGAGAGATATGGACACCCAGGTACACAAAGCCCAAAGCTCCCCAAACAGATTCAACCAAAAGAGATCTTTACCAAGATACACTGCAAACAAGCTCTCAAAAAATATAAGACAAAGAGAGAATTTTGAAAGCAGCAAGAGAAAATGTATTCATCACATACAAAGAAACTCCAATAAAGCTATCAGCATATTTTTCAACAGAAATCTTGCAGGCCAGGAGAGAGTGAGATGATATATTCAAAGTGCTCAAAGAAAAAAAGAACTATCAACTTAGAACACTTTACCCAGCAACCCTGTCCTTTAAAAATGAAGGAAAGATAAAGACTTCCCCAGAAAAACAAATGTTGAGGAAATTTATCAGTAGACAGCTTTACATAAAATGTTAAAGGGAGTTAGTTCTTCAAGCTGAAATGAAAAGATATTAATCAGTAACATAAAAACATATAACATATAAAATTCACTGGTAAAGGTAATTATACAAATCTGAAACACTCTAAAACTGCAGTGGCAGTGTGTAAGTTACTTTGATCTTTAGCATACAGGTTAAAAGACAAAGCATCAAAAATAATTATAGCTACAATATTTTGTTAATGGACACAGAATATAAAAATTATAAATTGGGACATCAATAACATAAAATGTTAGGGGGGGAAGTAAATGTGTAGGACTTTTAAAATCAATTGAAGTTACAATGTTATCAACTTAAAATAGACTGCTATAACTGTAAAATGTATTATGAACAGCAGGGTAATCACAAAGCAAAGAACTCTGATACACAAATGATAAAAAGAATCAAATATACCACTATATGAAATGAACAATTCACAAAGAAAGCAAGAAAGAGAGGAAGAAAAGAAAAAAGAAACTATAAAATAATTAGAAAGCAATTAACCAGATGGTGATAGTAAATCTTTCATCATCAATAATTCCTTAAAATATAAATGGTTTAACATCTCCAATTAAAAAACACAGAGTTGCTGAGTAGATAAAAAAACAAAACCCAACTACATGCTACCTAAAACAGACTCACTTAAGCTTTAAGGAAACTCATATGATGAAAGGGAAGGGATGGAAGAGGATATTCCATGTAAATGGAAACCAAAAGAGACAAGGAATAGCTATACTTCTATCAGACAAATAGACTTTAAGCCGAAAGTTGTAAGAATTGAACTTTAAGTTCAATTTCGACTTTAAGTCAAAAGTTGTAAGAGAAAAAGAAGGTCATTATATAACGATAAAGGGATCGATTCATCAAGAAGACATAACAATTGTAAATATATACACACCCAATATGAGAGCATCAAAATATATTAAACAGGGGCTTCCCTGGTGGCGCAGTGGCTGAGAGTCTGCCTGCCAGTGCAGGGGACACGGGTTCGAGCCCTGGTCTGGGAGGATCCCACATGCCGCGGAGCAACTGGGCCCGTGAGCCACAATTACTGAGCCTGCGCGTCTGGAGCCTGTGCTCCGCAACAAGAGAGGCCGCGATAGTGAGAGGCCCGCACACCGCGATGAAGAGTGGTCCCCGCTTGCCACAACTAGAGAAAGCCCTCACACAGAAACGAAGACCCAACACAGCCATAAATAAATAAATAAATAATTAATTAAAAAAAAAATATATATATATATTAAACAATTGTCACCAAATATAAAGGCTGAAATAGACAGCAATGCAAGAATAGTAAAGGACTTCAGCACCCCACTTTCAACAATGGAAAGATCATCCATATAGAAAATCAACAAGACAATAATGGATTGAACTACACTTTAGAGCAAATGGACCTAACAGATATATACAAAAGATTCCATCCAACGGCTTCACAATACATATTCTTCTCAAGTACACACACAACATTCTCTGGGATAGAGTATATGTTAGATCACAAAACAAGTCATAACAAATTTCAGAAGATTAAAATTATACCAACTATAGTTTCCAACCACTGTAGTATGAAATTAAAAATAACAGGAGTGAAGCTGGAAAGCTCACAATTATATAGAAAATAAGCAAAACACTTCTGAAGAACCAATGAGTCAAAAAAGAAATCAAAAGGGAAATCAAAAAATTCTTGAGACAAAAGAAATGGAAACACAGTGCACCAAAATTTATGTAATGCAGAAAAAGAAATTCTAATAGGAAAGTTGGCAGTGATAAATGCCTACATTAAGAAAAAAGAAAAATAAAGAACCTAATTTTACACCTTAAGGATCTAGAAAAAGAACACAGTAAGCCCACAGTTGACAGAAGCAAGGAGATAATATAGATTAGAGCAGAAATGAATGAAACAAAGATTAGAAAGACACTTTTTAAAAAAATCAACAAAACTAAGAGTTGGCTTTTTGAAAAGATAAAATTTACAAACCTTTAGCAAAACAAATTAAGAAAAGAGGAGAGGGATCCCCTGGTGGCGCAGTGGTTAAGAATCCACCTGACAATGCAGGGAACACAGGTTCAAGCCCTGGTCCAGGAAGTTCCCACATGCTGCGGAGCAACTAAGCCCATGCATGACAACTACTGAGCCTGCGTGCTACAACTACGGAAGCCCGCATGCCTAGAGCCCGTGCTCTGCAACAAAAGAAGCCAACGCAATGAGAAGCCCGCACACCGCAACAAAGAGTAGTTCCTGCTTGCTGCAACTAGAGAAAGCCCACATGAAGCAACTAAGACCCAATGCAGCCAAAAATAAATAAACAAAATAAATTAATTTAAAAAAAAGAAATGAGGAGAGATGACTCAAATGAAATCATAAACAAAAGGGGAGAACATTCAAAACTGATACCACAGAAATATAAAGGATCATAAGGGTCAGTGAACAATTATATGATAACAAATTAGATAACTCAGAAAAAATGGATAAATTCCTAGAAACATACAACTTACCAAGACTGAATCATGAAGTAATAGGAAGTCTGAACAGATGAATAATGAACATGGAGTTTGCATCAGTCATCACAAATCTCCCAAAAAATAAAAGCCCAGGAGCAGATGGCCTCACTGGTAAATTCTATCAACATTTAAAGAAAAATTAATACCAGTCCTTCTTCTGAAACTCTTCAAGAATATAGAAGATGACAAAACACTCTAAACTCATTTTATTAGGCCAGTGTTACCAGGATACCAAAAAGCACACAACACCACCACAGAAAAAGAAAATTACAGACCAATATCTTTGATGAATATAGATGCAAAACTCCTAAATAAGATATCAGAAAACTGAATTCAACAATACATTAAAAGGATCATACACCACTATCAAGTGGGATTTATTCCAGAGATGCCAGGATGGTTCAACATCTGCAAATCATTCAACGTCATACACCCCATTAACAAGAGGAAGGATAAAAATCATATGATCATTTCAATAGATAAAGAAAAAGCATCTGACAAAATTCAACATCCATTTCTGATAAAATCTCTCAACAAAGTGGCTATAAATGGAACATACCTCAGCATAATAAAGGCCATATATGACAAATTCACAGCTAACATCACACTCAGTGGAAAAAAGCTGAAAGCTTTTCCTCTAAGAACAGGAGCAACATAGGAGGCCCAACCTACCACTTTTATTTAGCATTGTATTGGATGTCCTAGCCAGAGCAATTAGACAATAAAAAAATAAAATAAAATAAAAGGAATCTAAATCAGAAAGGAAGAAGTAAAACCATCTCTATTTGCATAAGCATAATCTTATATACAGAATACCCTAAAGAGCAGTAGAACTAATAAACAAATGCAGTAAAGTTGCAGGATACAAAATCAATATACAAAAATTAATTGGTTTCTATACACTAATAACAAAGTCTCAAAAAGAGAGAAGTTTTTAATTAAAAAAGTACGATTTATAACAGCATTAGAGAAATTAAAATACTAAAGAACAAATTTAAACAAGGAGGTAGAAGACCTGTACACCTAAAACTACAAGGCTTTGATAATTTAGCGCAATCCCTATCAAAATTCCAATGACATTTTTTACAGAAATAGAACAAAAAAACCTAAAATGTGTATGTAACAACAAAGACCCCAAATAGCCAAAGCAATCTTGAGAAAGAACAAAGCTAGAGACATCATGCTCCCTGATTTCAAACTATATTGTAATACTATACTCGTCAAAATGACATTGTATTGGCATAAAGACAAACACAAATATCAATGGAACAGAACAGAGTGCCCAAAAATAAACCCATGCATATACGGTCAATTAACTTACAACTAAGGAACCAAGAACACATGATGGGGAAAGGACACTCTCTTCAATAAATGGTGCTAGGAAAACTAAGAAGCCACAAGCAAAAGAATGAAACTGGACCACTTTCTTACACCATACACAAAAATCAACCCCAAATGGATTAAAAACTTGAATGTAAGAGCTAAAACACGAAATTACTAGAAAAAATATAGGTGGTAAGCTTCGTGACACCAGTTGTGTCAATTAATTTTTTAAATTTGATATCATAAAGAAAAATCAATAAATGGCTTATGCACAGCAAAGGAAACCATCAACAAAATGAAAATAAAACCTACTAAATGGGAGAAAATATTTGCAAGTCATATATCTGGTAAGGGTTTAATATCCAAAATATTAAGAACTCATATAACTTAATAGCAAAAAACCAAACAATCTGATTGAAAAATGGTCAGAGGATCTGAATAAACAATTTTCCACAGAAAATATACAGATGGCCAACAGGTACATGAAAAGGTGCTGAACATCACTAACCATCACAGAAATGCAAATCCAAACCACATAGAGCTATCACCTCACACCTGTTAGAATGGCAAGAAATAAACGTTGGTGAGGGTGTGGAGAAAAGAAACCCCCGTACACAGTGGGTGAGAATGTAAACTGATGTAGCCACTATATAAAACAGTATGGAAGTTTGTCAAAAAAATTAAAACTACAATCTGATCCAGCAGCTAAACTTCTGGGTATTTGTCCAAAGGAAACAAAATCACTATTGTGAAAAGAAAGCTGCACTTCCCTGTAGTTGAAGCATTATATACAATAGCCAAGACATGGAAACAATTTATAAATCCATGTATCCATCAATGGATGAATGGAAAAAGAAAATGTGATACACACAGTGGAATATTATTCAGCCACAAAGAGAAGTAAATCTTGCCACTTGCAATAATATGGAAGGGCCTTGAGGGCATTTTGCTAAGTGAAATAAGTCAGTGAAAGACAAATACTGTTTGATTCCACTTATATGTGGAGGAAGGAAGGAAGGGAGAAAGAAACAGAGAAAGAGAGAGAGAGAGAAAGGGAGGGAGGGAGGAAGACAGAGAAAGAAGAAAGAAAGTAAGAAAGAAAGAAAGAAAGAAAGAAAGAGAAAGAAAGAAGAGAAAGAAAGGCGTGAACTCACAGAGAACAGCAAGAAGCAGTAGGTGGGTAAAATGGGTGATGGTGGTCAAAAGGTACAAAATTCTGAATGAAAACAGAAATCAACCACAGAAAGAAAAATGTGAAAAGAACAAACATGGGGAGACTAAACAACATGCTACTTAAAAATCAATGAGTCAACGATGAAATCAAAAAAGGAATCAGAAAATACTTCGAGGCAAACGAAAATGATAACACAATCTTACAAAATCTATGGGAAACAGCAAAACAGTGTTAAGAGAAAAGTACATAGGGATACAGGCCTTCCTCAAGAAACAAGTAAAATCTCAAATAAACAACCTAACTTACCACCTAAAAGAATTAGAAAAAGAAGAACAAACAAAACCCAAAGTCAGCAGAAGACAAGAAATTATAAGATCAGAGATTGAATAAATAAAATAGATTAAAAAACCCCAGAAAAGATCAATAAAACCAAGAGCTATTTATTTTGAAAAGATAAAATCAAAAAACCTCTAGCCAAGCACACCAAGAAGAAAAGAGAGAGGACCCAAATAAAGAAAATAAGAAATGAAAGAGATGTAACAACAACGAATACCACAGAAATACAAAAAATCATAGAGAATACTATGAAGAGCTGTATGCCAAAACACTGGACAACCTAGAAGAAATGTACATCTCTAAAAACATACAGTCTGCCAAAACTAAGTCAAGAAGAAACAGATAATTTGAACACACCAATCACTAGATGTGAAAGAGAATGTGTCATTTTAAAATTCTGTCAAACAAAAATCCAGGACCAAACAGCTTCACTGGGGATCCTAACAAACAAACAAAGAACTCGTAATAATCTTTCTCAAACTATTCTGAAAAAATGAAAGAGGAGGGAACCCTTCCAAATTTATTCTATGAGGCCACCATCACCTGGATACCAAAACCAGACATAGACATTACAAAAAAAAAGAAAATTATAAGCCAATATCTTTGATAAATTTAGATGCAAAAATCTTCAACAAAATATTAGCAAACTGAATCCAACATGACATAAAAAGGACCATGCACCATGATCAACTCGGATTCATTCCAGGGCCAGAAGGATGGTTCAACATACACAAATCAATCAATGTGATATACCACATTAAAAAAAAGGAAAGGCAAAAACCACATGATCATCTCAATAGATGCAGAAAAAGTATTTGACAACATTCATTTATGATAAAAACGTTCACCAAAGTAGGTATAGAGGGAGAGGGAACATATTTCAACATATTGAAGGCCATTTACAGCAAAACAACAGCCAACACAAAATGAACAGTTAAAAATTGAAAGACTTCCCGCTAAATTCAGGAACAAGACAAGGATTCCCACGCTTACCATTTCTATTCAACATAGCATTGACAGTCTTAGCCACAGCAATCAGATAGGAAAAGAAATAAAAGGTATCCAAATTGGAAGGAAAGAGATAAAACTGTCATTAATTGCAGATGACATGATACTCAATATAGAGAACCCTAAAATTGCCACATAAAAACTATTAGAACTAATAAATGAATTCAGCAAGATAGCAGGATAAAAGACCAATATACACAAATTGGTTTCTTTACACTAATAATGATATATCAACAAGAAGAAGTAAAAAAAACAATCCCATTTGAAATGGTGTAAAAAAAAAAATACCTAGGAAGAAACTTAACCAAGGAGATGAAGATCTATACATTGAAAACTATAAAACACTGATAAAGGAAACTGAAGATCATTCGATGATGAAATGGAATGCCCATGGATTGGAAGAATTAATATAATTAAAATGGCCATACTACCCATTAAATCTACAGATTTAATGCAATTCCTATCCACATACCTATGACATTAGTCACAAAGCTAGAACAAATATTCCTAAAATTTATATGGAACAACAAAAGATCCCAAATTGCAAAAGCAATCTTGAGACAGAAGAACAGAGCTGGAAATATCATGCTCCCTGACATTAGACTACATTACAGAGCTACAGTAATTAAAACAGCATGGTACTGGAACAAAAATAAATATATAGCTCAGTGGTACAAAATAGAGAGTCCATAAATAAACCCATGCACCTACAGTCAATCTTTGATAGAGGAGGCAAGTATATAAGATGGAGAAAAGACAGTTTCTTCAACAAGTAGTGATGGGAAAGCTGGATACCTGTGTGTAAATCAGTGAAATTAGAACACTCCCTCACACCATATACAAGAATAAACTCAAAATGATTTAAACACCTAAATATAAGACAAGACATCATAAAAATCCTAGAAGAGAACATAGGCAAAACATTCTAGGACATAAATTGAAGCAATATTTTCTTAGGTCAATATTCAAAAACAAAAGAAATAAAAGCAAAAATAAAAAATGGGACCTAATTAAACTTAAAAGCTTTTGCACATCAAAGGAAACCATCAACAAAACAAAAAGACAACCTATCGAATGGGAGAAAAATATCTGCAAATGATGCTACCAACAAGGAGTTAATATCTAAAATATACAAGCAGGTCATGGAACTCAATATTAACAAAAAAAACAATCCAATTAAAAAATGGGCAGAAGACCTAAGTAGACATTTCTCCAAAGAAGATGTACTATATAACTAATTATTAGAGAAATGCAAATCAAAATCACAATGAAGTATCACCTCACACCTGTCAGAATGACTATCATCATGAAGTCCACAAATAATACACGTTGGAGAGGGTATGGAAAAAGGGAACCCTCCTACATTGTTGGTGGGTATGTAAATTGGTGCAGCCACTATGGAAAACAGTATGGAGATGCTTTAAAAAACTAAAAACAGAGCTACCATATGATCCAGCAATCCCACTCCTGGGCATATATCCAGAAAAGACAAAAACTCTAATTCAAAAAGATACACGAACCTCAATGTTCACAGCAGCACTATTTACAATAGGCAAGACATGGAAATAACCCAAGTGCCCATCAGGAGATGGTTGGCTTAAGAAGATGTGGCATACACACACACAAACACACACACACATATGTATGTATGTATATGTGTGTGTGTGTGCGTGTATATATATATATATATATATATATATATATATATACGCACACATACACACACAATGGAATATTACTCAGCCATAAAACAGAATGACATAATGCCATTTACAGCAACGTGAATAGACCTAGAGATTATTATACTTAGTTAAGTAAGTCAAAGACAAATACTATATGATATCACTTTTATGTGGAATCTAAAAAAAAAAAAGAATCTATATACAAAACAGAAACAGACTCACAGACATAGAAGACAAACTTATGGTTACCACAGGGGAGGGACTAATTAGGAGTATGGGATTAACAGATTCAAACTACTATACATAAAATAGATAAGCAACAAGGTTTTACTGTATATCTTGGAATTATATTCAGTATCTTGTAACAACCTATAATGGAATATAATCAGAAAAAATAACTGAATCATTATGCTGTACACTTGAAACTAACATACTATTGTAAATCAACCATAATTTATAATATTTTAATTCTTCAATTTAATAAATAAATATATATTTTAAAACACAAATTATAGTTATAAAATAAAGAATTCGTGGGGATTTAGTGTACAGAATGATAAATACAGTTAATAATACCATAATGTATATTTGAAACTTGCTAGAAGAATAAATCTTAAAAGGTCTGACCACAAAAAATAAAGCTTGTAACTACGTGTGGTGATGGATTTTAAGTAGAAGTATCGCAGTGATCATTTTAGTTTTATTATTGTAGTGTTTTAAAGTTATTAATAATGCTTTTCCATTCAATGATTACATAAAATCTATGCTAATAATCTATTCTATTCACCATTTTATTTAATAATAAAAAACTCAGAATATTGGGGGGAAATATCAAAAAGTATCACTACTGAAATTAGTGATATAGGTCACAAATATATAGTGAAAACATTATCCCAAACACACAAACACAGAATAAATATTTCGCTCTCAAAGGAATACAATAGATTCTAATAGTCAGAGGATATTACAAACTTTGAAACTTTTAATACTGTAAATAAATATCAATATACAGATATTATTGTAGCTGTAGCCTACAATCAACATTTTGGTTATTTAATGGAATTTCTACACTTTAGTCATGTGCATGCGTGAACACACACACTTGTGGACACCATAAACAAAAATTTAATAATCAACTCTAGTAACCAGTTACCTTGGCAATAATAACTTCCTTCTTCAGAATCTTCATAGCATAGTATTTTCCACTTGCTTTCTCTCGAACCAAAATAACTTTCCCAAAAGTGCCTTTACCTAGTAGTTTCAAATAGTCAAAATCATTCATTGTCTGAAAAATACAAATGAAAATACATAATATGAAACATTTGATGCAATTTATTTGTAAACTTATATGTATATATTTGCATTATCTACTCAAAATCAAATTTTACCAACTTCTAAGCACACTTAAATGATGAAGAATCAGAATGGCATTGGCTTTCTCATAACCAATCATGGATGCTGGAAATAATTTAAGCAATTCTCAGATAGTGGAGACAATAATTTTAAACGTAGAATCTCACAACTACTCAAATTATTAGTAAGGGCAAAGGGAAAATAAAATCATTTTCACTCACTTCCAAGAACTCGTTTCTAAGGATTTAGTAGTGCCACTACTCCCAGACAATGTGACAATCAAAAATGTCCTCCACAAACATTTCCAAATATATCTAAGAGAAAAGGATTGAAGGGAGTGTTTGAGAATGTACTATATCAAAATAAGGATGGACTCCAAGAAAGAGAAAGATACATGTATAAGAAATGTTGAAAACAATTCTGGAGCCCAGTGCAAAGAAACAGAAGAACAACAGCAATATATCTTCTGAGAAAGCAACTGGTCCAATGCAGAAGAAGGAGTCATGGAACTCTAAGAATGTCTTTAATCTGCCTGTTTTCAGTTTCATTTCTCATTCCCATTTCTAAGCAGTAGGTGATTACCAGGATTTTGCCAAGCAGAATTACTATTGTGCCCCATAGCCCCCTCTATGAATGCTTTTCCTACTCTATTTATCCACAAACTTCCAAAATTTTGATAATGTTTCTCTACTAGTGTCCTTCCCTCATACAGCTTTTCATTTTTGTGGACTTGTCCCTTTAAAAAATTCCTCTGCTATTATTTTAATAGGCTTTTAGATGAAAGAGGAGGTATGCTCAGTTTATCATCTTAAATTTAAATTCAGTTTAGAGGGATTTAAAAATAACAATTTAAGGATCTGGGGTTTTATCCTACCAACAATCAGAAGTTATTGAAGATTTTTGTGCCTTTTTAGAAGTATTTCTTTCCTCTTTACCACCCATTTGAAGTAAATGTCAGAAATGTTTCAAACTGATGACCTCAGCTTCTACCTTAAGAAACTAGAAAAACAGCAAATTAAACCCAAAAGAATTAGAAGAAAAAAATAATAAAGATCAGGGCAGAAATCAATTAGGGACTTCCCCAGTGGTCCAGTGGTTAAGAATGCATGCTTCCATTGCAGGGGGTACGGGTTTGATCCCTGGTCAAGGAAGTGGATTCCTACATGCTGTGTGCATGGCACAATGCGGCCAAAAAAAAAAAAAAGAAAGAAAAGAAAAAAGAAATCAATTAAATTTTAAGAAGAAATAAAAGGAGACGAGGTCACGATGGCGGAGGAGTAGGAGGACGTGGAGTTCATCTCTCCCTACAAATGCATCAAGAATACATCTACAAATGGAACAAGTCTCACAGAGCTCAGGCTGAAAGTTAGCAGAGGACCTCGGTCACCTAAAAGGACAAGAAATCCCCATGTAACTGGGGAAGATGAAAGAAAGAAGAAGCATAAAAGAAGAGAAGAGGTTGCCACATCTTGGGAAGCCCCTCACCGGCAGGGAGATCAGTTGGCACAGAAGGGGAGTTTCGGGGACTACTGGAAAAGAGTGCAGCACCCGGTCTGTGGCAGGCAGGACAGAGTGAGACCTACACAGATGGTCTGTGCCACAGCCCTGTGTGCCCCAGCCTGAGACGTGTGTCCCAGTGTGGAAAGGGGCTGGGTGCTGGAATATGGGGTTTGGGGAGCAAATCCAGGGAGAGGATTGCTGTTGGCTGTGAGGAGACAGCATGAGGAGACGGGAGTGAGGAAATCCACAACTGGGAATGCTTGTGGAGGAAACTCAGACTGCCATAGCAGGAAAGGGCCATTGTTAAGTGACACAGAAGGGGAGGAGCTGCCATTGCAGTCTTTCTCCCCATGCACTGGCCCTTGCCTCTCTGGGCACTAAGAAGGGCCCCCAAGGGGGCCAGCTCTCTCACGGCCTCTGGCTTCCCTACGTGCCTCATCAATGCCAGGGAAGGCTCTCTTGCACCCATGGTCGAACACTACAAAGGGCCACCACCGGGGCCAACTATTTCATGCCCGCGGCCACCGGTTTCCCCATGCACCCGTCACCACCAGGGGTCCCGTGACTCTGGCTGCTACACAGCCTCCGAGCCCCCTCCTCGCCAGGGCAAGCTCATATGCTCCAGGGCAGCCTCACAAGCAGACCCACACGCAGACGTGGGGTTGTAACCACAGCTAAGCCCCAGGGGACATCAACTAAGGAAGAAAAGCTGAAATCTCTCCTCATAGCTGTGCAAACTGTGAAATGACATCTCCAAGACTAGCCTTGTAAACTCAGAGCCTACAGAACATCTGAACAAACAAGCAGTGCTCCCACAGAAAACACACGCTTAGCTTTAGCAGCTGTAGATTCTGTTGGCCCATACACATGTAGGTTGGGCCAGGCTAAGGATGGAGCATGCGCCATAGCACCAACAGTGGGTCCAGATACATGATTACTGCAATCCTGGGACCTCACTTCAGTGGATCTCTGTAAATTTAAGAAAACTGAAATCATATCAAGCATTTTTGTGACCACAACACTACGGGATTAAATATCAATTACAGGAAAAAAAAACTGTAAAAACCACAAACACATGGAGGCCAAACAATACGTTACTAAATAACCAATGGACCACTGAAGAAATCAAAGAGGAAATAAAAACACATCTAGAGACAAACGATAATGAAAGAATGATGATCCAAAACCTATGGGGTGCAGCAAAAGCAGTTCTGAGAGGGAATTTTATAGTGATACAATCTTAACTCAGGAAACAAGAGAAATCTCAAGTAAACAATCTACCTTTACACCTAACACAACTCAACAAAAAAGAACAAACAAAACCTAAAGTTAGTAGAAGGAAAGAAATCATAAAGATCAGAGCAGAAATAAATGAAATAGAGACAAAGAAAACAAAAGCAAAGATCAATGAAACTAAAAGCTGGTTCTTTGAGAAGACTAACAAAATTGATAAATCTTTAGCCAGACTCATAAGGAAAAGAGGGAGAGGACTTAAATCAATAAAATTAGAAATGAAAAAGGAGAAGTTACAAATGACACCACAGAAATACAAAGGATCATAAGAGACTACTACAAGCAACTCTATGCCAATAAAATGGATAACCTAGAAGCAACAGACAAATCCTTAGAAAGGTACAATCTCCTAAGACTGAAACAGAAAGAAACAGAAAACATGAACAGACTAATCACAAGTACTGAAATTGAAACTGTGATTAAAAAACTTCCAACAAACAAAGGTCCAGGACCAGATGGCTTCACAGGTGAATTCTATCAAATATTTAGAGAAGAGTTAACACTTATCCTTCTGAAACTATTCCAAACAATTGAAGAGAAAAGAACACTCCCAAACTTGCTCAACAACACCACCATCACCCTGATACCAAAAGCAGACAAAGATAACACAAAAAAAGAAAATTACAGGCCAATATCACTGATGAACATAGACAAAAAAATCTTCAACAAAATATTAGCAAATCAAATTCAACAACACATTCAGAGGATCATAAAGATGGCAGACTACAAGGACATGGAGTTCGCATATCCTCACAACTAGGGCACCTACCATGTGGGGGACCACGGAAACCTAAGGGGACAGGAGGAACACCACAGCAACAGAGTAAGACGTGGGCGGGAGGGAGGAGGGAGGAGAAGTGGAGGCAGGATGGAACTGGAGCCTTGGAGGGGCGGCTGGGGGAGGGAAGGAGTTCCCACTCTTGGGAAACCCACCCACAGTGAGGGGATCAACAAGGATGGCGAAAGACTGTCGGGAGAACAAAGGATTGGAAGGGAATGCAGCCAGTGTTTCCCCTGCCCACTTGGGCCCCAGAAAGCCTGCTGAGGTCCTAATCATCTGATCTCTGTGGTTCCCTCCAGCCATGCTGAGTATAAGCCCCGCCCTCACCCAGAACCTTACCTCTGCACTTCACACTCCAAGACCCCCTCAGACCAAGTTAGGCCTAAACCTTGCCCCCGCACCTCCACCAAGTGCCTTACCTCTGAAATCTGCACTCCGAGGCCCTCTCCAGCAGGGCTGAATATTCAGGTTGCATGGGTCCTGAGCCTACGTCCCACCCCCTGCCTCAACCTTGCTCTCAACTAAGCCCCGCCCCACCCCCACAGCCAAGGCCTTTTCCAGCATTTTTTTTCTTTTAAGGTTGTGGTTCCATTTTATTTTGTTGTTTCATTTTAATTTTAATTTTTTCAAATAAATTTTGAAATTTTTCCAATTTTATTTTATTCTTTATACATTGTTATTGTTCTGCTCATTTTGGATTTCTCCTGCCCACTTTTTTTTTCTGTTGTGGTTCTGTTTTACCTTGTTTTAGTTGTTTCACTTACATTTTTCTTTTTCCTAATATAATTTTTTCTAATTTTATTTTATTTTTTATTGTTTGTTTTTGTACTGCTCCTTTTTTTGAATTTTATTTATTTTTTTCTACAGCAGGTTCTTATTAGTTATCTATTTTATACATATTAGTGTATATATGCCAATCCCAATCTTCCAATTCATCCCACCACCACCAACCCCCACCAGCTGCTTTCCCCCCGGTGTCCATAACGTTTGTTCTCTACATCAGTCACTCTATTTAGTCCTTTTTTTTTCTTCTTCTCTTTTGCCACACCATGTGGTTTGAGGGATTTTAGTTCACAGGCCGGGGATCAGGCCTGAGCTCCTGTGGAGTGTGCGCCAAGCCCAAACCACTGGACTAACAGAGAACCTCAGACCACAGGAAATATTAATCAGAGGGCGGTCTCCCAGAAATCCTCATCTCAACACCAAGACCCGGCTCTAAACAAATGCCTGTAAACTCCAGTGCTGGGTGCCTTGGGCCAAAAAGCCAGTAAGACAAGAACACAGCACCACCCAACAAAAAAAATAAGATGACAAAAAAATATGTTACAGATGAAGGAAAAGGTAAAAACCTACAAGACCAAATAAATGAAGAGAAAATAGGCAAGCAATATGAAAAAGAATTCAGAGTAATGATAATAAAGATGATCCAAAATATCAACAATACAATGGAGGCACGGATCAAGGAAATACAAGATATGGTTAACAAATACCAGGTACAACTAAAAAACAAACAGTGAACAACACAATAACTGAAATGAAAAATACACTAAAAGGAATCAATAGCAGAATAACTGACGCAGAAGAAGGGATAAATGAGCGGGCAGACAGAATGGTGGAAATAACTTCTGAGGAGCAGAATAAAGAAAAGAGACTGAAAAGAACTGAGGACAGTCTCAGAGACATCTGGGACAACATTAAATTAACCAACATTCGAATTGTAGGGGTCCCAGAAGAAGAACAGAAAGAGAAACGTTCTGAGAAAGTATCTGAAGAAATTAGAGTCGAAAACTTCCCTAACATGGGAAAGGAATTAGTCAATCAAGACCAGGAAGCGCAGAGAGTCCCATACTAAATAAATCCTAGGAGAAACACGGCAAGACACATATTAATCAAACTAACAACAACTAAATTCAAAGAAAAAGTATTAAAAACAGTAAGGAAAAAGCAACAAATAACATAGAAGGGAATCCCTATAAGTTTATCAGCTGATTTTTCAGCAGAAACTTCAAGTCAGAAGGGATTGGCAGGATATATTTAAACTGATGAAAGGGAAAAACCTACAAGAAAGATTACTCTACCCAGCAAGGATCTCATTCAGATTCAATGGAGAAATCAAAAGGTTTACAGACAAGCAAAAGGTAAGAGAATTCAGCACCACCAAACCAGCTTTACGACAAATGCTAAAGGAACTTCTCTAGGCAGGAAATACAAAAGAAGAAAAATACCCACTAAAACAAACCCCGAACAATTAAGAAAATGGTAACAGGAACATACATATCGATAATTGCCTTGAATGTAAACGGATTAAATGCTCCAAGCAAAAGACACAGGCTGGCTGAATGGATACAAAAACAGGACCCATATATGCTATCTACAAGAGACCCTCTTCAGACTGAAGGACACATACAGATTGAAAGTGAGGAGATGGAAAAAGATATTCCATGCAAAAGGAAATCAAAAGAAAGCTGGAGAAGCAATACTCATATCTGATAAAATAGACTTTAAAATAAAGATTGTTACAAGACATAAGGAAGGACACTACATAGCAATAAAGGGATCAATCTAAGAAGAAAACATAAAAAGTATAAATATTTATGCACTCAACATGGGAGCAACTCAATATATAAGGAAAATGCTAACAGCGAAAAAAGGAGAAAAAGACAGTAACACAACTATACTGAGAGACTTTAACACCCCACTAACACCAAAGGACACATCATCCAGCAACAAAATAAATAAGGAAAAACAAACTTTAAATCTCACCATAGACCAGATACACTTAATTGATATTTATAGTACATTCCACCCAAAAGAAGCAGAATACGCTTTCTTCTCAAGTGCACACGAAAGGTTCTCCAGGATAGATCACACCTTGGGTAAGAAATCAAGCACTAGAAAATTTTTACCAATTGAAATCGTGTCAGACATCTTTTCTAACCACAACGATATGAGATTAGAAATCAAGTAGAGGAAAAAAACTAAAAAACACAAACATGGAGGCAAAGAACTGCAAAGCTAAAAAACCAAGAGATCACTGAAGAAATCAAAGAGGAAATAAAAAAAATACATAGAGACAAAGGACAATGAAAACATGATGACACAAAACCTACAGAACTCAGAAAAAGCAGATCTAAGAAGGAAGCTTATAGCAATTCAAACTCACCTCAGGAAACAAAAAAATCTCAAATAAATAATCTAACCTTACACCTAAAGCAACTAGAGAAAGAAGAACAAGGAAAGCCCAAAGTCAGTAGAAGGAAAGAAATCATACAGATCAGAGCAGAAAAAAATGAAATAGAAATGAAGAAAATGATAGCAAAGATCAATAAAAACAAAAGTTGGTTTTTTGAGAAGATAAAAAAAAATTGATAAACCTTTAGCCAGACTCATCAAGAAAAAAGTGAGAGGACTCAAATCTATAAAATTAGAAATGAAAAAGAAGAAATTACAACTGACACTGTAGAAATATACAAAGGATCATAAGAGACTACTACAAGCAACTCTATGCAAATAAAATGGACAACCTGGAAGAAATGGACAAATTATTGGAAAGGTACAACATTCCAAGACTGAACCAGGAAGAAATAGAAAATATAAACAGACCAATCACAAGTAATGAAATTGAAACTGTGATTAAAAATCTTCCAACAAACAAAACTGCAGGACCAGATGGTTTCATAGGTGAATTCCACGAAACACGGAAAGAAGAGCTAACAACTATGCTTCTGAAACTATTCCAAAAAATTGCAGAGGAAGGAACACTCCCAAACTCGTTTAACAAATCCACCATCACCCTGATACCAAAACCAGAAAAAGATATCACAAAAAAAGAAAATTATGGACCAGTAACACTGATGAACATAGAAGCAAAAATCCTCAACAAAATACTAGCAAACAGAATCCAACAACACATTAAAAGGTCATGCAAAATGATCAAGAGGGTTTTATCCCAGGGATGCAACAATTCTTCAATATACGCAAATCAATCAATGTGATACACCATATTAACAAATTAAAGAAAAACCATATAATCATCAATAGATGCAGAACAAGCTTTTGAGAAATTTCAACACCCATTTATGATAAAAATTCTCCAGAAAGTGAGCATACAAGGAACCTACCTTAACATAATAAAGGCCATATGTAACAAATACACAGCAAACATCATTCTCAATGGTGAAAAACTGAAAGCATATCCTCTAATGTCACGAACAAAACAAGCATGTCCACTCTCACCACTATTATTCAACACAGTATTCAAAGTCCTAGACACAGCAATTGGAAGAAAAAGAAATAAAGGGAATACAAATCGGAAAAGAAGTAAAACCGTCACTGTTTGCAGATGACACAATCCTTTACATAGAAAATCCTAAAGATGCCACCAGAAAAATAGCAGAGCTAATCAGTGAATTGGGTAAAGTTGCAGATACAAAAGTAATGCACAGAAATCTCTTGTATTTGTATACACTATGAAAAAAAGATCAGAAAAACAAATTAAGGAAACAATCACATTTACCATTGCAACAAAAAGAATAAAATACCTAAGGAGGCAAAAGACCTGTACTTCGAAAACTATAAAGCACTTATGAAAGAAATCAAAGATGGCAAAAACAAATGGAGAGAGAAACCATGCTGCTCGATTGGAAGAATCAATATTATGAAAAGGACTATACTACCAAAAGTAATCTACAGGTTCAGTGTAATCTCCATCAAAATACCAAGGGCATTTTTCACAGAATTAGAACAAAATATTTTACAATTTGTATGGAAACACAAAAGACCCTGAATAGCCAAAGCAATCTTGAGAAAGAAACACGGAGCTGAAGGAATCAGGCTCCCTGACTTCAGACTATACTACAAAGCCACAGTAAACAAGACAGTGTGGTACTAGCACAAAAACAGAAATACAGATCAATGGAACAGGATAGAAAGCCCAGAGGTAAACCCACGCACATATGGTCACCTAATCTATGACAAAGGAGGCAAGAATATAAAATGGAGAAAAAAGTCCTCTTCAATAAGTGGTGCTGGGAAAAGTGGACAACTACATATGAAAGAATGAAATCAGAACACTGCCTAACACCATGCACAAAAATAAACTCAAAATGGATTAAAGACCTAAATGTAAGACTGGACACTATAAAAGTTTTGGAGGAAAACATAGGCAGAACACTTTCTGACATAAATCACAGCAACATCTTTTATGACCCATCTCCTAGAGTAATGAAAATAAAAACAAAAATAAGCAAATGTGACCTAATTAAACATAAAAAGCTTTTGCACAGCAAAGGAAACAAGACAAAAAGACAACCCTCAGATTGTGAGAAAATATTTGCAAAAGAAGCAACAGACAAGGGATTAATCTCCAAAATATACAAACAGCTCATGCAGCTCAATAGACCTTTCACCAAAGAGGACACACAGATGGCCAAGAGGCACATGAAAAGATGCTCAACAGCACTAATTATTAAAGAAATACAAATCAACATCACAATGAGGTATCACCTCACACCGGTTCAGAATGGCCATTATCAAAAAATCTACAAACAATAAATGCTGGAGAGGGTGTGGAGAAAAAGGAACACTCTTGCACTGTTGGTGGGAATGTAAATTGATATGGCCACTGTGGAGAACGGTATGGCAGTTCCTTAAAAAACTAAAAATAGAACTAGTATATGACCCAGCAATCCCACTACTGGGCATATACCTAGAGAAAACCGTAATTCAAAGAGTCACAGGGACTTACTTGGTGGCACGGTGGTTAAGAATCCACCTGCCAATGCAGGGGACACAGGTTCGATCCCTGGTCTGGGAGGATCCCACATGCCATGGAGCACTAAGCTCGTTCACTGCAGCTACTGAAGCCTGCACATCTAGAGCTCATGCTTCACAACAAAAGAAAACACCGCAATGAGAAGACTGTGTTACGCAACAAAGAGCAGCCCCCGCTCACCACAACTAGAGAAAGCCCGTGCACAGCAACAAAGACCCAATGCAGCTAAAAATAAATAAATAAAATAAATTAATATTAAAAAAATGTCACATGTACCCCAATGTTCACTGCCGTACTACTTACAATAACCAGGACATGGAAACAACCTAAATATCTACCAACAGATGAAAACATAAAGAAGATGTGGTACATATATATAATGGAATATTACTCAGCCAGAAAAAGAAATAAAATTGGGTCATTTGTAGTGATATGAATGGACCTACCATCTGTCATACAGAGTGAAGTAAGTCAGATAGAGAAAAACAAATATTGTATATTAACACATATATGTGGAATCTAGAAAAACGGTACACAAGAACCTATTTGCAGGGCAGGAATAGAGACACAGATGTAGAGAATGCACCTGTGGACACAGTGGGGGAAGGGGAGGGTTGGATGAATTGGAAGATTAGGCGTGACATAAATACACTACCACCTGTAACATACAGACCTAGTGTGAACACACTGTGGAACACATGGAGTTCAGCTCGGTGGTCTGTGATGACCTAGATGGGCACGATGCAGGTGATAAGGGAGGGAGGGGATACATATAGCTGTTTCACTTCATTGTACAGTAGAAACTAACACAACACTAAAGCAATTATATTCCAATTTTAAAAATTCGTTAAAAAATAAAAAGGATCATACACCATGATCAAGTGGGATTTATCCCAGGGATGCAAGGATTCTTCAACATGTGGAAATCAATCAATGTGATACAGAACATTAAGAAAATGAAGAATAAAAACCATATAATCATATCAATAGTTCAGAAAAGGCTTTTAACAAAATTCAACACCCATTTATGATAAAAACTCTCCAGTTACTGGGCACAGAGGAAACATACCTCAACATAATAAACGCCATATACGACAACTGCACAGCAAACATCATACTCAATGGTGAAAAACTGAACACATTTCCTCTAAGATCAGAAAAAAGACAAGGATGTGGACTCTTGCCACTTTTATTCAACATAGGTTTGGAAGTCCTAGCCAGGGAAATCAGAGAAGAAAAAGAAATAAAAGGAATCCAAATTGGAAAAGAAGAAGTAAAACTGTCACTGTTGAGAACTTCTGCTGCGAGTGCCCTTGTCCTCATGGTGAGATACAACCACCCTCCCTCCACCTGTGAAGGAGACCTTCCAACACTAGAAGGCTTTACTGGTCCTTGTCCTCACGATAAGACACAACTGGCCCCCACCTCTGCAGGAGACCCTCCAACACTACCGGTCTGAGCCGCATGGATGAAAGGCTCTTGGTGCTGCAGTCAGGAGGCTATGCTGTGCCTCTGAGGTGGGAGAGACAACTTCAGGACACTGGTCCACAAGAGACCTCCCAGCTCCATGTAATATCAAATGGCAAAAATCTCCCAGAGATCTCCATCTCAACACCAGCACCCAGCTTCACTCCATGACCAGCAAGCTACAGTGCTGGACACCCTATGCCAAACAACTAGCAGGACAGGAACACAACCCCACCCATTAGCAGAGAGGCTGCCTAAAATCATAATAAGGCCAGAGACACCCCAAAACACACCAGAAGACGTGGACCTGCCCACCAGAAAGACAAGATCCAGCCTCATACACCAGAACATAGGCACTAGTCCCCTCCACCAGGAAGCCTACACAACCCACTGAACCAACCTTAGCCACTGGGGGCAGACACCAAAAAAGACAGGAACTAAAAACCTGCAGCCTGCAAAAAGGAGACCCCAAACACAGTATGATAAACAAAATGAGAAGACAGAAAAACACACAGCAGATAATAGGCAGTCTACCTGAAAAAGAATTCAGAATAATGACAGTAAAGATGATCCAAAATCTTGGAAATAGAATAGACAAAATGCAAGAAACATTTAACAAGGACCGAGAAGAACTAAAGAGGAAACAAGCAATGATGAACAACACAATAACTGAAATTAAAGATACTCTAGAAGGGATCAATAGCAGAATAACTGAGGCAGAAGAACGGATAAGTGACCTGGGAGATAAAATAGTGGAAATAACTACTGCACAGCAGAATAAAGAAAAAGGAATGAAAAGAACTGAGGACGGTCTCAGAGACCTCTGGGACAACACTAAACGCACCAACATTCGAATTATAGGGGTTCCAGAAGAAGAAGAGAAAAAGAAAGGGACTTGAGAAAATATTTGAAGAGATTATAGTTGAAAACTTCCCTAATATGGGAAAGGAAATAGTTAAGTCCAGGAAGCACAGAGAGTCCCATACAGGAAAAATCCAAGGAGAAACATGCTAAGACACATATTAATCAAACTGTCAAAACTTAAATACAAAGAAAACATATTAAAAGCAGCAAGGAAAAAACAACAAATAACACACAAGGGAATCCCCATAAGGTTAACAGCTGATCTTTCAGCAGAAACTCTGCAAGCCAGAAGGGACTGGTAGGACATATTTAAAGTGATGAAGGAGAAAAACCTACAACCAGGATTACTCTACCCAGCAAGGATCTCATTCAGATTTGATGGAGAAATTAAAACCTTTACAGACAAGCAAAAGCTGAGAGAGTTCAGCACCACCAAACCAGTTCTACAACAACTGCTAAAGGAACTTCCCTAGGCAAGAAACACAAGAGAAGGAAAAGACCTACAATAACGAACCCAAAACAATTAAGAAAATGGGAATAGGAACATAAATATCGATAATTGCCTTTATGTAAATGGTTTAAATGCTCCCACCAAAAGACATAGATTGGCTGACGCATACAAAAACAAGACCCATATATTTGCTGTCTACAAGAGACCCACTTCAGACCTAGAGACACATACAGACTGAAAGTAAGGGGATGGAAAAAGATATTCCATGCAAATGGAAACCAAAAGAAAGCTGGAGTAGCAATTCTCATATCACACAAAATAGAATTTAAAATAAAGACTATTAGAAGAGACAAAGAAGGACACTACATAATAATCAAAGGATCAATCCAAGGAGAAGATATAACAATTGTAAATATTTATACACCCAACATAGAGCACCTCAATATATAAGGCAAATAATAACAGCCATAAAAGGGGAAATTGACAGTAACACATTAATAGTAGGGGAATTTAACACCCCACTTTCACCAATGGACAGATCATCCAAAATGAAAAAAATAAGGAAACACAAGTTTTACATGATACATTAAAAAAGATCAACTTAATTGATATTTATAGGACATTCCATCCAAAAACAAGAGAATACACATTGTTCTCAAGTGCTCATGGAACATTCTCCAGGATAGATCATATCTTGGGTCACAAATCAAGCCTTGGTAAATTTAAGAAAATTGAAATTGTATCAAGTATCTTTTCCGACCACAATGCTATGAAACTAGATATCAATTACAGGAAAAGATCTGTAAAAAATACAAACACATGGAGGCAAAACAATACACTACTTAATAACGAAGTGATCAGTGAAGAAATCAAAGAGGAAATCAAAAAATGCCTAGAAACAAATGACAATGGAGACACGATGACCCAAAACCTATGGGATGCAGCAAAAGCAGTTCTAAGAGGGAAGTTTATAGCAATACAATCCTACCTTAAGAAAAAGGAAACATCTCGGATAAACTACCTAACCTTGCACTCAAAGCATTTAGAGAAAGAAGAAGAAAAAAAACCCCAAAGTTAGCAGAAGGAAAGAAATCATAAAGATCAGATCAGAAATAAATTAAAAAGAAATGAAGGAAACAAGAGCAAAGATTAACAAAACTAAAAGCTGGTTCTTTGAGAAGATAAACAAAATTGATAAACCTTAAGCCAGACTCCTCAAGAAAAAAGAGAGAAGACTCAAATCAATACAATTAGAAACGAAAAAGGAGAAGTAACAACTGACACTGCAGAAATACAAAACATCATGAGAGATTACTACAAGCAACTCTATGCCAATAAAATGAACAACCTAGAAGAAATGGACAAATTCTTAGAAATGCACAACCTGCCAAGACTGAATCAGGAAGAAATAGAAAATATGAATAGACCAATCATGAGCACTGAAATTGAAACTGTGATTAAAATTTTTCCAACAAACAAACGCCCAGGACTAGACAGCTTCACTGGCAAATTCTATGAAACATTTAAAGAGCTAACACCTATCCTTCTCAAACTCTTCCAAAATATAGCAGAGGGAGGAACACTCCCAAACTCATTCTGTGATGCCACCATCATTCTGATACCAAAACCAGACCAAGATGTCACAAAGAAAGAAAACTACAGGCCAATATCACTGATGAACATTGATGCAAAAATCCTCAACAAAATACTAGCAAACAGAATCCGACAACACACTAAAAGGATCATACACCATGATCAAGTGGGGTTTATTCCAGGAATGCAAGGATTCTTCAATATATGCAAAATCAATCAACGTGATACACCATATTAACAAATAGAAGGAGAAAAACCATATGATCATCTCAACAGATGCAGATAAAGCTTTTGAGAAAATTCAACACCCATTTATGATAAAAACCCTGCAGATAGTAGGCATAGAGGGAACTTTCCACAACATAATAAAGGCCATATATGACAAACGCACAGCCAACATCATCCTCAATGGTGAAAAACTGAAACCATTTCCACTAAGATCAGGAACAAGACAAGGTTGCCCACTCTCACCACTCTTATTCAACATAGTTTTGGAAGTTTTAGCCACAGAAATCAGAGAAGAATTAGGAAATAAAAGGAATCCAAATCGGAAAAGAAGTAAATCTGTCACTGTTTGCAGATGACATAATACTCTACAGAAAGAATGCTAAAGATGGTACCAGAAAAATACTAGAGCTAATCAATGAATTTAGTAAAGTAGCAGGATACAAAATTAATGCACAGAAATCGCTAGCATTCCTATACACTAATGATGAAAAATCTGAAAGTGAAATCAAGAAAACACTCCCATTTACCATTGCAACAAAAAGAATGAAATACCTAGGAATAAACCTACCTAAGGAGACAAAACACCTGTTTGAAGAAAATTATAAGACACTGATGAAAGAAATTAAAGATGATACAAACAGATGGAGAGATATACCATGTTCTTGGATTGGAAGAATCAACACTGTGAAAATGACTCTACTAATCAAAGCAATCTACAGATTCAATTCAATCCCTATCAAACTACCATTAGCATTTTTCACAGAACTACAACAAAAAACTTCACAATTTGTATGGAAACAAAAAAGATCCTGAATAGTCAAACCAATCTTGAGAACGAAAAACGGAGTTGGAGGAATCAGGCTCCCTTGACTTCAGACTATACTACAAAGCTACAGTAATCAAGACAGTATGGTACTGGCACAAAAACAGAAAGATAGATCAATGTAACAGGATAGAGAGCCCAGAGATAAACTCATGCACATATGGTCAGCTTGTCTTTGATGAAGGAGGCAGGAATGCACAGTGTAGAAAGGACAGCCTCTTCAATAAGTGGTGCTGGGAAAACTGGACAGGTACATGTAAAAGTATGAGAGTAGAACACTCTCTAACACCATACACAAAAATAAGCTCAAAATGGATTAAAGACCTAAATGTAAGGCCAGAAGCTCTCAAACTCTTAGAGAAAAATGACACAAATCACAGCAAGATCCTTTTTGACCCATCTCCTCGAGAAATGGAAATAAAAACAAAAATAAACAAATGGGACCTAATGAAACTTCAAAGCTTTTGCACAGCAAAGGAAACCATAAACAAGACCAAAAGACAACTCTCAGAATGGAAGAAAATATTTGCAAATGAAGCAACTGACAAAGGATTAATCTCCAAAATTTACAAGCAGCTCATGCAGCTGAATAACAAAAAAACAAACAACCGAATCCAAAAATGGGCAGATGACCTAAATAGACATTTCTCCAAAGAAGATATACAGATTGGCAACAAACACATGAAAGAATGCTCAACATCATTAATCATTAGAGAAATGCACATCAAAACTACAATGAGATATCATCTCACACCAGTCAGAATGGTCATCATCAAAAAATCTAGAAACAATAAATGCTGGAGAGGGTGTGGGGAAAAGAGAACACTCTTGCACTGCTGGTGGGAATGTGAATTGGTACAGCCACTATGGAGAACAGTATGGAGGTTCCTTAAACAAGTAAAATAGAACTACCATATGACCCAGCAATCCCACTACTGGGCATATACCTTGAGCAAACCATAATTCAAAAAGAGTCATGTACCAATATGTTCATTGCAGCTCTATTTACAATAGCCAGGACATGGAAGCAACCTAAGTGTCCATCATCGGATGAATGGAATAAGAAGATGTGGCACATATATACAATGGAATATTACTCAGCCATAAAACGAAACGAAACTGAGTTGTTTGTTGTGAGGTGGATGGACCTAGAGTCTGTCATACAGAGTGAAGTAAGTCAGAAAGAGAAAGACAAATACCGTATGCTAACATATATATATGGAATCTGCAAAAGAAAAAAATGTCATGAAGAACCTAGGGGTAAGACAGGAATAAAGACACAGACCTAACAGAGAATGGACTTGAGGATATGGGGCGGGGAAAGGATAAACTGTGACAAAGTGAGAGAGTGGCACGGACATATATACACTACCAAACGTAAAATAGATAGCTAGTGGGAAGCAGCTGCATAGCACAGGTAGATCAGCTCAGTGCTCTGTGACCACCTAGAGCGGTGGGATAGGGAGCGTGGGAAGGAGGGAGATGCACGAGGGAAGAGATATGGGAACATATGTATATGCATTACTGATCCACTTTGTTATAAAGCATAAACTAACACACCATTGTAAAGCAATTATACTCCAATAAAGATGTTAAAAAAATAAAACTGTCACTGTTTGTATGATACTATACATCAAAAATCCTAAAGATGCTACCAGAAAACTAATAGAACTAATCAATGAATTTGGTAAAGTTGCAGGTCACAAAACTCATACATAGAAATCTGTTGCATTTCTATAAACTAAAGACAAAGATCAGAAAGAGATTTTAACAAAACAATCCCATTTACCATTGCATCAAAAAAGAATAAAATATCTAGGAATAAACCTACCTAAGGAGACAAAAGACATGAAGTCTGAAAACTCTAAGACGCTGATGAAAGAAACTGAAGACACTGCAAACCATTGGAAAAAGAGACCGTGTTCTTGCAGTGGAAGAATCAATATGGTCAAAATGACTATACTGTCCAAGGCAATCTACAGATTCAATGTAATTCCTATCAAATTATCAATGGCATTTTTCAAAGAATTAGAACAAAAAATTTTTAAATTTGTATAGAAACAGAAAAGACCATGTATAGCCAAAACAATTCCAAGAAAGAAAAACGGTGCTGGGAGAATCAGGCTATCTGACTTCAGACTGTACTACAAAGTTACAGTCATCAAAACACAGAAATATAGATCAATGGAACAGGATAGAAAGTACAGAGATAAACCACACACCTATATTCACCTAATCTATGACAAAGGAGGCAAGAATACACAATGGAGGAATTCTCAATAAGAGGCACTGGGAAAACTGGAATACTAGATGTAAAAGAATGATATTAGAACATTCTCTAACACCATACACAAAAATAAATCCAAATGCATTAAAGACCTAAATGTAACACCAAATGCTATAAAACTCTTAGAGAAAAACATGGGCAGAACACTCTCTGACATAAATGGCAGCAACGGCTTTTTTGATCAACCTCTGAAAGTTATGAAAATAAAAACAAAAATAAATGTGATCTAATTAAACATAAGAGCCTTTTCACAGCAAAGGAAACCATAAAGAAAACGAAAAGAAAACCCGTAGAATGGGAGAAAATATCTACAAACGAAGCAACGGACAAGGGATTAATCTCCAAAGTATACAAAGAGCTCATACAGCTCAGTATCAGAAAAACAAACCCATTTAAAAAATGGGCCAAAGATCTAAACAGATATTTCTCCAAAGAAGACATACAAATGACCAAGAGACACATGAAAAGTTGCTCAACATCACTTATTATTAGAGAAATGCAAACCAAAAGTACAATGAGGTACCACCTCACACGGGTCAGAATGGCCATCATTAAAAAACTTAGAAAGAATAAATGCTGGAGAGGGTGTGGAGAAAACGGAACCCTCTTGCACTGTTGGTGGGAATGTAAACTGGTACAGCCACTATGGAGAACAGTATGAAGATTCCTTAAAAAACTAAAAATAAAGCTACCATAGGATCCAGCAATCCCATTCCTGGGCATCTACCCAGAGAAAACCATAATTCGAAAAGATACAGGCACCCCAATGTTCACTGCATTACTATTTACAACAGCCAGGACATGGAAGCAACCTAAATATCCATAAATGGAGGAATGGATAAGGAAGAGGTGGTTCATATATACAATGGAATATTACTCAGCCATAAGAAAGAATGAAATAATGCCACTTTCAGCGACATGGTTGGATCTAGAGTTTGTCATACTGAGTGAAGTAAGTCAGAGAAAACAATACCATATGATATCATTTATATGTGGAATCTAAAGAAATGGTACAAATGAACCCATTTACAAAATAGAAGTTGAGTCACAGATGTCGAAAATAAACTTGTGGTTATCGGGGGGAAGGGAGGGAAAGGGATAAATTGGGAGATTCAAACTTGACATATACATACCATATATAGAACAGATAAATAATAAGAACCTGAAGAAGAGCACAGGGAACTCTATTCAGTACTTTATGATGACCTATGTGGGAAGAGAATCTAAAAAAGAGTGGATATATGTATATGCATAACTGACTCTGCTTTACAGCAGAAACTAACACAACATTGTAAATCAACTATACGCCAATTTAAAAAGATGAAAAAAAAATAAGAAGAATGAAAAACTGATGTAACCAAAAGCTTGTTCTTTGAGAAAATCAATAAAATTGATACATCTCTAGCCAGATTATTCAGGAAAAGAAAGCAAGAGGATGCAAATAACCAATATCAGGAATGAGAGAGGTAACATCATTACAGTTTCTACAGATACTGAAAAGATCCCAAGGGAGTATTATAAACAACTTTATGTTCATAAAATCAACAACTTATATGAAGTGAACAAATTCCTTGAAAGGTTCAAATTCAAAGGTTACTCAAGAAGAAATGGGTAACTTGAACATCCTATATCTATCAAGGAAATTGAATTTGTGGTAAAAAACCTTTCAACAAGAAAACTAGGACCAGATGGTTCACTGGTGAATATGTCTGTAGATACATGTAAAAATTCTAAAAATTTTAGAAATGAATGCCTTCACTCCTTTTCAATAATATTTGCTATCTATAATCTTGATAATTTTTCCAAATGTCAAGTTACACTGTCTTAATCATTCAGTAGCATCTCTAATTCAAAGAAAAGTAGCAAGAGATAGGGAAAATAACCAAGTATATTTATTAATTCAACTAAAACCCAAAGATGTCACTCTAAATATACAGAATAGAGTTAACAGAACCAGTGTTATTTGAACAAACAGTGGGTAATACTAAGTAATTTCATTTTCATTAACAAGTTTTTAAAAATCAAGTAATACTATATTACCACAAAGCTCTTTGTGCTAGGTAGTCTCCAAAAATGGCAGACACTAATTCCTCCAGCCCCGACTCCCTGTATGTACATGCCATTCCTACCATGAAGAAGTGGAGTCAACTTTCCCTCTCCCTGGGCTGGCTTTGTGTCCAGCTTTAAACACAAAATACCATCAAAGTGATAGAGTGCCAGTTCCGAACTTAGCCTTTAAGTCTGGGAGCGTATGCTTTCTCCCTCTTGGAAAAGTTTCATTCTTAAAAGTCAGCTCTCATGCTGTAAGGAAGTCCAGGCTATCTGCTGAAGAGAAAGGCCATATGGAGAGGCCCTGGAATATGAGACATCATATGAAGAGAGAGCTTACTGGAGGAGAACCAAAAATCCAGACATGGGAGAACGGCTTTCATGGATTTTCCAGCCCAGTCCATGTGCCAGCTGAATGCAGCTGCTTGAAAAGTCCAACTGAGACCAGCAGAATTGCCCAGGCAAACCACAAAATCAGAAGAAATTATATACTGTCATTGTTTTAAGATATTAAACTTGGGAACTTTACTTCACAGCAGTGAAGAACTGAGAGACATTATTCTCATAAATAAGCCATAATGTTATTTTTATTGCTCACAACTTCATTTGAACAGTAATCACCTAATTTTATATCTAAAAACACTGGAAAATGATACTTGCTGTGTCCCATTACTAAATATCATATAAACTGAAAATGAATTCTGGGGATAAAAATTAAAAAATAAGCTGTAAATTGCTTTATGACATTTTCAAATGAAAAGCAATATATAATAATGAAATAGTACTATATTCTTTAAGGATTGTAATTCTTAGAGACAAGGAGGTTTTAAAAAAGGATGACAGACTTAACGCTAAATTTCATAGCTTCTGTCAGTATGTCAATCTTAAAAAAAAAAGAGGAATTTACATGGAAACATATTACTAATAAAAATTTACATTACTATATAAAATTTATATTACTATATGATAAAATCAGAACCATTTATCATATCTATTTTGATAAAACTTTGGAAAATTTAAAAATTATCTTTGATACCAAATGTTCATCTTCAGTGCGGTATACATGGTGATTATCTAGTCTTTACAAATGAAATGTAAACTATTTTCCTCTTTTGGATGGTGTTAAGGGAAAAGATACAATAAGATTTTAATTAAAAATAAGAGCATAACATACTATTTACAGTAGCCAAGATATAGAAGCAAACTAAGTGTCCATCAACACATGAATGGATAAAGATATGATACACACACACACACACACACACACACACACACACACACACACCACAATGGAATATTACTCAGCCATGAAAAAAGAACGAAATAATGCCATTTGCAACAACATGGATGGACCTAGAGATTATCATACTAAGTGAAGGTAAGTCAGATAGATACAAATATTATATCACTTATATGTGGAAACTTTTTAAAAAGTACAAATGAATTATTTCCAAAACAGAAACAGACTCACAGACATAGAAAACAATCTATGGTTACCAAAGGGGAAACCAACACAAATTGTAAATCAACTAACACAATACCATATATCAGCTACACTTCAATAAAAAAAGTTTAAAAATATGAGCTGAAACTAGTGCAATATTGTAAATCAACAATATTTCAATAAAAAAAAATTTTTTTAAGAGCATAAGACACTCTCCAGAAAAATTAACCCTCTAAAACCCAAACGTAAGAATTTATTAGGGAAATATTTTACAGAGTTATACTTTTTCTTTTACATAATCTCTAACATATCAATGTGGCTGTTTTAGGTTAAGAGATGCATGTGCATATACAAAAAGTGCTTAATAAGTATATTCAAATCACACACACTAGAATGTAAGAAAAAGATTGCCTAGCCCCCAAATTAGGTTACAAATATTTATATATAATTGAAGAGGAATACAAAGAAAAAAATACAATGGTTTTAGCATATTTGGACAAAAAAGATTAATTCCACATATATTTACAATGTAAGAGATAAACCAAATAAGGCCCATGGAGTGAAAGGAGGCTTTCAAGAAGTTCACCTCTCTGCCTGCTTCCTCTAGTGCTTTTGCCCAAGGAAGGGGAAGCTCTAATCTTATCAGTCAACTTCTACAACACAGATTATGCTGCTCCTCCCTCTGAGTAGGAAGTGAGAGATCACTTGATTTCAGCAGGTCTGTTCTTTTATTCCTCTCCTCTGTATGCTACCCATTGTTATCAGTTATGGTAGTCAGGCAGTAAGTAAGAAAATTCCAAGAACTGGAATCAGACATAATGGGAATATAGGAGGTACTGATTATACTTCTTACGTAAGTCATGAGATGATAAATAGTTGCTCCCAGAGAGGCCGACATTGGTTACTTGAAAACTAAGCAGAATTTTTATTCCCATTTGACTGTTAATCCTTTTATGCTGTGCCGCTTCACATAGATGACAGGGTATAGATAATGGCAGCTTGGCAGACCAAGATTAAGCATTCCTGCGTCCTCTAGTCCAGCAGACCCCAACCTTCATTTTTGTGTAATTGTTTTCGTGGAAGACAATTTTAACACGGACTGAGGGTGGGAGGGATGGTTGAGGCAGTAATGCAAGAGATGGGGAGCGATGGGGAGCGACACATGAAGCTTCGCTTGCTCACCTGCTGCGCACCTCCTGCTGGTGCGGCCTGGCGGGGGCGGGGGTGTGTGTGGATGAGGGGGGGTTGGGGACCACTGCTCTAATCAAATTCCTTTGAAAAATCATCTTTAATTTAAACAAAGATTAGCACTGGAATCTGGTTGCAAGGCCGTTGCCTCTTCTCTCCACCACCAGTATTCTTCCCTCTCCAAGAGTTTCACGCTGCAGAGCAGACACTATGGCAATACTCTACCACATCTGTCTGATCAGAGAGCAGTTAAGACAATTCTCAGCATAGCTACCATAATCAGTAGGTATTTTCTTCATCCTAGTACCCATTTGTCAAAAAGTGAACAAAGAAGAAAATA
Organism: Phocoena phocoena; assembly: GCF_963924675.1. Lineage (NCBI taxonomy): Eukaryota > Metazoa > Chordata > Mammalia > Artiodactyla > Phocoenidae > Phocoena > Phocoena phocoena. The sequence goes on from NC_089219.1 coordinate 159,442,294, forward strand.
TATTCTGTAAATTATGAGAAGGATATTCATTTTTTAAAAACATCTTTATTGGAGTATAATTGCTTTACAATGGTGTGTTAGTTTCTGCTATATAACAAAGTGAATCAGCTTTACATAACCATACATCCCCATATCTCTTCCCTCTTGTGTCTCCCTCCCACCCGCCCTATGCCCCCTGCAAGTGGACACAAAGCACCAAGCTGATCTCCCTGTGCTATGCGGCTGCTTCCCACTAGCTAGCTATTTTACATTTGGTAGTATATATATGTCCATGCCACTCTCTCATTCGTCCCAGCTTACCCTTCCTCTTCCCCGTTTCCTCAAGCCTATTATCTATGTCTGTGTCTTTATTCCTTCCTGTCCTGCCCCTAGGTTATACAGAACAATTTTTAAATTTTTTTTTTTTAGATTCCATATACATGTGTTAGCATATGGTATTTGTTTTCTCTTTCTGTCTTACTTCACTCTTGCATGACACATTCTAGGTCCAACAAGCTCACTACAAATAACTCAATTTCGTTTCTTTTTATGGCTGAGTAATATTCCATTGTATATATTTGTCACATCTTCTTTATCCATTCATCTGTCGATGGACACTTAGGTTGCTTCCATGTCTTGGCTATTGTAAATAGAGCTGCAATGAACATTGTGGTACATGACTCTTTTTGAATTATGGTGTTCTCAGGGTATATGCCCATTAGTGGGATTGCTGGGTCAAATGGTAGTTCTATTTTTAGTTTTTTAAGGAACCTCCATACTGTTCACCATACTGGCTCTATCAATTTACATTCCCACCAGGAGTGCAAAACGGTTCCCTTTTCTCCACACCCTCACCCTCTCCAGCATTTACTGTTTGTAGATTTTTTGATGATGGCCATTCTGACTACCATAAGGTGATACCTCATTGTGATTTTGGTTTGCATTTCCTAATGATTAGTGATACTGAGAATCCTTTCATGTGTTTGCTGGCAATCTGTATATCTCCTTTGGAGAAATGTCTATTTACGTCTTCTGCCCACTTTTGGATTGGGTTGTTTGTTTCGATATTGAGCTGCATGAGCTGCCTGTGTATTTTGCAGATTAATCCTTTGTCAGCTGCTTCGTTTGCAAATATTTTCTCCCATTCTGAGGGTTGTCTTTTCATCTTGTTTATGTTTTCCTTTGCTTTGCATAAGTTTTAAGTTTCATTAGGTCCCATCTTTTTATTTTTGTTTTTATTTCCATTTCTCGGTGAGGTAGGTCAAAAAAGATCTTGCTGTGACATTATGTCTTAGAGTGTTCTGCCTGTTTTCCTCTAAGAGTTTGATAGTGCCTGGCCTTACATTTAGGTCTTTACTCCGTTTTGAGTTCATTTTTGTGTAAGGTATTAGGGAGTGTTATAATTTCATTCTTTTACATGTACCTGTCCAGTTTTTCCAGCACCACTTATTGAAGAGGCTGTTTTTTCTCCATTGTATATTCTTACATCCTTTATCAAGATAAGGTGACCATTTGTGTGTGGGTTTATCTCTGGCTTTCTATCCTGTTCCATTGACCTATATTTCTGTTTTTGTGCCAGTACCGTACTGTCTTGATTACTGTAGCTTTGTAGTAGTGTCTGAAGTCAGGGAACCCGATTCCTCCAGCTCCAGGTTTCTTTCTCAAGATTGTTTTGGCTATCTGGGATCTTTTGTGTTTTCATACAAATTGTGAAATGTTTTGTACGAGTTCTGTGAAAAATGCCATTCATAGTTTGATAGGGATTGCACTGAATCTGTAGATTGCTTTGGGTAGTATAGTCATTTTCACAATTGTTGATTCTTCCAATCCAAGAACATGGTATATCTCTCCATCTGTTTGTATTTAATTTATTTCATCAGTGTCTTATAGTTTTCTGCATACAGGTCTTTTGTCTCCTTAGGTAGGTTTATTCCTAGGTATTTTATTCTTTTTGTTGCAGTGGTAAATGGGAGTGTTTCCTTAATTTCTCCTTCATATTTTTCATCATTAGTGTATAGGAATGCAGGAGATTTCTGTGCATTAATTTTGTATCCTGCTACTTTACCAGATTCATTGATTAGCTCTAGTAGTTTTTTGGTAGCATCTCTGGATTCTCTATGTATAGTATCATGTCATATGCAAACAGTGACAGCTTTACTTCTTCTTTTCCGATTTGGATTCCTTTTATTTCCTTTTCTTCTCTGATTGCTGTGGCTAAAACTTCCAAAACTATGTTGAATGATAGTGGTGAGAGGGGGCAACCTTGTCTTGTTCCAGATCTTAGTGGAAATGGTTTCAGTTTTTCACCAGTGAGAACAAAGTTGGCTGTGGCATACATGGCCTTTATTATGTTGAGGTAAGTTCCCTCTATGCTTACTTTCTGGAGAGTTTTTATCATTAATCAATTATCAAAAATTCAAAATTTTGAATTTTGTCAAAAGCTTTTTCTTGTGAAAGCTTTTATCGAGATGATCATATGGTTTTTCTCCTTCAATTTGTTAATATGGTGTATCACATTGATTGATTTGTGTAAATTGAAAAATCCTTGCATTCCTGGGATAAACCCCACTTGATCATGGTGTATGATCATTTTAATGTGCTGTTGGATTCTGTTTCCTAGTATTTTTTTGAGGATTTATGCATCTATGTTCATCAGTGATATTGGCCTGTAGTTTCCTTTTCTTGTGACATCTTTGTCTGGTTTTGCTATCAGGGTGATGGTGGCCTCATAGAATGAGTTTGGGAGTGTTCCTCCCTCTGCTATATTTTGGAAGAGTTTGAGAAGGACAGGTGTTAGGTCTTCTCTAAATGTTTGATAGAATTCGCCTGTGAAGCCATCTGGTCCTGGGCTTTTGTTTGTTGGAAGATTTTTAAATCACAGTCTCAATTTCAGTGCTTGTGATCAGTCTGTTCATTTTTGCTACCTCTTCCTGGTTTAGTCTCAGAAGGTTGTGCTTTTAAAGAATTTGTCCATTTTTTCCAGGTTGCCCATTTTACTGGCATATAGTTGCTTGTAGTCATCCCTCATGATCCTTTGTACTTCTGCTGTGTCAGTTGTTATGTCTCCTTTTTCATTTCTAATTCTATTGATTTGAGTCTTCTCCCTTTTTCTCTCGATGAGTCTGGCTAATGGTTTATTAATTTTGTTTATGTTCTCAAAGAACCAGCTCTTAGTTTTTTTTATCTTAGCTATTGTTTCCTTCATTTCTTTTTCATTTATTTCTGATCTGATCTTTATGATTTCTTTCCTTCTTCTAAATTTGGGGGGTTTTTATTCTTCTTTCTCTAACTGCTTCAGGTGTAAGGTTAGGTTGTTTATTTGAGATGTTTCTTGTTTTTTGAGGTAGGTATTGCTATAACCTTCCCTCTTAGAACTGCTTTTGTTGCATCCCATAGGTTTTGGGTCCTCGTGTTTTCTTTGTCATTTGTTTCTAGGTATTTTTTGATTTCCTCTTTGATTTCTTCAGTGATGTCTTGATTATTTAGTAGTATTGTTTAGCCTCCATGTATTTGTATTTTTCACAGATTTTTTTCCTGTAATTTATATTTAGTCTCATAGCATTGTGGTCAGAAAAGATACATGATATGATTTCAATTTTCTTGCATTTGCCAAGGCTTGATTTGTGACCAAGATATGATCTATCCTGGAGAATGTTCCATGAACACTTGAGAAGAAAGTGTATTCTGTTGTTTTTGGATGAAATGTCCACATCTGCTGGTGTGTTTTGGGGTGTCTGTGACTTTATTATGATTTTAGGCAGCCTTCCCACTAATGGGTAGGGTTGTGTTCCTGTCTTGTTAGTTGTTTGGCATAGGTTGTCCAGCACTGTAGCTTGCTGGTTGTTGAGTGTAGCTGGCTCTTCCTGTTGAGGTGGAGATCTCTGAGAGAGCTTTCGCCATTTGATATTACATGGGGCCGGGAGGTCTCTGGTGGACCAGTGTCCTGAACTCGGCTCTCCCACCTCAGAGGCTCAGGCCTGACACCTGGCCGGAGCACCAAGACCCTGTTAGCCACACAGCCAGGTATGTGGGGAGTTTCTTGCCTTTTGGGAAGTCTGAGGTCTTCTCCCAGCGTTCAGTACATGTTCTGTAGGAGCTGTTCCTCATGTAAATGTATTTTTGATGTATTCATGGGGAGGAAGGTGAGCTACATGCCTTACTCCTCCGCCATCCTGAAGATATCTCTCAGAGAAGGATATTCTTATCTGAAAATATTTGTGTTTACAATCTAAAATTTAAAGTAATCTTAACTTGTACATTCTTTTTATAACTGAAATTCATAAAGGATATATAGGTGACTCTTGAACAACATGGGTTTGAGTTCTGTGGATCCATTTACATGTGGATTTTTTTCTACTCATTTTTTTTGATCCACTGTTGGTTGAATACTCAAATGCAGAACCACAGATACAAAACAAGAGTGCATATGGAGGAAATGTTGCATCAGAGGAACCACAGATAGGGAGAACTGGGACACAGAGGGCCGACTATAACTTATAGGCAGAATTTTAACTGTGCAGAGGGCAGCTCACCAAGCTTCTGTGTTGTTCATGTGTCAACTGTAGTTTTAGAGTCATCTTAAGAAAGTGATAGTAACATTTCACCCTTTTGAACCAAGTTATTACGATTGTTATAGCATAGTTAGTGGTACAAATGTTCTTTTTCTGGACTCTTCGTTATTTCAAACTTTTTATACTATTTCATATTAAATAAAATTCTAAAATTACAATGGAAATAAGATATAGGCTAAATAAGACAATGGACCCCGACCCCCCAAATTCAAAATACTTCTATCAATTTTTCATTTTGGAGGCTTAGTTTCAACAAGAGAATTCTAGGAGACTCCAGTTTAAAAATGTGGGAATGTTTAATTATCTTTATGTAGATAAAGTAGAATACTAGCTAATAATAGCTAATATTCATTGAGCACTTAGTATATACGTACTTCACATATATTCCAAACTATATTTTAATCCTCACAACTCTATGAGGTAAGTACCACTGTTATCTTCCTTTTATAGATAAAGGGACTAAAGGACAGAAAGATTAAGGGACTTTCCCCACAATTACACACATTGTAGACCCAGGACATGAACTCAAGCAGTAGGACAACAAAAACCTCACTTTCTACCACTATTCTATAATATTAAAATTCTGATTTTTTCCAAGAGTGCTCTAATATAAAATGAAATTAACTAATATTCAAGCACTGTGTAAATGCAACAATTTGACATACTATTTTGAGAAACAGAGTACAAATATAAGAGAGCCTATCTGTATAATTTTGTTTCTAATATAGCTCGTTTATGTTATGACTATAACAATTATAGAGATTATAGAAGCTCAAGATATGTGAATCAAAAAAAAGTAGACTGCATACTGAAGTTGCATAGTGTGTAAAGTCATTATATGCTTGAATAAGATATTTAACTTCTTTAAATATCATAGGACTCAACTGTAAAATGGGATAACAGTACCTACCTCATATGATTCCTATGAGGATCAAATGAGATAACACATATAAAAGTACTGCTCAGAGCCTAGCACAAAATAAGCATATAATAAATCTTTGTAAGTGATAATTAGTGAAGGTGATAAATTCTAAGATAATTGACACTGGTAAAAAAACAGGAAAACGTATTATGCTTTAATAATTATTTACAACCTGCCTTAACAGAAAAAGAAGGATCTTCCATAGTTTTCCATTTTTATATCTTTCAAAATGGTTGTCTCTCTTCATTCAAAGTTCTTCTGCAAATATTCATTTCCAAAATTCTTACGTCTATCAGTAACAGTATTTCTAGTTAGAGTGTTATAAACTTCCCACTTTCAACCTCTAACTGCCTAAACAGCATCTTACTATTAATCTTTCTTATTAAGAATTTCTACAGCAGTCTAGCTTGTTACTGAACAAAGTAGTTTATTACTCAAAGGGTGACAATAATCAGGATATGACTTTAAATTTATAAGCATAGTCAAATTTCAAATTAATTGTGTACATGTGCATATACATGAGCAAAAGAAGCTTCTTTCTCTCTGAGAAGGTGGCTAAAGCTAGATTGTATTTTTCTCTTTGCAGTACCTGAGGAACAAGGGCAGAGCGTTGTTAAGGTGACTCAAAAGAAAACAGGGATAAAATTCAACTAACAAATAGAGGATTAGTCTTCAAGGAAGACATACAGGGTTCTCAGACATTTGGCGAAGATCAAGTATAGAATATTATTCTAATTAGAATAGAAATTTCAGGTAAGGAAAGGATGATTAACTAAATCTAAGTTGTAACTGTAAAGCTCAGCAAGTTCGCATGGTTAGCACATAGGAAAAAGAGGATGTGAACTCAGACAGTGTAACTCCAAAGAGTTCTTAATCACTGTGCTAATACCAAATTACATGGATCATTACCTTAAGAATTAGCATTTTCCTACCTGAAGATTAATTTAAAATCCATTATAACAAATATATTCTAACATTAAAAATGGCATGTTCATCTATTTTGAATACTTTTACCCTTAATCTTAAAATACCACTTTTTACATAGGGAGTTGCTTTGCAATTTTCTATAGCAATGAAAAACATAATTTATAATTCTCATAAATATATAAATTGGCAATTATTATTCTGGAGCACTGAGGGGAGAAAAAATCTATTTCTCTCATTGGCTCAGAAGCAGCCACTAAAATAAAAAACTATAATTTCCAAGACTGTTTGCTTTCCTGCTGACATTAGTGAGGCTGGGGCACAAAGCAGGAAGTATACCAGAGCCATTTCACCTTCTGCTTTCAGGAGAACACAGAATGCCAAATAGAAAAGGACCATATTAGGGAAAACACTTTATTTCCAAGTTTCTAAAAGAGTATTAAAAACAATAAGGGAAAAAGGCAAATTATAAAGTAGTATGATGGCACATCAATCACAACTTCCTAACAGCCCTTTCAGCATTCAGCAGTAATTGCTGAAACACTGAAATAAAGTGATGTTTCAATTATTTCGTTTTAAACAATGACAGGTTTAAGATTCACCTGATTAAAAACCATCCACACCAATATAATAGCATATCATAAGATAATTGGCTAACAGTTTTTGCAAATGGCAGTTGTTAGCGTATTTCTTCTACACATATAAATGTTGTGCTGAGGAGGGGAGTAAGATGTTATTTTCTACCTTTCTTTTATGATGGGTTGTAGAAGCATCCATCTCTTCCTCTCCTATATTATCAATTTGTGAAGTTGGACTACAATTCATTCTCTCCTCTTCTTGCCTCTGGAGTCTGTCTGCTACAGCCTGGATAGCTTCTGTCCATTCTTCCCTACAAAAACAAGAAAAAATTCCCATCAATAAAGAATCGTAATGATGCAAATATTTCTCTTTTATAAAATATAAAATCAACACAGTCTATTCCAGAGTAATACATAAGCCCCATCTTTACTTCAAGATATACTAGCATTTATTTGGAGGTATATATGAGGAGGGGGAGGAGAAGGGGAGACGGAGAAGACGATTGTAAGAAAACTGACTAAAAATCCTTTTAAAGTATGGTTAAATTTTAATTCTCTGCACACATCTTATCTATAAAGTATATGAACCCCCAAAACTTTGCCACACTTTTAAAATGTATTGTTTAGCCATTGTAGGTCCATCACTGACATACTCAGTTTCTTTATTATGGTCCAACAGATGTTCCAAGAAAAAGCTTTCAAAGGCAAAAACTGTTCCCAGATCATAGGTAAGTTTCTGTTTTAAAAAAATGATAGGCACAGTTTGTAGCTTAAATAATAAATCTCAGGAGCAGTAGTATGAAGCTTTTACTTTTTGACATTTGTGCTATCAGATAAAGGATCATTTATTTCCATATAAATAAAATCAGTTTGCAGATTTCTTAAGACAAAGTCTGTTAGAATTGCATTAAATCTGTAGGCCAATCTGGAGGATATTGCCATCTTAATAAACTAAGTCTTCCAATCCATGAACATGGTATAGCTCTCCATTTATTTAGGTCTTCAATTTTCTAATGCAGTGTTTTGTAATTTTCTGTGAAAATGTCTTGCAAATCTTTAACTGAATTTATTTCTAAGTATTCTTTTATGCTATTATGGAAGTTTAAATTTTTTTTCATTTTCTAATTTTTCTTGCTAGTATTTAGAAATACAATTGCTTTTTCTATGTTGACCTATGTTGATTCTATAGCCTTAATAATTTCATTTACTATTTCTAACAGCTTTTATTTTTCTGAATTTTCTACAAATACTACCATACTGTCTACAAATAAGAGCAATTTACTTCTTCCTTTCCAGTGTGTTTCCCTTTCATTTCTTTCTCTTGCCTTATAATGCACTAGAACAGACCATCAGTACAATGTTAAAAGTGGTGACACCAGACATTCTTACTTTGTTCCACATGTTAAGAGAGAAAATATCAAGCCTTTTACCTTTGAGTATTATTAACCTGTAGTTTGTAGATACCCTTAATCAAGTTAAGTTCCCTTCCATTCCTAGCCAGCTGAGTGTTTTTGTTATGAAAGAGTGTTGAATTTTTTCAAATGCTTCTTCTGCACCTGTTGAAATGACCATGTAGTTTTCTTTTATCCTATTAATACAGTGAAATTAGTTGAACGATTTTCAGATGTTAATACAACCGAATTCTAGTATAAACTCCATTTAGTCATAATGCATTCACCTTTTTCTTGCATATTTTTTGAATTTGATTTGTCAAACTTTTGTTAAGAAATTTTGCATTGACTATAGTCACAAGTACATTGGGCTACTTCTTTTTTAAATCAATATTTTTAGTGAACTATAGTTGATTTACAATGCTAATTTTGCTATATAGCAAAGTAATACAGTTAAATATATATACATGATTTCTTTTTAATGTATTCTTTTCCTTTACGGTTTATGATAGGATATTGAACATAGTTCCCTGTGCTATATAGGACTTTGTTGTTTCTCCATTCTATATATAAAAGCTTACATCTGCTAACCCCAACCTGCCATTCTATCGCTCCCCCAACTCCCTCTCCCTTGGCAACCACCAGTCTGTTCTCTAGGTCTAAGATTCTGTTTTTGTTTCATAGATAGGTTCATTTGTGTCATATTTTAGATTCCACATATAAGCGATATCATATTTTGTCTTTCTCTTTCTGACTTACTTCACTTAGTATGATAATCTCTAGTTGCATCCATGTTGCTGCAAATGGCATTTTTTCGTTCTTTTCCATGGCTGAGTAGTATTCCATTGTATATATGTACCACATCTTTATTCATTCATCTGTCGATGGGTATTTAGGTTGTTTCTATGTCTTAGCTATTGTGAATACAGCTGCTATGAACATAGGGGCACATGGCTTTCTGAATTATACTTTTTTTTTTTTTTTTTGGCGGTACATGAGCCTCTCACTGTTGTGGCCTCTCCCGTTGTGGAGCACAGGCTCCGGACATGCAGGCTCAGCATCCATGGCTCATGGGTAGCCGCTCCATGGCATGTGGGATCTTCCCGGACCGGGGCATGAACCTGTGTCCCCTGCATCAGCAGGTGGACTCTCAACCACTGTGCCACCAGGGAAGCCCTGAATTATACTTTTGTATGAATATATGCCCAGGAGTGGGATTGCTGGATCATATGCTAATTCTGTTTGTAGATTTCTGAGATACCTCCATACCGTTTTCCACAGTGGCTGCACCAACTTACATTCCCATCAACAATGTAGGAGGGTTCCCTTTCCTCCACACCCTCTCCAGCATCTGTTATTTGTAACTTTTTAATGATGGACATTCTGACTGGTGTGAGGTGGTACCTCATTGCAGTTTTTTTTTTTTTTGGCGGTATGTGGGCCTCTCACTGTTGTGGCCTCTCCCGTTGCGGAGCACAGGCTCCGGACGTGCAGGCTCAGCGGCCATGGCTCACGGGCCCAGCCGCTCTGCGGCATGTGGGATCTTCCCGGACTGGGGCACGAACCTGTGTCCCCTGCATCGGCAGGCGAACTCTCAACCACTGCGCCACCAGGGAAGCCCCTCATTGCAGTTTTGATTTGCATTCTCCAATAGCAATGTTGAGCATCTTTTCACATGCCTATTGGTCATCTATATTTGTTCTTTGGAGAAATCTCTATTTACGTCTTCTGCCCATTATTTGACTAGGCTGTTTGTTTTGTTGTTGTTATGAGCTCTTTGTATATTTTGGAAATTAAGCTCTTGTTGGTTGCAATATTTGAAAATATTTTCTCCCATTCTTGTAAGTTGTCTTTTCATTTTGTTTATCGTTTCCTATGCTGTGCAAAAGCTTGTAAGTTTGATTAGGTCTCATTTGTTTATTTTTGTTTTTATTTCTCTTGCCTTAGGAGACTGACCTAAGAAAACAATGTTAAGATTTATGTCAGAGAATGTTTAGCCTATGATCTCTTCTAGGAGTTTTATGGTGTCATTTCTTATGTTTAAGTCTTTAAGCCATTTTGAGTTTATTTTTGTGTATGGTGACAGGATGTGTTCTAATTTCATTGATTTATATGCGGCTGTCCAACTTTCACAACACCACTTGCTGAAGAGATTGTCTTTTCCCTGTTGTATATTCTTGCCCCCTTTGTTGAAGATTAATTGACAACTGGTGTGTGGGTTTATTTCTGGGCTCTCTGTACTGTTCCATTGATCCATATGTCTGATTTTGTGCCAATACCACACTGTTTTGATAACTGTAGCTTTGTAGTATTGTCTGAAGTCTGGGAGGGTTATGCCTCCTGCTTTGTTCTTTTTCTTCATGATTGCTTTGGTCATTCTGGGTCTTTTATGGTTCCATATGAATTTTAGGATTATTTGTTCTAGTTCTGTGAAAAATGTCATGGGTAATTTGATAGGGATTGCATTAAATCTGTAGATTGCTTTGAGTAGTATAGCCATTTTAACAATATTAATTCTTCCAATCCAAGAGCATGGGATATCTTTCCATTTCTTTGAATTATCTTCAATCCTTATTAATGTTTTGTAGTTCTCAGTGTCTAAGTCTTTCACCTCCTTGATCAAATTTATTCATAAGTATTTTATTTTGGGGGGTGCAATTTTTAAAGGTATTGTTTTTTTATATTCCCTGATAGTTCATCATTGGTGAAAAGAAATGCAACCAATTTCTGTATGTTAATCTTGTATCCTGCTACCTTGTTGAGTTCGTTTATCATTTCTAGTAGTTTTTTATGTGGAGTCTTTAGGGTTTTATATATATAATATATTATCATCTGCATATAATAACAATTTGACCTCTTGCATTCCAGTTTGGATACCTTTTATTTCTTCTTCATGTTTGACTGCCGTGTTTAGGACTTCCAATACTATGTTGAATAGAAGAAGTGCAAGTGGGTATCCTTGTCTTGCTCCAGATTTTAGCGGGAAAGCTTTCAGATTTTCACCACTGAGTATTATATTGGCTATAGGTCTGTCATGAATAACTTTTATTATCTTGAGATATGTTCCCTCTCTACCTACTTTTGTAAGAGTTTTAATCATGAATACACGTTGAATTTTGTCAAATGCTTTTTCTGCATCTATTGAGATGGTCATGTGGTTTTTGGCTTTTATGTGGTGTACCACATTGACTGATTTGTGTATGTTGAACCATCCTTGTGAACTTGGGATGAATCCCAATTGGTTATGGTGTATGATCTTTTTATGTGTTGTTGGATTTGGTTTGCTAATATTTTGTTGATATAGTCCTCTCTTTTTATGGTAGCACTGACCATTTTTTGGAATGAGGGTGACACTAGCCTTATAAAATGAGAAGGGAAAGGTTCCCACCTCCATTATTTTATGTAATTAATTGTGTAGGCTTGGTAATATTTCCTCTTCAAATACTTGACAGAAGTAAACAGTGAAGCCATCTGGAATTGGAGTTTTTCTTCAGGAAAATTTATTTTACTCAAACTCAATACTGTTCATTGATATTGAGCTGTTCAAGTTTGCCAATGTTTTCTAGGGGTATCAGTAATTTGTGTCTTCCCTCTTTTTTCTATTTTTTCCTAACAATCTTCCAAGATATTTTTTGATTCTATTAAGTATTTCAAAGAACTAACTTTTGTTTATGGATTATTCCCTATTATTTTTCTGCTTTCTATTTCATTGAATTCTACTCTCTATTGTTTCCTTCTTTTGGATTGCTCTGGGATTAATTTACTCTACTTTTCTACTTTCTTAAGATGGAAATTTAATGACTAGAGAACGTTCTTCTTTTCAAATACAAGCATTAGAGGTGATACATTTCTCTCTAAGCACCTTTTTGCATCTATGCTCATCAGTGATATTCGTCTGTAATTTTTTTGTCTAATATCTTTGGTTTTGGTATCAGGGTGATGGTGGCCTCGTTGAACGAGTTTGGGAGTGATCTTCCCTCTGCAAGTTTTTGGAAGAGTTTGAGAAGGATAGGTATTAGCTCTTCTCTAAATATTTGATAGAATTCGCCAGTGAAGTGATCTGGTCCTAGACTTTTGTTTGTTGGAAGATTTTCAATCACAGTTTCAATTTCAGTACCTATGATTGGTCTGTTTATATTATCTATTTCTTCCTGGTTCAGTCTTGGAAAATTGTACCTTTCCAAGAATTTGTCCATTTCTTCCAGGTTGTTCATTTTATTTGCACATAGTTGCTTGTATTAGTCTCATGATCCTTTGTATTTCTGTGGTGTCAGTTGTAATTTCTGCTTTTTCATTTCTAACTTTATTGAGTCCTCTCCCTTTTTTTCTTGATGAGTCTGGCTAAAGGTTTATCAATTTTGTTTATCTTCTGAAAGAACCAACTTTTTATTGATCTTTGCTATTGTTTTCTTCATTTCTATTTCATTTATTTCTGCTCTGATCTTTATGATTTCTTTCCCTTTGCTAACTTTGGGTTTCCTTTGTTCTTCTTTCTCTAGTTGCTTTAGGTGTAAGGTTAGATTACTTATGTGAGATTTTTCTTGTTTTTTGAGGTGAGATTCAATTGCTACATACTTCGCTCTTAGAAGTGCTTTTCCTGTGTTTTGGAAACACAGTTTTGAGTCATTTTGTTTTTGTTGTCATTTGTTTCTATGTACTTTTTTTCTTTCCTCTTTGATTTCTTCAGTGATCTCTTAGTTTTTTTAGCAGTGCACTGTTTAGCCTCCATGTGTTTGTGTTATTTACAGCTTTTTTCCTCTAACTGATTTCTAATCTCATAGCATTGTCGTCAAAAAAGATACTTGATATGATTTCAATTTCCTTACATTTTCCGAGGCTTGATTTGTGACACAAGATGTGATCTATCTTGGAGAATGTTCCTTGTGCACTTAAGCAGTATTCTACTGCTTTCGGGTGGAATGTCTTATAAATATCAATTAAATCTATGTGGTGTATTGTGTTATTTAAAGCTTCTGTTTCCTTATTAATTTTCTGACTGGGTGATCTGTCCTTTGGTGTACATAGGGTGTTAAATTCCACCACTATTATCGTGTTACTGTTGATTTCCCCTTTTATGGCTGTTAGCATTTGCCTTATGTACTGAGGTGCTCTTATGTTGGGTGCATAAATATTTATGATTATGTTTTGTTCTTGGATTAATCCCTTGATCATTATGTAGTGTCCTTCCATGTCTCTTGTAACAAGCCTTTATTTTAAAGTCTATTTTATCTGATACGAGTATTGCTACTCCAGCTTTCTTTTGATTTCCATTTGCATGGAATAGCTTTTTCCATCTCCTCACTTTCAGTCTGTATGTATCCCTAAGTCTGAAGTGGATCTCTTGAAGACAGCATATATGGGTCTTGTTTTTGTATCCATTCATCCAGTCTGTATCTTTTGGTTGGAGTATTAAATCCATTTACATTCAAGGCGATTATTGGTATGTATGATCCTATTACCATTTTCTTAATTGTTTGGGGTTTGTTTTTGTGGGTCTTTTTCTTCTCTTGTGTTGCCCACCTAGAGAAGTTCCTTTAGCATTTGTTGTAAAGCTGGTTTGGTGGTGATGAATTCTCTTAGCTTTTGTTTGCCTGTAAAGCTTTTGATTTCTTTGTTGAATCTGAATGAGATCCTTGCTGGGTAGAGTAATCTTGGTTGTACGTTTTTCCCTTTCATCACTTTAAATATATCCTGCCACTGCCTTCTGACCTGCAGAGTTTCTGCTGAAAAATCAGCTGATAACCTTATAGGGATTCCCTTGTATTTTATTTGTTGCTTTTCCCTTGTTGTTTTTAATTTCTTTTTCTTTGAATTTAATTGTTGTTAGTTTGATTAATATGTGTCTTGGTGTGTTTCTCCTAAGGTTTATCCTATGTGGGACTCTCTGTGCTTCCTGGACTTGGGTGGCTATTTCCTTTCCCACGTTAGGGAAGTTTTCAACTATAATTTCTTCACATATTTTCTCAGACACTTTCTCTTTCTATTCTTCTTCTGGGACCCCTATAATTTGTTATGTTGCTTCATTTAATATTGTCCCAGAGGTCTCTGAGACTGTCCTCAGTTCTTTTCATTCTTTATTCTGCTCCTCAGTGGTTATTTCCACCATTCTATCTTCCAGCTCATTTATCCATTCTTCTGTCTCAGTTATTCTGCTATTGATTCCTTCTAGTGTAGTTTTCATTTCAGTTATTGTGTTGTTATTCACTGTTTGCTTGGTTTTTAGTTCTACTAGGTCTTTGTTAACCATCTCTTGTATTTTCTTGATCCATGCCTCAATTCCATTTCTGTGACTTTGGATCATCTTTACTATCATTATTCTGTATTCTTTTTCAGGTAGGTTGCCTATTTCCTCTTCTTTTATTTGGTCTTGTAGGTTTTTACCTTGCTCCTCCATCTGTAAAATGTTTTTGTCATCTGTTTTTTTTTTTTTTTTGATGGGTGGGGCTGTGTTTCTGTCTTACTGGCTGTTTGGCTTGCGGCATCCAGCACTGGAGTTTTGCAGGCAGTTGGGTAGAGCTGGGTCTTGGTGCTGAGATGAGGATCTCCAGGAGACCTCACTCCAATTAAGATTCCCTGGGGTCTGAGCTTCTCTGTTGGTCCAGCTGCTTGGACTCAGCACTCCCACCACAGGAGCTCAGGCCCAATCTCTGCCCTGGGAGCCAAGATACCACAATCCATGCATCACAGCAGTCATTTCCAGAGAAGCTTTGGGATTACTGGAATATCTGACATGGACTGAAGTGTTATTTAATTAATTTATTTACGTATATCAATTTTAACAGCTTTATTGGAATATAATTCACATATCACACAAAGTACTCCTTTAATGTGAACAAGTCAGTGATATCTAGTATGTTCACAAAATTGTGCAACCATCACCATAACTTAATCACATTTAAGAACATTATAATCACCCCAACGAGAAACCCTAACCCTAGGCATCTACCAATATACTTTCTGTCTGTCTGCCTGTTCTAAGCACTTCACATAAATGGAATCATATAATATATTGTTCTTTACGACTGGCTTCTTGTGATTTAACAAAATGTTTTTCAGGCTCATCCATGATGAAGAAATACTTCATTTCTTATTATTTTTGAATAATATTACATTGTAAAAATGTACCATATTTATTTATCCAATTGTCAGTTCATGGATATTTCTATTGTTTGTACTTTTTGGCAATTATGAATAATGCTACTATGAACATCATATATAAGTTTTTTTGAATATACATAAGTTTTTATTTCTTTGTGGTATATACTTAGGAGAGGAATTGCTGGGTCATATGGTAACTCTATATTTAACTTTTGAGGACCTGCCATATTGTTTTCCAAAGCAGCTGTACCATTTTACACTCCAACCAGCACTGTATGAGGCTTCCAATTTCTCCACACTTGCTATTATCTGTCTGTTTTATTGTAGCTATCCCAGTGCATGTGAAGTGGTATCTCACTGTGACTTTGATTTTTGTTTTCCTGAAGCTAATGATGTTGAGCACCTTCTCATGTGCTCATGGGCTATTTGTATACCTTCTTTGGAGAAATTTCTATTCAAATCCTTTGCTCATTTTTTAATTGTGATTTGTCTTTTGTATTGAGTTGTAAGATTTCTTTGTATATTCTGGATACAAGTCCCTTATAACGTATATGATTTGCAAACATTTTCTCCCATACTACGGGTTGTCTTTTCACTTTCTTGATAGTGTCTTTCAAGGATAAAAGTTTTAATTTTGATGATTCCAAATTACCTATTTTTGTTTCTTCTCTTGCTTGTGCTTTTTGTATCATACCTAGGAAATCACTGCCTAATCCAAGATTATTAACATTTACATCTATGTTTTCTTCTGAGTGTTTTATAGTTTTAGCTCTTACATTTAGGTTTTTGATCAATTTTTAGTTAATTGCTGTATACAGTGTGAGGTATAGTCTAAATTCATTTTTTCGCATGTGAACATCCAGTTATCCCAAGACCATTTGTTGAAACATTGTTCTTTGCCATTGAATGGCCTTGGCACCCCCTGACAATAATCAATTGACCACAGAGATAAGGGTTTGTTTCTGGACTCTCCATTCTATTCCATTATCTGTCTATATACTATCCTTATGTCAGTACAATACTGTCTTGATTATAGTAGCTTTGTAGTGGGTTTTGAAATTGGAAATTGTAAGTACTTGAAATTTGTTCTTCTTTTTCAAGACTTTCCGTCCATTCCAGGACCCTTTTATTTGTTATTGTTAGAATTCTAGGGTCAGATTGTTAATTTCTGGGGGGAAAGAGCAGTTCAAATTTTGATAGGGATTTTATTGAATCAGTAGGTCTACTAGGGGAGTATTGCCATCTTAACACTAAGTCTTCCAATACGTGAATGTGAGGTGCCTTTCCACTTATTTAGATCTTCTTTAATTTCACTCAACAATGTTTTGTGTAGTTTTCAGTGTACAAGTCTTGTATGTCATTTGTTAAATTTATTCCTAAGTATATTATCCTTTTGATGCTATTGTAAATGGAACTGTTTTATTAATTTCATTTTTGAATTATTCATTGTAAGTGAATAGAAATACAATTGATTTTTGTATATGATCTTGTATTGTAACCTTGTTGAGTCCCTGTATTAGGTCTAATAGTTTTGTGCAGCGGGTGGGGGTTCTTTAGGATTTTCTATACACAGGATTATGTCATCTGCAAATAGAAAAGTTTTACTTCTTTCCCAATGTAGATTCATTTTATTTCTTTCCTTTGCCTAATAGCCCTGTCCAGAACCTCCAGAACAATATAGAATAGAATTGGTGAGAGATGACATTCTTGCATTGTTCCTGATTTTAGGGGGAAGCATTTCTGTCTTTCACCATTAAGTATGGTGTTAGCTGTGGGTTCTTCATAGATATCTTATATCAGGTTGAAGATGTTTCTTTCTATTTCTAGTTTGAGTGTTTTTATCATGAAGGGATGTTAAATTTTGCCCAATGCTTTTTATGCAGCTACTGAGATGATAATGTGGTTTTTGTCCTTTATTCTATTGATGTGGTATACTTAACTTAATTGAGCCTTAAATCAATGTTGCATTTCTGGAATAAAACCCACTTGCTCATGTGTTTAAAAAAAAAAAAAAGGCTTAGCTGTGGGGGGTGGGGCTAGGCGGGGGCAGGGCCTAGGCTGAGGTGGGCGGAAGAGGTCCTGGGGGGATGGTGGTGGGGTGGGTCCTAGGCCCCCAGAGGGGCCTCGGGGTGACCCGTCCCCTAGCCCCTCCCCTCCCCCAGCTGTCCCTCAGGGACACCAATCCCTTCTTGCCTCTACTTTTCCTCCCTTCCTCCCATGCCCCCAGGCCCCACATGGCCAGAGGGGGCCTTGGAGGGCAGAGGATCAGGTGCTGGACCTCACCAGGCTCCCTGGGCCTGAGTGGGTGGGGGAAATGCTGGCTGTGTTCCCTCTTGATCCTCTGATCCCGAGAAGGTTTCCCTCCATTCCCGCTGATCTCTTCACCATGGGTAGGCCCCTCCCGAGTGTGGGAACCCCTCCCCTCCCCCAGCCACCCCTCAGGGGCACCAGTCCCCATCTAGCCTCTACTTTTCCTCCCCCTCCCTCCCACACCCCCAGGACCCATGCAGCTGGAGCGGCCCTCAGAGGTCAGAAGATCAAGCCCTGGACCTCAGTAGACTCCCTAGGCCCAAGTGGGCAGGGGAAACACTGGCTGTATTCCCTTCCAATCCTCTGATCCCT
Source organism: Phocoena phocoena (assembly GCF_963924675.1). Lineage (NCBI taxonomy): Eukaryota > Metazoa > Chordata > Mammalia > Artiodactyla > Phocoenidae > Phocoena > Phocoena phocoena. Next base: position 159,460,379 of record NC_089219.1, read on the forward strand.
TGAGAGTCTCTCCCTGTCCCTGTTGGTCCTCTCTCTGTGAGTGGGCCCCTCCAAGCGTGGGAACTCTTCCCCTCCCCCAGCCACCCCTCAGGGGCACCGGTCCTGTCTGGCCTACACTTATCCTCCCCCCTCCCTCCCCCAACGTCCTACCTGATCGCTCGGGGGTTCCTCCCATCCCCTCAGGTGTGCAAGCTCCCCCATCAGTGCCTGGTAGGTGCCCTAGTTGTGAGGAGAGGAGAGCTCCACGTCCTCCTACTCTGCCATATTGAACCCGCCTGTATCTGTGGTTTTGCATCCTCAGATTCAACCAACTAAGCATTGTGTAGTGCAGGAGAATGTATTTATTGAAAAAAGATCCACATATAAGTTGAATAGTGCAGTTCGAACCATATTATTCAAAGATCAGCTGTAATTTGTAATGGCTCTTTTGAATTTTGTTTTTGACTCAGTGATTACTAAGAGGTATGTTATTCAATTTCCAAACCCCTGCAGCTTTTCTGGTTTTCTTATTCACTTGATTTCTAATCAATCATTTTATAATCCAGGATTATAAACCAGGATACAATTAATCCTGGTGAATTAACCATATGTATTTGAAAACTGTTTATTCTGCCAATTTTGGGTGTAGTAGTCTGTAAATATCAATTACATCATGGTGGTAGTATAATTCTATGTCTTTGTTGATTTTTTGTCTAGTTGCTCTTATTGAAAAAAAATTTTTAATTTCCAAATATGATGGTGGGATTATCTGTTTTTCTCTTTTTAATCGTTACTGTATGCATACATATTAATAATTGTATATCATCCAGATCAATCGACCCTTTTATCATAGCTGTCTTACTAGTTTCTAGTAATATTTTATTTTGAAATCTCATATAACATAGCAAATCTCTTTTTTATGCTTAATGAATGCATGATACAACCTAGCTCTCTTTATATTTAAAGTACATCTCTTACAGAGAGTATTTAAGTAAACCTTGCATTTTCATCAATTCTGAAATTCTCTGTCTTTTAACTGCAGTGTTAAATACATTAATACTTAATACAATTATTTATATGGTTGCACAAGAGTCCACTGTTTTATTTTTTTCTGCTTGTTTCCTCTTCTTATTTTCCTCTTTGCCTTTCTGGTTTTGTTTTATTATTTTATACATTTTTCAGGATTCCAGTTTGGTTTTCCTTCAGGGTTTTCAGCCATCTTATTCTGCATTATTTTAAAATACACTCTTAACTTACACAGAGTTCACTTATATAATGTAAAACAGATTCATTAATGTTTTATGATTCTATTTCTCTTCATATTATCTTGGTGATCATCATACCCTTCCTTTCCTTTTAGAAGTTATCCTTGAAATTATAACATTCATCCCTGACTTAGCAAAGTCTAAAATATCAGTACTTCTCACTCTTCCCAGAAAACGCAGTGAGGTCTCTAGAAATGAACTCCATTTTCCCGTTGACCTCAATTTATGCTATTATTTCAGATCTGTTTTATTCTTTATATAATCAAACCACAAAATATATTATTATTGTTCAAAAGATCAATACTCATTTGGCTTTATCAACTTATTTACTATTTTAACTGTTTTTCATTTATTCTTACATCTTTCCTTCCATTTGGAATGATTTTTATTCTGTCTGAAGAAGGATTTCCTTTACAGCAGGCCTGCTGGTAACAAACTGTATCAGTAATCTCTTCTCTGCTCTGCACTTTAAAATTCCTTTATAAATATGCATTGTGAACTGAATACCTCAGTAAAGCTAATTAGCGTTCATTACATCACATAGGTACCATTTTTTTGTTCTTTGCATCCTCCCTATCTGGCCACCACCTGTTTGTCCTCCATATCTATGTGTTTCTGTTTTGTTTCTAGATTCCACACATAACTGAAATCATATGGTATTTGTCTCTGTCTGCCTTATTCACTTAGTATAATACTCTTTTAGGTTCATCCATTTTGTCACGTTAAGACTTCATTCTTTTTTCCATTGTGTATGCATACCACATCTTCGTTATCCATTCATCTATGGATACATAATAAGGTTGCTTCCATAGCTTGGCTACTTTAAATAATACTGCAATGAACACAAGGGTGCATACATCTTTTCAAATTAGTGTTTTCATTTTCTTGAGAAAAATAACTAGAAGTAAACTTGCTAGATTGGATGGTAGTACTATTTTTAATTTTTGAGGACCCTCCATATTGTTTTCCATAGTGGCTGCACCAATTTACATTCCTGCCAACAGTGTACAAGGGTTCCCTTTTCCCCACACCCTCATCAGCACTTGTTATTTCTTATCTTTCTGATAATTTCCATTCTAACAGGTGTGAGGTGATATCTCATTGTGGTTTTGATTTCCATTTTGAGCATCTTTTCATGGGTCTGCTGGCCATCTGTATGTCTTCCTTGGAAAAATGTCTATTCAGATCCTATGCTTATTTTTTATTCAGATTGTTTTCCTGATATTGAACTGTGTGAGAGTTCTTTGTGTGTTTTGAATATTAACCATTTATTGGATATATAATTTGCAAATATCTTCTCCCATTTAGTAAGTTGCCTTTTTGTTTTGTTAATGGTTCTCTTCACTGTGTAGAAGCTTTTGTTTGATATATTCTCATTTGTTTATTTCTGCTTTTGTTTTTCTTGCCTGGGAAGACCTATCAAAAAAATATTGCTAAGACTGATGTCAAAGAGCATACTGAGGGCTTCCCTGGTGGCGCAGTGGTTGGGAGTCTGCCTGCCAATGCAGGGGACACAGGTTCGAGCCCTGGTCCAGGAGGATCCCATATGCCATGGATCAACTAGGCCTGTGTGCCACAGCTGCTGAGCCTGCGCTCTGGAGCCCGCGAGCCACAGCTGCTGGGCCCGTGTACCACAACTACTAAGGCCCGTGTGCCTGGAGCCCATGCTCTGCAATGGGAGAGGCTGCTGCAGTGAGAGGCCTGTGCACCACAATGAAGAGTAGCCCTTGCTCGCCGCAGCTGAAGGAAGCCCGCATGCAGCAACGAAGACCCAATGCAGCCATAAGTAAATAAATTAATAATTTTTTTAAAAAAAGAGTATATTGACTATGTTTTCTTTTAGGAATTTTGTGCTTTCAGTTCTCACATTTAAGTCTTGAATTCATTTTGAGATTATTTTGTATATAGTTTAAGAAAGTAGTTCAGTTTCATTCTTTTGTATGAAGCAGCCAGTTTTCCCAACACCATTTATTTAAGCATTTCTCCTCTTCAATTTTTTTAGAATAGCTTAACAAGGATAGATATTAGCTCTTCTTTAAATGTTTGGTAGAATTCATCTGAAAAGCTGCCTGGCCTGAACTTTTGTTTGTTGGAAGGTTTTGTTTTTTTTTTAAACTGATTCAATTTCAATTACTGGTAACTGGTCTGTTCATATACTCTATTTCTTCCTCATTCAGTCTTGGGAGATTATACATTTCTAATAATTTATCCATTACTTCTAGGTTGTCCATTTTACTGGTGTATAATTGTTCACAGTATTCTTTTATGATCCTTTCTTTACTGGGGTTTTGGTTGTAATGTCTCCTCTTTCATTTCAGATTTCATTTATTTTGGCCCTTTTCTCTTTTTCTTGATGAGTCTGTCTAAAGGATTTTCAATTTTGCTTACTTTTTCAAAGAACCAGCTTTTAGTTTCATTGATATTTTCTATTATTTTTTCAGTCTCTATTTTATTAATTTCTACTCTGGCCTTTATTATTTCTTTCTTTCTACTAACTCAGGGTTTTGTTTATTCTTTATTCTTCTAATCCTAGTTTTCTTAGGTGAAAGGTTAGGGTGCTTATTTGAGATTTCTCTTGTTTCCTGAGGTAGGCATGTATTAATACAAGTTTCCCCCTTAGAGCTGCTTTTGCTGTATCCCACTGATTTTGAATCATTGTGTTTCCATTTTCATTTGTCTCAAAGTATTCTTTTATTTCCTCTATGATTTATTTAGTGACCCACTGATTATTTAGTATCATATTGTTTAGCTGTCATGTGTCCATGTAGGTGATTTCTAGTCTCATACCTTCATAGTCGGAAAAGATGCTTGATATAATTTCAATCCTTAAATTTGTTGAGACCTGTTTTGTGGCCTAGCATGTGATATATCCCAGAGAGTCTTTCATGTGCACTTGAAAAGAATGTGTATTCTGCTGGGTTTAGATGGAATATCCTCTCTCTTTCTCTCTCTGTGTGTGTGTGTGTGTGTGTGTGTGTGTGTGTGTGTGTGTGTGTGTATGTATGTATATTATCTGGTCTAATGTGAAATTTAAGGCCAGTATTGCCTTACTAATTTTTCTGTTTGGATGATCTGTCCATTGATGTAAGTGGGATGTTAAAAGTCCCCTATTATTGTGTTATTGTCAATATCTCCCTTTAATATTTGCTTTATGTATTTAGGTGCTCCTATGTTGGGTGCATATATATTTACAATTTTTATATGTTCTTCTTGATCCCTTTATCATCATGTGTATCCTTCTTTGTCTCTTGCTAAAGTCTTTGCTTTAAACTCTATATATTGGCATTTTGTATTTACTGGTATTTTATTTATTGTTTTCTGGTTGTTTTTGTGGTTATTTTTTGTTCCTTTCTTCTTTTGTTCTCTTCCCTAGTGACATGATGACTAGCTTTAGTATCATATTTGCATTATATTAACATTGTATGTGATCATTTTAAGTTGATGATCACTTAACTTCAAACACATTCTAACAATCCACCCCCATACACACATTTAATGTTTTAGACATATTTTACATCATTTTGTTTTGTGTGTCCCTTAACTACTTATTGTAGCTATAAATGATTTTACTACTTTTGTCTTTTAACCTTTCTACTAGCTTTAAAAGTGATTGATGTACCAGCATTTATATATTTGCCTGGTTACCAATGAGATGTTTCCTTTATTAATTTTCATATTTTCTAGTTGTGGCCTTTTATTTCCCAGTCAGGGAAGTCCCTTTAACATTTCTTGTATAACTGGTTTGGTGCTGCTCAACTCTTCTAGATTTTGTCTATAAAACTATTTCTCTCTCCATCAAATCTGAATGACAGCATTGCTAGGTAGAGCATTCTTGATTGTAGGATCTTTTCCTTTCATCACTTTAAATATATCACGACACTCCCTTCAGGCCTGCAAAAGTTTCTACTGAAAAATCAGCTCATAGTCTTAAGGACGTTCCCTTGTACATAACTACTTGCTTTTCCCTTGCTACTTTCAAGATTCTCTTTCTTTAAATTTTGCCATTTTAATTACAGTATGTATTGGTATGAATCTCTTTAGGTTCATTTTATTTTGGCCTCTATGTCTCCTGGACCAGATGTCTGTTTCCTTTTCCAGGTTAAAGAAGTTTTTAGCTATTATTTATTCAAATAAGTTCTCTCCTCTTTCTCTCTCTCTTCTCCTTCTGGGATCTCTTATAATGTGAATGTTAGTATGTCTGATGTTGTCCCCAGGTCTCTTAAACTAACTTTATTTTTTAAAATTCCTTTTTCTTTTTTCAGTTCATCCTGTGTGATTTCCACTACTCTCTGTCTTCCAGTTCACTGATCTTTCCGTCTATCATCTAATCTACTATTGATTCCTTCTAGTGTATTTTTTATTTCAGCTATTGTATTCTTCAGTTTTCTCTGGTTGTTCTTTACATTTTCTAACTCTTTGTTAAATTTCTCACTGTGCTCATCCTTTCTTCTCCTGAGTATGTTGAGCATCTTTATGATCATTACCTTGAACTCTTTATCCAGTAAATTGCTTTCCTCTACTTCACTTAGTTCTTCTGGGGTTTTATCTTATTCCTTTGTTTGGAACATATTTCTCTGTTACCTCACTTTGCATAATTCTCTGTTTTTATTTCTATGTATTAGGTAGGTTGGTTACATTTCCCAGTTTAGAGAAATGGACTTATGTAGGAATCATCCTATGGGGCTTAGCAGCACACTTCCCTCTGGTCACCAGAGCTATATGGTGCCTCCATGTGGGCTGTATGGGCCCTTCTCTTGTGGCAGGGCTGACCACCATAGGCACAGTGGTAGGGGGTGTTGACCCCCGAGTTGGTTGGATAACAGGCCCTGACATGTGGAGGCTGCCAGCCTACTAGTGGGTGGGACTGGGTCCCAGTACAGCTGGCTTCATGGTCCAGGAGGTGCTGAGGCTAGTTCTTATCTTCTGGTGGTCAAGGCCAGGTTCTGGGGTCACCAGCTTCAGGGCCCAGGGTATTTGGGTGCTACCCGGTTGGTGGGATAGCTAGGTCATGTCCCAAGCCAGCTGTTTGTGGGTTCTGGGAGGTCCCCGTGATGCTGCTGGCCCGCTAGTAGGTTGACTGTGGTGCCTGAGGGCTCCCAAGGCTGATCCAGACCCACTGGTGTGTGGGGCCCTGGGGCTGGTGGGCAGAGCCAGGGCCTGTTGGGTTCCATGCTGGTGCTTCCTGGCTGATGGGTGGGCAAGCTACCAGTGCTGATAATCTAGAGAGAAAACTTCAAAATGCTGCTTACCAGCACCAGTGTCCTTTTGGTAGAAGGAGCTCTTCAAAATGGCTGCTGCCAGCATCTATATCCCTAGGGGGAGTCATAGTTGCCTTCTGCCTCTCTGGGAGGCTCAAGGTCATCAAGCAAGTGGGTCTGACTCAGGCTCTCTTCAAATTACTGCCTCTGTGGCCTCTGCATTGGGAGATTTTACATGAGCCCTTTAAGAGCAAGTCTGTTTCCTACAGTCCTCCAGCTCTCCCATATGTGAGTCTTGCTCACTTTCAAAGCCAGACATTCTGGGTGCTCCTCTTCCTGGTGCAGGATCCCTGTGCTGGGGAGCGTGATGTAAGGCTTGGACCTCTCACCCTTTGGGGAGAACCTCTGCAACTGTCTCCACTCCTCCTACCCATTTTTATATCTTTAGTTTTGAAAAATCTCTCGTGCTAGTCTTCAGGTTGTTCTCATCTGTAAACAGTTGCAATTCTGATGTGCCTGTGGGAGGAGTAGAGCTCAACGTCTCCCTTCTCCACCATGTTGGCCATACCTCTTAAATTGTTATCAATATTTAACTGAAATTGTTAAAATATTCAACTGACATATTTTAATTTTACTTTTATTTCTGGAAAATATTTTAGGTCATTAGCACTTATTTTCCTTCAGCACATTAACTCCGACTATCATTCCATTCTATACATTCCATGTCAGTGGTTTCTGTTGATCTCTTACCTCTTGATCTCATTGTTGCTCCTCTGAAGGCATAGTATTTTTTATCTCTATGTGCTTTGTTGATTTTCCCACTTTCTTTTGTTTTCAAAAGTCTAACAAAACTAGGTGGGTTTTCCTTCTATTTTTTCCTCCATAAGGATTTATAGGACTTCTTGAATAAGTGATTTGATATCTTTTTAGACATTTTATAAAGTTTTCAGCCATTATCTCTTCAAGTACTTTCTGCCCCATTCTTTCACTCTTATTTTTTGAGACTCCAAATGTGTGTTATGTAAGACCATTTCACTGCATTCCCTTTATCTTACATTTGGCTCTTATTTATCTTTATTTTCTATCCTTCTATCTTTTCATTTTTCAACTGGATATTATTAGAACCATATCTTTGAGTTCACTAACTTTCCCTAATGCTAGGCCAAATTTATTACTAAAACCTCCCACTAACACTAAGAACTTTAAATATCTTATTTTTTAATTTTATAATTCTCATTTTATTCATTATTTTATAATTTCTAGCTCTATGCTGAATTTCTCAGCCTTAACTTTTATTTCCTTGAACATACTAATACATATTTATTTTAATCTGCCTGATAACTCCATTATCTGGAGCCCCTATGAATCTGACTCTGTTGTCTATTTTGTTTTTGTGGTTTTGGCCACACTGTCTTGAATATTTGTATACTTGTTTTTTTTAACGAGTATTGAACAATGTACATGAAAAAGGAAATAGTTTGAGGCCTAATAAGATATAATCTTCTTTTAGAGATTTGCTTTTAGCAGGCTTGTAGGAGACTCGCAAAAGGGGATTATGTTAACCAAATTTAAAGAATGAGATAATTTAATGCTAGACTTCAATCCTTAAAAGGTAAGTCTAAATCCAGTTTACATTTTATTCTAGGGTATAGTCCTTTAGAGAGCCAACCTAAAATATAGTCATTTACCATGTCTCCTTTTGGTAGGCCCCGGATTCCAAAATTTGATTCACAGATCTGACAGTTACTCCAAATCTTAACATGTCAGACATGTCTTCTAGAATTGGCAGATACCCCTAGAGAAAGAGTGGGCTCACTTTTCTGGGTTTCTTTCTTCCAGAGTGTTTTGACCCATAATTCTTCACATCCTTATTGGCTCTTGGATGTCACCTCCCCCCAACCCTTTTTGTGAAAATTCTGTCCAGCTTTTCTAGTAAGTTCTTAGGTGGACTACTAACCAAAATTACCTAATTCTCCATAAGTGAACAACACAGATGTGTGTGTGTGTGTCTGTGTGTGTGTGTATATATATACATATATATATATATATATAAAAATAAAAGAATATTGTGCCCAAGTATTTCACTAACTGAAAGAAGGTATCCAATTTTCTAATTCTTATGTAATGTTGGAAAATGCAGTCAATTTAGAAAACAGAACAGAGACCCCTATGAAAACGTATTCATCTTAAAGTATATACCACTTATTCAAAAACTAAACAATTTTCATAAGCTAATCATTTATCTGAAACAAGTATTTAATTAAAATATCTAATATATGAGTGCTGCTAAAGCTCAAATAAGGCATGGAGTAGGGAGAACTTACAGTGATAGGGGAAGCCTATTGGTATTGTGAATAAGTATCACAAGGTGTTACAGGTAAAATATAACAAGTATGTATTGAGTACAGTGGTGTCTAAGAAAAACAATGGAAAGTTTGGGATGGGGATCAAAAGAAAAAGGTGATTTATAAATGGAAATGTACAATGAGTTGGTAAAGGAAGAGAATGTGAGGAACAGACAGACAAAGGAAGGTATTCCTATCATAGGGCCAAAAAAAGCCAGAAAGAACTCCAGGTGATGTGAGAACCCACTATTAGTATTTGGTAAACTACAGGTAAATAAATATAGCTATAACACAAGGGGCATGTATGTGTGAACATGCAACTGGGGGTGTGAGTGTAGTGGGGCATGGTGGTGACAAAGTGATTAGTTATAAGAAAAGGAAATGACTTGTTTAATAATGTCAATGTTCCTGTATGACATAATAAAGTATATATAAAAAATCATATTTAACAGTGAATATTTTGAAGTGCATTTATTAAAATTGGAGAAAAAAGTATATCTGCTGCCATGAAAATTATTAAATATTGCTTAGAAACACAGAGAAATAATAGATAATATGATCAGAAAGGAAGAGACAAAACTGGTGTTACCTGAAGATGCTATGTCAACAAAAGAATAAATGTTTTGAGTTACATAATAAACAGAAACCAACAGCTTTCGTTCTAGACACAAGAAATAAGAAAAAATAATGACAAACATCCTAATCACAAAAGCAATAAAAATATGAAATAGCTACAAATTAGCTCACTGTTTCAAATAGAGAGAAAACTCTACCGAAGTATTTAAGTAAATATAAACAGCATGTACTCTAGTGTAATGCTAAATATTATAAATGTATCAATGTTTTCCAAATTAATTTATAAGTTTAAGGCAGTTCATTTAAAATACTAATAAAGGGCTTCCCTAGTGGCACAGTGGTTGAGAGTCCGCCTATCGATGCAGGGGACACGGGTTCGTGCCCCAGTCCGGGAAGATCCCACATGCTGTGGAGCAGCTAGGCCCATGGGCCATGGCCACTGAGCCTGCGCGTCCAGAGCCTGTGCTCCACAACGGGAGAGGCCAGAACAGTGAGAGGCCCGCATACTGCCAAAAAAAATAATAATAAAATAAAATACTAATAAAGATTTTCTTTAGACCTTAAAAAAATAACCTGAAGAATGCACTGGAGACATCAGAAAAATGGCAGAATAGGAAGCCCTAGATCCTCCTTCCCCACAAAGAGACACTGACTCAATAACAATACATAGATTAATTTCCTTTGTGAGAAATCCAAAAATCAGTTAAGAGGCTCTTGTATCCCAAGTAAGCAGCCTCTCCCTCAGGGGATAAAGAGAAGAGTTCAGTGTGCATCCAATAGTCTGGTTTCTCGGGAACTGCCCACGGGACTGGGTTCTGTCTCATCTGACTTGGAGCACTGACGGGACCTGGCATAATCTAGAAGCCTAGGTAGTGCTCAGAACAAAACAGAGCTAGGGGACTTGTGGTTCCAGAGAATCTGCAGTACTGCAGACAAGCACTAGAAGGAGTAAGAGATTATGAGCTCCTGAAAAAAGAAACCCGCAAGTCTTTCTAACGGGAGATTTACATGCACCAATCCAGAGAAGTCACATCCACAGACAATGCTGAAGAGTTCACTAGAATCTGTAGCTGGGCTGACTGGTAAAGGTCATTCCTTGCACAAAGCCAATTTCTAAAGATGGGAGAGGTGGCTGTTTTTACAAGTGTGCAGATCCCAACACAAACTTACAAGACAAATGAAGAAACAGGGAAACATAACCCAATTAAGAGAATTAAATAATTCTCTAGAAACAGACCCTACAGACAAAGAGGTATATCAATGATCTCACAAAGAATTCAAAATAACTGTAAGAGAGATGCTCAATGACCTCAGTACAATGATACTTGAACAATATGAGAATATCACCAGAGAGAGAATATATATTTTTAAACTGAAGGTTAAGAATACAATAACTGAACTGAAAAATTAAACAGACAGGTTCAACAGCAGTCATGATCAAGTAGAAGAAAGAATCAGAAAACTCAAAAACATGTCATTTGAAACTATCCAGGTAAAGGAGCAAAAAGAAAAAAGAATGAAAAGGAGTGAAGAAAGCCTAAGGGACATATGAGGTACCATCAAATGGACCATTAAATGCATTACGGGAGTCCCAGAAGGAGAAGAAAGGGAAAAGGGGGCAGAAAGCTTATTTGGAAAAATAATAGCTGAAAACTTCCAAAATATGTGAAAGGAAGGGGACATCCAGATTCAACTAGGATGAGCCAAAAAAAAAGTCTACACTAAGACACATTATAATGAAATTGTCAAAAGTCAAACACAAAGAGAGAATCTTTAAAGAAGCAAGAGAAAAGCTACTCATCACCTACAAGGGAGTTTCCATAAGACTATCAGTGAATTTCTCAGCAGAAACATTGTAGGTCTGAAGACAGTGAAATGATATATTTAAAGTGTTTAAAGGCAAAAACTGCCAACCAAGAATAAATAATTGTCAAAACTTTCTCCTTCAAAAATAAAAGAGAAATAAAGAGTTTCCCAAGTAAACAAAAGCTGAGGGTGTTCATCACTACTAGACCTGCCTTACAAGAAATGCTGAAGGGAGTCCTTCAAATTGAAACAAAAGGACACTAGACAGAAACACAAAAAGATATTTAAAATACATACCATTGGAATACTGTAACAATGGTATGTAAGTCACTTAATTCTCATACAGAAGTTAAAAGACAAAAGTATTTAAAAAACTGGGCTTCCCTGGTGGCGCAGTGCTTGACAGTCCGCCTGCCGATGCAGGCGACACAGGTTCATGACCCGGTCCGGGAAGATCCCACATGCCGCAGAGCAGCTGGGCCCGTGAGCCATGGCTGCTGAGCCTGCGCGTCCGGAGCCTGTGCTCCGCAACGGGAGAGGTCACAGCAGTGAGAGGCCCGCATACCGCAAAAAAAGAAAAAAAAAAGTATTTAAAAAACTATAAATATAGAAACATGTTAATGGATACTCAATATAAAAAGACGTGATTATGACACCAAGAACATAAAGTATGAGGATTTAAGTAAAAGAGTAGAGGTCTGTATGCAACTTAAGTTATTAACATTTTAAAATAGATTGTTATAACTTTAAGATATTTTATATCAGCTCTAAGGTAACTACAAAGAAAATACCTATAAGAAATACACAAGAGAAAATGAGAAAGAAATCAAAGCATGTTAATACAAAAACATCAATGAAACACAAAGGAAGATGACAGGAGAGGAAAAGAGGCACCAAAAAAAAAAAAAAAAAACGCAACAAGTCAAACAGAAAACAGTTAAAAAAATGGCAAATCCCCATCAGTAATTACCTTAAAAAGGTAAATGGATTTAACTCAATAAAAAGATACAGAGTGGCTGAATGAATAAACAAAGATCCCATGATACGCTGGCTAAAGATACTCAATTTAGATATTAGGACATACATAGGTTAAAGCACAAGAATGGAAGAAGATATTAAAAAATGATAAACAAAATAGAGCAGGGGTAACCATACTTTCACCAGACAACATAGACTTTATATCAAAAACTGTCACAAGAGACAAAGAGTGACATTATATAACGGTAAGATGGTCAACTCACCAGGGAGATATAACAATTATAAATATGTGTGAACTCAACAAGACAGCAATATATGAAACAAACACTAACAAAACTGGAGAAGTGACAGCATTACAATAATAGGAGATTTCAAAACCCCTCTTTTAATAACAGATAGAATATCCAGACATAAGATCAATGTGGAAACAGAACTTGAACAATGCTATATAGATCAAAGTGCTCTAACAGACATATACAGAACATTCCACCGAACAGCAGCAAAATAAACATTCTTCTTAAGTGCACACTCTCCAAGATAGATAACATGTTTGGTCATAAAAAAGTCTTAACAAAGTTAAGAAGACTGAAATCATACCAAGTATCTTTTTTGACCACAGTGAGATAGAACTAGAAATCAATACAAGAAAGAAAAGTGGAAAATCTGCAAATATGTGCATATTACATACTACTGAACAACCAATGAATTCAAGAAGAAATCAAAAGAGAAATAAAAAAATCTTGAGACAAATGCAAACAAAAATACCATATACCAAAACTTATGGGTTGCAGCAAAAGTGGTACTAAGATGGAAGTTTTTTGGTTATAAATGTCTACATTAAAAAAGAGCAAAGACCTCAAATAAGCAACCTAACTTTATACACACACACTAAGCCTACAGTTAGCAGAAGGAAGAAAATAATAAACATTAGACCAGAAACACACAACATAGAGAATAGAAATATCAATGAAAGTAACAGTTGGGTTGCCGAAAAGATCAACAAAATTGACAAAGCTTTAGCTAAACTAAGAAAAAAAGGAGAGAAGACTCAAATAAAATCAGAAGTGGAAGAGGAGACATTAAAACTGATACTACAAAAATAAAAAGGATTATAAGAGATTACTATAAACAAATAAACTGCTTTTTAAAATGACCAAAAGACTTGAATAGTTATTTCTTCAAAGAAGATATACAAATGATCACAGTTATATGAAAAGATGTTCAACATCATTAATCAACATGGGAATGCAAGTCAAACCACATGAGACATCATGTCACACCTGTTAGAATGGCCTCTACAAGACTGTGAGAATGTGGAGAAATTGGAAACCTTGTGCACTGCTGATGGGAATATAAAATGGCGCAGCCACTATGGAAGATACTATGGAAGCTCCTCAAAAGATTAATTAACACAGGAGTTTGGGATTAACAGGTACAAACTACTATATGTAAAATACATAACCAACAAGGACCTACTGTATAGCACAGGGAACTACACTCAATATTTTATAATAGCCTATAAGGGAAATGAATCTGAAAAAAAATAGATTTATATGTATAACTGAATCACTTTGCTGTATACCTGAAACTAACACAACACTGTAAATCAATTATACTTCAATTAAAATTTTTTTTAATTAAAAAATTTAAAAATAAAACTACCCTAAGATCCAGCAATCCACTTCCAGGTATTTATCCCAAAGAATTGAAATCAGGATCTCGAAGAGATATTTGTACTCCCCTGTTCACTGCAGTATTATTCAAAATAGCTAAGTGATGGAAACAACCTAAATGTTCATTGATGGTTGAATGGATAAAGAAAATATGGTATAAACATAAAATGGAACATTATAATCTTAAAAAAAAGAAGGAAATCCTGTCATATGCTACAACATGGACGTTATGCTAAGTGAAATGAAACAATCACGGAAAGACAAATATTGTATGCTTCCACTTATATGAGGTATCTATAAGGTGAGGTAGTCAAACTCATAGAAGCAGAAAGTAGAATGGTGGTTGACAGGGGTGAGAAAGGGAAATGGGGAGTTGCTATTCAGTGGTATGGAGGTTCAGCCATGCAAGATGAAAAAGATATAGAGATCTGCTCTACAGTAATGTGCATATAGTTCATAATACTATACCATAACTTAAAAATTTGTTATGTAGATTTCATGTTATGTTTTTTAATCAAAACTTTTAAAGAATGTACTTAAAAAGCTGAGACTATTTTGAAAAACTAGTAATAATTATTAAGATATGGCTTAAGTCCAGCTTTGCCAACATAAATGAAAAAATTAATGTTTCAATAGGATGTTATAAACCCACTAAGAATAATATTTTCAAAGACTATATACTGACATGGGAAAAGTTCTGTTCATTCAGCCAGTTAACAAATACTATGTCAGACCCTGGACTGCGTGCTAAATATAAAATAATGAGCAAGGAAGATATGATACTTGCTAGTCAAGAATCTTACAGTCAAGTGAGAAAGGCAAACAAAGATTACAGTGGAGATATACTTGATACAAAGGATACAAGGAGATAACTAAGTATATAGCAAGGGAGTCCTACCTCTTCTATAAGAGTCAGAGAATGTTTTGTAGGAAATGTGACATTTTAAGCTCTGATCTGAAAGATACATGGTAACTAGCCCAACAATGGTTATGGGTGGAGACATAAGCAAACTGAGGATCCAGCACATAGAAATGGTCAGGGAAGACAAGGGTGTGTGGGGAGGGAGGACATACCAAATTTTATGTATACCAAAGACCTAAGTACATCTGCACAGAGTAAGACTGGAAGAATATAAAAGAAAATATTATCAGTCCCTAACTCTGGTTGTATAATTAGAATTCTGAGTAAATTTTCATTCTTTTCTATTTTTCTTCTTTTCTATATTTCCTGAAGTAATTAATCATACGTTACTGTTTACTATTTATTGATGAAAAGAGTATTATTAAAATAATACTTTACTATTTACTACATTTGGGGAAGAGGTTGTTTTTGTTTTAAATCTTAGACAAGTCTCTTAGGACCTAACTTATTCATTTGGAAAATAAGGCTAATAACATATAACTTCACAAAGTTTCTGATTTGGATCATATATGATAACGTGTAGAAAAGTGATTTTGTGGTTGTTGGACCTAACTCAGTATCAGAGCCACCAGATAAAAGGTATTAAGACAGAATTGGAGGATAGTAAGTAGATCAGGAGGATGAAATGTGGGCCTGATGAAGCTGGTGTGCTAGTTACTAACATTTTGCCACCCCCCCTCTTTAGCAGTGATGATAGTCAATGCCCATCAAGCCTGATTTTTTTTTCCTCACTGAGCTTAGACCCAATCTCAGAATCCTTCTCAGCGTAACACTCCAGGAAGTCACTTGCATAATGGCACACTACTTGAAACCTTTTGCCGTCACCAGCCTTAGAATTCCAAATATGAACACAATCAATTACATAATGTTTAAAAGGTAGCTTGGTGATTAAAATGTCCTCTTTAATTTACATTTTAACTTTTAAATGCTCTATTTTCTGTTAAAAAGTACATCTTATAGCACTTCTAGAGGTTTTGATTTAGTATTTTTGTAAGCCTGTCATTTATCTGTTATACCAGAAACAGAATAATTAGGGGACTATAGCATTTTACAAGTATATTTACAGATATTTACAAGTGGTCAAGTCAGATACATATAGACCTTTTGACTAATTGTCACTTTTTCACAAAATGGAAAAAATGAGTTTCTTACCTTTCCTCTGGAGTGTCTACATGAAATGTTCTCTCTATAACAGTGGTCCACTGGAGACATCTGATAATAAATGTGTTTGGCTTTGGTCGTTCTGTTTTCATTAACTGGCATTCTAGAAATAAAATAAAATGTCTCCTTGAATATACTTATACTTAAACCAAGAAGCAAACAGTTGAGAAGTACAGAGTTCTATTCTAAACAAACCACTGCAACCTTACGGATTTCTATGGATCTCCACTCAAGGCTGTTTGTTCATAACCTAATTTCAGTATTCCTTTCCAATCCATCACCCATTCTGGTCACATGCTCTATTAACCAGCCAAATTGGACTATTAAACTTTCCTTAAATACATCTTGCTCTTTCCTCTATCTATACCTTTGATCCAGCTAATACTACTATTTGGAATGTTTTCCATTTATTTTACCCCTAACCATATGTAATCCCCAACAGCCAAAAGAATACCTGTCCTTTAAGTCCAGATCAAATTCTACTCCTTCCATGAAGCTTTTTATAACAACCTGGTCCTAGACTGACCATTCCCCAAGCTATATTCTCATAACATTCTCACTACATTCTCCACTCTACATTCTCATTATTTATTATTGTACCCCTCATTTTTCACTTAGCATAGAGTATCTTATATTACTATTTATCATTTTTAAGAAGGTATCCTTATCCCTACCTAGATTATAAGCCTTTGACAGTATGCACCCCCTAAAACTCTTAGTAATCTATAGTACCTAGAGCCAGTCAGTCAGAAGTGATAAATTCTGTCAGCAGTTATCTATATCTAGGAAGACTTCAAAGAAAAGGAACATAGCATAGTGGCTAAAAGTATGGATTTCAACACTACTGTGCCTGGATTCAACTTTTTTTCCTACCATTAACGATGCAAGCTTAGACAAGTCAATTAATTTCTCTGGTCTTCAAGTATTAAATGGGAAGCAGTAAGAGTTCCTACATCATAAAATTGATGTAGGGATTAATAATACGTAATTGTAGTACTTAGCATGGTGTGTGACACAGAGTAAGTTTTCAATAAATGTTAGCTGCTATTATTAGGTGTACACCTGAGCTACACTCCAAAGGATATCTGGTATTGGACAACAAGAGAAAATAGGATAGGGCTGTCTGCTGACACTGCAGCAGACAGTGTTGTTGAGGAAATGCACTGCACTCTCTCTCTTTAGGGGCTTTTGTCTAGTTGTGCCTTCTGCCAGGCATTCTTCCCCTCACACAACCCCACAGTTAACTCCTCACCTCCTTCAAGTCTTAAATCAATTCTAATCTTCACATTGAAGCCTACCTCAACCATGCCACTCAGTAATGAAATCTGCATCCTTTACCCAGGACACCCCAACTCCTCTTACCTGCTTTACTGTTTATTTCCCATAGCATGTTTCCATCTTTGTACATATGAGATGACTAACTTAATATCTTTTTTATTTACTGTTTCTTCAACTAGAATATAAGCTCTACTAATATATTGTTAGCACCGAGAACTAACATATAGCACTCAATAAGTATTTTTTCCAAGTGAGTGAATTCTGACAGTAATAATCCAACAAGAAGGTAATTTTGATGATACAGGAAAGAGGAGAAAATTTCTGGAGCAACTTCCTTATATAGTCAAAAAGGGATAGGATTCACTGAACAAGTAGAGGGCTGGCTATAATCAGGAGTATAGAGAATTTAGTGATGCAACAGGAGAGAAGATAGGGTAAAGGAGCCCAGAGCTGATAGAAATTATTTGCTCATTGCTTCTACTTTTCCAATGAATTAGCATGTAAAGCCATCCTTAAGAATAAGCTTGGAAGAGGATGCACTTAGGCTCTGAGAAAAGAGAAGATATATAATAGCCTTCTAGGAGCAAACAGACTAGGGGAATATCCATGACTGCTAAACAACATTAAGGGTCCAATGGAATTTAATGATTAAGAATTTAAAGTACCACCAGGGATCACGGTTGTATATTTTTCCCCAGATAACTTCAGTTACATAGGTGCAGATGGGGAATACAAAGGATTGCATTTAAGCAAAGCTATATTTTAACTAAGTAAGTTTGAAAATGCAAGAAAGTGAAACAGAATTCAGGATGCAAGACAAGGGAGTGGTTTAGATAATCAACTAAGGAACTAAAAATGGGTAAGGAGGGAAGTGAGAACCTGGTGGTATATAAAATAATGAAAAGGTAATAGAATCGACAGATTATAAAATCCATCGTTTCACAGTTAAATACTTAACAACGTTACACACTTCCTGAAACATGAATGCTAAAAAAATCATAGTATGCCAATTTATATTTTTTGTTTGAAATATAAAAGTTTTAAAATACCAAAGATATTATACTAATTTACACCAATAAAGAACCACATAATTTCCCCCAACTTATTCTGCCTGTAATGTACAAACTCAATCTGATTCTCTTTGAAGCCCATTGTTCCTTCCTGTTTCCTTCTTTATAACATTCCTAACAAGCTTCCAGCCAATGGTTCACTATACTGTCTTGCAGACGTTTAATTAATGTTAATTTGATGTCCCAGCTAGATGAATTACTTAAAAGTTAGGAATTATGTATACGACTCTTCCTCAGAGCACCTACAGCAGTGACAGCACATAAGGGTACACAGTAAATATCTGATGATTGAGTAATTGACCCATTGGTGTTTTTTGTTTTATTTTTGGCCTTGCCACGTGCCTTGTGGGAACTTAGTTCCCCAATCAGGGATCATCGAACCCGTAGCCCTTGCAGTGGAAGCACAGAGTCCTAACCACTGGACCACCACGTAATTCCTGCCAATTGGCTTTTAATGTAAAGAATGGAGAACAGATACTTAAAAAGAGGGACAGTCCTGACAGAAATACTCGAGAGTGAACCATGGAGTAAAGGGACACAGGAAGAACAGAAAAGGAAAGAAAGAATGCCCACTCTAAGGTTCACCTATTTAAGTTTTACTTAAGTTTTCCATTGTGGTGATGTCAAAATAATTAAGATAATAGACTTTAGAATACAAGATTCAAATCTAGCCTCTATCACACACTATCAGCTATTATTACCCAAGGCAAAGTACATTAAGCCCCAAGATTTTCTCATCTTTAAAAGCACTATGAGGAATTAAAGTAAACTTTAAAAGAAGCATATTTTCAACACTACACCTAAATGAAGTTTAAATGCTATAATCTAAAGAACTTCTTAATGCTATAAACGTAAAAGCTATTTAAAATACTATGTATGAGATTCTAAGTGGTTATTAATTACTGCAATTCATGAAAAGGAAAATAAAAGTGATTAATTACCATTCCCAAGCAAACTACTAAAAAGTAACATTTAGAAAAGAATAAAATATTTGTATTTATGAATACAATTGTTTTGGAAAAATATTAAAATAATAATAAAATGACATAAGTGGTTATTCACACCATGCTTGTTTTGACAAAATATGCTAAGTATTCATGAATCAACAACATATATGAAATGCCAATTATGGGCCAAGCACCAGATTCTGGGCATAGTAAGTAAGAAAAATGAGTAAGAAACTGTACAGGCTTACAGCATATACTAAGCTCTATTTTTAATCATTCTGTGTAATTATAAAGTAATATTCTACTAATGGTATAAAGGTTTTAATCAGGTCCTCCTGAAACCTCTAGCTCAACAAAAATGTAATTATGGACATGAAGAATAGAAATAAACCTATATGTTTACAGGTTTCAGTATAAAATACTCTGTAAATCAATCCAACTTCTAAATAATACCCATTAGATTGAAACTATAGAAGAGAGAAGTGGCTACCAAAAGGGAGTCCACAATATTCAAGTGACAGCCGAGTCAACATCAGAAGAGAATATTCTACCACAATGCCTCAGGGGTTACTGCTTTGCATAAACAGATATAAAGAGCTGAATCCAAACTCAAAACAGTTGAAACTTTAAATTACCATATTAAAATAGCTGAGCCAGTAAACAGAAGCACTTTGGGTTCTTTCATGTTAGTCATAACATGGAAACATGAACATATCATACAGTTCTCTCTAAAATGAAGAAAAATATGCCATGAAAGTTTTCAGAACATGGTGCATGTCTGAAAACACTTATTTTGAAGAGAATTCTTAAAAGGGACAGGGTTAATAAATAGGCTGGCCAATACTTCTTTAGAAGAATATTTTCCTTTTTATTATGTAAAGATTCCTAACTCAAGGTAGGACAATTTTTTTTTTAAGTAGAAATTTTGGATAGAGATTCTAAAAAGCTATTAACCAAACGATTATCTATGACTTCTGGAACAATTTAATATGCAGGAATAAAGCAAGCATTCTTAGATAAAATGTCAGGTAGGTAGGTTTTATTATATCATAACCCATGATATTTTTCTTTTTTCAAAAAATTTTTATTTTATATTGGAGTACAGTTGATTAACAATGATGTGTTAGTTACAGGTGTACAGCAAAGTGATTCAGTTATACACATAAGTATATATTCTTTTTCAAATTCTTTTCCCACTTAGATTATTACAGAATATTGAGCTGAGTTCCCTGTTTTATACAGTAGGTCTTTGTTGGTTATCTATTTTAAATTTAGTACTGTGTACATGTAAATCCCAAACTCCCAATCTATCCCTACCCCCACCCCACCCATTCCCTCTGGTAACCATAAATTCATTCTCTAATTCTGTGTTTCTGTTTTGTAAATAAGTTCATTTGTATCATTTTTTCTAGATTCTGTATATCAGTGATATTGTATATTTGACTTTGTTAGAATAACTTACTTCACTTAGTGTGGTAATCTCCAGGTCCATCCATGTTGCTACAAATGGCATTTTTCATTCTTTTTAATGGCTGAGTAATATTCCACCGTATATATGTACCATATCTTCTTTAACCATTCATCTGTCAATGAACATTTAGGTTGCTTCCATGTTTGGCTATTGTAAACAGCATTACAATGAACATTGGGGTGGATGTATCCTTTGAAACCATGGTTTTCTCTGAATATATATCCAGGAATGGGATTGCTGGATCATATGGTAGCTCTATTCTTAGTTTTGAAAGAAACCTCCATACTGTTCTCCACAGTGCTTGTACCAATTTATGTTCCCACCAACAGGGTAGGAGGGCTCCCTTTTCTCCACACCCTCTCCAGCATCTATTATTTGTAGACTTTTTAATGATGAACATTCTGACTGGTGTGAGGTGGTATCTCATTGTAGTTTTGATTTGCATTTCTCTAATACTTAGTGATGTTGAGAATCTTTTCATGTGCCTCCTGGCCATCTGTATGTCTTCTTTGGAGAAATGTCTGTTTAGGTCTTTGGCCAGTTTTTTGATTGGATTGTTTGTTTTTTTGATATTGAGCTGCATGTGCTGTTTGTAAACTTTGGAGATTAATCCTTTGTCAGTCACATCATTTGAAAATATTTTCTCCCATTCTATGCAAAAGCTTTTGAGTATAATTACGTTCCATTTATTTGTTTTTCTTTCCATCACTCTGGGCAAAGGATCGAAAAAGATTTTGCTGTGATTTATGTCAAAGAGTGTTCTGCTTATGTTTTCTTCTAAGAGTTTTATAGTATCAGGTCTTACATTTAGGTCTTTAATCCATTTTGAGTTTAATTTTGTGTATGGTGTTAAAGAAATGTTCTAATTTCATTTTTGTACATGTAGCTGTCCAGTTTTCCCGGTACCATTTATTAAAGAGACTGTCTTTTCTCCATTGTATACTCTTGCCTCCTTTATCATAGATTAACTGACCATAGGCGCATGCATTTATTTGTGAGTTTTCTAACCTGTTCCATTGATCTATCTTTCTGTTTTTGTGCAGTAACATACTATTTTGATGACTGTAGCTTTGTAGTATAGTCTGAACTCAGGAAGCCTGATTCCTCCAGCTTCCTTTTTCTTTCTCAAGATTGGTTTGGCAGGCCTTCCCTGGTAGTCCCAGTGGTTAAGACTCCATGCTCCCAATGCAGGGGGCCCCGGTTGAATCCCTAGTCAGGAAACTAGATCCTGCATGCCGCAACTAAAGATCCCACATGCCGCAAGTAAAAAAGATCCTGCATGCCACAACAAAGATCTCACACATGGAAACAAAGATCCTGCATGCCGTGACTAAGACCTGGCACGGCCAAAAAATATTTTAAAAAAATGATTGCTTTGGCTATCCAGGGTCTTTTTGTCTTCATACAAATTTTAACACATTATTGACTGGGGGATTTTGGCAGAAACTAATGCCTGTGGCCGGTGATTTGTTATGTAAGTGAATACTTAAACACCCACATTTGAGTAAATATCAACAACTTTTTTGCACTTAATGTATTTATTTGAAACTTATCTTACATATCTTACTAAAGTATTCTAGTACTTCGTTCAAGTGTGATACGCAGTATAGCAGTCACCTCTGTGCAGAGGAACAGAACATCTATTACAAAAGAGCAGAACCTACACTTTCTGGTGGCATTTTTTAGTCCTGTGGGTATTACTTCCTCTAGAACATGTTATTTTCTTTTACCTGATAGTCAACAAGGTGGATCTTTGTGGGCGGCTCTTTTAAAAATGCCACAAGAAGGACCAGGTGCAGTACTACCACTACATTCACCAGAATGGTCAGTTACACATTCTCTAGCTACCGCTAACAAAAATTGCTTGTAAGTCATTTTACTCTGTGCATTAAGGCTACAATTAATTTTAAACGCATTGAATAAACCACAATTACTCAAATAGAAGCCCACTTTCTTATAACATTTTCAAGTTTCCTGGAGGATACTAAAGTTTGCTAAATATTGATCAGATCGATCAACTCCTTTCATATATTTATTATACTCTAATATACAAGTGGGCTTAGTTATCTGATGACCAGTCCTCCCGTCTTCCTTTCCTGTAGATGCTATGGAGGTGTCATGAATTGTTGTCACCAGGAGGACTAACCTCTTGTCTTTCCATATAAGAATAACGTCTCCCTTCCATGTGAATGTCATTTCTCCCTTCTGTAGATTTTTAGATTTCTCCTTTAATTGGTTTGGTAGACCAGGATTCTCTCTTATAGTCCCACAAATTCTGGTTTTATTTTTCAACAACGTTTTAGATGTGGACACACTGTTGTAATAACTGTCTTGGTAAATATGGTGCCATGAACCAAGATAAGGTTGTAGGACTGATAATATTGTTTCTTGCAATTTCTTTCCTTCACCTGTGTAAATCTCAAGTTTGCATATATATCAGTTTCACATTTGCTATCCATCCTGACCAAAATTCCATATTTTGTACATTTTCCAGGATTATAGGTTTTGAATCTAAGTCATCCTCTCCACAAGTGATGGCTCTTGTTTGGGTATACAGATGGAAAATAATCCAGAAGAGGTTTAACTTTGGAAATTCTGTCTGCAGGAAGCAGAGTTTCCAAGCTACCATTAAAGTGAAGAAATATCATTATTTGTTCCAAACTTCTTCTCATCATAATCTTTGGAAAGATAGGTGTTTCAAGTAAGGGATCAATCAATCAATACTCTTTCCAGTGTGACTTTATTTGTCCCATCAAAATTATTAATCCAAGAAACTTCTTCATGTCACTATTGGTTACATCAGTCCATTTTAAAGCCTTCTCATACTTCTTATATGATTTTTCATTCTGTTCATGACACAACTTTCTTTGAGAAGCAACCAACTTGAAAAAGTCCTTACCAAAAATTAATTCTGTTATTTCACTAACACTTTGCAGGTTATTACATTCAATATTTACACCTGACACACCTGTAAAGTCTTCTAATTTCATGAAATGTTATCTTCAATTCACTTCTGTAGAAGCAAAGGAGCATTCTCCAGCACAGTGGGTTTCATTTTCACTTTCCGAATCAGAATCAATTGCTAAGGTTTTTTTATCTTTTTGTTGGTCTAATATTCACACTGTCTGAATCAGAACTATATTCTTAAGAATGATCATCTTCTGAGACAGTAGTATATATGACACTTGGACAATCAGAGAAATTTCGGTGCATGAAATTCACCCACAAATTCTTCTTCACTCAAAATTTCACGATGCTTCATTTTTGAAAATTTTATGGTAATAAACTTGTGTTGATAATATACACAAGGTTAGAACAAAAATCTAACAGAGCAAAATGTAAATACTAATGACAATCGTTAAGTTGTAAAATGAACACTTGATCAACTTTAGGCTTCTAACAACTCCCCCCAGTGATATTAATTGCATTACTCTCTAAAAACGTATTGATACATCTCCAGTCAATAATGTTCGGGTAACAAAACACGTACTGATATGTCTCCAGTCTATGATGTGTTAAGATTTTTTTGTTCTAGTTTGGTAAAAAATGGTAGTTTCATAGGGATTGTATTGAATCTGTTGATTGCCTTGGGTACTATAGTCATTTTGACAATATTTGTTCTTCCAATCCAAGAACATGGTATATCTCTCCATCTATTTGTGTCATCTTTGATTTCTTTCATCAGCATCTTACAGTTTTCAGTGTACAGGTCTTTCGCCTCCTTAGGTAAGTTTATTCCTAGGTATTTTATTCATTTTGATGCACTGGTAAATGGGATTGTTTCATTAATTTCTCTTCCTGATCTTTCGATGTTAATGTATAGAAATGCAATAGATTTCTGTGTACAAATTTTGTATCCTGCAACTTTATCAAATTCATTGAAGAGCTCTAGTACTTTTCTGGTGGCATCTTTAGGATTCTCTATGTATAGTATCATGTCATCTGTGAAGAGTGACAGTTTTACTTCTTCTTTTCCAATCTGGATTCCTTTTATTTCTTTTTCTTCTCTGATTGCCCTGCCTAGGACTTCCAAAACTATGTTGAATTGCAGTGGTGAAAGTGGACATCCTTGTCTTCTTCCTGATCTGTGAGGAAATGCTTTCAGTTTTTCACCATTGAGTATGATGTTAGCTGTAGGTTTGTCATATAAGGCCTTTATTATGTTGAGGTACGTTACCTCTAGGCCCACTTTCTATAGAGTTTTTATCATAAATGGGTGTTGAATCTTGTCAAAAGCTTTTTCTGCATCTATTGAGATGATCATATATGGTTCAATTTGTTACTGTGGTGTATCATACTAACTGATTTGAGGACACTGAAAAATCCTTGCATCCCTTGGATAAATCCCACTTGATCATGGTGTATAATCCTTTTAATGTATTGTCAGATTTGGATTGCTAGTACTTTTGTTGAGGATTTTTGCATCTATGTTCATCAGTGATATTGGGCTGTAATTTTTTTTGTGTGTGTGTGGTCTCTTTGTCTGGTTTTGATATCAGGATGATGAGTTAGAATGAGTTAGGGAGTGTTCCGTCCTCTGCAATTTTTTGGAATAGTTTCAGAAGGATACATGTTACCTCTTCTCTAAATGTTTGATAGAATTTGCCTGTGAAGGCATTTAGTCCTGGACTTTTGCTTGTTGGGAGTTTTTAAAACAGTTTCAATTTCAGTACTTGCAATTGGTCTGGTCATACTTTCTGTTTCTTCCTGGTTCAGTCTTAGGAGATTGTACCTTTCTAATAATGTGTCCATTTCTTCTAGGTTATCCACTTCTTTGGCATATAGTTGCTTCTAGTAGTCTCTTAAGATCCTTTGTATTTCTTTGGTGTCCATTGTAACTTCTTTTTCATTTCTAACTTTATTGATTTGAGCCCTCTCCCCTTTTTTCTTGATGAGTCTGGCTAAAGGTCTATTAATTTTGTTCACCTTTTCAAAGAACCAGCTTTTAGTTTCACTGACCTATTATTGTCTTTGTCTCTATTTCATTTATTTCTGCTCTGATCTTTATGATTTCTTTCCTTCTACTAGCTTTGGGTTTTGTCTGTTTTTCTTTCTCTAGTTGCTTTAGGTATAAGGCTAGGTTGCTTATTAGAGATTTTTCTTGTTTCCTGAGGTAAGAGTGTATTGCTATAAACTTCCCTCTTAGAACTGCTTTTACTGTGTCCCATAGGTTTTGGATCGTCATGCTTTTGTTTTCATTTGTCTCTAGGTATTTTTTGATTTTCTATTTGATTTCTTCAGTGATCTATTGGTTGTTTCGTAGGATATTGTTCAGCCTCCATGTGTTTACTTATTTTACACTTTTCTTCTTGTAGTTGATTTCTAATCTCATACCACTGTTGTCAGAAGAGATGCTTGATATAATTTCAATTTTCTTGAATTTTCCAAGTCTCGCTTTGTGACCCAGCATGTGAATAATCCTGGAGAATGTTCCATGTGCTCTTAAGAATGTGTAATCTGCTGGTTTTGGATAGAATGCTCTATAAATATCAGTTAAGTCCATCTGGTCTAATGTGTCATTTAAGGCCTGTGTTTCCTTATTGATTTTCTGTCTGGATGATCTGTCCACTGATGAAAGCGGGGTATTAAAGCCCACCACTATTATTGTGTTACTGTCAATTTCTCCTTTTATGGCTGTATTTGCCTTATATATTGAGGTGCTCCTGTGTTGGGTGCATATACATTATCAATTGTTATATCTTCTTCTTGGATTGATCCCTTGATCACTAGGTAGTGTCCTTCTTGTCTCACCTTTAAAGTCTACTTTGTCTGATATGAGTATTGCTACTCCAGCTTTTTTTTGATTTCCATCTGCATGGAATATCTTTTTCCATCCTGTCACTTTCAGTTTGTATGTGTCCCTAGATCTGAAGTGGGTCTCTTGTAGATAGCATATATAAGGGTCTTGCTTTTGTATCCACTCGGCCAGTCTATGTCTTTTGGTTGGAGCATTTAATCCATTTACGTTTAAGGTAATTATCAACATGTATGTTCTTAATGCCATTTTGTTAACTGTTTGGGATTTGTTTTTGTACGTCTTTTTTCTTCCCTTACTCTTTTGTTCTCTTCCCTTGTGAGCTGATGACTAATTTTAGTGTTGTGTTTGGATTCCTTTTTCTTTTTTGTGTGTGTATCTATTGTAGATTTTTGATGTTGTGATTATCATGAGGTTTTGATAGAGCATTCTATATATAAACAAGACTGTTTTAAGTTGCTGGTCTTTCAACTTCAAATGCATTTCTAATCGTCTGCATTTGTGCTCTCTTTTCACAATTCCTGGTTTTGATATCATATTTGTGTGTGGATAATTTCCTACCTTTACTGTGTGTTTGCGTTTACCAAACCTTTTCCATATGGAATTTTTTCGTCTCTAGTTTTGGCCTTTTCTTTTCTGCCTAGAAAAGCTTATTTAGCATTTGTTGCAAAGCTGATCTGGTGGTGCTGAATTATCTCAGCTTTTGGTTGTCTGTAAAGCTTTTGATTTCTCTGTTGAATCTGAATGACAGCCTTGCTGGGTAGAGTATCCTTGGTTGTAGGTTCTTCCCTTTCATCACTTTAAACATATTATGCCACTCCCTTCTGGCCTGCAAAGTTTCTGCTGAGAAATCAGCTGATAACCTTATGGGAGTTCCCTTGTATGTTATTTGTTGCTCTTCCCTTGTTGCTTTTAATATTTTTTCTTTGTATTTAATTTTTGTCAATTTGATTACTATGCGTCTTGGCGTGTTGCTCCTTAGGTTTGTCCTGCCTGGGACTCTCTACACTTCCTGGACTTGGGTGACTGTTTCCTTTCCCATGTTTGGGAAGTTTGGGAAGTTTTCCACTATTATCTTTTCCAGTATTTTCTCAGGTCCTTTCTCTCTCTCTCTCTGGGACCCCAATAATGCAAATGTTCGTGCATCTGACATTGTCCCAGCAGTCTCAGGCTGTCTTCATTTCTTTTCACTCTTTTTTCTTTATTCTTGTCTGCAGCAGTGATTTCCACCATTCTGTCTTCCAGCTCACTTATCCATTCCTTTGCCTCACTTATTCTGCTACTGTTTCCTTCTAGTGTATTTTTTTTATTTCAGATATTGTATTGTTCATCTGTTTGTTTGTTCCTTAGTTCGTCTACGTTTCTGTACCTTCTCAAGCCATGCCTCCATTTTTTCTTGAGATCCTGGATCATCTTTACTACCATTATTCTGAATTATTTTACAGGTAGGTGATATTTTTCAATAAAGTTTTTGTTACACAAGTATTTAAATTAAATAGATACACTAGCTACACTCACCTGACCAAGTTAAACTCTAAGCTGAATTTCAAACATCCTATTTACTTTTAGACCACTGAACCACAGATGACCAATTTCATTCAAAGCTGTAATTACTCTGTAAACCTGAAAGCCAAATAAATAGAGGAAATGCAAGATGCTAAATCAAGAAAATACATACCAAAAAAAATTTTAGACATCACCTGTTCATATTTTATTTAAAAGATTAGGTTTTATTTCAAATGCTTTAACCCTTTAAGTGCTAACTATATTCTTTTAAAAATAGTTCCACTAACATCCAATGTGAAAAACAAACACATAATAATAGATTCTATTTATAATTAAATCACAAAATTAAATAATGCTCTTGGCGTTATAATGACCATAAAGAGAGTTTATTTTTAAGGCCCCAGATATAATACTATTACAGATATTCTTTAAAAGAGGGAAAAAACATTTCTTTCTTTTATTTAAAGGTTTTATTATCCAGGGAGCAAAAAAGCATAGCACCCAATTAAGACTCAACACATCAACCTTAAAGAGATTTATTAATTCCACTGAGGGGATAATAGCTTAGGTGTGGCAGATACCCTGGTAGAGAGCAAGATCAGTAGAGGATATGTGTACTGCGATCACTATGTACCAGGGCACTGCACTGATTAGAGGTTTCTAAATGTTAGTTTCATGCGAAGGCCAAACCTAAGAGCTGTTATGTTATTATCCTCCACATTATAAATGAAAGAATTGAGACTGAAAGTAGCTAAATAACTTGCTCACAAACACATAGCTTGTAAGCAACTGTATAAGGATTTACCTGAGGTCTGTCTGAATCCACATTCCATGCTCATCTGGAAAGAATACACTGCTAGGAAAACTGCCTTTAAAAAAAATCAGTAATCATCTGCAGATGAAAAGCCCTATCTATTCCCTCCTCTGTGCCTTCCCCATACCTTCCTGTGCCTGACTGTTCTCCCTTCTGTGACATCCTTTCTTCTGCAAAGAAATCCAGGCTTTCATCTGATAACAATGTTTGAACAGGGAGGTGGGCCCCAATGTATTTGCTCCTGGCTCTGAACACACCATAGGGATGGTTAGCGATGAGGATTACCCTTCGTAGGATACTGATGCTGCCACTTTTTGTTTCTCCAAGTAGGCATGTAAGGGAAAGGTGGATTCAAATGAGGAACAGAAGAGAAAGAACGCAGCAAGGAGGGCAGCAGAGCGTCCGGATGTTTTCACTGCTGGATCTCACAAACTGCAATACCAGTAAAGCTAGCGGTAATAAAAATTTTCAATTACTAATGATAGAAAAGTGACTCCCAAACTTGCATTGGTCCAGCTGCATGTTTCTAGTGTTTGGGTCTGAATCATTTACCTATTACCCAGAGTCAACATATCCTTCTCCATATAAGGAAATAGAAGAAAAAAAAGTTATGTTACAAAATACAAAATTCTATACAAGAGGGGAGTAAGACTGGGTCACTAACATTATTTCCACTCTAGGAGATGTTTTCACTTTATGATACATATTTCAAATTCTGACATTTTAATTATCATAAATCTTACTTCTTTGGTTTTAACACGGATACTACTTGTGGATTTAAACTGTATTTGAAATCACAACATGTTAACGTGAACTTCTCCTAATATGTTTTTCTTTAATGAATATGGTCACCACAGATACCACCATTTACCAAAAGTACATTTAGAGCCAACACTTTCCCCATCAACATATCTCCATCTTGTTGGTCCACCATATCCTGCTTCTAATTAATCAAACAAATACTTCAAGAGTTTTCTAGAACAACTGTTCTCTGCATACCCTCCACATACTTGAAATTTCAGGTAAAAATACACTGTGGTCACTGTGGGACAATGTTTAAGATAATGAAAATAACATGAGGCATTTCCTAACAGAGTTGTAAGAGTCATGTAAACATCTAATATACCATTAGGCAAGCTATTTTTTGGTTCTGCTTTTTGTTTGTTTGTTTGTTTTGCAATACAATAGCCATTAGAGTACAGTAAGCTATTTTCTCTACTTACCTGTATGTCCGAAAATTTTTACGATAAGAAGTCAAAAACAGAAACTCCTTCCAAAATACTATTAGATTCTTTCCTCAAAGTATGTACCAAAAATGTCCAAGGAAATTATTTTTTAAAAATAAAGTGTATATTTGAATACCTAAAATAAAGACCCTTCAAGTAAATTAAACTCATTGAACACAAGTTAAACTTCAGAATATTTCATTGGGCATTGAAGTTTAAAGGTATCACTACTAGAATAATCAATTTATTTTGTATCAACTTTAATTTACAACTTAAATACCTCAAGCTTCCATGTATCAATGTGACAATTTCTACTCATCTTCATAGTTGCTTATCAATGCATACCAGGGTAAACAAACAATAAATATACACATAGAGCAAGATGCACATGTATTGAATGCTGCTTTCCTTCCCTTTAAAAGACATTATTTACAAGAGTGGCCTTTGTTACATGTTCCTTAACCATTTAGCTAAGTTGTGGTTTCTACTGGTCTCCTGAAATCTTCTCATCAAATACATTTTCCTTTTTCTCATTTTCATTTCTTTGCTGCCTCTGATGCTCCTGGCTCCCTACCTGTGAGTCATTCTCCCAGGCCCCCATGACATAGACTTGCCTGATTTTACCTGCAACTCTCTGACCATTCATTAATCTTCTTTCTTAAGGGTTCTTCCTTAGAACTGAGCTGCTCCCTTATGCTGAGAACTTTGTGTTATGCTTTTCTTTAATGATAATTTTATCCTTAGTAAATTTAGATATTCATTAAACAAATATTTATTGTGTGCTCATAGCATGCCTGACAACAAGCCAGGCACTGGAAATACAGCAGTGAAGAAAACAAAGTCCCTATTTTTCAAAAAGCTTATATTTTACTGAGGAGATAAATGGTCAAGCAATAAACAATTAAAACAATTTATAACATAATAGATGATAATAAGTACTATGAAGAAAAATTATGCAGGGCAACAAGTTAAAATGACAGGGAAGGTGGTACTATTTTAGAAAGACTATTTAGAAAGGGTATTCCTTAATGAAATGGGCAACCAATGCAGACATCTGTGGAAAGTGATCTGGGTTGAAGGAACAGTAAGAGCAAAGACCCACAGTTGGAGAGAACCCACAGACATGTCTGAGAAATGGCAAGTCCAGTGTGACTGGAGTAAAGTAAGTTCTGGGTGTGGTAGGAGATGAGATCAAAAAGACCTTCAATGACCTGGTAAGGACTTTGGATGCCATTCTGCAGAGTCTCTCTCATGGCTCTGCCACAATTATCACCTGACATTTGATGACTCTTAAACCTGCCCCTCTAGTGCCAGTCTTTCCATCGAGCTCCATTTCCATATGGCAAAACTGGCATCTCTCTTTTGAGGATCTATTATTCCTCATTCACAACATATCTAAAAGGGTGTTTCTTTTAATCTTCCAAACTGAAAATTACAACGTCCACACAATGTTTCCATTCATTTTATTTCTGTATCACCTTCCTAATCATCCAAGAAACACATCCTCAGTCGTCTTGGATTCTCCTTCAACCCAGTCTGCAACATTCACTGTAACAGTTCTTTTGTAACAAACCATCCCTTCTTTTCACTGCTAACACCCAACCGGAGAATTTATTACCAAAATCTGGATCCCTGAAATGGCCTCCTGGATGGTCTCCCTTTCTCCAGCCTTCTCTCCCTGTCCAAGTTGTCCTACATACTATTAGCCTGATTAGTCTTACTCAAACTTATTTAAAAAGTTTCAACCCAGCCATAAACAGGTCTCTGCCTCTCTGTAACAGTACAAAAATACTTAATTTATAATTTAGTTTGATACACTGCAAGCCAAATGAACAGCATACATTGGGATAATCAGCTCATTCATCTCTAGCAGAATAGAAAAAAAAATCTCATCTTTGCCAACTTAGGTCAATAGGGAAACTATGCTTTCCATTATATATTTCTCCAAAATTCATTCTTTTTCAATAAATAACTACTAAGTCTTTATTTTAACATTTTATTAGCAGCTTAACCACAACATTAAGATATTACATGCATTATTTCTCACTTAATTCTCCCAATAAAGTTCTAAAGTATTTTCATCATTTCCATTTCACAAATAGAAAAAAGAAAATGAAAGCTGTCTGATTTTTAAGTCACTTGTTCAAAATCATCAAGTCATTAAGGTTGTAAAGCTGAGTCTCTGATCCAGGCTTTCTAGCTCTAAATTCTTGGATCTTCTTAGTATGTCACATATTGTTTTAGGAATGTTAGCTGCTTATAAGAGAGAAGGAAAGTTTTATTTATTTATAACAAGCTGTATTTATATACTTCACTTTCAAGTGTTCTGCAATACTAAAGTGATAGAAACAGGTGACATGCAGAGTACTGAAACAGTTTTCCCCCAAAGAAAACTGGCCAAAGTTACATTGGAAAAATGTCTTTCTGTCAATATTAGATTATTGATACAAAGCTGAGAGCACATTTGAAATATTTATTGACCAAAATGTTAAAAACCTAACATGAATTAACATGTAACTAGAGTTATCGGAATCGGAACTTCTTCAGGTTTGTCAATCTAAGCCAACATTGTTGATTCCTTAGTCATGTAAAATAATCTAGCTATAAGAATAGAGAGCCATTAGCAGAAAAACAGTAGAAATGTAAGTTCCTAAAGGCACAGAAATCCCAAAGAATTTAGGAGGTAAGAGTAGATCTGTAAATAATACCGTTTAACAAAAATATTTTAACAAAATGTCCTATTTCCATAGGATGATTGTAAAGCTCAAAGGAAACAATGCAAATGGAATAATGTTATAAAGAATTATATATTTTAATTACTTTATAAGAATATCCTATAGAGACAGAAACTTTATCAGTGTGCTTTTGGAAGCAATAACTGTTGCTGGTTGGATGATTCAATTAGCATGAACTATTCTGGCATGTTTCAAAAGCACTGCCATTTTAAAACATTAAAAATGTCTAAAAATGCAACCATAGTAATAGTGCACGGGTTGGGGGTGAGGGAGAAAGACAATGACAAATTGGTCCAAAAGGACACTGAGACTTCATAGTTGGAAGACCATTGTGCTGACAATTAGTAACAGGAAGCAGAGCACAAAACAAATGAATGAAAAAAGCTGAACTTGCAATGAAAGACCTTATTATAGTGCAGAAACATTATTGTAATAAAGGGGCAATGTACTCTCCTCCATAAAACTTTCAAACAGGCACCCTTGCCTCTTTTTTCATGCTCTGCATTTCATTTTTTCATTAGCATCTGCTTGATTATGTATTATTTCCAACCCCAAAGAATGCCTCTCTATCCTTCCTAAATTCCAAGGCTTAAAGGTCCTTCCCCTGACTGTGGCCTTGAGCCTCATTTAACTTTATTCAAAATATAACAAATGTTTTAAAATAGCATAAAGATATAGGGGGAAAAACAGAAAGGCAGCGATTTAGTATATAACTGCAGTGGGATAAAAAATGTGTCCCTCAAATCTAGTTTGTTAAAAATGCAATGATAATATAATTCGTACTAATATCCGATGATTCTGTCTCTAAAAATTAGTGTTTCTCCTATGACTTCTTTGATATAATTGGAAGAAGAAGGCTGAAATCTTCACCTACTAAATTCTCTGCATTAAGCTTCAGTTTCCTTAAATGGAAATATCCAAAAGCTCTGAAATATATTTTCATATACTAGCTGAGAATGACAAGATTTGATCTATGATGCTAACATATAATCTATTCTAGGGGCATGGAAAGCCCACACCTTCTGAACTGCCTATGCTAGAAAACCTCTTACCTGAAGACCCTACAGCAGCCAGAGATGTTTTAGTTAAGCAGTAGTGTGAAAAAAGCACTGGCCTTGACACCTGAAAGCTGTGGGTTTAGCTTTCAGTTCCAAAGTTTATTAGATGCATGACCACTGGCAAATTCTATAAGCCCAGTTTCCCTAGCTATAAAATAGAGATATTATGTATCCTGAAAAAATGTCAGCAGGACTAGTAATATACATATAAAGTGCATAGCACACAGGTGCTCAACAAGTGGTTATTATTATTATTACTTCTCAATACACTGAATGTTCCAAGAAATTATTATCTGCTGCTGATAGGCAAATCATTGACTTCTAAAAGAAAAGACTTCAGAGATTCTTCATTCCAACTCCTTCTCATCACAGATGATAAAACACCAGGGTGGTGAAGTGACTGGCCCAATATTACATAATAAATTTCTATCAAATAATCAGCCACCTGGCTACCACCTCCATGCTTGTCCCTCTGCTGTAGTATAAATAAATTTCACAGTTAAATAAAATATACCTCTTGAGAACAATGACAGTCTGCTATTAACCTACTGTTAATAATACTTGACATATAACGAAGTTTTTATGGTACTGATTATACATTACTTGAAGAGTGTCGTCATCTCTGAACCCCATTTATGATTAAATGCATTCAAGCCGGGTGTTAGTCCAGAATTCAAATCATAGTTAATTGTTCCATGTACTCGCTTTGAGACTCTAGGAAAGTTTCTTAATCTCTCTAGGTCTCAGTTTCACTATTTAGTTTGGTTTTTTTAAGGTAATATTCATTTCATGTTTTTCTTGTCATGTTCCTGTAAATAAGGCACCTCATACACAGTAGGCACTTAAAAAATGTTAGTTCTCTTCCTTTACTTCCTTAAGTCTCTGTTAATGTCATATGTATTAATTATAAGTAAGATGGGATTAAAGCAGCAAATATAATGGGCATACAATCATTTTTTAATTTACAATTTGGGGATTTTTTTTGGCTGCAACATGCAGCCTGCAGGATCTTAGTTCCTCGACCAGAGCAGTAACAGGGCAGAGTCCTAACCACTGGATCACCAGGGAATTCCCTAATTTACATTTTTAAAAAAGTAATTACACATAAAGCTCTACTTTTTAGGAAAAAAAATTAAGTTTAAAAACAAATATTAAACAAATAAGGCAGCTAGGTTTTATTTACATTTAACTTAACCAAAAATAATCTATAGAAGTAATCAGGTGATAAATGAGTATACTCAGAAATTTTTTTTAAAGAATTATTTTTACTCTTCAGATACGGAAGGGTATCATAGAGGAAAATTCTAGGATCAGTAATAAGATAAAACAACAGTACAAGGATCCTTAGCACCAAAGGCTAGCTGAGTGTTATACACTCAGTAAAATTTTATTTGAAAAACTGAAGTATATTGACCTATTAATAATTAATTTAATATTAAAAATTATATGAAAATCCACCACAGCTGCTTATTACACACAGGCTGCAGGTGGTTATCCTCCCACCCCACACCCAGTAATCACTCTGCATTCACACCACCTCAGCTCTCTTACACAAAATAGGTTGGATTTTGAAAAAATAAACAGATAGATGATGTGCCCCTTTCCAAGCTAAAAGCTACAGTTCAAAATATTTTTAGCTAAAAAAGGAGTATTGACTTTAAGATGATATTTTAAAATAGAATATTTATTTGCATCAGTAAGATTATTTTATATTCTACTAGAAGAGAAGATGAATAGCAATGTTACTACAGAAACTGCATGTAAAACGCCAAGTAAGCAAATAGGGGACCCAATGCCTAACTCTGACACTAAGAAAACAAAGTATCTGGTATGATTATGGCATTCTGCTAAATATTTCAAGTGCCATATTTATTCCTATCATTTATCCTTCTTTCTCCTTTGATATTTTTCACTCTATAGAGGGATAAAGAAATAACATACCATCTAGAGATTTCATTCATATCTGAGGATTTCATACCCATTTAAATTAACAATAAGAGATTCAGCCGAAGTTTCTTAGAAATAATTTTTTCAAATTATTGCTATTCCTGTTACCTGGAATATATGCCATCTTTTGAAATCTTACTATTTCTCCAAACAACCTCAGTTTTCAATGAGGCTTTTCCTGATGATCTAGTCCTTAATGACACCTCCCTTTCCTAAACTCTTACTGAATATATTAATTATAAACTTACTTCAGAACTGAACCATCAAAATAC
Source organism: Phocoena phocoena (assembly GCF_963924675.1). Lineage (NCBI taxonomy): Eukaryota > Metazoa > Chordata > Mammalia > Artiodactyla > Phocoenidae > Phocoena > Phocoena phocoena. Next base: position 159,496,361 of record NC_089219.1, read on the forward strand.
CAATCACAAAATACTAACTCCAAGGGTTTGTGGCATATTTTTGGTACTAGATTATAAATTCTTCAAATCCAAGAGCTATATCATATTTCTGTGGATTAATGAAATGAATGCAGGCTTTAAGGTTAGCATTCTGTTACACACAGGTTGAAATTCTGGCTCTGCCATTTGCCAGATAAGTGACCTAAAGCAAGTCACATAATCTCTCTCAGTCTCTTTAAAATGGAGAACATAATACTTACCTCAGAATGTTGTTGTGAAGATTAAATGAGATAACATATGTGAAAGGGCCTGGCACATAGTAACGCTCAAAGAAAGGTTGGTTTCCTTCCTTATTTCCTTCTTTTTTCCCTCAGTACCTGGTACAATGTTGAGAACACAATAAACCCTCAATAAAAACTTTCTAAATATTCATTTGAACTTAGATTTCCTAAAAATATGTTTAATTATTAATTGTGATAACTCCTATGTTTCCAAATTGTGTCACTTTAAATCATATGCACATAAGGTAAGAAATTTCAAAACAGAACAAAGCGTGTGAGGTTGTTACTTAGGATGATGAGAAAAGGAAGTAAAGAAAGGTAAAAATATTTAAAAACAATTTAATTTAAAAGTATTTAAGAAGAATTCAGTGAGAATTATTACATGTATAGTGTTCTTTACATAAGTATCTTTGGATAAGTGAGAGTTGATTGCTGACCTTAGGGGAAGTTGAATAAGGGAGGGAGGGAGGGAGGCAGAGAGAGAAGGAAGAAGATGAGAAAGGGAGGAAGGGAAAAAGAAAGGGATGAAGGAAGGGAGGAAGTAAGGTTGGTTCTGCTGGGATCTCTTTTATGTCCTCACATTAATGTAAGCTATTAACATGGATCACTCCTTGCCTGGCTTCCCCTAAAAACAATCCCCATTGCAAACTCCATCTTACAAAAACGCAATTATCTAATGGGAGAACCAAATTAATTTAAAAATTTTCCACAGTGGATGGTAACCAAAGGATCCTCTTAGAACAGTCAGAAAGATATTTGAGGATTTATTACTTTTATTAAAAAACAAAAAACTTCTGACTAAAACTTCTAATTAAAGAATTTGGTCTGCACCCAGTTCCTGAGGTCAATCCAAATAGTGCTGCCCTTTCAGCTGCAGTGATGTCTTCTTCATTTTCCAGAAAGGTTATGGGCATGGTTTAGGGGTCTAGCTCATATTGTTTAGTTATAAGAAAGACTAGCCTCTACAGACAATAGTCTTCGGCATTAAATAAAACTGAAAATTTTCCCCAAACCAAACAAGAGCTGCTGGTCTCAACTTCAACCTCGTTGTAGACAGGTTCTACTTAAAACTTGTAATGGTCTTTAAAGGAAACCCAATAGAGTAGTTTCCACCCTACTCCAATGTAACTTAGCTTGAGAGGGGAAAATGGCTGCCATTTAACTCAATTAAGAAAATATTACTGAGCCTATTCTATCTTATGTTATTACTTTTATTTGTATAGCATTTATAATTTACAAAGTGTTTTCACTTATATCATCTCATTTAACCCTCACCATAATCCTGAGAAGTAGATAACCTCACGTTTAAAGATGAGAAAAACAAAAGATCAGAAAAGTTATGCCATTTGCCCAAGGTCACATAGCTAGTAAAGTAGCAGAACCAAGACTCAAACTTAGGTCTACTGACTCCAAGTCAAGTGACCTTCCAATATACCAGATCTTATAACAAATGTTATGGGAAAATTTTTAAATGAGAATACACAGTGATTGTGCTCTGGAAGTTTATCATTTCCCTTGATTCTACATAAGATCCCATAGTAAGTTATATGCTGATGAATGGGGCTGAGAAGGTAAAGGCTACAACTAAATAGATTAGCTCTAGAGTAAATCAGAAAAGAGGGGTGAGAGATCATCTTTTCCTGTATTAGGGGAAATACAGGCTCTAACCAAAATATGAGCAGGTCACCTGATTAAAATCGTGAGATTATCTAATAGGAAACTCAAATGATACACACATAAATTTATGTTTATAAAGGACATGTAACTGATTAAATCTTTCAGAGATACAGAGGGTTGTTGTCACATGTAGGAGGAGCTGGATTTGAAACTCTAAATCCATTAAAATGGGATTACACATTTTCTTTTGTGCACATTCGTTGTACAATGTAGAAAAAAGGAGGAAGGAGTAGAAATTCTATTGAAAATTTTTTTCTTATCAGATTGAAGTGTGACTTGAATGAGAGGAAGGAAATATGTGACTAAATATGGCATTATACTGTTTAAAATTTTCTAAAAACTATATCCTTTTAAAGTGATTTTTAAAAAGGGTTCTCTCCATTCCCAATTCTAAACTTAGTTTATGGGTTAAATTTTGCAAATATATGAACATAGCACCACCCATAAAAATGAAGGATAGGAAGAAATTTTGATTAAATTTATAGTAATTCACTTAATTTTTAAGTAAGACATTCCTTACAGTGAGATAGATGCACCTAGTACCAGATATAACTGTCTGTTTTCCTAAAAATCTGAACCTAATTAGAGGGGAAAAAGCACCAAATCTTCAAATGATCAAGTACATAAAATAGTCTAAAAATCACTCAAAACAAAAGCAGGGTTAGAATTCCACATGCAATTGAACCTAATAAAATCTAGCAATTTAGGTCCCCAAAATGTATGGAACATTGAGGAGTAATAGAAGAGAAAAGGAATACTTGAATATATACAGTATAAACATAAATATGAAAAAATTCATCTTCCTCTTGTGAAAATGGAGAAAATTTAAGATTCTTCTGAGCAAGATGATACTTGCAAAGGAAGATTTTTTTCTGAAGATGAATCTATCCTATGCATTGCTTCCAAATACTCCAGAGAGGAGAATACTTGAAGGCAAGAGATCTATTAAGAGACTATCAAAATAATCCAGGGGGGGAAATGATGAAGCACTTAACTAGTATGATAGCAGTGAGACTGGAAAATAGGGAAAATAAGACAATCCCTAGCTGACTGATTGACTCATGGTAGAAAGAGAAAGAAAACTATTCATCTATGGATGAATGCCTTCTACTGTACACTATAACCATATAGGTTCTTTTTTAATCTAACAGTGATAGGACACCTAATGTTCAAAAGCCACCAATGGTTTTCAACAGGTTTCCATTAAAAATATCAAACTGGTATTCAAGATCTTTCACAACCTGATTACAATTTATCTAATCGTAACGTTTTTTTCCTCCAACAAAAACTCTCTATCCATCTAGCATATTGCCTATACTATTCACAAACAGGCTACTCCTTAATTCCAGACTTCATATTTTCTTATGTTGTTAACCTCACTGAGAAAGTCTTCCTTCTTCCAAAAACCTAAATATCACCTGTCCTTCTAGGCTCATGTTAACCTTATCTCATGCATAAATTCTTATCTAGTCATCTTACCTTACCTTTACCTACTCTCTCAACTTCTACAGCATTTATTTTCTAGAAAATTCATCTCATTTTTCCTCCCATTGCTATATGCTCTATTCAAATGTGTTCCAGAATCAATGATAAATTCCTACAAACAAAAATTGTATTTTATACTCCTTTTAGAATCTAGTATGGTTCTAATAATCAATAAGCCCTTTAAAAGTAAGCTATTCTGCTCTCTCATAATCCTTGTATACATTTATATAGCATAGGGTTACTTTAGATTTACAGGATTGCTTTTCTAGATTGCAGACTTTTCTATTACGTGTTGTGTAAGACTAAGAATCAAGTCATACACTATTTCTCTATCTCCGTGAACAACCACAATGAAAGCATTAGTAGGAATCAATTGATTTTTCTACACATTTAAAATCTCTGAGTCTAATATTTATTCAGAGGTAAAAATGGTTTTTGGTAGGTTAAAGTCCCATAATTCCCTTACTTTCTTTCAAAGAGAAGAAGAAAAACAGATTAGTGAGTAAACATGTCATTTCACTTTTAAAACTGGCCTACGAAGTTCAGACTGACCAATTTCTTTTTTAAAAGAGATAGAAGAAGATAGAAGAAAGGTTTCAGAGAGGAAAGGGATATTGTCAGAGTGGGCCAGTTTCTGCAACATGGAATAAGGGAGAATTCTAGTAGGTGCTCCTGGGGACACAGGTTGGCACTTCTCCCTTCCCACCGCTGTGAGGAGGAAGGATTAGATCAAAAGTAGGATGAGCCTCAAGACCTGGGCAAATGTTCAAGTTCTCCATTGGGCATTTGTTCCCACTTCTGAGTTGGGCTAGTAACTGTCAAAATGTCAGACCATGTCTACTAACTGGGTAGACAATCTATTGTGCTCAATGTACCTTTGAAAATAGCTTTGCAACAATGCTTGTACGTATCCTATATTATTTTTCAGTCAAAGTATAATGTTTCCTATGCCAAGATAAATCTCAATATATAATTAGTAACTTACCTAACCATAATTCTGATTAGAGATATAATTTCCTTGAAAAAAATATTATTTTACTTCCATTTCTATAGTATACTTAGAAGGCAATTACACATATAGTTCACATTTGCTCCACCCAAAAAAGGATAAAGGTCAAATACTGTTATCCGCATTTTATAGGTATTGGAGAGTTTACAATCCACATGCCAAAGGATATTTAAGAGTTGGAATCTGACCCAAAATCAGATCTCAAAGCTCTAGATAGGGAAAATGTCACAGAATAGAGGCGGGGAATTGTGGGGGGAGGCGGGCCGGGGGGCTAGCGCAGAGCCGGAGATAACACCTAAATGATGGTAGAGAGATTTGAGTTTTAATCTTGATACTTAACTACCACTACCTAGTAGGGCAACCTTAAAAAGATCATTGAATTTTCAAAGGCTTCTTTTTTTCTCATCTAAAAAAGAAGAAATCTGGACTAGATGTTTTCAGGCATTCATTCAAAAACAGTTATTAAACCCTAGTATGTAGGCACTAGGAGATATAACACTAGGCTTTTTCCCCTAAAATAACTCACAGATTAGTGGACGAGACATACACATGAACAAGACAACCAAGAAACAACGTGATAACAAAAGATAACGGCGTTGTAAAGAGCAGAGAGGAATAATTTAGCAAGGAAGGAGGATAGGGATTTAAATCTGAATTGTCTTAAAGGACAAAAAAAAAATTATTCCGGCAAGTAAAGGACAGAAGGACATTCCAATCAGAGGGAACAGAAAAAACAAAGGCTCAGAGTAGAAAAGCAGCATAGTTTATGTAGGGAATTATAAGCAGTTCAGTACTGCCAAAGTATAATTGGACAGCAAAAGAGAGATGAGGCAAGAGTTGAAAGCAGAGGCCAGATTGAGGAGATCTTCGTGTGATATAGAAGGAGTCTGGACTTTATCCAGTAGGCAATGAAGATCCAGGGCAGGGCTTTCACAGTGAAGCAGCATAGTTATGACTTAATTTTAGAAAGATCACTTTGACAGTCATGTGAAGGAAGAATATGAGTGGTAGAAACTACAGGCAGAGATCTATAGTTAAGAATCTATAGCAGAGATGATGAGGGCTTATTCTAGGGTGATTACAGAGAAGGACGTAAGTTAAAGAAATAAGCAAAACCAGCAGGACTAGAAATGAATTGGGAGTGGGGTGAAGAAGATTTGAAGGAAAAAAAAGGCATGGAAGGCAGGTTTCTGCTCAAGACAGAACTGAGGTAGTGAGACTTACAGTGGGGAAAGCTGACAAAATTATCTTCAGTTCAGCTTATGATATGCTGACTACAAAAGAATATCTAGGTAGAGATGTCTTGCAGTCAGTTGAATATAGTACCGTAATGCTCAGAAAAGAGGCCTGCCCTGAAGATACATAAGTGTGGGAGCAAGCTGCATACTAGGAGTAACTGAAACCTTAATGTGAATGTGACCATCCAGAGAGAGGGTACATAGTGAGAACAGCCCTTGGCCAGAATCCAGTTAGATATCAAAACGCATGCAATAGGCAAAGGAAGAAAACCAGGAAAGAAAAGCATCCTGGAACACAATGGGAGAGATCATCCCAAAAAGGAAGTAGTAATCAAAAGTATAAAATATATCCCAGATATAAATTCAGGAAAAAAAGAACTGAAAAATGTCTACTAGTCTTAGCAATTAAGGGGTCACTGGAGAACTTACTAAAAAGTGGTTTCAATCAAGTGAATAAGAAAGCAAGTTAGGCTGCAGTGGACTGGAAAGTAGAAACAACTAGTATAAAGACTTATCTGGAAATTTTAAATCAGAAGAAAAGGAATTTGAAACTTCATGAAGATTGGAAAGATCAATTCCAAGTCCCTTCTAGTTCTCATACTTTTTTTTTTTCATATGGATAAAAAACCTATTTTGGTAAAATTTCATTAACACCCACAAAGATTAATTTTTGAAGTACCATTTTTAATTATCAGGAAAAATAGGGGACTCATTGTAGCTATGAATGGAATACATGTGTATATGTAACATTTCCCAAAGTAGCTTCGAAATACCTTGTATTTCTAGTTTCTTTTTTCATATAAGAGTATCTTTTTTCATATACTAAAGTGGGCTAGGACAAAAGGGAAACTATTAGTGGAGTAACCCTCTCTGGCTCCAACTGTTCCTTCTCTTAATATCTCATGAAAACATTCTTTGTTACCCTCTACCTGGAATATCCTTCACCTCTATTTTAATTTGCTTAATTCCTACTCACTCTTCAAGGGCCTGCTCAAACTCCCCTCAGAATCACAGAATGTTAGAGACAAAAGGGCCTTACAAATTCATTGAATCCAGATGTTCTCACTATGCTGATGTAGGGACTAAAGACCACAGCGTCTCAGAGAATGACCTGCCCAAGGTCATACTCATGGCTTTTGGTGGAGCTTAAATTTGAACTATTTCTTCAACCAGGGCCCATTTCACTACACATTATTTCCTCAGATAATTATTATTTATAAAACTTACAATTGCAATACATCAGGCGTTAAAAATAATCAATTTAAAATAGTTTATTTAGTGTAAGATCCACATTAACACCCTTCCAAAAATTAAGGAGCCGGCCTATAACTTCACTTATTAGTTTGAGTCAACTATCCACAACTACTTGATTATACAAACAAAGATTACAGATGTCGACTAATATTGATTTCATGGATAAGGTGACTGTCAGTCACTAAATAGGTTTTCTCCTCAAGAGTGCAGCATTTATTTCAGCCTCTGCCAGTGGAAGTGTCAGAGCAGATGTTGGCAGACTGTGACATACAGTATGTCTTTAAAACTTGTTGAGGTGTGAAATTTCATAAGGTCAAAGAATGCTGCATTTTGATCAGCAGATACAGGAGTTCTGTACTTTATAAATTATTTCAGACAAACCAATAATAGCATTTGCTAGTAAAATAGAAGAAACTAAGAAACCATACTGGCTTTAGGTCAGATATGATAATGTATGTTGCTTATGTTTTAAAAGCCAATTTCTATCACTTTAAAGCAAATGCTTGCACAAAAGATCTTTAGAAAGAAAATGCATTCTTAAAGTCAATACAAAGTACAAGATATTATTTCAATTGACAATAGGATTTTTAAAATAATTTTCTTCTGAAAGAAAGCCATAAATTTGGTGGAGAGAAAAAATTATTTTCTTAATTAATACACAAATACAACAGTATTCTCACTTTTTAAAAAATGAAATTCCCTACGGAACAATCCACTTATATAAACAGAAAATTTTTTTTTTTAAGTAAGATTTCACAAACTCTTTGGTTTACTGTTTTACCTTTTTGTTTAAAAAAATTGAAAGAAAGTATCCATAAAAACAACTGGGGCTCTACATAATGATAAAATGACTTTTATAATCTTCAAGGATTTTTATTACCTTGCATTTCCTGATGTTGCTATTTATTATATTTTTAATTTATTTTTTGCTTTAATTTTCCCTCATATCTTTTCTAAATGTGGCTAATAGATAACAACATACAGCCAAAATTAAAATTAAGAATGGTGTCTAGTTAAAGATTTTATCCCAATGGTACAAACTTTATCTCTTATGCAAGTTTGTTTTAAGTTAACATAACTTTTAAAATGCTTTACTCCTAAATTAACACAGAAAACTCCTTTCATTGATTAATCAGTAATTTGAACAATCTGAAAGCCTGGTCATAACAATTATAATCATCATCTTTCAGGTTATTTTGTGCTATGTTCAAGCAAATATACAATTTCTAAATAAGTTTAAATTACAAACATTTTTGTTAGATATTTGTAAGGAAGAAAAATTTACTACAAACATAAAATCTCCCCAGAAAATAATGTCTAACGTAAATCACTTGTTTCTTATCATACAATCAATCAAAAGAGCTAAAATTATGATAGGAAACTTTGATCAGAGATGCACTGAGTACTACAACATCTTACAATGAAGTTCAGTCCAGCAACCAAGTTCAAAGGTCTTTATTTACACTTTATAGAGAAAAACTTGAGGTATGTATTTGAGGAATTGTTTTTATCACAAAGTTCTAACTATAAAAAATATTAAACTATTTTGCATTATAGAAGACCACATATTATCGATAATCCCTATGCTAAGGAACTGAAATTCTATCCAAGCGGAAAATTTCTCTATTAAATACAAACCTAAACTTTTTCATAGGCTTTTCATATATCCCATGATATGTGACACATAAGGCCATACAAATAAATAAATACAAGGTGAATCAACAGTTATAATTAACTTACTTGCTACTGAAAAGTTGTTGAGGGGATAAGGTAAATCCACATCTTGGGGTTTCTCTTTATATCCTATGAATGAGCCATCTGTCTTCAAAAGGAAATATCTTGGCCTCCAGTTTTTTATATATTCTCCTACATGAGGAAAGCATGCATGTTAATGCTGGGGGAAAAAAGGAACAGCAGCTTTTATGTGAAAAATAAATTATGGTTCAATATAAGTCCTACAACACTGGCCTCAAAAAATTCAGATAGGCAATTTTCTTTTAACTTAGTTTACAAAAGAAAATACATAAGCCTGCAATTAAGATTCAATAAAAACCCAAACATGTTTTGTTTTTAATGATTTCACACTTTGATAATTCATTTGCACCATTATTTCTTCAGAGAATCATTCAACTGAGTACACATTTTGTTCAGTTTTTCATATCAGATGGTTGTTAGAGCATATTTTCAGCCGTTTTAAAAAGCCTTGGAAAATAAATCATACACACAGTATCAAGGAATTTCAATGAAAAAACACTTATCATAAGAGGGACATGAAATAGATGTTTCTCTTCCATGTACCACAACTAATTGTGTCATTTTTTTAAAAGAAAGGGAAAGATTCTGTTTTCATTGTTAAATCTTGATCGTAACTTGTTTAAACAACATTTTATTGTTATGCATGAGAAAAAAACTGTACAAATGCTGTAAACAAGTCACAGAAATGAAAGAACATGGGTTAATAGAGCTTAAAAACCATACACACACTCATACACACAAATGTAATAACTAAGAACACATGGTAGTGCCAAGCACATAATAGTCAATAAATGTATATTTTATCAGATTTTGATATAAGCTATCACCTAGTCACCAAAATATAAATTTTTAACAACTGGATCGCCATTTGCTTACTTCATACTTTTTTTTTTTTTTTTTTTTTTTTTGCAGTACGCGGGCCTCTCACTGTTGTGACCTCTCCCGTTGCGGAGCACAGGCTCCGGACGCGCAGGCTCAGCAGCCATGGCTTACTGGCCCAGCCGCTCCACAGCATGTGGGATCTTCCCGGACCAGGTCACGAACCCGTGTCCCCTGCATCGTCAGGCAGACTCTCAACCACTGCGCCACCAGGGAAGCCCTACTTCATACTTTTAAATTTTAAGCAACAGAGGTGTTCCATGATACTCTAAGAGCTGGAAGGCCCCCTGGCCTCAATTTTCAGTTCTCTACTGGATATTTCTACCTGGCTTTTCAATCTCAAGTGCTTAATCACAGCACTACAAAAATTTGAAAGCAGTTCAGCTTTCCCTACAAATCTGTTTCTCTTGACACCAGTTATCGAAGCTCAAACCTAACACTTGACCGTTCCCTCTCCTTATCCTATCAGTAGGTAGGTCAATACTGCCTTCACAACTCTGTCTCTCTGTCTCTGTCTCTGTCTGTCTCTCTCTGTCTGTCTCTCTGTCTCTCTGTCTCTCTGTCTCTCTCTCTCTCTCTCTCTCTCTCTCTCTCTCTGTGTTTAGCCAACCCAAACTGCCCTAACACCTTACATCTGCCCTTCTGCTAATGCACTGTGACTGCTCTCCCATTCTACTCATCCCCCTCCTTCCATCTTATACATCTATCACCTCCAGATAATTCTAATGTCTGTTATGTACTGCTTTCATTATACCATTTTGTGCTCAAAAATATTCTGACTCCTGTTTACTGTAAAGTGTCAGTTTCTTAGTATAAAATGTGAGCTCTTCCATAATCTCACCCCGAACATGTATTTCAGATGTGGAGTCATTCCTCTGTATCAGCAATTCTCCAAATTCTTATCTCAGACCTCTTTACACCCTTAAATACTTTTAATATTTAAATACACCCAACAAAGTTTGTGTATGTAGATTACATCTATAATGTTTACTGTATTAGAAACTGAAAAGAAAATTTAAATTCTTATTACTTCCTTTAATAGTAACAATAGACTCATTATATGTAACATTAATATTTTTATGAAAATAGTTTTACTTTCTAAAACAAAAAAGTTAGTGTGAAGAGCAGAACTGCTTTACATCTTTGCAAGTCTCTTTAATCTTTGGCTTAACAGAAGACAGCCAGTCTCATACCTGCTTTAACCTGTTACGGTATGTTGTTTTGATTGAAATATAGAAAAAAAGAAGTCTGGCTCAAACAGATGTGTAGCTGGAAAAGGGCAGAGTATTCAGATAGTTATGGATGTCTTTCTTTGATACTACACCAGCATTTGACAAACAGTCATTTTCTAAAAGGTTAACTGCTATGTGGAATTTGAAACCATTATCAATGAACTTTCTGTACTCTGCTATGTGAAGTCCACTGGTCTGTATTTCACACTGAATGAATCTTTTACACTCTGCATGATTTTGTAACATCACTCACTGTTCGTTTAGAAAACACTAGTCCACCAAGTTATACTGGTCTTCCAAATATTGACACAATTCATCATACGATCATATTCATTATCACTACAAATCAAAGTAAGCAGTAGGAAGCTGTGAGGCTCATGATGGCAGATATGTTCTCCAAAATTCTACTCTTTGCTTTAAAACTCAGTTTTAACCATCGGAAGTAAACACTGTCAGTTCTTTTTCCTTAAAGTGATACACTCCAAGTGCTCAAACTAGTGCCTGCCACTTTATCAATGCTCAATGATAACGTACTAAATGAATAAATATGTATATGAATATCTTCCCCACAAGTATATAAGCACACAAGAGGAACTTAAGGGAAAGAAAAGGAAAACCTGACACCCCTTCTCAGTTTAATTTACTTAAAAATATGGCCCTAATATGAATAAACACAGGCCAAATTTATAAAACCAGAATGCTAAACCCACAGTCTCCATTAAAAAATGAAACAGTTCCTTTCTTGATTGTACTTATTGTTTTATTTTTCCATTCATATTTAAGTATTCCTATATAAAATTTAAAATATAAAATGTTCTCTAATTAGTAATATAATATTTAGAGTTCAAATGCTATTTTAAAACAATAACAAATTTATACAGGTACAAAGTGCTATAAGTCTGATAAGCTAAATAATAATGGTTTAATAATTATACCAAAGATAAAATGAAACAAATTCATTTTGAAAATTTTAAAGAAGAAAAAATCGGATAACACCATTTCTTCTCATACATCATTTCTTCTTATTTTTTAAGAGTACTAAATAAACTTATTTTAAAAGTGTAGGGCTCCCCTGGTGACGCAGTGGTTGAGAGTCCGCCTGCCGATGCAGGGGATGCGGGTTCGTGCCCCGGTCCGGGAGGATCCCACATGCCGCGGAGCATCTGGGCCCGTGAGCCATGGCCGCTGAGCCTGTGCGTCCGGAGCCTGTGCTCCGCAACGGGAGAGGCCACAACAGTGAGAGGCCCGCGTACCGCAAAACAAACAAACAAACAAACAAATGTGTATAATTGAAAGAAATAAAAGTTTTCATTTCTACGAATAATTTCCTGTCAGCCACTAAGTATTTACAGGTGCAGATGAAAGACACAAAACATCACCACAAAATCTTATCTTTTTATTAAACAAATCTTAAGAAATTTAAAGTATTTTATGTGGTTTATAGCAGGATTTCTGGTTACCAAAAAGTTCTTAAAACTAAATTTATTATGCATCCCTGACAGGTAATGCATTATACCCAGACTGTGAGATAGTCATTTACCCAGAAGAAAAGCTGGAAAGTCAAAATTTCCCTTCTTTATTAAATAAAAATAAGTATTTCTCACAAAATTTTATTACTAATTTTGAATTAATTCAGTTAATCAACAACTGTACTGTCACGCTAAGCTAATAGTGGATCTCAAACTTTCAATGAAGACTCCTGAAGGTAATTTTTATTTTCTTGTCATTTTTCATCTATAGTATGAATGGACTTTCTGAGAAAGTGCTTGGAGTGCATTCATGTATTTACTCATTTATTCTAGGTGCTAGGAACACAGTTGCAGACTCCCCGCCAAAAATGGTCTCTAACTCATAAAGCTTATGAGTATTACACAAGATTTCAGGTGCCCCCTAAAATTTGCAGAAGGGTTCTGAGTATTCCTGAAAGTGGATCTTTTTTTATAGGTTCCTATGAACATTCTTAACTAAAGCTCATATAATAATAGCATGATGTGTTGGCCTAATTATTCATTTTCTAGTTCCAAAAGTGGAACCGAGGCTCAGAGAAATGGGCCTTATGAGGACACAAACTCATAAGGTATTAATAAAAGAAAAAAGTGAGCTTATTGCCACCTTCCAGACCCAGTACAGAAGAAGGATAATATTCCTAGCTTAAAAGAATAAAAAAAGTTATAGCTTTTCACAACACCTTGGCAAGACACTGTGTTAACTGATGGCAAAGTAGAATTGTTCCTGCAGCCTCGGGGTTCCCAAGAAAACCGGATCTTGTCCAGCTGGTCATGGAACACTTTCTTAATTCACTCAGCTGAGGCAGTGAGAGTTCAAATAAGGCACATCTTCTCAGGCTGCTCTAAAAATATGGCCAAAAAGTCCTGGCTTTTACAGGCACTAAGTGCCTAGAATAAAGTTACCCTCTCTGCCACAAATCCTTTTAGATAGACTGCTAAAAGTCAACCACATTTTATTTTTTAAGCATAGCATTTACACCTAAGTTTATACCTGCTGCATTAAAACCAAGCTGCATCATATTTTTATATTTATAGCCCATAGATTTCAACTAATTTAAGAGACAGCCTGGTTATAATGGGGAGAAAGTCTTGTTAAATAAAGCAGCAGCATTTATGGGGTACCAAGTCCTCTGAAGAGACTGTTCTATGGATACCCATCAATATACATTCGAAATTTGTATCCACTGTCAGCAAGCACCACAGTTACACCTGGACAAGATTTCCATCACAACTTTCTATCTACCTTAATGCATGCTTCCAATTCTTTCATACTCCTTGGCTGGAGGCTTTATATATTTTGAAGTATGCTATTATGAACATCACAACACATAATTTCTAACAAAGTTCCTGATATTTTGGCTTCTGTAGTAGACTGAATGGTGAACCCAAAATGTATGTATACACCCTAATCCCTGGAAACTGGGAATAACACCTTACATGGCAAAAGGATTTTGAGAAGAGGAGCTTCTCAAAAGAGAAGCTTATCCTGGATTATCTGGGTGAGCCCTAAATCCAATTACAAATATCTATAAAAGTGAAGCAGAAGATTTGACACACAGAGAAAAGGAAGAGGCAATGTGACCATGGAGACAGATATTGGAATGATGCACCACAAGCAAAGGACTATCTGAAGACATCAGAAGCTGTAAGAGGCAAGGATTCTCGTCTGAAGTCTCCACAGGGAGCCTTACACCTGGATTCTAACTTACACCTGCTGCTTACACCTGCTGATACCTTGATTCTAACTTCTGGCCTCCAGAACTGTGAGAGAATAAATGTCTGTTGTTTTAAGCCACCCAATTTTCCGTAATTTGTTACAGCAGCCCTAGAAAACTAACGCAGCGTCTCAACACTATAACCAAAGGCTTGTTTACAGAAACCAAACAAACAAACAAACAAAACCCTACTGATTAAGTTCTTGGCATGAGTGGTATAGAGACTCATAGTTAATACCTTATGCATACAGAGGGAAAAATCCACATCACTTCTATAAATAGCAGAGAATCCTATTTATGAAATGTGGGGTTGGAAGGAGCTATTTACTGGAGTTCACAGTTTTACTTAGTTATGAGGACTTCAGATTCTGGACTTTTGCCAGCTTTCTTACCTTACTTAATAACTTACTTCTTGTAATTTCTTAAAGCAAACTGAAATGATGGTTTCTGTTATAGATACAGGTGATATAGCTTTTAAAATTACCAATGGCCACTCATACTTGCTATAACAGAGGCTTCAAAAGCTAATCACTCACTAAGGAAGAGGCTGAAGGCATTCTCACATGCATGTCAGGAAAGAGGCATTATTTGACTCGTCATAAAGCTGAAACTTAGCTTTCCTGAAAATATTGAGTTTTTTATATTGTATTTTCTTGTTTAATCACAGTCCACGTTTTTTTCTTGGCTGCACCACGCGGCACGTGGGATCTTAGTTCCTCGACCAGGGATCGAACCCGTGTCCTCTGCATTGGAAGTGCAGAATCTTAACCACTGGACCGCCAGGGAAGTCCCACAATCCAAGTTTTTAAGATGTAATATTATTTGTCTTTGTCATCTCTGAGGGATACTAGCTTGAGTTTGAATTCTGACTCTTCCATTTATCAGCTGCAGGAAATTAACCTCTCTACACCTTAGTTTCCTCACCTGAAAAATGAGAATCATAACAGTACCTACCTGAAGGGTTTGGAAGGACATAAAAAGGGCTTAGAACATTACCTGGCATATAACAAGTGTTAGATTATTATTGCTATTATTAAATGAAGCCATTATCATTTATGGTAATATTTACAATTCACCTCACGTTAAACATTCTACTACTCAATACAGCACTTATTCAGGAGTATTTACATAAATGAGGCAATAGGAAGCAATAAGTAATAAGTTTACTCCATCAGCAGAAAAAAAAGTCTCTTTAACTAGTTTCAGGTATATCAAACAAGGCCTAGCTAAAGAAATAAAACAGGTTATCCAATACCAAAACACAACACTGATTTAATACCTTTTACTTTTTTTTTAAAGATAGGGGTAGGATATCACAGAGGTAACTAGTCTTCCAAAGAAAAAAGCACAAGTCTTAGATATCTCTGAATTATTTTTATTAAATGACATACACAGGGTACAATACCATGAAAATACAAGTATTTTAAGAATTTCCAAAAAGTGCTTTAAATCAAAAAATGACAGCTTTCAATAAAAATAAATTTATATGACTTTAAGAAACCATTAGTCTTAAGTAAAAGTCTTGATGGGTCAATTTTTACCTAAGATGAAAAGAGACTTAATGTTAATTTCAATATAAAATCTATTTAATTTTATGGTTCACAATACTGTAAATATTCTGCTGCTTGTTGACAGATGCCAACCAAACTCACACATGTGAACTTCCTCAAAGAAAACACAGCAGAATCCTTTTTCCACTAGTGGATTTTCATAAATAAATATTAGCACTATAAATAAATGAATACCGAATATATAATTCACAATAGTGTGCTATATTGTAAATATCTTATAACTAAATAGTTACTGAAGAAATGTATAATGATAAACATAATAAAATATTTGAAATTGCCTGTTACATTTTTATATAGCAGATCCAAGTATCATATTCCAATTAGTTCTAAGTAAAAGCCCTATTTTTATCTCTGAGGGAACAGAAGAAATGAGTTTCTATTCTATTCACTGAAATTATCATCATACTGTTTTATAGATGTCTTGAAAATAATCTTAAAGAATTTTTTTGTATTATCTACACTGCAATGAGCTAGCATAATAACAATTTTTCAACTGCATAGGGACAATCTGAAATTTTAATAAATGAAAGTGCTTTTGAACATTGTAGGTGCTTACTAAATATATGTTGACTCTTTTCCAGCTCCTGCAAACCTAAATTTTTAGGTTATCATTCCCCTTTCATTAACTCCTTTTCAAGGATGTTCTTTCTTTGCCCTTGGGTAAATTAAAATTGTTAAATTCTATGGTGTCTTCTTTACAATCTCTTCAACAAACAGCCATTAACCAGCTCTGGATGTGTGTTGCCAGCCTCTGAAAATTAGGTGATGTCTGCAAAACATGCCAAAAGCATTAATGACTCTTGCCCAGCTCAGTCATTTTAAGGTACTGCTCAATGAGCATCACAGATCAAAGAATAAGGTTCTTTAAACATTTTTATTTAAAATTGGGGGAAATGGGCTTCTAATAGATTCACTCATTCAAAAATATTTAGTGAGTGTCAAAATACTTACTAAAAAAAGGCACTAAAAAAAGCACTGAGAATGCAGCAATGAATGATACACGCATAGTACCTGCCCTCATGGAGCTTTAAGTATAGTAGGCAGCAGTGAAAATAGAGCTAGAGAAAAGCAGATGACTGAGCAATTAAAATTCAAAATGAAAACTTCTTCCACTTCTTCAATCATTTTTAATGCTCCAGGAGGTCATACCGAGGGATGGCAATATCTCCTATGCCTTGGATTTCCAAATAGCAACCTATGTGCCTTGTGAAAAAGGTGTTCAATAATATTTGCTGTTTGATGCATTTCTGTGGGGGAAGAGACTGGAAGCAGTATCAGCATATGGTCCTTCAACGTTTCACAAATGAACTGTGTTAATCCAGGTTTGCTGCTGTGTTAATTCAAGATGAGGCCCTGCACCCCTTCCTCTTTGAAGCCTCATGACAGTGCAAGCAGAGAAGCACGGTTACATAGTTTATGATACTATTTCCATCCAGCATAACATATAACACACTTTTGCCTTTCATATTTCAAGATACTGTCCAGGCCTGTCTTTTCCTCTCATGATTTTCTGTATAGTATTGATTCATGAGGTCATATTGCAAAACAATCAGATCTTTATGATGATTTCACCCAGGTTGTATGACTATCCCATAAGGTCACTGAGAGATTTGTCTGCTCTTATACTAGTCAATGTTACCACTGCAACTGGCCAGATGGAAGGTGTTTACAATTTTGGTAATTTCGCATCATGCTTCCAAGATGCCTTAAATGCTTTCCAGATGTACCCACATTCCTCTGCTTTACCACATATGCTCTTTCATGATTATTTTGAAAAGTATATTATAGTCAAGAAATTTTGCTTCCACTGCATAATGCATGAACTTGTCATTTTTATATTAAATATAGTTTTCATATCTACTTCGTAAAGAAGCCTGGGATCCATGTTTTGCTTTGAAGCTTGAAGCAATCATGAGAAAAGTACCTATGCACTGAATACCACAAGATGTTGGAATGCCAGCTTCTCTAAGATCTCAGAATGCTGGGTCTGCCAGTACTTAGTCTAGTTTATAATTTTCTTTTTTTATCCAGAAAATTGCACAATTACCATCTACCTTTAAACATTCTGGAACTTGTTTCATGGTATTCTGTAAGTTAGTTAATCAAATCCTGGTTCCCTTTGTTTTTAGGAAACATTACACTGTAAGCCAAAAATGTGATACTTACTAATTATTCTTTTAAACATAAGAATATCTTAATAGAGTTATAGTATTAAGTTTTAATGTGAGAGAAAAGCAAGGAAAATGGAGAGAGAGAGAACAAAGCACACATACAAACTAGCCAACAGAAAAACAACATCTTGGCAATTTAATGAAGAATAAACCGTGAGATTAGTTTACTTAGCAGTAGATATGTTGTGGAGAATTACTCAATCTGTACTCAGCTTCCTGCTGGGTTAAATGTGAACTAAATTATTATTTTGCTTACATTTATGCCCTTGTAGATTGCAAAAGCAAAGCTTTCTTTTTAATCTGCTTCCTGCATTATAAGGAGAAAGTCTCCAACTCCACATACTGCATTAAGCATACAGTCATTCCTGCAGTATTTTAACAGAGTAGCTAGGGCCAACAGAATTTTAAACTATTTCAAAGACATGGACCAATTTAAAAGACTTTAATAGAAATGTTTACAACTTCCTTACTGTAAATATTTTGCATTTCACCACATATTCTCTAAATATTAAAATCAACGTAATATCTTACATTGCAATAAACAGTCTTAATGAGTATCAAACATGGAAGGGCTGAGTCCATTTGCAAACCTACTTACATGTACCACCAGCACCTACCACAGAGAAGGCTGGCATTTTCTAGTAACTGAATGGATGAATAAACCTACCACTATGCAGAACAGGGACTACACTCATGCCAGAAAAGCTCTTTCAAATAGAAATCCCACTATAACACAACCCTGCAAAGCTCAATCCATTTTTCTGTTGTAACACCTGATGGGTAAAATATACAACAATATATACAATAATAGTGTCTCACTATGGCAGGGACAGGGAGTTGGCAGAGAAAGTTGTATGCCTGCTCATCAGGAGGAGGCCTGTGACATTTGAAAAAGCCCTCAGGTGATTCAACCTTCCCACCCCTATATTAAAACCACTGCCTTATAGAACAAAACTCAACAAAATAGAATCAGGTTTTATCTTGGACTCTCACCAATGGAGTGTCTCCTATAATAGCTTTCCAATAGCATGGGACCCAAAAATTGTAGTGCATCAAATCACATTCTGAGGATGAATCCATGGCCTTTCGTAACTTCTCTCTTCCCTCCTTTGTTTTCCCTAGGCGATATACTTACTGAGACTTACTGAGACTTGTATCACAGTATGTAAGTGGTGAAAGCAAGGCAGGTAAGGGCACTTGAATGTACTGAGCCAACCACTGTGCTCAGGAATTATGCACAAGAGACCTCTTCACATAGGCATGGAGAGACTGGTGCTAGGACGTCCTCACATTACACAGACAGTGATGCTGAGGCTCTGAGACACTGGTAACAAGTAAAGGACAAAGTTGAGATCTGAATAAAAATCAGAGCACACATTATGTGAAGTCCAGAGTTCAAATGCCAACTCTGCCACTCACTAGTTGTGTGCCTTTGGGCATGCTGTTTAATCTCTCTGTGCCTCAGCTTCCTCTTTTGGAAAGTGGGGACAACAGTAGTGAAGAAGAAATAAATTAATACTTGTAAAGCACACAGAACATCTGGCTCATAGTAAGTATTACACAAGCATTTGTTAAATAAATAAAAGCTCTTAAAAGTACGGCTAGTCAAAAAAGACTTAGTGAGTGCCTAATATGTACAACGTATTAAACTGCACAAACCGAGTATTTAAAATAAAATGTAAAAATAAATTAATTAATAAAATAAAACGTGATTTGTTACAAGAAATAACAAATGCTGGAGAAGGTGTGGAGAAAAGGGAACTCCAGGATGCTGCCGGTGGGATTGTAAACTGGTGCAGCCACTATGGAAAACAGTACAGAGTTTCCTCCAAAAATTAAGAATAGAACTACCATATGACCCAGCTACCCCACTTCTGGGGTAGCTTTATCCAAAGAACATGAAAACACTAATTCACAAAGATATCTGTACCCCTATGTTCAGCAACATTATTTACAATAGCCGAGATATGGAAACAACCTAAGTATCCATCAATGGATGAATGGATAAAGAAGATGTGGTGTATATATACACAATTTATACCACAATATATATAATGGAATACTACTCAGCCATAAATAAAGAATGAAATCCTGCCATTAGCAACATGGATAGACCTTGAAGGTATTAGGCTAAAGTCAGACAAAGACAAACACCATATGGTTTCACTCATATGTGGAATATCAAAAAACAAATGAACAAACAAAAACAAACTCATAGATACAGAGAGCAGATTGGCGGCTGTCAGAGGGGAAGGAGGCTTGGGGCATGGGCAAAATAGGTAGAGGGGAATCAACTGTATGGTGATCACTCTGTAGTATATATAGATATTGAATTATAATGCTATACACCTGAAACATATAATTTTAAAACATTTCAAATGTAGGGTTTGTTCCCTGTACGGGCTACCAACCGCCACCCCCCAGAACAAAACAGACAAAAAACCAACAACAAAAAACAAAAAAATTTTCAAATGTAATTTGTTAATTTCATTTATACAGACTATCACTGTTCCACATTAGTT
The DNA here is from genome assembly GCF_963924675.1 of Phocoena phocoena. NCBI lineage: Eukaryota > Metazoa > Chordata > Mammalia > Artiodactyla > Phocoenidae > Phocoena > Phocoena phocoena. The sequence goes on from NC_089219.1 coordinate 159,516,637, forward strand.
GAGCAAAGTACGTGCTGTTTTTTAGTGGATAAAGTTTCAATTTTTGTTATTCACTTTGCTAATATCCTATTTTTATCCCCCATTATTACTGATAATAATGAATTACATGTCATTTATGCTCGACCAATTGAAGTCTTTCACTAAAAACTGGTATTGCTGTCACAGAAATAGTCCTTCTTAATTCAGTATCAAGTTAACTCTAGGGGAAAAAAATAAAAGCAAGCACTCCATTGGATTTACTACTAAACATCTCAATGTTTGTTTCAAATTATCTCATAAGAAAGTTACTACACACAAAAAGCAAAAGGCAAAAGCATGAAACTCATTATTTTCACATCAGGCCTTTCCCACTTTTCTTCTTTATTACACAAGTTAATTATCATTTAATCTTAAGTACTCTGAATTCAGAGACATGTTAAACCACACATTAATGTTAGGCTTTTATAAATGGAATAATAGTGTATTTCAACTTTTAGTATATTTATATTTACATATAACAATTATATATCCAGTGAAGTACATTATTCTGGATTTACTGTATTTGAAAGATGTGATTATGCTTAAGTTTATAAAACTGAAGGGAATATAATGCTTCCATTTCAATGAATGCTGCCATATTCAAAAGCGTGGTTCAAATAATTTTGAATACCAGAATATTTGCTATCAAAGAGACAAAAAGTAAAACACACCCACACACCCAGTAAAATCATCTTAACTTTTCTAGGCAATTTTCTTATCCTCTTTGTAAACCAATCTAATTTGGCAATATGTGGCCAGTCGTCTGTTATAATTTTCTTAGAAAAGAACTGAACATGCTTAGAGGCTGTCATCAAAGTGAGGTACACAGACACAGCTAACACATTTAAAGAACAGAACAAATCAAAGAGATGCAACCATAAATCAAACGCTATTCAATGATTCAAAGAAGTCCATTTCTCCTCCCCAGAGCAAGTTTAAAGATCAGATTAACAGCAGAAAAGCTGCTTCTCAACATTAAAAATGAATTTACTTACCTTGGCCCTCTGAGGGCAGTATTACCTAACACATAGACAGAAATTACAGAAAACAGTCTTTACCTACCATTCTAATCAAAATAAATTTTAATAAAACAACCTGTATATTTGCTCACTGATTTCTTTTCTTGTCATTATCCATACTTCTACAAGCAAATAACACTCGTTTTCAAATGTTTCCAGTAAGCTTGTGAGGAAAGATTTTCTTAAAACCAAGGCATCATGAAGGAAAATGACTTGAAGACTCAATATCATGAAAGTTATTCAAAATATAATAAAATGCAAAATTATATAAATGATTCTGTGCTGTTAAAATATTAAGTTTCTATTATAATGGTCTCGGTAGAATAATTTGCTTTTTAAAAATTGCAGGACATGAGAACATACAAATCTTTCAGTAAAGATAAAGTATTTCACAGAGATTAACATTCAGTTCCAAACTAAATAGGGGTTCCAGTTTCTTCTTATAAGCAGCTAACAGCCAATAGGCTCATTTGTTATGAACCACTCATTTATTAATAAAGTATAATATGAATGACAAACTGGCAGTGAAGGATCAAAGCACCCACTTAATTTTCATGCTGATTCTGAAACTATAAAAATCTTTACATGGCATAAGGATTATCAATTTACTTTCTAGAATCCAATGCAATGTGCATTGGGTGTTTTATTCCTTTTCCTCAGAAAGTACCTATTTCACACAAAGTAGGAAAAACATTTTCTGGTATTCACTTGTCAAAGATATTTTTAGGATGTACAAAACACTGGATAACTCACCCTGTATAGACCAGTGGCCTGACAGACTTTTAATTTAAGAATGTGAAAAGTGCTAACCTTCATGTCAGAGTTTTAGGTGTAAGTTAATTAGTGACTATCCAAGTCCAAACTGCACATCACCACCACCCCTCCCCCGGCCACCCCCCAAATAAACACAGCCTCGAAAATGAAGAGCTGTCTTATAGTGAATGACCTGTTGAAAGGAGATAAAAATTATCAAAAGCAGGTAAATAAAAATTTCTTTTGGACAGTAAGATTTCCTGACATATGGTTTCCACTTAGTAGAAAGATGCTTTTATTTAGAATTTGTATTTACTTTTAAGAAAAGTCCTTGCTTCTAAAACTTAGGGTGTATTTCTCCACTTAGGAACTATGCCATTACCTGGCATAACTTTGGGTAAACTAGATTTTAAAAATATGTACTACTGGAATTAAACAGTTTTATTCTTTTTAAATTATACTATACCATGGAGTTTTCTAAGGTCAAAAAAAAAGTTTTAAACTAAATTCCAAGTCCTATTTTACTAAAACAGAAAGTACAAAGAGCTATCTTAAAAGAGTCAGTTGAAAATAATGCAAATGCAAAGACAGAAAAGAAGGTCATTTCATAAAATTCTTTTCTATAACAAATATATATACTTAAGCTTAAATATCTCTTCAGAAAGATGCCAGGAAACAACAGCTGCTGTTCTATGTGCTTTCACTTAAAAGTATAAAATTATGAACTTTGATGCTGTGTTCCAGTCTAAAAGCAAATAAGTGACTCGCCTAGCCAAAAAAACACATGAACTTCACAGTTTATGCCTTAGTGCCTTTGTATCTTAATCATCTTCTGTTCTAAAAAGTGTTATCAAGTTTACCAACATCTTTAATCAGATTTTCTTGAAACTAAACACATTAAAAATTTTAAGCCAAAACATTTAGCAAGATGCCTTAAACAATGAACTATTCTTTCAACATACTGGCCAATATTTTTAAAAATTACTATTCATGCAGTATTTTTCTGAGGCACAATTCAAATACATCTAAATAACATTAAAGCTAGAAATTCCTAAAGTTTTTTTGAATTATCCTGAAAATCACCAAGTACAGTTTCACTCATATGTGAAATGTCCTCACTGTGAAACAGTTTCATCCTAATCTGTGATACGTTTCATAGGCTATGGGATATTTCCACTTCTTTGGTATTACAAGTTGTTTTTGGTAAACATACAATTTTTTAAAAAATATTAGAGTACAACACAACTATCTGTATCTGAATGCTGGCATCCACTACCCATGTGCTATTAAACATTCAATATACTAGTATGAAGCTAGCATTGCTCAAATTGAAGTTTATTTTTTTTAATATAACCAATTTATTCTTCAAAACTAAAACAGAAGTCCTTGGTGACTATACCCAGTCCCATTAACCACTCTTCGAAACTGGATCAGGCAGCCTTCCCAGGTGCAACATCCCTTGCCCTTCATCCAAAATTGAGCAATATTTAGTAAAGACAGAATGCCTGACAGAAACAATTTTAAAGGAAACACCTTAAAGAACCACCAACATCTGAATGGTAACTAGCCATCCTATACTGAATATATTGATCCCCTCAGGTCAATCAAAGCCATTTCCTCTTCACTCCTCTAAAAAAACACTTCTGCTTATCCCAGGACTTTCACCACTATATGAGCTTGATCAGTTTCTTTGTCTGCAAAATAAAGTGTTGGACCAATCAAATAATGCTTTAAAATGCCCGGAGGAGATAAAACATTCTTTTTAGTGTTGTTTGCTCACTACAATTATTACATTTATTAACTGTAATGTGTTCCAACACCTTATTTTAAAAACAATTATAACCCAAATACAGCTTAAGTATTGGCCATAGCAGAGAAAAATATGGCTCCAAAATAATGAGATTAATATTGAATTAAGGGAATGAATACAATTTTCAGCAATCCTGTGCTAAATTTTTTAAGTAGAAAAATGATTTTACAGGATACAATATAAAATCATCATTACTGAATAAACCACTGATCCCACACCCGGAAAAAAGTTACATTCAACAATTTTCTTGATATTCTCTTGAAATAACTGATTTCCCTTCAGATTTATGAAATAATCACATAAATCACTAAATAAATATAAGGTTCTAAGAAAACCACCTTATATATCTTAGATGGCCTCTAGAACTTTGTATGCTCACTTTGCAACAGAGCATTATATAAGCACTTCAATTACAAGAGTTACAGGCCTTTCGACTTACACATCATACCCAACAAAAATAAAATATTAGCAACAGCTACTATTGCACATGTTCCAGGCATTCCAAATATACTATTATCTCATTTAGTTCTTACAAGATCCTTGAATATCAGTGATTGTTTCCTTCTTCCAACACATGAAGAAAACACTTAAACAGATTAAAGGGACTTTCATAAAGTCCCTCGTCTAAGTTAATTGACAATTAAATCTGGTGGACGTAACTTCAAAGACACTCTGCCTTGAATATTTCAATCACCTTAGTAAGTATATTTGCCTGCACTAAGATTTTACAAATGGTTCTGAAGTAACATGATACGATGAACCAAGCACAGAACTGCAAACCTGCTTTTATACAAGCTTGCTTTTGCTCAGCCTCTCACTAACATCCTGGCCGCTGTCAAATCACCTCTTCTCAGTTTAACACCTCTACCTGAAAAATGGCATGTTGCTTCCTCCCAAGCTTAGCAGAGGGATATCAGCACTGACTACGAAACTATAAACATATGTACATAATTCTACATACAAAAATATGGACATATGTGTGGCCTTCCAAATAAAAGAAAAAACTAAATATACGAGGCAAAGGAAAGGTCCAATGTAGCTGATGGTTCTCTGTGCCTTTTCAGCAAATACAGATTAGAGTCACTTGTGGAAAAATCGACAGTAAGACAAAAAGTTTTTCTAAATAGACCTGACCTCTATTTCTTTATGAAGAGTAGAAATAACAGATAATCTCCCTTTAGTCCTTTCAGAAAGACATTACTCTGGACACAAAGCCCTGTCAGTATGTTTGCCTTTCAACCATACTTAAGGTTTTTTGTTTAATAATTAGGCAACAAAACCCTAAATGTTTTAGGAAAGCATGAGTTTACCAAAAGTCAAAATAAAAACTCTTTAATTCCCCACGTTTTTGTTTTTTTTTGGTAATAGAAATCCAAGTAGGAAAAAAAAAAAAAAAGTCAGAGCTTCTCTCTTCATTTTCTCACTCATATTGTGATTGGTTTTGATGTTTACAAAAATTTGAGGTGTTCTACAACATACATACCTTTGAGAAATTTTACCCAACATCACTATTCCTTCTCAATTATTTAAAGTCAAAGTAATAAAAAAAAAGACATTAAATAAACATATACACTGCACCCTGAAGTTAAGTGTTATCACAGCATTTAAAAACATTACAGATATAGCAAATCTCTAATACCTAATAACAGGAGTGGATGAGAAGGAAATATACAACCAATTCATTACTCCATAATGAAAATGTGTAACTTTTATTTATAGAATCAAAGACAACCAAGAGAAAAAGAGTGGTAACCAAGAAGGCCAGGTTCCCATATAACTTTGTTTCACAACTAGTAACATCTAAGTTCAAAGTATGATGGAATTACTGAGCAAAGTGAATTTGGTTCTCCATCTCACCCCTAGTGGTAGGCTATAAAATCAATTCAGTTTCAAATAATAGTTTACATGCTGACTAGTGTTAAAACTGTTAATATATGTATGCATTAAGACATGGTGTTCCACCTGCCTTGTTTCCTAATCAAAATCTCCTGTTATCAGTTAGCAGTTCACACCTAATACCAACAAAATAGATTAGCTATCATCTATATGGAGAAATAAGAAAGGTTTTATTGCCATTTTAAGAGAAGTTGTTTTCTACTACTAGATGTGAATAAGAGAAGGAAGAGGAAGTACTAAACTCCTAAACTAATTAACAAGCTAAGGGGAAGGGGCATGCAGGAAAACAATGATAATTAGTATGTAGCCTTGGTTAACCAAATCCACACATACATTCATTCTGTATATGCACAAACATCAGCAGCATCATAAACCGTCTCAAGTTCTAGCCATTATTCAGTTCGACATCTGCACATGTTTATGCGTCTCTCCAAACAACCTCTTGAACACCCTGCTGGAGCTGTCATTTTTTTCTTCTCCCTATCTGGCAGATGGCAAGTCAACAATCGGCATCAACAGCAGCCGAATATCTCCCCCTCCATTCTACCCCCCTAAACAGACACAATAATAACTTCTTTGTGCTTCCCTACAATGCAGCTGCTTAAACCATTTCGCTACAAGGCTGCTTTGCCTTAATACAAAAAAAAAAAAAAAAAATCCCTTCTGTCAAGTCTAAAAAGCAGCATAATGTTAAGCAAGCTAAAGCCACAGCACAGCTGCAAACGGGCAGACACATTGACAGCTCCTCCCTTAACAAAGCCCTGTGAATTGAAGGGGGTTCATCTGAGGCTCACACAGTAATTAGTATAAAAAAGTCCGACAGCCTCTATTATGCTAAAGGAAAAAAAAAAAACTGGACAGAACTGGGCTGCTGTTTTGCGTCAAGAGTTCTGCTGCAGAGTAGATAAATCATGTTGGGTTTTTTCCTCTCTTTTTAAAGACAGTAATAAGGAGGATGAGAGAAGCTAATTTGAAAACTTGGACACAGTAATTGTACCATATGGTGAGCATTTATCCTTTCTGAAATGCACGCTAACAGTCACTTACATGCACACTGCTTTGTTTTACAGTTGTTATTCTCTCTACCATATTCATAAAATGAATTTGAATATCTGATACTCAAGAGAAGTTGTATGTAATTAGCAACAGAACTGCCTGGGTTTAATTTATTGGCCTTGCACTCCAACCTAGTAAATGCAAAACAAAATTAAACAATGTGTCCACTTTGTAAAATGTTTTTTTCTTTAACTCAGTAAAAAAGAATGAATACAGGTTCATTGGAGTGTTGCTGTTAAGGTACAGTATATTTTGAAAATTCCAAAGAATAAGCTATGGCTGTTGGAAAGATTTCTACTGACACATTTCAAGATACCAAATCACCAAGTGACCTTTCATTGAGATCATGTGGCTCAAGTCTATATTTCACTGATGGAGATGTAACTCTTCTCCATGTGTATCAGTAAACCTAGATTTAAATTTCCTTGTATGTGTCCTAAAATTTTCTTCAAGAAAATCTGTCAGTTATTAAATAGTTTAACTACCGTGTGCCAAGCACCATGATATAGGCACAGGGAGGATACAATATCCAAAAGTTTTCATATTTCTAAAAAAAAATTTTTACATAAATTGACTTATTGTTTTGTCGGTCTACTTCAAAATCTATAAAAACTCACTATTTCAAAAAAGTCTTCAGTAACATTAGGGCATTGCTTACAAATCCAATATAAGTGACATTTTTCTGACAAAAAGAAATGTGTAGAAAAAAATTGTAAAATTCATTTTTCTCTAATCAAGAGTAAATTCATTTTGATTTTACAGTTGTGTGCCTCTTTAGATTAAAATGTAAAGTGTTTATCTTCTATGAACTACATTTTAAACACTGAACTATTCAACTAGAACTCATGAATCACTGAAATTTCTAGTGAAGTGAAATAAAATCATGGGTCTGAATTTTCACAGTTTACACATATCCACAAGTACTGTTCTGATCAGTACTTTGGGGATACGACAAAGTAAAATATTTTAAGCAATTTTTAGTTCAACATAGAACTCAAGAGTCCCTATTCAAGCCTGAGGTAATCTGTGTCTTCAATTAACAGTACACTATGTTTACATCAATGGTAATAAGATCCCAATACCATCCTAGAGGACTGTGATCCCACCAAGGAAGGCAGGCATAATTACATTCAGAAGGATCAGCCCATCCAACAAGTTGCACCAATAATTTCCTACAATAAATCTCTACCTTGGAAGATATAAACTTAGAAAATAAAAACCTTATCACCCACTACTGGTATAGTGGCTTTCCTTTATGCTACTAGTATTGAGCCACAGGACCAATTTACCCTAAAATTAAAATATTTCATTTTTGTATTCTGCTTTCTAGTTTACTAAACATTTCCTAATATTAAAGATTGGCTTGACTTAAGAAAAACTGCGCTACAGCATTTCATCATCAGTTTTTCTTAGCTAAATCTACCAACAACTTCTAAACTATCTGAAACCATTTTGCATTATGTAATGATAACGCAAAAAAATCTAACTGTCCAAGGGGATAAATTAAGACGATTTTAAAAGTCTCTTTTAATAAGAAGCATTTGAATAGTTTAAGAAGAATGCTTTCTTTGTGTAATCACGATTCTGAAGACTTTACCTAAGGGGGGATGGCAATGGGGAGAACAAAATTCGGTCTGAACTAAACTGTTAAGAAAATGTTTATAAATTAGAATTACAGAACCAAATGATACTAGTATGTCCAATAACATTCTCATTTCGGTTTATCTACGATATATCCTTTTAAGAGCTCATATATGCCACAGAAGTAAAAAGCTGATGTTTTCTTATTAAATGTGAATAACTGAAGTCCTCATAATAGGTATCAAATACAATTTATATTGTATAGCATACCCTTATTAAATACCTGCATATATTTGGTCAAAGTCTGTGACACACCACTAAGAAAACAATGATTGGTCTGCTGATGTCCTAACAATGATGGCAAACCTGCTCCAAGACTTAAAAGATTCAAGAAGAATAACATGCGTACAGACTTCTTCAGCAGAAATAAAAGCAATGCATCAGTTTACAACAAACTTCTCATTTCTATAATAAAAGCAAATCAAGCAATAAGAACGAATTCACAGAATTTCAAACCAAGAGGGCCTAGAAGTTAAAAAGCAACAATTACTTAACATTTTATTATGATTATGTAGAAAAGAATGGGAGGAAAAAAAGTCTATTTCTAGAATAGTAGTCAGAAGCAGGCCTCAGCCAAAGATTACCCTCGATATTTTGTCTCTACCTTTAGTGCTCTTTTAGGGCTCTTTCAGTTGCAAGGAACAAAACCCCACTAAAGCTAATATAAGCAAAGGGTTATTTATTGTAAGAATACAAAAATGTCATCCAAGGAAAAGAGCTGTATAGGTACAACTTGGGCGATTTAGATCTAGAAAATGACAAACATCACTTCCCTTTGTCTTGTTCAGGGATTGTGGATGTTCTGGTCTCTTTCTGTCTCCGGTCTCTCTTCTCTCTCTCTCTCCCATTCCCCCTACCACTCCACTGCATCTCTCTCAATATGTCTGCTACATTTTCACATTCTCTCTGCCCACTAGGTCTTCACCTTGCTTAGAGGTTTGGTTCCCTCATAAATTAATACCAATTCTAACCCCAACACAATGTTACGGTTTCACCTCTCCATCTCTTAGCTACTTCAGTCTTTCACCTCTCCAACTCCTTGAAGAAGCTCTTGGGTCAGATGTCCACTCATCAGCTTGACTGGGCCAGAAGTATCTATCCCAAATAATAGGAAGCGAAGGTAGAGTAGTTTCCCTTAGAAAGGGCTACCTACCGAGAGAGCAATAAATCCTTGGCGTCTCTAGTACACTTAGCCATGCTAGCCGTGTGCATGTGCATGTGTTTCAAGAAACATATTTCTAGTTTACTGGATTAGTTTCAGCAACTGGAAAATTACTCATTAAAAGCTTTCAAGAATAAGTCAATGAACATGGTAAAAAAACAATAACTTACCCAAAACTGCTTTATCTTTCATATGGCTACTAGATAGAACCATTAAGGCATCCAGGCAGAACTCACTTGAGTCTGTCATCCACTTTTAGTACACGAAACACAGTCACGTTTTTATGCAAGTGGTTTTTACACAATATATTCAAGAATAACACTAATCCCGTGGCAAAAGTGTATGTGACTTCCATATGACTACAAGTTCAGTTTATATTATAGTCTTTAGGTTACTACTATTGTACACTGGGAATCTAAATGCCTCCCCAAAAGTCTTGTCCAGTAGTTTTTAAATTGTGGGTCAAGATTTTTAATTTTTGGAGACTAGGTATCATCAAAAATACTAGGGCACTGGCAGACTCCATTTGACAGACAGGGTTCCAAAGGTTATTTAACTTGTCAGGGATTGAAAACTTAGTTTATCGCAGAAATAATTTTGCTACTATAAATGGTAGTTAATTCCTACACAAGTCATTAGTTGAAAAATCACTATCCAGTATTAATCATAAGATTTGATATTTTCACAATACTTCACTTCACTTTCACTCCCATTATTTCATGTGATCCTCCCCTTGACTTGTGAAACAGACAGGTCAGGTATTAATATTCCCATCAGTAGCTTCTGCTCCTGTAGATGGCACACAAAGAATGGGGAGATGTTTTGCTCAAGAGTTTGAAAACTGTAAGCACTCAGTGGGAGAAGAGAATGGGATCTTGAGCTTCCTATCATGGGACGGCTATATACCAAAGATATTATAAAAGAAATTGGAGTGAAAGTTTGCGCCAAATTGCTCCTTAGGTCACTTTTAACACTAAGATTTTAGGATATTATGATTTTACAGATTAGGAAACCAAGACTGACAGCTGTTAAGAGACACATCCATGGACCAGTCCTTTTGACTTTAAGCCCAGTGCAGTTCTAGCTAACTTATAGATTATACAGCATACATTCCACATTATACTTGTAAGAAATCCTGGAAACTCAAATCACCTTTAATAGCATTTCTGTTTTAAAATGCATGATAATGAAACCAGGACACTGAATTTACAACATGTCATGATCTTCAACGTGCACGGGACTAAGTGTAGCTTGAAGGAAGAGAGCTATATTCTTTTCATACTGGATACTATGCCCAGGAAGAGAGAGGACCTTTCCCTTCAATCAAAGGTTGCCATTGCTACCTCAACAATGCCCAAAGTGCAGGTCAGGTAGTATCTTACCACTTGGATAAAAGGTAATTTCATCTACAGCTGAGCTGCTGTAAACAGTGGGTAAGAAAACTGTCACACCTTATAGCCACTGCCACCATACATAAGACTTGGGACATTAGTATTCATCAGCCAGTGATTGCACATATTCTCTTCATTATAATTTACACAGGAGATGAAAACTGGAAACATCAGGTCAGTCGTGTAGTATATTTTTAACTTACATGTATTATTAACTCTTCATTTTTAAAGCTTTTCTTAAAAAGCTATCTAAGCCACAATATTTAACCAATCTGCTTTTTTATTGGGTGATAAAATCCAGGTTTGAGGCAAAAAAAGGTTAAATGGTATCAACTTAAAATATGAATAGTAAATGTAAATGTTAGTAAAATGAATTCATAAATGTTCTCCTTTTTAAACATTCTATGCAGTATTTTACGTCTAAAACACAAGATAAACTTCACCTATATTTAGGCATTGTAAAAGTATGATATACTGTACTTTATATAGGCATAAAACATAGTCATAATTCAATTCTTTTCATGTACATAAGAGAATGACTCATTTCGGAAATAATCCGAGTAATGAATCTAAATTGCAGCACACACACGTAGGTTTGCAACTCTGCTCATTTAATAATGACACTTTTTTCTGAATATCATGTTTTATCAAGATATTCATTAAACAAACCTGCAATAAGCAAAAAACACATTTGTAAACTGCATATGGAATGAGGCAAAATTCCTATTTTTAAAACCAATAGCGTTTAAAATGCTATCCAACTCTCAGATTTGATTTTCTTATTTAACAATGTCCCCTACTCCTCCAGCTCAAAGGACTGCTCTCCTATATGTGCTTATACTGTAACTCCCTGCTCTCTCTCTCTTTTTCTTATCAGTTTCCTAACACATCATTCTAAATTTTTCTCACTATCCTTTATTCATCTCTCATCTTTTGAGTTAGTTTCACATTGACTCCTCCTCCAACTGGAGCCAAACTCAATTTCTTACTGACTTCCACTTTGTTTTCTTGACTTCCACTTCCAATTCCTAACAAAGAGAATTAAATTTTGAGTAAACTAAATTATTCACTATAACAAATGTTCAGTGTATTCGTGAGCTGCTTAAAGAGATAAACCATGGGATCTTATTGGCTTAACACAACCAAAATTTTATTTAGGGCTCATGTAAAGTCAAACAAATACTCCTGATCTGTGGGTAGCTCTCCTCCAGGCAGTGATGCAAGGACCCAGACTCCTTCCTTCTAGAGGCTCAACCATCTCCTTGGCTTCATGATTGCCATTAGAAGAGACAAGAGAAAGAGGACTGAACACAGGAGACATTTATAAGCCATGCCTAGAAGTCACAAAACTTAATGCTGCTCATATTTCAGGGATCAGAACTTAGACTTATGGCTACACCTACTATCAAGACAACTGGGGAACAGAGCCTGGCTATGTAGGGTTGGGGTGAGAGGGGTATTCAAATGAGTTTAGTGAACAAGCAGCCAATCTCTGCTATATTGAACATCTAGTATATATTCTCAATAAATTCTGAACTACCTTACAAGGGACACATAAGAAATGAAAGCAAACGTACAACTAAAAATGGTTAAAGTGGTAAATTTTATGTACATTTTACCACAATAAAAAAATTGAAAAAGAAATAAGGGATGAAACCAGTCTCTGCCACTAAGAAGCGTAAAATTTTTTCCGTTAACACACACGAGACACTCAAAATCATTATCTCAATATAAAAAGTATTAAGTCAAATATGAGCAAGTGTCAAATATAAGTACAGTCTTCATGTGCTTTACCACCCGTATTACATAGAGTTCTATGATTTTTATCCAAATAGGGTCTCAACCTGACTGAGCCTACTTAATCTGGTCTAAAAGATGTGAGGAGAAAAAAAGCAGACTTGGTAATATCACAATATTGCCCTAATTCAAGAGTTTAACAAGTTAAAGAGGTACTCTCCTGAAATACAAATATCTTTCAAATCTATAAGCATAATAAAATTATGGATTAAAATTTGCATCAAATCAAAATGCGAATCACCATTTTCTTTTAAACATCTTCCTAACTCACAGTGTACCTCTCAGAAAAAATAAGCACATAAACCATTCTTTTAAAGTACCTGCTGCAACACATTCCATTGGCAAACAGGGTTACAAAAATAAGTAGTACTCTTACAATTCTTATATTTTCTTACTATTTTTTATATCATGGTGAGAAAAGGGAATTAATAGCCCTGGAAATTTTATTATTCCAATGTAATCCTATCTATTTGATACTTTCTTTAACAAAGTATCAGTATATTCACAGACTCCAAAATGGTCAGTGCTAAAAGGAAACAGATATTAGTGTAGTGTTAGATAACACTTTCTGTTGCTCCTGGACAAGGTATATCAGAAATGAGATTATCCTACAGATAACTTTTTAAAAAAGATTTTTAAAACTAGGAACTATGATATGCTTCAGTTTTTATACCAAATCTGAATCTCTTCACATTAAATACATAATAAAATCTCTAAAAGAGCCAAGCATAAAACATTCCAAGTAATTTCCAAACACATTTTGGAAAGGAAAACATTTTAATTTTACAGTCACTAAAATTTACATAGCTTAAAAGGTCACAGCAGGTGTTATGTTATTCTCATGAACAAAATGTCTAACATTAAGAACAATTCATACATTTTGACACATCTACTAAATTCATGCTGCAAGCACTAGACTGCTGGCTTAAGTTTTTATTGCTTACATTTGAACTTGTTACTGTAAAAGAGAAACATGCTATAACATTTTAGAGAAAGACATCTATAATTGAAACAGAAATGACCTAAATTTACTTTATAATATACAGTCATAATTCCATCAAAGCAGTTCCATCTAATTTTTTACATTTCTAAGACATATTTTATGCATTCCTTTGAGTTCAGACATATGAACAAAAATGCTAAGGAGAAAACAATATAATTGTCAAATTTATTTTACAGAAGACATTCCTCAATCACAAAACTTTCTATTTTCCAGTGACCACCATACCTCCCCAGGCCAAAGTCTTTAAATAAAGTCTGAGGGCCATTATATCACACATAGAGGGTCAACAAATTCTTTCCAACTAAAAAGAAGAAAAACTCCAAACTGGAGAACCCTGGGTGAGAGTGCCCTGCCCAATCCCCACTGTAAGAGAAAACTTCTTCCAAAATGCAGAACAATAAAGATTCATATGTTCCATAAAATGTCAACCAACTCAGAAGAAGAAATATCATGACAAATCATGCCTGAAATATTATACTAATCATGATTAATATAAAACAAGTATTACAAAAAGTACCTTGTCTAGGAAGTAATTAATCTTTTTTAAGAAATGGATGAAATAAATCCAGGTACTTGTTTTGAAAATTATCAAAGCCACTTTTCATTCAACATTATATTGGGAGTTTGGGATTGACATGTACACACTACTATATTTAAAATAGATAACCAACAAGGACCTACTGTATAGCACAGGGAACTCTGCTCAATATTCTGTAATAACCTAAATGGAAAAAGAAAAAGAATAGATATATGTATATGTATAACTGAATCACTTTGCTGTAGACCTGAAACTAACACAACATTGTTAATCAACTATACTGCAATATAAAAAAAAAAAATCAAAAAAAGAAAGTTCTTTCAAATATGAAGATGGGGTAATTTGGAATTCATTTTTTTCAATGCCTCGGGCCTTATTTTCCAAGTTCCCATTAGGAACATATACCTGTTCCTTTTTTATTCTCTAAAAAATCACAGAGCTAGATTGAGCAAAGTAAATGCTTATTTTCCATTTCTTTCATTTAGCACTGAGAGTGAATAATTGATGCTTATTTTCCTTATTTCTGTCATTTAGCACTGAGAGTGAATAATGCTTTAGAAAAATATCAACAGTTATATACATTATTAAGTTTTTGATTATAATGAACACACGTTATTTAAAAATCAATAAAGAAATAAAACTTATCTCAAAAATTTAAATAAATAAAACACTCAAAGTGCAACTGTTAATATGTATATGTTGTCTTTTTTATATCAGTTTATAAGTAATAGTAAGGTCTGAAAGGTTTATAAAAATGACTAGATGCTGCTATATTCAAAATAAACAAACCATAAATATTTGACCTGGCTCTTACCAGAAGCATATTACAGAGCAGCCAAAAACTCAATCCCAATATAAGGAAAATAAAGTTAGCTGGCTTCTGAGAGTATTTTGAAGTGCTTTCTGTATACCTCAGTCTCACACTCAAACCAGGAGCATCTGTCCACCAACTGTCAAGATAATGTCTAGCCTAGGAGTTTTCCTGTATTAACCACTATTTATAGATTCCCTGTCACTATGCAAAAAAAAAAAGAAGAAGAAGGAAAATGGGAAGGGGAAGGGAAAGGAGAAGGAGAAGGAGAAAATAATAAATAAAAAGCCATACTTCCAAAGCTATTTTCTTTTTCTATATGACATAGTAGAGGTAAACACTATCACTTTGAACCCAGTCAACTCTGAATCAACTGCCCCTCCACCACCAGATCTGAGAATGCAAGTTAAATTTTTTTAGACTTCTGATAATTCACTAGGTCCTATTAATACTTCTCACTTTATATTGTTACTGATTCAAGGATCTGATCCCTATACTCAAAGCGTATACCTTGCCATTATTTTCATAACCAGATATAAGGTAAAAGCACAATGCAGCCATCAACCCCTAAGGAAAATGGTACAACAAAAGATAGAGTATTTTCACAACAAAAGATAAGAGTATTTTTAGATGACACTATAAAATTCAAGTTAAATAAAGTTGTCTCCCTCAAGAAACTTCATTTAAAGTTGATTTCTATGAAATGTACATCCTTTTTTCCCCACATCATATAAAACAAATTACATTTCATAACAAACATACAAACAGTTCTCAAATCACTCAGAAATGCTTTCCTGGGACACAAAACAAATCTCAACAAACTTAAGAGGACAGAAATTATATCAAGAATCTCTTCCAACCAAATCAGTATGAAACTAGAAATAAATTACAAGAAGAAAACTGGGAAAAACACAAACACATGGAGACTAAACAACATGCTACTAAAGAACCAACAGGTCAACAAAGAAATAAAAGTAGAAATCAGAAAGTACCTTGAGACAAATGAAAATGAAAACACAACCTTCCAAAATCTATGAGACATAGCAAAAGCAGTTCTAAGAAGGAAGTAATAGCAATACAGGCCTTCCTGAAGGAACAAGAAAAATCTCATATAAACAACATAACCTATCATCTAAAGGAATTAGAAAAAGAAAACAACAAAGCCCAAAGTCAGCAGAAGGAAGGAAATAATCAAGATCTGAGTGAAAAGAGAGACAAAAACAAAAACCAAAAACAGTAGAAAAGACCAATGAAACCAAGAGCTGGTTTTTTGAAAACATAAACAAAATTGATAATCCTTTATCCAGGTTCATTAAGAAAAAAAGAGAGAGGACCCAAATAAACAAAATTAAAAATGAAAGAGCAGAAGTTCCAACCAATATCACAGAAGTACAAACAATCATAAGAGAATACTATAAATAGGTATACACCAAATTGTACAACATAGAAGAAATGGATAAATTCCTAGAAACATACAATCTTCCACGACTGAATCAGGACGAAAAAAATAATCTGAACAGACATATTAGTAGTACTAAAATTAAATCAGTAATCAAAAAAACTCCCAGCAAAGAAAAGTCCATGACTGGTCAGCTTCACTGGGAAATTCTACCAAACATATAAAGAAGGGTTAATACCTATCCTTCTCAAACTATTCCAAAAAATTGAAGAGGAGGGAACACTCCCATATTCATTCTATGAGGCCAGCATTACCCTAATACCAAAACCAGGATAAGGGTCCTACAAAAAAAGAAAATTATAGGTCATTATCTCTGATAAATATAGATGCAAAAACCCTCAACAAAACATTAGCAAATGTAATTCAACAACATATAAAAAGGATCATAGGGCTTCCCTGGTGGCACAGTGGTTGAGAGTCTGCCTGCTAATGCAGGGGACACGGGTTCGTGCCCCAGTCTGGGAAGATCCCACACACTGCGGAGCAGCTGGGCCTGTGAGCCATGGCCACTGAGCCTGCGTGTCTGGAGCCTGTTGCTCCGCAACAGGAGAGGCCACAATGGTGAGAGGCCCGCGTACCACAAAAAAGAAAAAAAAAAAAAGGATCATACACCATGATCAAGTGGGATTTTACTCCAGGGATGTAAGGATGGTTAAATATCCACAAATCAATCAATGTGATACACCACATCCACAAAACAAAGGATAAAAATCACATGATCATCTCAATAGATGCAGCAAAACCACTTGATAAAAATTCACACCCATTCATGATAAAAACTCAACAAAATTGGTATAGAGGAAATACAGCTCAACAAAAAAAGGCCATTTATGACAAACCCACAGCTAACATCATACTCTATGGTGAAAAACTGAAAGCTTTTCCTCCAAAATCAGGAACAAGACAATGATGCCCACTCTTGCCATTTCTATTTAACATTGCATTGGAAGTCCTAGCCACAGCAATCAGACAAGAAAAAGAAAAAAAAGACATAAAAATTGGAAGCAACAATTAAACTGTCACTATTTGCAGATTACATGATACTATAAATAGAAAACCCTAAAGTCACCACCAAAAAACTATTACAACTAATAAATAAATTCAGTAAAGTTGTAGAATACAAGATCAGTATATGGAAATTTGTTGCTTTTCTATAAACTAATAATAAACTATCAGAGAGAGAAAACATGAAAACAACCCCAGTAACAACCACATCAAAAAGAATAAAATACCTAAGAATAAGCTTAACTAAGGAGGTGAAAGACCTATACTCTGAAAACTCTAAGACACTGATGAAGGAAGCTGAAGGTAACACAAAGAAATGAAAAGATATCTGTGGGGCTTCCCTGGTGGCACAGTGGTTAAGAGTCCGCCTGCCGATGCAGGGGATATATTGGTTTGTGCCCCAGTCCGGGAAGATCCCACATGCCACAGAGTGGCTAGGCCCGTGAGCCATGGCTGCTGAGCCTGCGCATCCAGAGCCTGTGCTCTGCAATGGGAGAGGCTACAACAGTGAGAGACCCGCGTATCACAAAAAAAAAAATAAAAAAGATATCTGTGTTCATGAATTGGAAGAATTAATACCGTTAAAATGTCCATACCACTTAAAGCAATCTACAGATTTAATGCAACCCTTATCAAAATACACATAATACTTTTTACAGAACTAGAACAAATAATCTAAAAATTTGTATAGAAACACAAAAGACCCCAAACAGCAAGATCAATCTTGAGAAAAAAGAACAAAGTTGGAGGTATCATGCTTCCTGACTTCAGACTATACTACAAAGCTACAGTAATCAAAACAGCACAGTATTGGCACAAACACACACACATAGATCAATGGAACTGAATAGAGAGCTCAGAAATAACCCCCTGCACATATGGTCAATTAATCTATGACAAAGGAGTCAAAAGACACAATGGGGTAACATCTTCAATAAGTGATGTTGGGAAAACTAGATAGCTACATGTAAAAGAATAAAATTAGAACATTTTCTCACACCATATACCAAAATAAACTCAAAATAGATTAAAGACCTTAATGTAAGACCATAAAACTCCTAAAAGGAAACAAAACATAGGCAGTACACTCTTGACATAAGTCTTAGCAATATTTTTTTGGTTATGTCTCCTTAGGTAAGGGAAACAAAAGCAAAAAGAAACAAATGGGACCTAGTGAAACTTAAAAGCTTTTGCACAGTAAGGGGAACAACAAAATGAAAAGGCAACCTGCTAAATGGGAGAAGATATTTGCAAACAGTATGTCTGATAAGGGGTTAATATCCAAGATATATAAACAGCTCATACAACTGATAATCAAAAAATCGAATAACCCAATTAAAAAATGGGCAGAAGACTGGAATAGATATTTTTCCAAAGAAGACATACAGATGGCCAATCAGCACATGAAAAGATGCTCAACATCACTAATCATCAGGGAAATGCAAATCAAACCAAAATGAGATAACACCTCACACCAGTCAGAATG
This sequence comes from Phocoena phocoena, assembly GCF_963924675.1. NCBI lineage: Eukaryota > Metazoa > Chordata > Mammalia > Artiodactyla > Phocoenidae > Phocoena > Phocoena phocoena. The sequence continues at coordinate 159,535,482 of NC_089219.1, forward strand.
GTTATAGTCAAAAAGACAACAAATAATGAGCACTGGTGAAAGATGTGGGCCCCCAGTACACTGTTGGTGGGAATGTAAATTGGTACAGCCACTATGGAAAACAGTATGGAGGTTCCTCAGAAAATTAAAAGTACAAATACCACATGATCCCAAAATCTACTCCTGGGCATACATTCGAAGAAAATGAGAACACTAATTCAAAAAGATATATGCACCCCAATGTTCACAGTAGCATTATTTACAATTGCCAAGATATGAAAGCAACTTAAGTGTCCCTCAACAGATAAATGCATAAAGAAGATGTGGTGTATATACATACAGTGGAATATTACTCAGCCATATAAAGAGAATGAAATGCTGCCATTTGCAACATGGATGGGGCTGGAGAGTATTATGCTTTGTGAAATAATTCCAAGAAAGACAGATACTGTATATTTTCACTTATATGTCAAATCTAAAAAATAAAATAAAGGAATGAACATAACAAAACAGAAACAGACTCACAGATACAGAGAACAAACTAGTGGTTACAAGTGGGTAGAAGAATGGGGGGAGGGGCAGCATAGGAAGAAGATTAGGGGGTACAAACTACTAGGTATAAACTAAATAAGATACAAGGATGATTACATACAACACAGGGAATATAGCCAATATTTTATAATAACTTTAAATGGAGTAGAATCTATAAAAATATTAAATCACTGTGTTGTATACCTGAAACTAATATAACATTGTAAATCAACTGTACTTCAATTAAAAAAAAAAAGTTTTTCTGAGCCATTGTACCAATATTGTGTTAGACTGGTGGGGAAGACAGGGTCCTTGTCCCTGAGGTCCTCGAAGGAAAAAGTCTACACCCAGGAAAAACTAAGACAATATGAGGCAGGCCCAAAATCAAGAAAGAGGGGGAAAAAAACCACCAAGACTTCAGAGAAAGGTAAGACTACTATTTTCTACTTCACATAGAATCAAAAACAAAATTGGCTGATGATATCTCTATTTTCAGTTTTTTAAGCCTACATACTTTTTAATTTTATTTATTTTTTTTTGCGGTACGCGGGCCTCTCACTGTTGTAACCTCTCCCATTGTGGAGCACAGGCTCCGGACACGCAAGCTCAGCGGCCATGGCTCGCGGGCCCAGCCGCTCCGCGGCATGTGGGATCCTCCCGGACTGGGGCACGAACCCGTGTCCCCTGTATCAGCAGGCGGACTCTCAACCACTGCGCCACCAGGGAAGCCCAAGCCTACATACTTTTAAGCCTAATTAGAGAACTATTAAGTGAACAAATCAGTAGTCAATATCAAAAATTGAGAATCAATAAAGAAGTTAGTTTCTAAAGACATAGATTTTTCAAATACAAAAATGAGGAAAAATTTTCCACATTATAAAACTTACTGTACCTTAAAATTAGTTATATTTTTGACAAAATTATGTTATTAAATAAATATCTATAAGCTGAAATATATTTTTTTCATATTGATTTTCATCATAATTTAAGAGAATGAGTCCTAAACTTTAGTGTAAATATGAATTACCAGGGGCACTTAATATAAATATACTTATCTTGCAGGATCCCAAACGAAGACATTGTAATTCCTGTTTCTGGAAAATTGCATTTTTAGTAAGTATCCCAAGGGATTCTAATACTGGTGGACTATAGCCCATCCTTTAAGAAATACTAACTTAAGTGCTAAATTTCTACTGGGAGAAGATATTTCGTCTTTCCAAGTCTGTTTTGATTACTCTGCTGCTGGGCATTATAACAGATCTTAAGTTTGTTGAATTTGGAGTTCCAACTGGGGGATAACCTACTCCTCAATACAGAGGTCAAATCCACTTCATTTATTTATGAAAGGTATATAATAAAAGAATAAGACTGATTTTATATGTGTTAGAGTATGCTTAAGTAAATTCTGGTGGTAACATCTGGAAAAATATCCTGGATGAAAAGTCAGTTTTTCTAATCTACCCCAAAAAGTTGGGTTAATATCATTTGACTTACCTACTAGATGTAAAAATATTTTATACATATAAAGTGAATTCAACTAATGCAGATAACAACCTAAAGCTACAGCAAATATTTAATACAGTCTTTTAGTAATACCTAAATTCAGTTTCTATAATAACTTACAAAGGTAACTTCTCAAAATAACAGAAAACAATTTTCCTGGAAAAGTTTGTAGTTGCTCAACTTATCAACCAACATTCTCTTTCTCAACCCAAGAGAAAGTTCTTTATCTATGGGCAAGTCCTCAGTCCCCATAGCCATAAAAGAGTTGTCAAAACAACATGAAAAAAAAAAAGGACCAAAGATATAAGGTTCCAGATGGGTCAACATGCTCAAATTGGGAGTCAAATTTGTCCTCTTTTATGGTTCTCATAGCCTTTAAAAGCCAAAGCATCCTCATGAAAAAGCAGGTAATTTGGTAGTGATAGGGACAGTGAGCAAAGAGGAACTCATTTTACCCAAACACCTGACATCCTTCAACCAATATATCCATATAAAATCAAAGCAAGGCAGATAAGGTTCTGCCAATCCTATGCTGTTTAGACGGTTGCACAGGTGGCCTGGCCAAGCCTCCCTGCCTGAGCTGAGGAGAGAATGTCAGCACTGTGGTAAAACCTGCCTCCTGTGGTGGGTCCACTCAGCCTCCAACAGATTACTTCCACTCCTCCAGGTCATGATAGAAAATGAGCAATTCACACAGTATAAATGTTTTTGGTTAATGTGAACGAATTAACATTCAAAAGGATCCCAACCTAGATAATACACACTGGGGCTGAATACACACACCACTGGTCAAAATCAGGACAAGGCAGCTCAACCTGACATCTGTTAAAGGAATAAAAATAAAAGGCAGACAACAGACAACATTTAACTAGGGTCAGTCTTCATAAATCAGCCTACAATACCAAAGGTTTATTATTATAAGGATTCTTGTCCTTAACTGCAATTTATAAGGTCGAAACATGCAAAGCTGAAGCCCTATTCTTCTTGAAACAATGACTTAGGGGTATTTAGAAGTCAGGAAACCAAGTTTCACATCCTCTTAGGCTACAGAAAAAGAAACTCCACCCTCTTATTTCAAAGTATTTCTAGTAAAGAAAAAAAGTAAAACGAAGAAAATGAAGCATCATAAATATTTTAGAAACATTTACTCAAAAATTTAATAGATCTGATGCTGACCTGGGTTTTATAATAGTAATTAAAAATAATACAATTATAATACTGATTTGATAGTTACCCATAGTGCAATGTTGATATTTTATAAGAATTCAACTGTGTGGCCCTCAGCTACATCTCTTTAAAATAAGTGAAAAATCACCTTTCCAACAGCTTAAAGTACCATGCTGCAACCCTATGACACTAAGCTATTCAATGGAAAGTTATCAACAGAGAGTTTGCTAAGATGCTTTGAATCCCTTACATGTTATCATGGTTCTTATACAATCCTAATCAAACACACACATGCGCATACACGCGCGCACACACAAACACACACACCCTGTATCGGCCCACCTTAAACCAAACTTTGGTCCTCAATACATAACAACCTTGCCTTTTTCCCTCTAAGACACGGCCAAAGCTCTGTCCAGGTGGTATTCTCACTTACTGCAGCAAGCAATAAACTCAGCTTTGTCTTACCAACACATTGTGAGGGAGATATCTGGAAAGGCAGCATTTGACACTATACCGATTATAAATTTTAATAATTATCAGGAAAATATTTATAGAGTTCTTGAGAACTTTCAGCTTGCTAATGCATCATATTAGCAATTGTGAATTTGGATTATAGAGCTTATTTTACCTAAAATCTTATGAAACAGGGCTAGACAGGCAATCACAATGCTCTTTCAGAAACACTTCGGGTCACAAGCTGTCAATTCCTCAAGGTTTCAAAGGATAACCAGCTGAAAGAAAACTTCGAAACACTAAAATCTTAAAGCTTTCTAAGATTAATGAGTTTAAGGTACATATCCTAAAAATTACAAGGAAATATTTTTCCTTAATAGATTTAGTCTCACCTTAACAATACTACCTGAGAGGCTGAATATGAAAACAATGACCAGACTACATATTATGACAACAGAACTCTGACCTCTGCAACCAGCCCAGGAAGCCAAACTACAAGCTCTACAGCAATGAGCCCGGAACAGTCAGGACCTGGGCAATGACTAACTTTGCTCATTTTTGCCTCTGCTTCTAACTCAGGACCAACCAGAGAAAGCTAAATATGCTCCCCAAACCAATCACATAAGATGCCCACCTCTAGCTTCCTCATGCCAATAATCTCCAATCAGGGCACACCTGAAGCCTCCCTGTTTTTACTCCCCTTCCTGCCTTGGAGTATCAGGCAAATATAAGTGAAAGCGGCTGACTCTCTTGCTACTCAAGTTCTGAGTAAATAGTCTCCCTTTGTTCTCTTTTCAGGGTAGTCTATGTCAATTTCCACACCCCAAAAGTACAGGTCTGAGAGGTTAGCTGTACTCTAATATATAAAAATAAATACTTCACTAATAAAATGTAAAATGCTCCCCCATGTACCACCTAAACTGCTGCACTGTACCTGGGTTATGGGCAGGACTGCTAACCGCTGCAGGAGTCTCAAATAGGCCAACACTGTAACCTCCTAGGGTGATGAAGTTAACAAGCTTCTTTTCTATGCTACTATATGAAAAGTCTCTTCTTTATTAACACTTCTAAATCAGAACTTCTGAAGTTTGACGGTACTAACAGAATATTTTATGCAGGGAGGAAAACCACACTTAGACCTCTAGAATGCTAAGTTAGTGAGTGACCATCTGTCTACAACTTTATAGGAATCAGGAATGGAAGCCTGAGTGGATGTGAGTGTGGAAGGGAGTGGGAAAGGAAAATAATTACCACAGCCTCATAGCTTTTATGGAAGGCTGCCTGAAATGCCTATGACCCTCCCTTTGCACTCATATTTCAAGATGCAAAATTTGAGGTCTAAATATTCCCACAACAAAGCTATTCAACAATGTAATACAATGCTAGAACATTAGGAAATAAGAGAATGTATTTTGTTTCTTTGCATATAGATCTACTCATCTTAAACTTACAGTTTTTTTATACTGGTGTAAAAATCCTCCAATGTGGATTGAATTTAGCTGTCCAATAAGCTTAAATGGTTCTCAATCTCTGGAATTATTAAATATGTCTAATGTGTTTTTAAAAGTAATAACCTCAGACTCTAGTTGGTCTAGAAATTTTCTACTTAGTGGTGACTTTAAAGAGTTGTTGTATAACTGACACTAACTAGTTCATTAAAAAGAACAAGAGTTTGTATACTTTTAAATAAAAACAACTCAAGTTCTACAAAACGAGAACTAAATACCAATGAACAAACAAGTACCCTCAAAAACTATGTGGTAACACATCTATTGTTATGTGCTTTTTCCAATCAGTATTGTTATGGTTCTACAAAGATTCCAGTGCACCAGACTGTAGCTAATTATGTATATTCAAGTGATTAGCAAGCACTTGTTGCCTCTTTCACACCATCCTCCAAACAGCAGCCTTTGAGAGGAGAATAGACTGCAAATTTATTGAGAGAACACTGTTAATCCTTTGGGGAGAATGTAAATGTAAACAGGACTACTCTACATCAAGGTGCTTTGACAACAACAGTCATCTGCATAAACACATGCTCAACAACAAACAGGTGTTCTATTTCACAACTAGCACCCATTTGATGCTTTCAAGTAAGCATAATACACAAACTGTCAGAAGTACTTTGAAACCAGCTGCAATTACTATAATTAGCTGCTTTCCTACACTTTATTTCCTTTTACCTGTTCAGTATCATGCAATGCTAACTCATACACGCTTTAAGTAAAATGACCAATTCGGGGCTTTCGCTCTTAAGGTATAGAGAGAGGACACACTAGAGTCAATTCAAGCTAATTTAACTGGAACCTTCTGAAAAACAACGCAATGAAAAATACCAAAGTCAAAACTCAAAACTTTTGTTTTAAAGCACACACTGACACAAAAGATAGTTTTGTTTTGTTTTTTTTAATTTATTTTCTTAATTATTTTTGGCTGTGCTGGTCTTCGTTGCTGCGCAGGGGCTTTCTCTAGTTGCGGTGCGCAGGCTTTTCACTGTGGCTTCTCTTGTTGTGGAGAACAGGCTCTAGGCGCGTGGGCTTCAGTAGTTGTGGCTCACAGGCTCTAGAGGGCAGGCTCAGTAGTCTTGTGGCACACAAGCTTAGTTGCTCCGTGGCATGTGGGATCTTCCCGGACCAGGGCTCGAACCTGTGTCCCTTGCATTGGCAGGTGGATTCTTAACCACTGTGGCCAAGAGGGAAGCCCAAAGATAGTTCTTTTTCAAAAGCTATTTAAAGTTTTGACTGAAGAGACAAATCAATACTGTAGTATTGATTAAATAGAAGGGGAAAGGGGGAAATACTCTAAAAATTTGTCAAAGAACAAGTAAAATGCAGTGCTAGTTATTCAACTGGAACACTAAACAGTAGTTAAAAGGCACGACCTACCAACAGTTATAGCTCTAATACATAGCATGGATACTGCCCAGAAACAAAAATACAGAGTGAAACAAAGAAAATTTCAGACTGCTAAGAAGTAAAAGCTAACCATCATAAAAATTATCCAGTAATCAAATCCATATCTATATAACTATAGATGTAAGTCTAAAGTCAGGATTTTCAAATATATTAACACAAAACCTAAAACCCACAAGAAGTCAAACGTGGCAGGACCTCTGAACAGGAAAACTATGGCTAGTCCAATCCTTCTAAAATCCAATTCAGTGACAGATATGCCGGGAAGTCCATGAGGGCAGAGGCTGTGTCAACCCTGTGTGTCAGCATATCTCCTGTGCCTCGCTAACACTGCCAGTAAACGGTCAGTATCTGACCAAAAAAGAATTCATGAATGAAAGAATGTATGAGTGAGTGAATGAGTGCATAAAGGTCACAAATAAAGTGAAATGCTAGAATATTGTTTTTAAAACATGTGAGCTATGAAAAGGAAAACTAGATCATACTATTATTTTAAAATATTTGTTAAAATATCATTTTTGTAAGATATTTAAAACTTTACAGGCTAATCATACTGAAAATAATTAGTAATATTATCTTACAGCAAAAAAAATATTGTTCTCTTTCCCCTCATAACATGTTCCTTCATTATCAGACATTACTATAGCACGCCCAGAAACAAACTTTAGCATCTGAGTGGCTAAGTCTTCCTAGCATCATCATCATTTTTGTAGTCATCATTGTCATTGTCATCACTGTCATTATTATTAGTCTTTCCAGCAATTTCTATCCTTTTGAATTAGACTGAGCTGAAGTAAACACACGTTTGACACAATCATATGCGGAAAACAAAATTTCAATTCAATACAGGGGTCACATTTCAGAAGTACCAGAAAGGAGAGGAAGAAAATGATGGGTATGTGAGATGGTGCCATGGGAAATTAAACAGAATGGCAGAATGAATTTGAGGTTGAAAATTAATAATTCAAATATTATCAAAAAAGTGACATTACATCCTTTTGCTAGTGCTAAATGCAAAATATGTCCTAAGTACATATTAAGTATAATGGTAATTTAGGGGGAAATACATTTAGCATTGGTTATATTTAGTCTAAACTATCTGCCAAATATTTATTTTTAAAAATACAAAATGTAAATACCAGGCAGGAAGCTTGAGATGAGGTAAAAAGGTATACGCTTTTTTTTTTTTTTTTTTTTTTTGCGGCACGCGGGCCTGTCACTGTTGTGGCCTCTCCCATTGTGGGGCATAGCTCTGGACGCGCAGGCCCAGCGGCCATGGCTCACGGGCCCAGCTGCCCCACGGTACGTGGGATCTTCCCAGACCGGGGCACGAACCTGTGTCCCCTGCATCGGCAGGCGGACTCTCAACCACTGCGCCACCAAGGAAGCCCAGAAGTGTATGCTTTTGTAGTCAGATACTTGAGTTCAAATCCTGGCTCTCCAACTATTAACAGTGTGGCATAAAGTTAATCTCTCTGAAGCTCTATTTCTTTCTCCATAAAGTTGGACAATAATAATGCCTACCACACAAAGTTGTTACAAGGCTTAAATTCCATAATATATATAAAGCAGTCAGCATAGTGCCTGGTACATACTATATTGAGTGACTGATAAACGTTAGAAATTACAACCACTAACCATTAGCAGCTTCAATAATCAAGATTCAAATTCCAAAAAACTGAGGTCAAGGAAAAAAATGGTCTCAAATGGCTAGGCTTGATGCCCAGTGTTAATGAAATTTCCTAGAAAAGAAAGGTACTAAAGGAGGCTGAACGAAGCAAAGTCACAGAAGAAAATGAAAAACAAGAATTAGGAAGAAAATGGCTCTACAGATAAAGGTTTAAAAGTCAGGAAAACACCAGCTGTAGAGCAATTTTGTTCTTAAAGATATTTCAAAGGGAAAAGAAAACAAGAATGGAGAATACAGTAATAGTAGAATCTTAAAGAAATCAGGAAACTTGGAAAGTGCTAAGATAAAGACGGAAGCCTAACTGCAAAATGAGAAAGTCAAGGCATATGCCAATTTAAAACAAAACAAAACAGAGAGAGGTACAAAGACTTTGCTCAAGATTCCTCTACTTTACGGGCTTCCCTCGTGGCACAGTGGTTGAGAATCTGCCTGTCAATGCAGGGGACACAGGTTCGAGCCCTGGTCTGGGAAGATCTCACATGCCGCGGAGCAACTAGGCCCGTGAGCCACAACTACTGAGCCTGCGCATCTGGAGCCCGTGCTCCGCAACAAGAGAGGCCGCGACAGTGAGAGACCCGCGCACCGCGATGAAGAGTGGCCCCCGTTCACCGCAACTAGAGAAAGCCCTCGCACAGAAACGAAGGTAAAATAAATAAATAAAATTTAAACTGTTGATTCATTCATGTAATTAAAAAAAAAAAGATTCATGTACTTTCAAAAACCTCAAAGTCCATCTGATTGCATTCAGAAGGATGCCACCCATATTCTTCTATTTTCTTCCCAACTTCCCAATGGAGAGTACCCATGCAAGTGGCACTTTGTGGATACTTACAAATATGTGCTGAATAAATGAACTGTGGTACACTTAAATAGCATATGTAAAATATTATCTGAATACAGTCCCTTCCTCATCGACTACCCAGCCCTACAGATCTACTTTCCCTTCCAGAAAGGTGGGAGATTCCATTCTGTCATACTTTTGTTGGTCCCCTTCCAGTAACCTGATTCCCCTCACACTGTAGCAGGTAACTTACTCTTCCTTTAAGTCTCCGTTTTACCTTCACAACCTCTAGAAAGCTTTCTTGACTCTATCATGTATAAGACATATGAGCTTGCACAAGTCACTTCAGAGCACTTACCAAAGTGTGGATTCAGTTATATTTAACTAAAGAAGATGATAAGTAGAAAGAGAAAAAGAAAAATGAAGAAGTAGAAGGCAAAAGGAAAAGTGGGCACTCAAGGCAGGGATGAACAGAGTAAGAAAGGAGAAAGGGTAGATTTCCTTAATGGGACATTAGTAAAACAAAACTAAAGTCCTGTTTTAAGAATTTCAATACTTTCCTCTTGATAAAGGTTTTACATTAGATAAGACAACAGAGTCCACTAGGGAAGTAACTGGGTGTCAATGATGAGAAAAATATTTTGCTATGAATCAGATGAAATGAAATCAAGGGTCAAAAAGTGTCTTCATCCTAATCTGCAAATTAAATTCACACATAAAAACTGATCAGTGCTGAAGTAGGACACAGTTGAAAATTATAAAAAGATTCCAGAATACTGTAGTACTTTAGTCTTTTTATACAAATTAGCTGTTCACTTAAAAACAACATAGAGTAGCATTCTGACCAGTGATTAAGATAAACTAATATACTCAAATTGCACCAACTACATCTATAGCCCAGCAAAGTTAAACAGAAGAAAGCAACAATGAATAGACTCGTCACCAAAAAAGAAATGTTTGTTTTTGCAGGTTAGCTCCACCATTTTTTTCACATTTGCATCCTAATAGTTCTACTTGGTCTCCCCATTATGCAACAGTTCTTTACAATACAGCCAACTTCCCTGACAACTGGGTTCGTTTGCCAGATTGGCTTTGTCTAAATCCTAAAGCTGTGCTTGGCTTTGCACTGAGCCCAGTGGCTGCCTGTGATTTGAATGCCAATGAAGACTACAGACCCTGTTGTCTAACAAGTCAGAGACTGAAAGATCTCTTTGGGGTCAACAAACTGTCTCAACTACTTTCATAAGCTTAAGAGACTGGAAAATGAAGCTAGAAATGCATCCTATTTCTTAGAAGGCCAGCAGGAAAAAGTATTAAATGTTTAACATTCATCAGATATTTTAGGGTTTCAGCTTTAAAGATGGGCTAGTAAACCTTCACATGTAAATAAAGTGCTTGTTCTTTTAAATAGAAATAAGCTTAATCTTAAAGAAAACATGTAAAAAATTTTCAATTATACCAAATTAGAGGGTGTTGAGAGACGTCATATACTCAAAATTATATAAAAACCTTGTGCCCCACACTTCCTACTTGGTAACTGATGGATGGAGATTAATGACGATATAAAGATGGTAAACGATTACACTGTAAAATTTGGCCTCCAGCTATAATCTAAGAAATGCAAAATTATGTAACTCTAAAGAGCCAATTCTTAGGTAATACCTACTAAACGGCAAACATTAAAAATGCTAAAAAAAAATTCAATAGTACAAGCAGAAAAATACTGCTACATCAATTTAAATTGTCAATGAAAAAATAACATGTATTGTTTTTTGTTTGTTTAATTTGCTATTCAGGTACTACTATGCATTTCCTTATATTTTAGTGCTTTGAGGCTCCCTTTTTCTCCTTACAACCAGTTTGCCACCTCTCTTATTTAATCACATGCCAAATCCTATCTGTTTTACCTCCTAGATAGTTCTCAAATTTATCCACCTTACCCTGTTGCCCCAACCCTAACTCAGATCATCCTGATGTCTCACTTAGATTCTTCTAAGAGCCTCCTACCTGATCTTCAGCCAAAGTCATCCAACAGATACATAATGAAAGCCACATATGCAATTTTAAATTTTCTAAAACCACGTTTAAAAAAGTAAACAGGTAAACTTATTTTAAATAATATATTTTAATTAACCAACTGTATCCAAGATACTATCATTTCAATAAGTAATCAGTAAAAACACTGAGATATTTTATTCTTTTTTTCCCAAAGCATGAATTAAAAACCCAGTATGTGTTTTACACCTAAAGTACAACTCAATTCAGATGCTGTATTTTCAACAGGTTAAGTGGAATGTAATCCTACCAAAACAATAAACAATCCTTTAACAAAAGTTAAAGTATTTTTATTGTTCCCATTTTTAATTAAAATTAAATAAAATTTAAAATCCACTACCAGGGGCTTCCCTAGTAGCGCAGTGGTTGAGAGTCCACCTGCCGATGCAGGGGGCATGGGTTCGTGCCCGGGTCCGGGAGGATCCCGCATGCCGCGGAGCAGCTGGGCCCGTGAGCCATGGCCACTGAGCCTGCGAGTCCGGAGACTGTGCTCCTCAACGGGAGAGGCCACAACAGTGAGAGGCCCGTGTACCGCAAAAAAAAAAAAAAAAAAAAATCCACTACCACAGCCATCCAGCCACATTTCAAGCGCTCAACAAGCACCTGTGGCTCGTGGCTACCGTGTTGGGCAGCGCAGCAGTAGGGTTTCAATCTTTGTCTCTTCTGACCCAAACCCAACGTATGCAAAAATGCAAACTTCTAAGACCTTATGTCTCAAAGCCCTTTAACCACTTCTCAGTCATCTTCAGACAAACCAGACTTTCACAGAGGCCCTGCAACATTGGCTTCCTCTTCTTTTTCCAGCCTCATCCGTTTCCACTCAAACAATGTTCCTTACAGGGGACACACTGAGCTGCCTTTTTTCTTTTTTTGCAGTACGCGGGCCTCTCCCGCTGCGGAGCGCAGGCTCCGGACGCGCAGGCTCCGGACGCGCAGGCTCAGCGGCCATGGCTCACGGGCCCAGTCGCTCCGCGGCATGTGGGATCTTCCCGGACCGGGGCACGAACCCGTGTCCCCTGCATCGGCAGGCAGACTCTCAACCACTGCGCCACCAGGAAAGCCCCTGAGCTGTCCCTTTTGGCCTGTGCTGTTAGTCCTACTGAACACTCTTTTTCCTTCCCCATCCCTGTCAACTGGCCACCTCCAGCTCATCCTTCAGGTTTCAACTTAGAGATCATTTTCTCTCCTCAGATCCCTCCCAGGTGCATGACACAAACTTTTGTGGGGGCAGGAACCATGTCACTTTTGTTCACTGTTACATCCCTAGCATTTATCAAAATGCCTGGCACTCTGTAGGCACTCAATAAATATGAATCAATCAACAGAGTAATCTGAGCTATCTTAAAACATGCCCTCATGTCAACACATGTGGCAGAAAGCTAAGAGTCCTCCTGTGAGCTCATTAACATGGTTTTACTATCACTAGCCAGAAATAAACTGGTGATGAAAAACTATGCCAAAACTGACACTGACAAACACCAAGACTCTCAAAGTTGAAATATTCAGTATGAAGTAATGCTTTGTACCGAACAGGTTCTTGTGTGTGTTCACTGGAAGGGTAGTAAGCCTGAAGATCAGAGGAAAACTTTCCCCCCACCCCGTTTCCTATAAGGAACGTTCATTAGTATAATTCCAGGCTTCTTTCTTTCCCTTTACTCACTCTAATTCTGGAGTAATTTATCTGGTGGATAAAATTGGGGGAAAAAAATCTTGGTATGCAAAATTAAGTTCAGCCCTTTTTCTTCCTTTTGAAGCTAGTCTCCTGTCTTTGTTCTTATGTGTAAGAGATCAGCAAACTAACTACACAAGGCCTGCAGTCTGTTTTTCTAAATAAAGTGTTATTGAACACAGCCATGCCCATTAGTTTGGTATTGTGTCTGGTGGCTTTCCTGCACTACAATCAGAGTTGAGTAGCTATAGTTGTGACAGAAACCATACGAACTGCAAAGGTATTTACTATCTGGTCCTTCACCAAAAAAAAAAGACCCAAGTTCTATGACACTGCCTTATTTGTACTGCCTGAAATGTGCTTGGGAAAGTCTGCCTAACTCTGTAATTCAGTCAGCAAGCCATTTGTCTCTCACATTAAGACCTCCAATTATCGGTAGTATATTTTGGCCTCCATCTTTGCTCTTCATTTTATGCTTAATAGTATATACAAGGCCAGATAGGAGAGAATAATTATTTATATTGTGCCCTCTAGAAACTCTAAAACTTCATCTATGTAAATTTTCTAAGCATATTTATTAAGCTCAAATATGAAATTTGAGGGGAGGGGCTAAGTCAAGTACTTGCTTAAGCTATGAAGTACCTGGAAATCTACTTTTTGAAGGAAATGTTGGCCGTACATCTGGGAAATGTATGTTAGGTCTTTCATTTTATAAAAATTTATACCTGTATTTTCTGTAAAAAGTTTGTCAGTCTTTAGACATTATTGATTTTTGTCTCCTTGAATGTTTCTCTGTCTTTCAAAACTAATCAGTATTACACAAAAAGTAGTACTACATCGCCTATTTCCAATAACACTAGTAAAAAACTACTCCAATAATTTATTGAGGAGCATTTATCTTTTATCATACTGATGTTGTTTAAACTAAAACCTTTTGGCTAGTGACAATTCTATTACACTTACCTGCGAAAATTTACATGTAAGAATATTAATCTTGACAATACCTCTAAGAGGTTAAATAGAAGGAATTAATATTTTCCTTTTATAAGTTTATAGAACACAGTCCGACAATAATCTTACATAAGATATTTAAATAGTCCAGTGAGAGTGCTGCATATTTTTATCACATGCTTCTTATTCATTTCAATTTCTTAAACAATTTTGTCCTATTTAATATCATTTCCCTGGTACCACACATCTCACATTTTCAAAGTTTTCTACTCAAGTCGCTTAAGTAATTTAATACAAGAAGATTAGCAGACACATGATGGTATATAAAATATTTTTTTACCTCAAGTTATTAACTAAGGCTTATTTTTGGTTGCTGGGAATTCTTGCTAAAACAAAACCAAGAATAAGAAATAAGCAAATTAGAGCTTTTCAAAGACATCACTTCTGTATAAAAAATTTTAAATGATAGATGAAGATAAAAAGGACTTATTGGGCTTCCCTGGTGGCACGGTGGTTGAGAGTCTGGCTGGCGATGCAGAGGACACGGGTTCGTGCCCCGGTCCGGGAGGATCCCACATGCCGCGGAGCGGCTGGGCCTGTGAGCCATGGCCGCTGAGCCTGCGCATCCAGAGCCTGTGCTCCACAGCGGGAGAGGCCACAACAGTGAGAGGCCCGCGTACCGCAAAAAAAAAAAAGGACTTGTTTTTCTAAATAAAGTGTTTTTAATCTCAATTAGGGTGTGTTCTTTGTATTCACAATGTTCAGCAAATACTGGTAGACTACAATACTTTTTTCATGATCCTTCAATATATTCTGTGACATACACCTCCTGTGAGAGTTGTCACTTTCCTAAACTGAAAAAAAAAAAAAGGCAAACCAGTTAGAATCATGTGGAAATGATGGGATTCGACATAAATGATAAATATGACTCTGTGACAGTCAGAAACCTTAAACATCTGTCTGTGTTTTCTTCTCATTTGGTAGTATAGTAAAACAAACTTTTTGGTCTTTTTTATTTTGCCATCAGAAACATTTCTCCTCATAAACATATTCTCTGAACACTAGTACTTAAGGAAGACAGCACTCTGGTTCACAAAAATCATGGATGGGGCTTCATGGTATCTTCTAAAAAAAAAAAAATATATATATATATACACACACACACACACACACACACCATTTACTGAATTCAAACTGTATTAGGTTACTTAACCCTGACTGCTAGAACAGACCAAAGCTGGCTGGCTTACTACAGAGACTTTGGAGTATATAGCCTTCAAAGTCACCATAGCAAGAGAAAAAGATCAAGGGAGGAGGTACACTGCCTCAGCCCAGAAGTGACATAATATTTTTGCACACAGTCCACTGGCCAGAAACTAGTCATATGTATCCAATATAATTACATGGAAAGGTAGAAAATGTAGGAGCACATGGAAAAGTCGGTCTCTACCTCAGAAACGTAGCTCTAAAATACTGCTCAAAAAAAAAAAAATAAAATAAAATAAAATACTGCTCAAAGAAATTTCAAACTCTGTGTTAGAAGATAAGGCTTTATGTAATTGGTCACTAAAACTAAAATTAGTTAGATAGATCAACTTTAAATTACACTCTCTACAAAGTCTAGTATTTTTCTTCTGGTGCAAAAAAAACCCCACAAAAATTATACTGTTTGTTTAAACTACTTCATTTTGATAGCTTTTTCCCAAAAGTGGTATCAACAATTAGTTTTAAGAACACTTAAAAGATAAGCATTTGAAATTAATTTTATGGTTTGAAATACAGAGAATGTTTTGTTAAGTTAGAAAAGATTTTCAAAGCATTTCACAATTTAACAAAAAGAGGTAGAACGAGTGATTATGCCAAATGTTTTATATAATATCTAATTTACAATGCCCCTTCTTAACATAAGTTTAATTTTTTTTCGATGCAGTGTCATAAAATTATTTTAGTTCTCCACATGAATAGCAAACGTAAGAAAGGGGCTCAACGACTTCAGCAGTCATCGGGGAAAAGCAAATTAAAACCACAATGCCATATCACTATATATCCAACAGAAAGACTAAAATTAAAAAGACAGACAATCTCAAGTGTTGGTGAAGATACAGAACAAATGGAACTCATAAACTGCTGATGAGAATGTAAAAAAAACCCAATCCTTCAGGAAAGTATCTAACAGTATCTACAAAAGCTAAACATAAGCATATCCTGTGGTCCAGCAGTCCAACTTCTAGGTATATACTCAACAGAAGTGTGTCTATAGCATACTGAAAGACATATAGCAAAAAATTTTTAAAAATCCAAATATCCAACAGATAAATAAACTGTGGTATAGTCATACAATGGAAACATTATATAGCAATTGGCATGAGAGAACTAATGTTATACGCAACAACATGGATGAACTCTTAACAAACATAAAAAGAAACACCACCACAGGACTCCATATTCAAAAGCAGGCAAAAGAAATCTGTGGTGCAGAAGCCATCCTATTAGCGTGGTGGAGGATAGTAACTAGAGGGACAGCAGGTGAAAACGTAGAAGGTACTGGTAATGTTCTGTGTTTTTGTATGGATGCTAGTTACATGGTGTGCTCACTGTGAAAATTCAGAGGGGTTCTCGTATGATTCTCTTTTTTTTCTCTCTCTCTCTTATGATTCTTTTACTTTTCTGTATGTATCTCATACCCTAATGAAAATTTTACCTCAGAAAATTACTACTGGTAAAAGAAATAGAATCTACTGATTTACTATATTTTACACCATGATGTATTAGTTCCAATATTCCTTACTATATTCAATGGTAATTTTTGAAATGGCTATTCTTGTCACCATGTGGGGATCTCATTTGTGATAACTATACTTATTAGTCCTTATGAATTAAAATATATATGTTTATTATTTTCTCAAAAAGATATTTCTTTTGCAAGTAATGGGAGAGGTTTTCTAATTTCTTGTAATGATCTTGTTCAAGATCTCAGTTCTAAAACTGAAGTATGGGGCATATCTATATAATAAAATGAAACACAACACTAAAAACATTGATTTTAAAATATCACACTATGCTAAAACAGGCAGGAATTTTTGAGATGATTTAGGTCAATCCCTCTTATTTTACAAAAAACAGGTAAAGTAATTTGGTGGCAATAGATGATATTAGTACTCTGCTCTCCTAAATGACAGATTATTAATCTCACCTCTGGACTATTCTCCTGCCCATCTGATCACTGGTACTAGGAATGGAGATTTTACTACTTCTAGGGATTTCCTAGAAGATTCCTTTGAAGTTGGGTTAGTGTATTCAAGACATATACTAATTATATAAAATAAGCATCAACAGTACTCAATAATATTTATCTTGAAAATAGCTTTCAAAGAAACAATGCATTAAACTTACTGTAGTGATCATTTCACAATATATACAAATAACAAATCATTATGTTGTACACCTGAAATTAATAAAATATTGTATGTCAATTATGTATCAGTTTAAAAATGTATTATGTAGACCTGCAAAAAATTAATTTAGCAAAATCTGCATTAACTCTGAAACATAACTTTAATACACATTATCAACAAACTGCAAAAGCACAAATTCCCAGTGTGGAACCAAAATGAAAAGATCTTTCACTGAACAGTTTTTCACTTTGCTTTGTTTCTATTTCCCTAGTTCAACACTTATTTTACTAAATTCAAATATACGTAGTACTTTATATTCAAACTTTCTCTCTGTATCTTTTTTTTCAGTAGTTTAACATCCATCTCTAACTTGGTCTATCAGTTCCATGTCTTTTTAGATCTCTCAATTACAGCTGTGTTATATATTTCATAATATCTGAATCACACCCTATTATTCAATTAAAATGTATTCTGTCTTTACATTTCAATGAGCTAAACATGATTTATCTTGAGTGATATTTTTTTCTCTAAATAATACCAATACAAGCCTATAGATGATAAAGCTAGCTAAGCAAAACAAAAAAAACTTTAGAGACAGGGAATTAAGTCATTAACTGCCACTTGCTTGGGTTATCTGTACCCTTATTTTTTTCAATAGAGAACATAATAAGAGATGAAACTTCAAAGTTTGATAACTAGGCCATAGTCAGAACTGCAGACTGAATCTCTGATTCCTAACACTTTACTGAGAAGAGGAGGAATCCCATAACCTCTGGATACTTACTGCCTGTCGATATACATATTACTTAATTTAATAAATGAGTTTAAGACAGTAAGGCATCAGAGAAGACACAGAGAAAGAGAGAGAGAGAGCAGTCACAAGCTCTTTCCCTTGAAAATCTCCAGTAAACTTTATGAACGGAAAAGAATTATGAGGAACAGAGAATGAAGAAAGCATCAAAATTTTTCAGCCCTGTATTTTACCACTGGAGAATTCTTATCGTCTAGAAGAACATGAACATGGCAGTGGGCTGAGGGGGGGTGGGGGGGTACCAGTACAGGAAAGGAACAACTGCAAGCTGCCATGCTGAGCTTAAAAACAATCATCAAAAGGGGCTTTGGGAGCTCACCAGCTGCAAAGTTTTTGTATTAGGCTGTGATTCCACTGGGAGGATGGGAGCCCCTAAATAATGATGTCGAAAGAGTTTTTACATGCTTAGAAAGCTATTTCAAGCAAACAAAAATCTACATTTGTTCCTAATGGAGGTTAAGGCCTTTAGGGATTAGAGATAGAGAGCATAGATGGCCATTATCTAAATAAACTTATTATTCTCAGTACAACAAAGGAATATATTCCTAAAAAGGAATATATAATATTTCCACTGTAAAGCCCCAAAGAAATGAACTTACTTTTTATATTCCAATATAAATGTCAGAAAAAAGTTTTATTTTGAAAATTATATGGCAAAGTGAATTTAAGAATAAAAAAGTGGTTATAGAAAAATTCCCAGAGGAATTACATTAATGGAGCATTGCTGCATCATAGCTGAATGCTTTTTTTTTTTTACCATAGAGGCTATAACTCATAAAGATTAATTCAACATAATTTTGAGAAAGCAAAATTATGATGCAACTGCTGGGAAGTTTTTACTGACCTCCTTTCCTGTTTTACCATTCTACCTAGTATAATTCAGTAAATGCAATGTTCATGTTTACCTGTCCAAAAAGCAAATTAATTTTTTTTTTCAAGAGACATTTAGAGATTAAAGGAAGATATCTTCACTTAATAGCCCAAAATATTACCTAACAACATCTGGTCTTAAGAACCAATGAAACAGTAAATATTTTTCTAGTCAAGGAAAAGTCTTTTGTAAAATGCTCAAAGCAAGTTGCAGTTGCATCTTCTGCCTATTTCCAGTTATTCCAAATAATGTATTTGTTTCCTTCTTTGCAGCTTAGCAAGTCTGTGCCACAAGTTCTGTTCCTGGCCCCTTGATGCAAAGGGCTCTCCTGATTAATACTTGTTTTTATATAGACCATAATGATGTTAGCAAACAGTTACCTTTCCAAATGAAAGTATTAATATTACATTGGGAAGTACCACAGAAAATCACCTTAAAATATAAACTGACTTTGTCCATAAACACAAAATTCAAAAGAGAGAAATTTAAAACAGCGTACTTAAGACATAGTATTGATTTTTTGCAAACATGGCTAAAAATCATTTAAGATCATAATGGATCACAAGTAACTAAGGGCCAGCAATAAAATGGGTTATGTAAAAAGCACTGGGATATATGGTTAGGCATATCATATGCAGAAAGTGTGACACTATGCTTTTTCTACTATAATGGTTTTCAAATTGTTTATACTGAGACCCAATGGTTCATGCAATGTCTCCTCAGGCTCTTCAGTCTAATGAAGAAAAATTAACATAAATGAAAACATAAGAACATAAACAGATCCTATAACATATACAGTGTGCCTGGGTATTGTTTATATATGTATTTCTGGGAAAGTCAACATCATTTGTCAGTTTGTCTGTTTTTTGCATGCTTGTTTAAATAATCATATTGCAAAGCTGTCCAAGATTGTTCAGAGGTTTTGAAAGAACCAAGTTGGAAAATCTTGTGGGTAGGCAGGAAGTCTGACAAGCTTTCTAAACATGACTCCTTTATTTGAACATGAAGACAAGGAAGCAAAACTACTTGGTGATGCTATCTGGTTGGGATAGAAAACAAGAATGAGATTTTTTTTTAATACGCTGAATAGATACTGTGTGCTTCCTTAGAGTTGAGAACAGAAAGGCCACACAAGCAAAACTTCACACTCACAGTATAGTATAGACATGCACAATCTTGAACAGTTAGTAACAAGAAGCTTCGTTAGTCCTTATAAAAACTCATTCATCCCTATAAAACCACAACCAATCTAGCAAACAACTAAAAACAGTATTAAGAAAAGAAAATACCTGCACAAACTCTGGTGTAGGATTTCAGAAAAATTTAAAGCTCACTAGAGGAATACTACTATTTAAGTGTGATTAACATAGTAAAAATAAATCAACAATGCAAAGACAGTATTAATCACATGAAATTTTCAGGGTCTGTTTTTGTTCTAAAGGAAGTTTTCTCTGGATGTAGCTGTACAAATAAAGATACCTGAATTAGAACGAATCAATCTTCGTAAACTTGTAAAGATTGCCTACTTATGTACGTCTGACTTTTAAAGCCCTGTATCTTGAGGAGTGTCAAGTTTAGACTTGCCACATGAGTCAGAGTGACATCTAGTGGCAACTCTGTTGAACAGTACCTATTTGGTACTTCCATCTCTTGTAAGAAACTACTATGAACAGTGCCCAGGAAACGGTGGGCACTCAAATACTGCTGAAGGAATAAACTACTCTACCGTTAGTATTTTAAGCTAATATTCCATTTCCCCACTCTCATTGAACTTCTTCCTTTTACTTACCATTTCTAGTCCTTCATTCTCTCCCTAGTTTCCCTGTCTACAAGTTCCCTTCTACCCTTACTCATTTGTCTTTCTCTATGGAATCCTTGGTCAGCCTATATTTTTCTCATCTACTTTTTCTTTTACTGCACACATTTTATCAATCTCCACCCTCGGTATACTATCCAATCTATTTTCTGTGTAATTGTTCTGAGTAATAATACATTAATTCATGAAACTAAGCCAAAGGAATACACTGTAATTCATGTAACCTTGGGAAGTTAACTCATCGTTGACTTGACCATCTAACAAGTCAAATTGATAGATGATTATTTACCAAAAGCAGACATCTTCTTTATTCAAAACCATCTCCTTCAAATGCCATCGCTCTTATTCTATAATAAACTTACTTCCTAGAAAACATGGAAATTACAGAATGTAGATAATCTCAACTTCTCAATTCTCCATTTGAAATAGTCTCTTTATTTGGAATACCCTCTTTCTTTATTTCAAAGGAGGCAATATACATCCTCCTTTTCAAGGGTTATCCCGTTCTTGTGTCCCATTTTTATTGTTATCTATATACATTTTGTTATGTCAATGATTATATCTCTCTTGAATCTTCAGAATTTCACTCTGCAGTTTGACTCTTTCCCTATAACCTATGAACATGCTCACCCCATTCAAACATCATCTGCCTTTGACCTGCTGCAATCTGTTTTCTTTCATTTTGTCAAAAGAAAACTCAAAAGAATAATTTATAGTGACTTTCTCCATTTCTTCAATATCTATTCACTCTTCAACTCCCTGTAATTTGCTTATCATCACTACTCTATTGAAACTGGTCTCTAGAAGGTCACTAATGAGGCCATCAGTGACCTCTTTTCGGGCCATACATGATGTTGTGATAATTGCTCTCACTTGGCTTCTATGGCACAGCAATCTTTTTATCTTTTCCACTCCTTCAAAAATCTTTCCCTGCCTACATCTTCTCATATTGCCTAAATGCAATATGGCCTCCTATATACTTCAATATAAAGAGGCAAAGTATTGTTTCTATGAATAAAGTGGTTCGGTTAGTAAGTGGAAATTAATTTGCCCATGAACTCAGCTCAAATTCACATTCTGCTAATCTGCCTTCCCTCCTTCAAAACACTGCTTTAAACCTACCCCAATTATTTCTAATCATAATTCATTCATCTCTAATAAACCAAATTTTATATTGCATTAACATATATTTTGTCATCTTTAGATGTGTCCTAATTCTTTTTAATTTCACACCATAATGGTTACTTGCAACTATTATATGCACCCCCTAACCTACCCCTCTCCTTTCCTCCAGCCCTCCCTTCCTTGCCCTCTCTCCCACTCACACAGACACACACAGACACACACACACACAGACACACACACACACACACACACACACACTGTATTTTACAAGGACAGCAAGTTCAATGTCCTTGTCCTCCAATTGGGGTTATTTCTAAACATACTACCCTTTACACATTCGGTTCTTACTAAACACTATTGATTAAGGCTGTCTAATAATTTACTGCTAAGAAATAATAAAATCATATTTTTAAATTACTTTAAAAAAAGAAAACTTCCTTTTGTTTTAGTTGCTGGTACTCACACACTACTAGGTTATAAACACATATAGGAAATGAATTAATGTTTCAGAAAAAAAGATTATTAATTCTGAGCTACCTGACCCAATTTACTTGTGAAAATTGCTCTATAATATGTCACAACTCTAATTTACATCAAAGCAGACATACATTTTTTAAATGTTTCTCAAAGAAAGACTACTAAAGGGAAAAAAGAACTTCTAGAAAATTATTACCACAGAATCATGAAAAACAATACACTTTAAGTATCTATGCAACTTCTATCAATATAACGTGACATTTGCCACAAGGCAAATACCAAGACCCATTTATGTGACAGAACTTTTAAAGTGTATCTAAAGCAATTATAAATAAGTTGGACTTTTCCACCCAATGTTTGGATTTGGATTTATTACTCATTTAAGAAAGCTTAAATGAGTAATACTCTAAGAAATATAATTACATCTAAATTTTATATATATGATACACTCTCATTTCCTTTGTTTTGGAGGGGGCAGTGCTATTTGCATCGTTTAAAATGATACAGTCTTTGTTTTTGTTTTGTAGTTTTGTTTTTCCCCTTAGCCTACTTAAGAGAAAGACAGGATATTCTGCTATGTGCCCTTGTTCACTGCTGAAGGGAGAATGGTGCTTTGTTGATCTGAGAGGTACATGGGGGATCCAACTCAGAAATGCAAAGTGGAGAAGGCAGAAACGTTTATTGCAGAATGAACTTTTGTCTACAGGAACAGGCCTGAGGTATACATGGAAGAACTGAAACAGCATCCAGCCCACAGGGGAATGGGGCTGGGAGGAAAAGGGTTGTGGGGGGGTGGGGGTGGGGACACAGAAAAGCAGGACCTAGATAGGTAGTAAAAGCTAAGTTCCTAGGTATCAAGGAGGTTTCAGGAGGTTGGCTAGCCTCTAGAAACTTCAGCCTAGGAACCTACAACTGCTAAGCCAATCTGCTATTCACACTGATATTCCACCCAACCAAGACTCCACTGGCTCCAAGGAAAGGTGGGAGAACTTACTTATAGAAGCCTGGCTGGCTAATCACAACCAGTGGCTGAGCCAGGGCTAACGCTGTGTATAGAGTCTGTAACAGTGCTTTTTGGGTGACCTCTGTATTATTATTTAATATAACTACAAGTTTCTTTACTTTTGGTACGAAACCAGAAGTCACCAGATGAGAGAATATTTTCAACTAAGAAAAAAATCTACGCAACATGGGAAGGTACAAAAAAAGTGATACTTATCCAAAATGAAGCACATAAGCACCTGAAAGGTGTATCTAGTAAAGTGATACGGCATGGCATTTTAAATAGCCCTGAAATGTTGAGTTAATTATAGTGACCATGAGCAGTGCTTTACGAATAGCTTTGATTCTGAAATAAATGTTCTTTGTATTTGATGATACTAATTCAGCCTTTTCTGTAGTTGATGCTATAAATGTTACAGAAATTATGTACTGTCCATGTTCATTACGTAAATTTCACATAATAATAGGTTTGTTAAATTAATTTTTCCCTAAAATAGACAAACTAATTAATCCTTATTAAGGATTAATCATTTGCCAAATTTAATTTTCTAAAAAACCTCATTTCAATTACACACAAGTATTAGATTTGGTGTTTTCAACTTTTTATTTTATTTTTTCAAACTCAATATATTGACTTTAAACTTTTTAATATCAGAAACACTTTGCAGGTTTCTAAGTGGTCTTGTACTCTTTTAATTTCAGGGGTAGATTGTGGGTACTCTGAATGCTTTGTTTCAGAGAACAATGCTATAAATAGTCATTATATTTGAGGATGTCATCACAAAGGTCTATTTAACTTGGTTAAATACTACTAACCGGTACCAACTAAACCAGTCTTAAATCAAGGTCCTTCAAATGGAAGGGTGGGGAAAGGGAAGTTAAAGTTTTTATCCCTCTTCCCAGGCACAAAATTGGCAGTAAGCGAATATTCAAAATGGGCAAGTGTACCTTCGACATAATTCCTGCATCCTTTTCCCCAATACATATTTTTCTCCCACATTCTGCTGTTATTTCTGTAAGTTTCAAGGTTTTCATGCCTTTTCCATCATGTTGTTACCATCTTGACCGGCCTTAACTTCCCCAAATGCTCCATATTTCAAAGTTTACGATCTTTCCTACACCGACCCCTGATCTCAGCAAGGCAACAAAAAGAATGCAAACAGATTTAAAGGAGTAGGTGAAAAGCCATGCCTAAACCTTTTAAAAGATAATTTACAGTTTTAAATACCTTGGCCACTAACTTAAAAGTTATCATTTATGGCGCCTTAAGTAGTATAAGGAATTAAAATATATGCAATGTTTAATAAAGAAAACCAGGGAATATGAAGATAAGTTGATAAAAGAATAATCCTTGGAGATCAGTTTTTTATAAAAAACAGAGATATTTGGTTTAAGAAAATTTTTTTCTTTCAATATACATACTTGATAGTTACATAATATTGTTCTTTGATAACCCAATGTTGATACTATCAAGGCTGGCATAAAAAGGAATGGTTTCTTCCAGAGCAGATAACCATTTCATCATGTTACATTCCTCATCAAGACTCTCCAGCAGTTCTCTGTTATCTGCTACATGAAGTTCAAACCCTTCAACAGGTTAGGAAATTATGTAGCAGCGTGTAAGAACTGAAAACAGTTCTTACAGTTGAGTCATGTTAGAACCTCAAGTACTAAATTAAAGACTTGGAATCCCAGCTTCCTTCATGAAGCCTTCATAAAGTCAAAATGGAGAAATAACAATGAACCACCTCTTACATTAACATATGACAAAGTTTAGTACTTAATTAATATATGTCCTTAAATTATTCTCTACTTGTTTCATATATTGGTCTTTTTCCCAGAGTAGATTATAGAAGCTTGGAATTAGATTGTGAAGTCCTCATGTACGAGCTGCCTTATTTCTACTTGTTGTTCCAACTTGGTTATTAACAGTACACTCTTATACTCCTAAAAGCCTCCTATTTTGTATGACTCATTATATAGCCAGCCTACCCTTAAAGACCATTTATTTTCTTACATCAAGTACCTAATATATAATCAATAAAAACTTTCATCTGTTTTCAGTATGGAGTAATCTTTTTCTTGGCTCTCTGTACTTTTCTTAATTAGCATTTATCACAGTTGATAATTATATATATCACTGAATATATATAAATATTTATAATAAATAAATACATATATTTGAATGATTACCTGTTTAATACCTGTGTCTGCACTTGATTTTAAGTTCTGTGATCAGCAGCACTTAACCAGGAGTAGTGATTTTGCTCCCCACCCATGGTGGACATTTGGGAATATCTAGAGACATTTTTGGTTATTGCAAACTGGGCCGGGAAGCGGGGGTGGGGAGTAGAGGCAGGCTGCTGGTATCTAGTGGGTAGAAACCAGGGATGCTGCTAAGCATCTTACAATGCACAAGACAGCCTCCTATAACAAAGAATTACCTGGTCCAAAAGTGCTAAGGTTGAGAAACTCTATTCTATGAGGGTAAAAAGTTTGTCTATTTTGACTCAAAATAGACAACCTTCCCAGGGGAACAGTGTTTGATGCACATGAGATAATCAATAAATATTTGCCAAGTTAATGAATAAACACATCACTCAAGACCCTTTACTAATTCTCATACTGGCTCCTTCTTGCTCCTTGCCTCCCTTTTGTCACATCTGTAAACCCACATGAGACTAGAAATTAAACATTAAAGTATGAATTTGAAATGCTCTAATTACTAATATATTGATAGATTGGCTAACGAGCTAAAAATAGTTTTTATTAGTTAAATGAGCTGCATGTTAATCATGTTCTCTATGTTATCAGAATTATTAATTATAAAGAAAACTCTCAGAATTCGCCACACCATTTTCTTACGAAGTATAGTCTAATTTTATTACAACAAGCTTTGCTTTAAGTCAGCCATTAGATAAGTTCAGGATATAGCAAACAATGTTCATAAAGACCAGAATAAAAGTTCTTATAAGACTTATCAAAATAGATTAGTTACACAGAGGAAATCATCAAATAAGTAACATATTGAAGATAATTGGACCTAGTTTCTCACTGCAAATTACAAATATAGAAAGGCCAAACTACAAGGAACTCTGCAGTATTAAGCAGGAATTAAGATAGTGATATAACAGAAATTAATATACATATAAATGTATATATACATACCTACACAGATATGTATACATATATACCTATATGTACGTACACACACACACACACACACACACACACACACACACACACACACACACTTCCTGATTATGTACTGAAAGGGCCTGAGAACAGTGGCACCCAATACAACGTACAAAACTACTATCCATATTTTAGGTTCTAAACATCATTCTCCACGCAAAAATGATTCCTTGGAGCACACTGATCCCAGAGCTAGGGTAGGGATATTGCAAGATGAGCCTAGACCATCTTGTGCAGATAGTAAACATGTGTTCAAAAAATGATGGAGACATTGAGGATTAAATGGTAGTGACTGATGTATCAGTATTAATTTCTTCATAGTTATACTCTTCTCACGTAGAATGCCCTTGTTTGTAAGAAAAATTCGCCAAGGTATTCAAGGGTAATGGAGCATCTTATACTCAAATGGATCAGGAAAAAAAGCCTGAGTTATTGTTCCAACTTTTCTGTAAGTTTGAAATTATTTCAAAATACAAATAAAAAATACATAAAATGTGAAGGTTTTTACATTTGTGTTCCTTATTTGCATTTTGATATAGATTTATCTTATTTAAATAGGTTCTAGTAATAAATTTCATTCATATGTTATTCACTCAACAAATATTGAGTACCTATTCCATGACAGGCACTGGGAACATAGTAGGAAAAAGTGGACAAAAATCACTGCTTTCATGAAGTTTATATTTTGATGGGGGGGAAATGAATACATAAAATGTTAGATACTGATAAGTGCTAAGGAGAAAAACATAAAACAGTGAAGGAAGGAATATAAAGAGTTTGGAGGGGATGGGGGAGCTAAAGTTTTAGATACAGTAACCCAGGACAGTTGTCACTGAGAAGGTTACTTTTAAGGAAAATTGAAAAGATATAAGGAAGCTAGATGCAGATATCTGGGGGAAGAGTCTTCTTGACATAGAGAACAGCAAGGCTTTGAGATGGGAACATACCTAACATGTTCCAGGAACACAAAAAAGCTGGAATGGTTAGAGCATGAAGAGCTGAAGAACAAGGGAGGGACTAGTAAGAACAAGGTTAGAGAGGTAATGAGGAGCTCCAGATCACCTAGAGCCTTCCCAGAAGGGACTCCGGCTTTCACTGAGATGGGAAGTCATGATGTGGGAAGCCACATCATCTGACTTAAGTTTTAGCAGGATCACTGAGGCTATTGCTAGAAAATACAATAAAGGGGGACAAAGATGGTTTTGACAAGAGGGTAATGTTAATCAAATTTAACTTCTCCACAATAGCCAGTCATCTATTATAAAATACAATAAAAACCTAAATGAAAACAAATCAGTCATGTTATACACCGTTTCTTTCCAAAATAATATGAAGGCTGAGGATTCACTTCACAAATTATTTTTTTAAAAAGGGCAAAAAACAGAAGTAAAAAAACAAGGTCTTGTTCCAACTCCCAGGTTTCATTTTTTTTTAAATCAGTTAATTTATTTCCAGTATTACTAAAGTTATGTGAAGACCAAATCTTAGTGTAAATCTAAAAAAATGTACTTAACTGAGAACATTTATTCAATCTTATAACAATTATAGCAAATGCTTCAAATATGAAAGAAAACACAAAAGAAGGGAAAGAGGGAGACAGAAATGTGAAAATCATGAGAAGGCAGAAGAAATTAAGAAGAGAAAAAGGAAGGGAGGTTCTACTTTTGTAAATGTGAGATTAGGTAATTCAGATGGATACTCCACCAAGAATAATTTTAAATGTCAGACAAAAGGAAGGCTGATAAACTAACTCCCATGCTAAGCTGGAATCACAATGATTACTCGCTGATGGTAGTGGAAAACCAAAAAATAAACTAGATCTTACATAGATCTGCAGTCTAGCTTCATGACATCTGAGTGGACCAGCAAACCTCAAGACTTGAACTTAATTTAAGGTGTTCCCTAGATTGCTAATGCCTCCAAGGCATCTGGCAGATACAAAATCAAATCCCCTCAGAGAGAAGAAAACATTATTCAAGGCTTCGTATTTCTACCAATAATTTTCAAATACAATGTTGAGTATACAAAGTCTATTCTCATTATTCCAGGATTCTGATTTGTAAATTTGTCTACTCACTAAAATTTACTTGTAATTCAAAAATCAATACACTGGGTGCTCTTGCAGCTATTTCCAGACACACAGAACAGACCTGCAAAAAAATTGAACCACCAGGTGAAATTGAAAAAGGCGATGCTGCCTTCTTGCTTCAGTTCTCCGACTGTAAACAAGTGTCCTTTCCACGGTATACCTAGTGCCCCAATTTTCACACTTTTCTGCTTTTTGTTAATGATTTCACTGTTTAAAATGACCCACAAAAGTAACACTAAAGTGCTGTCAAGTGTTCCTAAGCACAAAAAGCCTGTCATGTGCTTTACGGAGAAAAAATACAGGTGATAACTAAGGTTCATTCATGCATGAGTTAGTGCTTTTAGCTTGGAGTTCAATGTTAATAAATCAGTAACACATATTAAATGTCTTTAAACAGAAACACACATAAAACAAGGTTATGTATTGCTCATTTGATGAAAATGTGACAAGATTGCAGGAAACTAACCCAAATCCTGCATTTTCTCTAGAAGCAATGATTCAGTTTTTGTGGCTACTTTATATAACATAGCAACCATGAATAACAAGAATCAACAGTATTTACAATGAGTACAACAAGTGTCTTAGATGAGCTAAGACACCAGAAGCAAAAACCAACAGAAACAACAAATTACAAAAACAGACCTATAGGGATTCCAGATACTGAAATACCAGAGTGTAAATAAAACAACAAACCTACCATGTTCCTGGAGATAAAAGTCAATTCTGAAATTTTCAGCAGTGAAATATAAAACTATGCAAGTAACATAGCTAATCTGAAAGACACAAATATAAATTCTGGAATTAAAAAATACAATAACCCAAAAATAAGAACTTGATGGGTAAGCTTAATATCATGTTAGATATCAATATATAGAGAGAAAGAGTGAACTGGGAAAACATCAGAAGAAACTAGAATGAAGCAAAAAAAAAAAAAAAAAAAGATGGAAAACACAGAAAGGGTACAAGATGCATAGAGTACACATAGGGAAGATTCTACAAGTTTTTTTTATTGTTATCCTAGAAGATCAGAGAGAGAATGGGTTACTGAAAGTACCTGAAGAGTGAATGGCTAAGAATTTTCCAGAAAGACATTAATCTACCTATATATTCAAGATAGTTAATGAATATTCAAACAGGATAAAAAAGAAGAAATACATGTCTAGGCACAAAACAAAGAGAAAAATCTTAAAACTACTCAGGAAAAAGAAGATAACTTTCCAAGGCCCAACAGTGACACTAACAGCTAACATTTCAATAGTAATAGTGGAAACCCAAAAATAGAGGAATGATATCTTCAGTGAGTAAATGAAAATAAGTATCAACCTAGAATTCTCTATTTAGTAAAAAATATCCTTCAAGAATGTAGGCAAAATAAATATATTTTCACACAAATAAAAATTAAAAGACATCAACAGATGAATGGATAAACAAAATATGGTATATACATACAACAGAATATTATTCAGCCTTAAAAAGGAAATTCTGCCACATGCTACAACATGGATGAAGCTTGAAGACATTATTCTAAGGTTCATAATAAGCCAGTCAAAAAGTATAAATACTATAGGACCCCACTTATATGACGTACTTAGTCAAATTCACAGTAATAAAATGTAGAATCATGGTTGCCAAAGGACGGGAGAATGGGGAGTTATTTAATGAGTATAGAGATTGAGTTTTGCAAGATGAAAGGAGTTCTGGAGACAGATGGTGATGATGGCTGAACAACAATGTGAATGCACTAAATGCCACTGAACTGTACACTTAAAAATGGCTAAAATGGTAACTTTTATGTTATATATATTTTATCATAAAATAAAACAGTGTATTAAAAAAAAATAAGAGTTGCCACCAGCCAGATGTACTAGAGGAAGTTCTAAAGGATATACCTCAAGAGGAAAAAAATACAATCCCAGATAGAAGATGGTAGATATAAGAATAAATGAAAGAATGACAAATGGGAAAAAAATGTTCAACCTCATTAGCAATCAGGGAATGACAAATACAAACCACCATAAGACACTAACACACACACACACCCCATTTTGGCAAAAACTAGAAATCTGGTAAGATAGAAGACTGGAGATGATACAGAGCAAACACTGTTGGCAAAAATGGACATTGATACACCCATTTTGGAGAATAGTTTTGCATATTCTAATAAAGTTGAGTATATATATTCCCTGTGACTCAGTAATTCCACTCCTGGATATAAACCCTTATAGAAATGTGCACATATATTCACCAGGAAGACATGTATAAGAATGTTCAGAGTAGCATAGTTTGTAATAACAAATGAGAAACAACTCAAATGCCCGTCTGCAATAGAAAAGTTGTGGTACAGTAACACAATGGAATACTATACAGCAAAGAAAATTAATGGACTAAAACTACACTAAATATGGATGAATCTTACAAACCTAATATTGAGTGAAAGAAATAAGATACAAAAGAACGCATAAAGTTCTATCCCAATTTACATAAACCAAAGAAAGGAAAAATTCTGTACTGTTTAAGGAGAGATATATAACTGCTAAAGCTATATATTGTAAAAACGAGGTAATTTAATACCATAACAGTAAGGAGAACATTTACCTTTAGGGGAAGGAAAAGAGGATGTGAGCAGGACTTACGGATGGCTCCTGGCATACAGGAAATATTGTTTCTTCATTTGCATGGTGACCAGTTGAAAGTTCAATTCATATTCTTTCATCTTACTGTAAGTCTATGTATGAAGCACTATTCTGGTGTAAATGTATTACTTTTTTTTTTTTTTGCGGTTCGCGGGCCTCTCGCTGCTGTGGCCTCTCCCGTTGCGGAGCACAGGCTCCGGACGCGCAGGCTCAGCGGCCAAGGCTCACGGGCCCAGCCGCTCTGCGGCATGTGGGATCTTCCCGGACCGGGGCATGAACCCGTGTCCCCTGCATCAGCAGGCGCACTCTCAACCACTGTGCCACCAGGGAAGCCCAATGTATTACATTTTTAAACACAATAATTTTTTAAAGTAGAAAGGGAATATTAAGAGTTGAGGGGGAAAAAACTAGACCAAGAGCCATAAGCACCTATAAAGATGCTGATTTTATGTGTAACTTAAGAGAATCAGTTGCTATTTTACAATCACTCCTACCAGCAAGGTAGCTACATTTCTGTGATATTAAAGAATATATACTACTATGGATTAAATATTATTTCTTCAGACAATAAATAATATGGATAGAATGTATCTTATATATTAATAAAGGTACCTAACTTTTATACCGTAATACTCCTAAACAATTTACCCTAATACTCCCAAACTGCACTGTAGGTACATGATGTGGTTTTATACTTTAGGTGGCCCATCCTGTCAGTTGAGAAAACACCTGGCTAACAAAGGCAATGGCTTCTGCCTAAGAATGTGCATCCCCAGGTATGAAGGAGCCATGGTTGTGCTACATGCCCTGCCGAACTTCCTGCACAAATCAAAGAAGCCCAGCAATCAGGTACTGGAGGACTAGACTTCGCTCACTAATAAGGCATACATCATAGTAGGTACATCTTACCAAATGAAACCTCTCCCCTGGCCCATGTTTATCAACCTGAGATGCAACAGGATATGATGAAGCACACCGAGGGCATTACTTAGTGAAGCCCCACAGCGGTCATATGCGGGTCATATGTGGGGCAGACCTGTCACAAGGTCTTTACACTAGCTAACCTCTTTCTGGAATGGATGTCCCCCATACATTGCTAGTACTAACTTAATCCTTCAGGCCATCCTAGCTAAAATTTCAACCAAGATAACCCCCACCCCACCGCTGCCAACTTTGATGTTTCATATCCTCTTTCCCAGACGTGATTTTTCTCTATTGTCTAACATATCATATGCTTTATGTATTTATCTTTATTTGCTATCTCCCTCACTTGTATGTGAGCTTCATAAACACAGTAGGTATTCAAGTATTTCTTGACTGAATGAAGAAATGAATAGATGGAGAACAGCTGGCAGAGAAAAGACTCAGCTCCCATTCTGGTAAGCCCTTCCCCTTCACCCTTGCTCCAAGTACTTACTGAATCCCAAATATTAAGTTTAAAACTTGGGAGTTGATAGAATATCTTCCCTGGCTCCTGAAAACTCAGTCAAGCAAGGAACAATAGTTTAGAAAGATTTCCTAAAACCCTGGGTGATCATCTGTCATCTGCATCATCAATATGCACCAATGAAGGACCTGTCCCAGTTATCTAAATGTCTGAGCCTAAATAAGACAGATCATCCCCATGACTATAGTCAGAGGTCTAATGATCTTTCTCTGTTCTGTCCTTAACATTTAAACACATAAAATGACATACTACATGCAAAGCACACAGCACCATGCTTGATACATAGTAAGGATTTAACATTAGCCACAAAGAGATACCATCTAACTTAAAGACAATTTTTTCAAGGAAAATAATATGAATGTATTTTAAAGAATATAGTAACATATATGCATTTAAGAAATGTAAGTATTTTATTGCTGAAGA
Source organism: Phocoena phocoena (assembly GCF_963924675.1). NCBI lineage: Eukaryota > Metazoa > Chordata > Mammalia > Artiodactyla > Phocoenidae > Phocoena > Phocoena phocoena. The sequence continues at coordinate 159,568,460 of NC_089219.1, forward strand.
CAAAGTGCACAGAATTTAAGTTCCTTTATCTTAGAATCTTTCTTGCTGCCTGAACTAGTCCAAATCCAATATCTCATTAGAAATTATGATGCTAGGATAATTTCTAAAAGTCAAAATAACATAGTTTTGTCAGTATACCTGGTAATTGTAAATGAATAAAGCATCTACATTTTCCCCCAAGTTTCAAAAGAATAAATGTAATAGTTTCATAGTAATTCTGAGAAGTTCTGGCACATATTTAGTGAATAAATTACATGAAATGGATAGACCTTAAATATGTTTATTAATCTTTCATTCCAGAGGCAAAAAAAAATCATTAATCCTCAGGCTACACTGATGATCATCTGTTTTTAAAATTTTTCTTGTCAACAGAAAATACTAAAAATCACAATGAATTTACTATACATACTTTTAATTGCCAACTATGAAACTCCTTTGTAATGATGTGATCAAGCTAACACACCATTTCACAGAAGCAAGGTATTTAGGGAAGCAAAGACAATGTCAAAATTATTTTTTATTTGACTTATGTATAATCAAATATCCACCCTCTACAGATGGCTATGAAAGCATCCAAAAAAAATGTTTCCATGTGACAGAGCACATCATGCTCCACAAAATGGACTGCTTTCCATACTATTAATAAGACTCTTAACATACTTTCCTTCAAAACCTTCTTTTTGATCATAAATCCCTTCAAGAGTTACTAAGTAAATTCAGAAAATAAGATATGAATGGTTAAAACACTGACCTCAGCACATCTGGCAACACAAATTATGCATGGCAAGGTAAAGACTGTTGACACTGTATTTAAAATGTAAATCTCATCTTCCGAAATCATTCACTAACTGTTCCAGAAACATTTCTAGAATGAACCATAGCTTTCAGAATTGGGGCCAAGTTTTATAGTGAATTTTAATGTTGGCTTATGGATTTGATATCTGTCATTTACTTACTTTATGACATAAAGACTTACCAGAATAAAAAATATTTTAACTTATAAAGCAAAAAAATGCTATTTCTAAGTATAATTATTCAACTATGAAACCAAATCAAATATCAAATTTTCCTACTGAATGAAAAACTATCATCTTGCCATTCGTCATTAAATACTGCCTACTACTAGAATTATACGGATTATTACTTTACTTTTTTAAATTATCCAATGATTATTGTTGATAATTAACAAAACCAATCAATTAATTTCTAAATCATTATTTTACTCTACTGAAACTCTCATAAGTTCTAAAAAGCGAACAGTCTATTCACTAGGATTTTGTTTCTGAAGATTCTAATCACCATAACAATTTAACCAATTAAATTATTTAAAATTTACAGCACTGGAATAAATCTCTAAAGTCATTTTTCAAACTGGAATAAATCTCTAAAGTCATTTTTCAAACTTACATTTTCAAAGTAAGCTATATTCAGAAAATCCTGCTATCTTTAAGACTCAGTGTTCACAGATAATTAGGTAATAATGCAAATTTTAGAAATTTTCTTAAATTAATGAGAAAGTAAGTGCTTTATTGTGAGTCACTTGAAAGTTCACCTTTATTACTTAACTTAAGGCTTAAGTTCAGAGCCCAACTGGAGCAAAATACTCCAGCAGTCCCCTCATGAATATTTGTCTTTGTCACCATGGGCTAAAAAAGCATGTCAACTGACAAGGAAAACTTTGCAACAGATTCAGAACAGGGAAGAATTCATAGAACAGATGTCCATACCAAAATTATTTGTAGGATACTCAAATTTAAATGAAAACAATTGTGGTAATATAAAAAACGTTTAGTAAATCAATTTGGGAGGTTTCTAGACACGTTAGATCCTCTAACTGTATGCAAATTTTTTAAGTAAGAATATTAAAAAAAAGGTAATATTCTGAATAGTTTCTAGATTAGAAACCAAAGGAATGTTAGTTATCTCATTCATAACTCTAGAATTTTCACAATACCTTTCCTTTAAGGTTTAAAATTATATTCCCTTTCAGTTTATTTCATTTTAGATGCAAATACCACTTTTCATTTAATATCAGAAGACTTAGAAAAGCACAGCCTTCACATTTATTTTTCATTTCATCAACCTAATCAGCAGAATATTGAGACCAAGAGAAGTTAACTTGAATACCCTCCAGTGGATGGCTCTGCAGCACAACAGAAGCATTTCCATCCTGAACTTATTTTACTGTGCATATTTTTGAATGATAGTTAGAAATTTTTAATTTATACACTAGATTACAATCATAAAAATGTTGGTAAAAATCCAACTTTTAAAAAAATGAAAAACTCTAAGTCACTACTTGTCTCTATTGCAAAATTCTTAACTCAGAACTTCCTCTACCAAGGTATTAGATACTATTTTAATAACAGAATGGTTATTTCCTTTTTAATCTGTTGTCGTAATCAAGCAGTATTCAGAAAGTAAGACCGGAAGGAAGGAAATTAGTCCAAATACAGAGTGAATCCTTATGAGAGAAAAATACAGCTAAATTTTTAAAATATGTATCTATATGTGCTGTATGTATATCAAAGGTAACCACATAACATTGGGGGGGATCTTCATTCAAGGGTAATTTGCGTTAAACAATGTGTACTGAGAGTATAATACCCCAAACACTGGATTTTTTTTTTTAATTTACTTTTGTTTTTTTAAAAGAGCATATTGTATTTTTTCTTAATGAATTTATTTTATTTATTTTTGGCTGCGTTGGGGTCTTCGTTGCTGCGCACGGGCTTTCCCTAGTTGTGGTGAACGGGGCCTACTCTTCATTGTGGTGCACGGGCTTCTTATTGCAGTGGCTTCTCTTTGTTGCAGAGCACAGGCTCTAGGCGCGTGGGCTTCAGTTGTTGTGGCACGCGGGCTGAGTACTTGTGGCTCATGGGCTGAGTAGTTGTGGCTCGCGGGCTCTAGAGTACAGGCTCAGTAGTTGTGGCACGTGGGCTTAGTTACTCTGCGACATGTCGGATCTTCCTGGACCAGGGCTCAAACCCGTGTCCCCTGCATTGGCAGGCAGATTCCTTTTTTTTTTTTTTTTTTTTTTTTTTTTGTGGTACACGGGCCTCTCACTTCTGTGGCCTCTCCCGCTGCGGAGCACAGGCTCCGGACGCGCAGGCCCAGCGGCCATGGCCCACGGGCGCAGCCGCTCAGCAGCATGTGGGATCCTCCCAGACCGGGGCACGAACCCGTGTCCCCTGCATCGGCAGGCGGACTCTCAACCACTGCGCCACCAGGAAAGCCCCTGGATTTGTTTTTAATCATGTAAGTATAATACACGCATATGCTGAGGGAAAAAAAGGGATGTATTTTTAAGAAAACTTTTTACTAAATTTATGCCAATTCAGAGTAAAGTGTTCATGTTAATATTTTAAATATAAATCATTAAATCCTGAGTACTGACCTCTGGAAAGCTAAATTAATTTAAAAATACACAGTAACAAAGAATGATAATAAAAGAAAAACAACCAAAAAAGTCTGTATTTAACTGGCTGCTCAACCATTAGAAAGGTGCCCCATAACTACCATATGTTACTCAAATATGTTATCACACCTACAATTTCATCATATGTCTCCCAAGAAATTAATTAGCTCTAACTTTTTCAACTTTGACAAAAACGTCTGCATCAGTCACATTACTAGCTGTTGCAAACATTTCAAAATGCAAAGCTTTCTTCAGCTTATATTTAACCTTTTAATTACTATTAATCATTTAGCAAAATGTAGAACAACATTCATTAGACAGATGTCTAATTTTAGAATTTTGAATAATGTAAAGACATTTATACACATATTTACTTTCGGTACACATTTGCTTAGCAATTTTAAAAAATAAAATTAATCTAAGGTCTAAAACTATTTACTGATACATTATTTCACAGCTATATTTAGGTTAAAAAAAAGAACAGCTAAAATTTTCTTTTTCTCAAAAATCTAAAAAGTCATAATAAGTTGAGATCATATGGCTTACAGTAATAAATAAATTTAATGATTAGGACATATATAAATTACAAAAAAGAAACCTAATAGGACATGCTCATTTTAAAGAGATTTGACAAGCTATCAGCAGTAAAAAGAAACAAAAGTGGCTAAAAAGGGAATTTTCATAAATATTCTTTGTCACATGTTTTAAAAGGAGGGGAAAAAACCTATTCCTGTTTGATTTTTAAATCACTATCAGCTCAGGCTGTCCTCAACCATGTAAACTAGCTTCCATCCCCACTATTTTATTCAAACTACTCTGTTAAGGCTACCAATAGACTTCTTAAGTATTCGTTCAACAAATATTTATTGAGCAATGAACACAACAGACAAAAATTCTGCTCTCACAGAGCCTATCTTCTAATGGGAATGAAAGTGAAAACAAAAATAAGTAAATTGGTTGTATAAATCAAGTATAAAAATAGTGTATTAGTAGTGCTAAGTGCAAATATCTCCTAATTCCCTTGTTAACCAAACAAACCACAAACAAGGAAAGCTTGCACTGGCTTCAGTAAAGCCATGTACAACACTGCTGAATTCTCCTTTGAGTTATTCTCAGCTAACAAAATAATGGGTAACCTAAAAATAATCTCTATCTAGTAAGGAATTAGATTTAAATTCCGAAGTTACTACTTAGGTTGAAGTAAATATTCAAATTAATCAGAATGAGGGCAGCCATGGGAACAGCCAAGAATATCCTGCTGGTAGCAGTCAGTCTTTGCTTTGAGGCTACCAAAGTTTTTGTTACTGCTAAGGAAAATGGCACCTATGAATTATACAATTTTTGAGCTGAAAAAAACCTTAGAGATACCAGATGTCCTCTAGGAAGCTTTCCATGACCTCCACAAGAATATTTAAGCATTTCTTTCTCTTTATTCCAAAATTCCATAAAAATCAGGAATGATGTTCTTATTTATCTTTGTATTCCCAGAACCCGTCTTATGTCTGGTAGAAGAGTTTGACTAGACTTTTTACCAATGAAAGAACTGTTTTAGAAAAAATCAGTCTGGGAATTCCCTGGCAGTCCAGTGGTTAGGACTCTGCGCTTTCACTGCTGAGGGCCCAGGTTCAATCCCTGGTCAGGCAACTAAGATCCCGCAAGCACCACAGCACGGCCAAAAAAGAAAAAAAAAAATCAGTCTGACAACAATAAAACAAAGATTCAAAGTTTAAGGTTTGTAACTGCTGTGAAATTATTTGTATTATGTATAAGTACACTGCTCTCAACTAAGCAGGAAGCATACCCATTCATATTCAGTAAGTACTTATTAAGGTCCTACCCTGTGCAAGGTTATATTAAAATGTATACTTACATATATATTAGAATGTATATATAAAATGTGTAAGGCTGACATGGTCCCTACCATCACAGGAAATACATTCAAAGGGGGGAAAGATAATAAAAAAGAAAATAAACAATAATTTTAGATTGCAATAAGTTCCATTGACAGAAATTTGCAGGGCACATTGATAGAGACTATAGTGCTTTTATTGGATTCTCAAAGAGTACTTTATATAGGATGCACTGCAAGGGAAAGACAAGACCTTAAATAGATATTACAGGATATTATATAGTAGGTAAAGAGATTAGAAATCCAATTCAATTCAATTAACAATTTAATGAATATTACTATGTATTATGGTCGCAGCATGAATGAAATCCAATCTTAGCCCCTGAAGAGTATGAATTCTAATAAGGGAGAGACATGTATATACATCATCTTGACTGTGGAGAACACACAGGGTTTAGGGAATCACAGAGAAGAGCACTTAGATGACCTAAAGGTAGTTAGGAAATTTCCTAAAGGAAATGCTTAGAATAGGTAATAATAATGAAAATGCAAATAACATATTTTGAAGGAAGAGTTAACAGAACAAGATAATAGGATGTACATAGGAGGTTGAAAGAGGAGGAAGATATATTTCTAGCCTAGTGATTTGAAGAAGTCTAATAATTTGTCATTAGAGGAAAGGTGAAGGGGAATCAGTATTAATGAAAAAAAAAGATGAAAATTTTGAAAAGCTGAATTTATCATGACAATGGGATATCTATCCATTGGAACATTTTAAATAATCAACTAGAACATTAAAGAGGTTCTTTCATTGACTAGTAACAAATATTTGGGATTCACTAATACATACATAATGTATGTTTATGATGTCATGCAGCATGCCAGCAGAAATAAAGAGTTTGCAGAGAGAACAGAAGAGGCTCAAGAATAGAATAAGGATGAGATATAGTCACATGTAGTGGATATCAAAAGATAATGTGTCAGTAAAAGAGCACTCCAATACAGGGATGAACCAAGAAAGCCAAATGTCAGGGAAGCCAAGAGAGATGTGTGTTCAACAAGGACTGGTAGCCCATAATGTTAAATGATACAGACACTCCTATAAGGCGAAGCAGAAAAGCCCACTGAATACGGTAAAAGGACATAACTACTGGCTGTAAAGTTTCACCATGCCTAAGTCCTAGTTAATCACAACAAGGAACATAAAGACTATGAACCACATTCTCATAACGTCAACTTTATCATTTTATAAGCATACCTAATATTTATTAGAAAAAATGAACACTGTATATAAGCAAAAAAAAAAAGAGTAACAAATTAGCTATTCATTTCCAGCAAGAGACAACTTTTTAAATAATTTGTTTTCATATGGAAAAATTTCCAAGTTAAAAAATACTCAATAATACATATTAAAAAGAAAAGAATTCTTTTCACTGAGATATATGAACATGCATATAAAGTGATGTAACTTCTGAGATTTGCTTCCAAATAATTTAGGAAGTGAAGGAATAGGTGGGTATATATAATAAGATTGGCTATGAGTTGGAAATTTTTGAAGCTGGTGTTGATTACATGGGTGTTGACTATATTATTCTACTTTTGTACATGTTTGAAATTTCTTCTTAATAAAATATTTTATTACCTAACAGCAAAGAGAAACAAACATTTGTATTTATCCCAACTCTATAGCAAATAATGCTTACAAAGATCTGAAATTAACCTCAAACTGTCAAAAGGAAAGAAAACAGTAGAATTTTTATATGAAGGAAGGTTGAAAACCTGGCTTATAAAATCTACAAACAGATAAAGGGGAGAAAAAAAACCCAGCATAAACAAATTATAGAATCTAGCTCTGGTTTCAGGAAAATTTTAAATTATAAACTGTCATACACTAAAATTTTTAAATATTTAGAATCAAATCATGAAAAATGTTTTCCCCAGAAGGTTAAGATACATAATTTTTTCATAATACACATTATAGGATAATTAAATTACTCAAGGTAAAAGATCTGTGACAATCTTACATAGTGCCAGAGGTAGGAGCCTATACCTGTTAGAACTAAAATTGGCTTTAAGTTATTAATTCTGATATATTCGTCCCTGTTTCCTAATTTCCACTATACCAGTTTTTTCACCTACGTAACTTCAATTCATTCTTGAATTCTTCAGGTCTCCATTTAAATGTTACTTATTCCAGGAATCTGACCCTCAACTCCACACAGTAGGACAGAATGTCATACTGTATCCTCCCATGGAACCCTTTATTATCCCTATCATATTAACAGTTCATTTTAGCACCATGAAGGAAAGGACCATGTCTTTTAAAAACAAAAAAATTGAGATATAATTCACCTACCATAAAATTACCATTTTAAAGTGTAGTTTTGTTTTTAGTATTAATATATTCACAAGGTTGTATAACCATCACCACTAATTTCAGAACCTTTCATCACCCTAAAAGGAAACCCTGAACCCATTTTAGCAGCCACTCTCCACTCCCTCTTCCTCCTAGCCCCGACAACCACTAAACTACTTCCTGTCTCTGTGGATTTGCCCATTCTGGACATTTCATACAAATGGAATCATACAATATATGGCCTTTCATATCCAACTTTTTTCACTTAGCATAAGGTTTTCAAGGTACGTCCATGGTATAGCATGTATACACTTCATTACTTTTCTGGCTAAGTAATATTCCATTTTATGGATTATTCCATATTTTGTTTACCCATGCAATAGTTAATGGACATCTGGGTTATTTCCACTTTGGGGCTTTTATGAATAATGCTACTATGAATGCTCATATACAAATTTTGTATAAACATAAGATTTAAATTTTCTTGGGTATATACCTAAGTACGAAACTGCTGGGTCATATGATAACTCTGTTTAAGTTTTCAAAGAACTGCCAAATTGTTTTCCAAAGCAGCTGTACCACTTTACAATAACACAAGCAGTGTATGAGGGTTCCAATGTCTTCATATCCTCATCAACACTTTTCATCATCCATCTTTTTGATTAGTGCCATCCTAATGAGTGTGAAGTGGTATCTCATGTGATTTTGATATGCATTTCTCTGCTGGTTAATGATGTTGAGCACCTCTTCATGAATTATTGGCCATTTGTGTATCTTCTTTGGAAAAATGTCAATTCAGATCTGCTGCCCATTTTTAATTTAGGCTGTCTTTCTATTACTGAGTCATATATTCTTGATATACTCTGGGTACTAGACCTTTATCAGATGTATGATTTTCAAATATTTTCCCCATCCTGTGGGTTGTCTTTTCACTTTCTTAAGAGTGCCATTTGACACATAAGTTTTTCATTTTTTTTTTTAACATCTTTCCTGGAATATAATTGCCTTACACTGGTGTGCTACTTTTCTGCTTTATAACAAAGTGAATCAGTTATACATATACATATGTTCCCATATCTCTTCCCTCTTGCTTCTCCCTCCCTCCCCCCCTCCCTAACCCACCCCGCTAGGCGGACAGAAACCACCTAGCTGATCTCCCTGTGCTCTGTGGCTGCTTCCTATTAGCTATCAATTTTACGTTTGGTAGTGTATATATGTCCATGCCACTCTCTCAATTTGTCACAGCTTACGCCTCCCCCTCCCCATATCAAGTCCATGCTCTAGTAGGTCTGTGTCTTTATTCCCGTCTTACCCCTAGGTACTTCATGACCTTTTTTATTTTCTTTCTTAAGATTCCATACATATGTGTTAGCATGCGGTATTTGTTTTTCTCTTTCTGACTTACTTCACTCTGGATGACAGACTCTAGGTCCATCCACCTCACTACAAATAACTCAATTTCATTTCTTTTTATGGCTGAGTAATATTCCATTGTATATATGTGCCACATCTTCTTTACCCATTCACCTGTTGATGGACACTTAGGTTGCTTCCATGTCCTGGCTATTGTAAATAGAGCTGCAATGAACACTGTGGTGCATGACTCTTTGAATTATGGTTTTCTCAGGGTATATGCCCAGTAGTGGGATTGCTGGGTCGTATGGTAGTTCTATTTGTAGTTTTTTAAGGAACCTCTATACTGTTCTCCATAGTGGCTGTATCAATTTACATTCCCACCAAAAGTGCAAGAGGGTTCCCTTTTCTCCACACCCTCTCCAGCATTTACTGTTTCTAGTTTTGATGATGGCCGTTCTGACCGGTGTGAGATATCTCATTGCAGTTTTGATTTGCATTTCTCTAATGATTAATGATGTTGAGCATTCTTTCATGTGTTTGTTGGAAATCTGTATATCTTCTTTGGAGAAATGTCTATTTAGGTCTTCTGCCCAGTTTTGGATTGGGTTGTTTGTTTCTTTGTTGTTGAGCTGCATGAGCTGCTTGTAAATTTTGGAGATTAATCCTTTGTCAGTTGCTTCATTTGCAAATATTTTCTCCCATTCTGAGGGTTGTCCTCTGGTCTTGTTTATGGTTTCCTTTGCTGTGCAAAAGCTTTAAAGTTTCATTAGGGCCCATTTATTTTTGTTTTTATTTCCATTTCTCTGGGAGGTGGGTCAAAAAGGATCCTGCTGTGATTTATGTCATAGAGCGTTCTGCCTATGTTTTCCTCTAAAAGTTTGATAGTGTCTGGCCTAACACTTAGGTCTTTAATCCATTTTGAGTTTATTTTTGTGTATGGTGTTAGGGAGTGTTCTGATTTCATACTTCTACATGTACCTGTCCAATGATCCCAGCACCACTTATTGAAGAGGCTGTCTTTTCTCCACTGTATATTCTTGCCTCCTTTATCAAAGATAAAGGCCATATGCATGTTGGTTTATCTCTGGGCTTTCTCTCCTGTTCCATTGAACTATATTTCTGTTTTTGTGCCAGTACCATACTGTCTTGATTATTGTAGCTTTGCAGTATAGTCTGAAGTCAGGGAGCCTGATTCCTCCAGCTCTGTATTTCTTTCTCAAGACTGCTTTGGCTTTTCAGGGCTTTTTCCATTTCCATACAAATTGTGAAATTTTTTGTTCTAGTTCTGTGAAAAATGCCAGTGGTAGTTTGATAGGGATTGCATTGAATCTGTAGATTGCTTTGGGTAGTAGAGTCATTTTCACAATGTTGATTCTTCCAATCCAAGAACATGGTATATCTCTCCATCTATTTGTATCATCTTTAATTCCTTTCATCAGTGTCTTATAATTTTCTACATACAGGTCTTTTGTCTCCTTAGGTAGGTTTATTCCTAGACATTTCATTCTTTCTGTTGCAATGGTAAATGGGAATGTTTTCTTAATTTCACTTTCAGATTTTTCATCATTAGTGTATAAGAATGCAAGAGATTTCTGTGCATTAATTTTGTATCCTGCTACTTTGCCAAATTCATTGATTACCTCTAGCAGTTTTCTGGTAGCATCTTTAGGATTCTCTATGTATAGTATCACATCACCTGCAAACAGTGACAGCTTTACTACTTCTTTTCCGATTTGGATTTCTTTTATTTCTTTTTCTTCTCTGATTGCTGTGGCTAAAACTTCCAAAACTACGTTGAATAAGAGTGGTGAGAGTCGGCAATCTTGTCTTGTTCCTGATCTTAGTGGAAATGGTTTCAGTTTTTCACCGTTGAGGACAATGTTGGCTGTGGGTTTGTCATATATGGCCTTTATTATGTTGAGGAAAGTTCCCTCTATGCCTACTTTCTGCAGGGTTTTTATCATAAATGGGTGTTGAATTTTGTCGAAAGCTTTCTCTGCATCTATTGAGATGACCATATGGTTTTTATCCTTCAATTTGTTAATATGGTGTATCATGTTGATTGATTTGCGTATATTGAAGAATCATTGCATTCCTGGGAAAAACCCCACTTGATCATGGTGTATGATCCTTTTAATGTGCTGTTGGATTCTGTTTGCTAGTATTTTGTTGAGGATTTTTGCATCTATGTTCATCAGTGATATTGGTTTGTAGTTTTCTCTCTTTGTGACATCCTTGTCTGGTTTTGGTATCAGGGTGATGGTAGCTTCGTAGAATGAGTTTGGGAGTGTTCCTCCCTCTGCTGTATTTTGGAAGAGTTTGAGAAGGATAGGTGTTAGCTCTTTTCTAACTGTTTGATAGAATTCACCTGTGAAGCCATCTGGGCCTGGGCTTTTGTTTGTTTGAAGATTTTTAATCACAGTTTCAATTTTAGTGCTTGTGAATGGTCTGTTCATATTTTCTATTTCTTCCTGGTTCAGTCTTGGCAGGTTGTGCATTTCTAAGAATTTGTCCATTTCTTCCAGGTTGTCCAATTTAATGGCATAGAGTTGCTTGTAGTAATTTCTCATGATCCTTTGTATTTCTGCAGTGTCAGTTGTTACTTCTCCTTTTTCATTTCTAATTCTATTGATTTGAGTCTTCTCCCTTTTTTTCTTGATGAGTCTGGCTAATGGTTTATCAATTTTGTTTATCTTCTCAAAGAACCAGCTTTTAGTTTTATTGATCTTTGCTATTGTTTCCTTCATTTCTTTTTAATTTATTTCTGATCTGATCTTTATGATTTCTTTCCCTCTGCTAACTTTGGGGGTTTTTTGTTCTTCTTTCTCTAATTGCTCTAGGTGCAAGGTTAGGTTGTTTGAGATGTTTCCTGTTTCTTAAGGTAGGATTGTATGGCTATAAACTTCCCTCTTAGAACTGCTTTTGCTGCATCCCATAGGTTTTGGGTCGTCGTGTCTCCATTGTCATTTGTTTCTAGGTATTTTTGATTTCTTCAGTGATCACTTCGTTTTTAAGTAGTATATTGTCTAGCCTCCATGTGTTTGTATTTTTTACAGATCTTTTCCTGTAATTGATATCTAGTCTCATAGCGTTGTGGTCGGAAAAGATACTTGATACAATTTCAATTTTCTTGTACTTACCAAGGCTTGGTTCATGACCCAAGATATGATCGATCCTGGAGAATGTTCCACGAGCAATTGAGAAGAATATGTATTCTGTTGTTTTTGCATGGAATGTCCTATAAATATTAAGTCCATCTTGTTTAATGTATCATTTAAAGCCTGTGTTTCCTTATTTATTTTCATTTTGGATGATCTGTCCACTGGTGAAATTGGGGTGTTAAACTCCCCTACTATGATTGTGTTACTGTCGATTTCCCCTTTTATGGCTGCTAGTATTTGCCTTATGTATTGAGGTGCTCCTATGTTGGGTGCATAAATATTTACAGTTGTTTTATCTTCTTCTTGGATCGATCCCTTGATAATTATGTAGTGTCCTTCTTTGTCTCTTGTAATAGTCTTTATTTTAAAGTCTATTTTGAAGTTTTTAATTTTGATGAGGTCCAATTTATCCATTTTTCATTGGTTGCTTGTGCATTTGGTATCAAATCTGAAATACCACTGCCCAATCCAAGATCACAAAGATTTATGCATTTTCTTCCAAGAGATTTATAGTTTTAGCTTTTATGTTTAGGTCTTTAATCCATTTTGAGTTATTTTTTGTACACAGTATGAGGTAGGGGTCTAAATTGATTCTTCTGCATGTGGAAATCCAGTTGTACAAGCATCATTTGTTGAAGACTATTCTCGTGCAGTGAATGGTCTTGCTACATCTGTCAAAAATTTACCAGAGTTGTATAAGTTTCTCAACTCTCAGCTCTCTCCCATTGATCTACGACTACCCTCCATGTCTCTTTTTGACTACACCACCTAGCACAGAACCTGAAATATGAAAGCACTCAGTATAGATTTGGTAGGTGACTAAATCCCTTGTCAATAATAAAATGATTAAAGTGTGAATTGAGCAATACCTTAGGGAGCATTATCCTAACCCAGTATTTAAAAAGCAAGAAACTGAGGCCTAAGAGAGGTCACCTGACTAGCTCAAAGGCAGAGAACAAATTACCTAAGAGCCAGAGGCAGGACCTGAATTCAGCTTTCCTAACGTCTGGTGCAGGGCTCTTTCCATAATATCATGTGGCTTTCTCAACTAAACTGAATTGCCTTAACATCTGCCAATGTGTCTGCCTATGAGAACCAGCATGTATATTAGAGACAGGCACGTATCCTAATACTTAATCATAGGGGAACTCTTCATAAGTATAATTCACCAAAAAGCCTTACAATCAAAATGGGCCAGGAAATCATTAATATACCACTAAATGCAATGTTTCCCTCCAGACAACTGTCTTCTAACTTCACTTTCAGCTCAAGAATACAGCTAGTCATACTTTCAGTCCTTAGATTATTCTAAATAGAAGAAAACCATTTGTGCAACAGTAAAAATAATAAAGCAATCAGGCACCTAGTCCTATTGCCCTGCTCTCCTTACCATTTTCCACCATCACTGTGATGCTTCACTCACTACTAACTGTTTTAAAGAATGTAGAAATAGAGCCATCATCATAAATGTAACTTTCCTCTACTGTCCAGCAATTAGTCTGCCTCTTTCCAAAAACCAGAGAAATTTTACAGCAGCAGAACAGAAAAATAAAGGGAAACAAGCAACTACAGGAGAAGCCTTCTAAAAGATATATAGAGGATGTATGATTTAGAGGTAAATGGAAGACACTAAGTGTTCAAACTTAATACTACATTTATGCATACAAGTAAGGGAAATGCTGCCCATGCAAATGTTGTGTATACAATATGTATGAGCAGATCATGAATTTTCCTGTAGTCAAGAATATATTCGGCCTTCAGTTTAAACTACCTCTTCTCAAAATCTTCCCAAGTCACCCAAGCACAATTAACTTGTCCTTCCATAGTGCACCCACTCTTCCTTCTACAGACTCCATAACTGTAATGATTATAGCGTATTTTATTTTATTTATTTATTTATTTTGCGGTACGCGGGCCTCTCCCGTTGCGGAGCACAGGCTCCGGACGCGCAGGCCTTGCTGCCATGGCTCACGGGCCCAGCCGCTCTGCGGCATGTGGGATCTTCCCGGATTGGGGCACGAACCCGTGTCCCCTGCATCAGCAGGCGGACTCTCAACCACTGCGCCACCAGGGAAGCCCCGAATATAGCGTATTTTAATAGTTACCTCACAAGTTTGTCTCCCTTCTAAACCATCATCTCACTGTGGGCAGAAACCATGTGTTTTTAGTGTTGTGTTCAGCGTAGAATTTAGCATAGCCCTGGCACATAGCAAGCACTTTATATTTCTTTGCCGAATGAACATTTTCAAAATGTTTTGTAACACTGAACATACCTGTTCAAAAGTATCAATAACAAGAAATGTATTCATTCTTGCTGTGATAATTCCCAAATGTTATAGTTCACATATATACAGTTGTCATATTGTATATACACTTAGAGTACACATACTTAGGTAGTATATGTCATACACTTCCTTACTCTAAGTACAAACTTCAAAGTTGGCCAATCTGCTAAAAACAAACAAATCTAATTCAATATGTTTAGAGCTGAATGTTGTAGTGTTCACCATCTCTGCTAATAATGCAATTTTATACTCCTAGCCAAAAACACAATAAAAAGTTCAAGACTAATCAACCACAAGCAGCAGGATCTAAGCGGTGTCTTACGAAGGAGATGGGGAACCCTCTCTATAGAAACATGTAAAGGAATTCCTGAGGGCAAGATATTTTATGTTCACCAAAAAGAATTATAGATTAAACAAAAAAAAACAAAATGACTGTCAAATACTGGTCTACTGGTAAATGTAAAAGCTTTGGAGTCTGAAAGTCCTGCTTTTAAGATGTGCCTAGGGCTTCCCTGGGGCGCAGTGGTTAAGAGTCCGCCTGCAAATGCAGGGGACACGGGTTCGTGCCCCGGTCCAGGAAGATCCCACATGCCATGGAGCGGCTAGGTCCATGAGCCATGGAGCGGCTAGGCCCGTGAGCCATGGCCACTGAGCCTGTGTGTCCGGAGCCTGTGCTCCACAACGGGAGAAGCCACAACAGTGAGAGGCCCACTTACTGCAAAAAAAAAAAAAAAAAGATGTGCCTCTGATGTGACCTCTTTAGGAAGGTCACTTCACCTGTCTGTGCCTCTTTCAGTTCCTCTTTTGTAAAATGTGAATAAGAATGCCTATCTCACAAAGCTCCCTTTGGGGATCAAATGATACTGTATAAAGGACCTGGCACAGATGCTCAGACACTAGCATGTAACAGTGTTCGTTCCCTTCCTACCTGGCAACATGTTGTCACTTAAGGAGCAGAGTCAGAAAACTCTCTTGGCTGAAAATATTTCTCCCAACAGATGTCAGTCAATGTTTCAAGTTTCACCAAAAGGAAATTCTGTTTGGATTTTCAAAAGCCCCAATTAAATGTTAAAAAATCTGTCACTTAATGTATCTATTTGGCTTTCAAAGGTAACCTGTCAAGGCCCTAAAGTACTGGGGGATTTCTTTTGATAAAGATAAAACAGGGAAAGGCCTATCTATGGAGGATAACTCCTAAATGAGGAGGTTGAAGAAACAAGGAAAAAGCAGTGAAAGGGTCCTAGAGAAAAACTTTTTCTACTTTATAATATTACAATCAGTCTTATCTAACTACATACCACTACATATACTCATAGAAAATCCATAAATTCATCAGTAAACTTGCATGCCAATTTAAGGTTATATTATTAAGAGGTGAAATTTCTGTTATTAAAACAAAAAAGATAAGTCCCAAACCACAATTTAATGATGTATTTCTGACCACTATTACCAAAGAAAAGATGTAGTCTGGGATAAACTATTGGCTCTATGTTCCTGCAAACTGTCAACTGTGTGCTCACAGTGTGAATTTTGATAAAATCATAGTACAGATGGCATGATAGCTCAGTCATATAAATTATTAATAAATTTACATAAAGAAAAAACTCAAAACCATTCCATTATCTTTACAGACCTGACCAAGACAATGTAATGTCCCAACTTACACTTCAAATTTATTCCTATTATGAAGGTGCAACCACTACCACTTTTTTTTCCAAGTCCAGCCCAAATTCTCAGTCACTCACCCGCCCTCCATCTTATGAATCCTGTGCTTCCTCTCCGCCCGTGGCCTCCACCAAAGGGACTCTATAAAGTAAATGTGGAGAATTATTGCCAAAAGTGAAAGAATTAGAGATACTTAAAGTCCTAGAAAGGCTAATAAACCTTTGATTCATTAACTTAGAGAGGAGAAAGTAAATCCACAAGCTAGAGGATAGAAATATATTATACTCCAATTCTAAAATGTCAAAATATGTCTAAGATTCAAAATGTCTGAAACAGAACTTTTCAAAATCCAGCAAACCGAATTTAGTATTATTTGTGGATGAAGATATAAATGATATTTCTGCCTTCCTGGGCTCACAGAAAAACTCATCCTTATCAATGAAATCAGAGAAAAGAAAAATAAAGATTTGAATAAAAACAATTAAGAATTGCATTTTAAAGATCATATACATACAAAGAATATTAAAGGTTCTCTTTTCTTCTACTCTTAGCATTTTTATGCTACATCTATAAACCTAACATTTGCATCCATCTTCTTGTCTCTTGATAGAGTGAAGAAAGCACCTCTAATCAGAATGCCTGCAATCCTGCTCTTCTTCCTACATTTCTCTTCATAATTAATCACATATCCTCCATCAATGAAGACAAAAATCACTAATGCATCTGCAATTTTCCTCCATTACCCCATATGCAAAATTTATGCTGTCAAAATAATGACAATGATGACAACAGGTTAAACACATCACTTTTTATGTTAGAGGCACAGTGCTAAATGCTTTCCATAAATTATTTAATTCTCAAAACCACTGTATAAGATAGCGCTATGGACTGTTTGTGCCCCCGCCACAAATTCATATGTTGAAAGCCTAACCCCCAGTGTGATGGGGCCTTTGGGAAGAAATTAGGTTTAGATGGGGTCACAAGGGTGGGGCCCTCATGATGGCATTAGTACCCTTATAAGAAAAGACATCCAAGAGCTTGTTGTGTCTCTTTCCACCTAGTGAGAACACAACGAAAAGGTACTACCTGCAAGCCAGGAAGAATGTCCTCACCAGAACCCAAAAATGCTGAAACCATGCTCTCAGACTTCACAGCCTCCAGAACTGTGAGAAATAACTTTCTGTCATTTAAGCTGCCCCGTCTATGATATTTTGTTATGGCAGCCCAAGCTAATTCCCCATTTTACGACTGAGAAAACTATGGCTTAAATAGGCTAAATAACTTTCCTACAGAGGATCCAGGCTACAGTGGTAGAGTCGGGATTTAAACCTGGCTTTTAACTCATACTGTTCCACTAATGTCTCTACAATATTGAGTTCCTAATAAGTAACCAACTATGTTATGTGCAAGAGATCAAAATAAAGTTGCCTTTAAAAACTCATACATCTAATCATATATTATAAACAAACATATGGACTGCCAAAGTGTGAATTTCTCCAGGTTTGGTACCCAAGAAATGTTTATTGAAATAAACAGAAAAAATATCAAACAATAATACAATGTGTTGAGTGTTGTATGAGTAGGTCAAATAAAGTAACACAAAGGTTTCCAGAAGGAAGCAATTAATTCCAGGGGTGAGTAAGACAACTATTATAAGATAGGTAGAGTATGAAAAAGGCCATAAGTAAATGAAAGGCGGTCAGAACAGGGTATAATTAATTATATTTGGTGGGAATTTATCAGGGATTACTAGTAGATGTTACATATAAGCTGTCTCTTCAAAGATGAATAGAGTATCACTTTTGGAATAAGAGATCATTCTAGGTTGAATGGACTATATGGACAAAAACATGGAGTTTGAAAATGTAGCTGCCTGTTCCTTTTTGATCCCATATTCAACACTGTAGTTTACAGTATAAAATATCTTAACAGATGCCCCTGTCTCTCATAGCTTCCTTTTTCAAACCACTCTACAGAAAGTATAAAAGTAATCATCCTAAAACACAGATCAGATTGGCTCCTTGTTCAAAAACATTCGATAGTCCTACTCTGCCTACAAGATACTATTTAAATTCCTCAGACTAGAATGTTAGGTCTCTCACAATCTGTCCCTGTTTTTCCTTTCCTTCCCAATTCACCTTGAGTCATGATTCCTCTACACTGAAGCTACACCGGATTGTTTGCTGCTCTTAAACAGGCCCTGTTAAAATGTCCCCCACTGGACCATGGCACATCTTCAAGACCCATGTAAAAGAACAACTTTGGAAATATAACTTTGCCTATTGTCTCACTTATTACTCTCTGTCTTATGTTAGTTACATTCCTACATGTATGTCTCTATTAAAGACTACAAGCTCTTTGAGAGATGACTCCTACCCTACAGAGTTATTTAAAAAAAAAATTGAATCAAATCTTTGAGTCTATATGTCCAGGTACTATATAAGGAGCTGAACGTTAAAATGCAATATCATAAGAGCACTACTAGACAAATACACAGAGTATTACGACAGTCACCCAACTCAGCCTGCAGAGGTGCAGAACAGCTTCCCACAGAACATGACTAACTGATTCTTAAAAGATGAATATGAAGAAGACATAGGTAAAACATACACACACAGGT
The DNA here is from genome assembly GCF_963924675.1 of Phocoena phocoena. Lineage (NCBI taxonomy): Eukaryota > Metazoa > Chordata > Mammalia > Artiodactyla > Phocoenidae > Phocoena > Phocoena phocoena. The sequence continues at coordinate 159,587,170 of NC_089219.1, forward strand.
ATGAAACAGTGCCACGTGTTAGAAGAAATTCAATGTTGCTAGAATGTAAAATATGGAGCCAGAAGTGGCTAAGTTATAAAGCTGTAGAGACAAAAGGCTGCATACAGTGTGTTGAGAAACATTTTATGCTGTGGGCCAGTGGTTTAGCATTAGTAAAAAGCCCCAATTCATACTGTGCCAAAACCAGGTGTAAGTTATACTGTAAGACATTTAAAAAATTGAATTAAACAGGTGGTACTGATATTTGCAAGTCTCAAAAGTCAAACAGATTAAAAAGGTATACAGTAAAGAGTCTCATCACACCTCTGTCATCTGCCCAGTTCATACCCTACTTCCTGGGGAAAAGTGTTAGTTTCTTCTTTTTCCTTCCAGAGTTCCTTATGCCAATAGAGCAAATAAATCTAGTTCCCCTCCTTTACACAAAAACTGCTGTATAATATGTTCTGCACCTTACTCTTTTCCTTTTTACTTGCAACGATTTTTCCATGATTTTCCAAATAAATACTATTCTTCCTATTCTTCTTCAACTGCATAATATTCCATTATACTGCTGTATCATTATTTACTTAACCTATCCACTATTAATGGACATTTGAGCTTTTGTTTCACTCTACTACGATATATTGTTTTGGTTGACACATATGAAGAAAATCTAGCCTTATGCAGATATGACTAGAAAAAGGGAGAAAAACGTTAATAAAGTTTTCAGATTATTGTGGATAATCTCCAAATCTTTTGCTATTACACACAATATTTGTATGAATAACCCTGTACATACATCATTACAAAATTTGAAAATATACCTGAAGGATACATTCCCGAAATGGGAATATACATTTGTAATTTTGATATATATTATCAAATTGTCCCCAGAGAAACAGAACCAGTATAGATTTCCCACCAGCAATGAATAAGCAGTGACACTGCCTGGTTCCTCAGAGGATCCTAGGGCAATCTACCTTTTAAAATCGTAATCAAGGAAGAAGAATCCAGAAGAAGCATGACATAAACAATCAAACAGGTCAAGAAAAAAACAGGAATTATGAGGTTTTGGAGTACAAGCAAGAAGACATGATTGGTCTCTAGTGTCAAATATTACCAGAGAGATCTAATAATTAAATAATAAACTAAACTATAAAACTTAAATAATTAAAGCAGTATGGTTAGCCATGCAAAAAATAGAACAAATCAAGACAGAATAAAAAACATACAGTAATGAAGAATAAAGGCAATTAAGAATAAAACAAAGATAATACTATTCCCCACGAAAAGGAATCAGAGCTCCCTGGAGAAATTGGTTGATTCTAGAGCTGGGAAACTATATGATGAGCCTGGAATATTTTATTGTGTCAGAAAGTCTTCACAAATTGATGGGAACATGTCAAAAAAATATAGAGCTAGCTTTTCAGGGCTTACATGGGCCAAATCTAGGATAATTTGAGCACTTCAGAATTAATAATGATGGGAAAAGACTATAATCCATTGAATAAATTAGCATAAAAATAGGAGTACTTTTTTGAATAAAAGTTCTCATGAAGGAGAACCTTTTTTTGTAGTGAAAAGTCAATTAAAATTAAAAAGGAACAACTAAATTAGAAAATCACCATGAATAACAAACAGCTGGCTCAAACAAGAACAATAATTGGATGCTGAAACTCGTGGGCCAAAGTTTGACGAGCAACCAGATATTTATATGGTCACAAAGTATCACACCACAGGACTTCCCTGGTGGCACAGTGGTTAAGAATCCACCTGTCAATGCAGGGGGCACAGGTTCGAGCCCTGGTTCGGGAAGATCCCACATGCCGCGGAGCAACTAAGCCAATGCGCCACAACTACTGAACCTGCGCCCTAGAGGCCACGAGCCACAACTGCTGAGTCTGTGTGCCTAGAGCTCATGCTCCACAACAACAGAAGCCACCACAGTGAGAAACCCGCACACCTCAACAAACAGTAGGCTCGGTTCGCCGCAGCTAGAGAAAGCCTGCCCGCAGCAACAAAAAGCCAGCGGAGCCAAAAGTAAATAATCAATAATTAAAAAAAGGTATCACACCACAAGATTCTTATTAATTACAGAGGGAATAATAATAACCTTACAATGGAGAAGAATCTTGGTAGACACCATTGTAACCAGTGATCAAAGTTAACATCACCAGGATTGGGACGAAGCAATATCATGTGCTTCCTGATTAAAGTAGACTAAAGAGACATGACAACTGATGTATCAGTTGCACGACCAGACATCATGATGTCACATAATGACTCTTGCATGATGATCCAAGATTTTTTTGGAGAGGGAGGGCTTATAAAGGTTATTATTGACAATATCTGGATGACAGCATTGTGTCAATGTTAATTTCTTAATTTTGATAACTATACTTCAATTATGTAAGATAACGTCCTACTTTTAAGAAACACACACTTAAGTATATAAAGGTAAAAGGGTCATCATGTCTCAAACGGTTCAGAAAATCTATGTATTTGAACCTAAGTATCTTTAAATATATTTAAAATATTTCTATATATTTTAAATATCATATATTGATGGGGAAGGAGGAACAAAGCACTGAGACAGAGAGGAAATGACAGGGAGGATAAGGAGAGAAAAAAGAAATGCAAATGTGGAAAATGTTAACATTTGAGGAATGAGAATATGGACTTCTCTGTACATCCGCCTCCGTCAAATGTCTGTTCATATTCCTTGTCCATTTTTCTATTTATCTTTTTCTTAATGTTTTATGGACACACACTATAATAAAAATGTTAATCCTTATTTTTTTCCCCAATATGTGATGGTTTTTGTTATAGAGAAGATTCAGTTTTTACAAAATCAAAACTTTAAAAATTCTTAATGCTACAATAATGATGATGTTTGGGTGATGTGGTTATGGATGCTTTATTTGTTTTAAGTTTTTTTAACTTATCTGTATTTCACAAATCTTTACTAAGCACCTATTAATTTTTTAATGAAAAAAGGGTTATACTTTTATATTCCTTAAGCAAAATCCCAGCAGAACTCTTCATAGAACCTGATTCTAAAAATCAAATGGATTTATTTAACAATTTCTCTCTTAATAACCTTTGGAGACAAGAAGAGCTAAGCCAATAGTGAAGAAGAGTAAAAAGAGTTTGAGACTTGCCTTAGAGAGATCAGTACTTGTTGTAAAGTGGTATTGGTACAGGAATGAAAAAGCAGGCTAAAAGAGAGTAGAGAGAGCCCGGAAGCAAACCCACATATAAAAACAACAATATGATGGATTACTCAACAAATGAGATTGAGGCTATTATTATACTTTTAGAAACATAATGAGATTAGAACCCCTTCTTAACACCTCCCCACACACACACACAAAACATAACATCCTCAAGGTGGAATAAAGAAGAACTAAATGTGAAATAACTTTTAGATATCTTATTAAAAAATGTAAGACACTCTGGTAGTGAGGCTCCAAGACAGCCTTCAGTGATCCTCTCACACTGGTATTCCAGTCTCAGTATGGTCTCCTCCCACAATGAACAGGCTGACTGACAGTCTGTGACTTCAAAGCCTAGATCAAAGAAGACATTAGTTTCCACTCTGATCTCCTGGCTCACTCATTCAGGGGAAGTCAGCCTCCAAATTATGATAACACTCAAGTGGCCCTAGTAAAGGATCACATCAAGAGGAACTGAGTCCTCCAACCAACAGCCTACACCAACTCACTGGCCATTTGAGTAGGTTATCTTTAAAAGCAAGTCCTCCAGCCTTAATTAAACCTACAGATGATTGAAGCCCTGACTGACATGTTGACTGCAACCTCATAAGAGACCAAGATCATAACCAAACAAACACCCTGCTCCCAGAAATGAAAAGAAATAATAAATATTTATTGTTTCTTTTAACCAAATAGGTTTTTCTGATAATTTGTTATACAGCAATAGACAATAAATAAAGACTATTGTTATAACCTCAATGTAGGAAAGGAAGTTCTTAAAAATTATAAGAACTATAAGAATTATAAGAAGCAAAATTATAAAGGAAAAGATTGACAAATGTATCTATATTGAAAATGAAAGGCTTTGGTACAAAACAGTTAGTACTCATACAACTAAAAGGACAAGCCACAAACTAAAAGAAAATATTTATAATTCAAATAACAAATAATGAATATCAATTCTTGAAAACTTCCTACAAATCAACAAGGACAAACCATCTAATACAAAAAAGGGAGTGGGGCAAAGAGTAGAAAATGCAATTTATAAAAGAAATTATGTAGCAATAAACATATGAAAAGAACTAGAAACCCCATTAATAACCAGAGAAATTCAAATTTAAAACACCAAAATACCAATTCTCACACATCAGAATGACAAAACTTATGTGTGACAAGAAGAAAAGTCTCACAAACTGCTGGTGGAAGTAAAGTGTTAACAACCACTTCAGAAAACAATATACAAAATCTAGTAAAGGTGAAGGCAGAGCATACCCTATGACCAAGCAATTTTCTATTTGCAATAAAAATTTCACATATACATAGGGAACGTACAAAAACATTCGTTGCAGCACTGCTTGTAATAGGTAAAAAACTGGCAACCACTTAAAGCTCTTCAACAGAACAGTTTTAAAAAGCGTGGTTTATTCATGCAAAACCACGCAGCAGTGAAAATGAAGAAATCAGAACTCCGTGTATCAATATAAATACACCTTAAAAACATAACACTAAAAAAAGGTTTATAGGGCTTCCCTGGTGGCGCAGTGGTTGAGAGTCCGCCTGCCGATGCAGGGGACACGGGTTCGTGCCCCGGTCTGGGAAGATCCCACATGCCGCGGAGTGGCTGAGCCCATGAGCCATGGCCGCTGAGCCTGCACGTCTGGAGCCTGTGCTCCGCAGTGGGAGAGACCACAGCAGTGAGAGGCCTGCGTACTGCAAAAAAAAAAAAAAAAAAAAAAAAAAAAAAAAAAGGTTTATAAAAGCTATCAGCTGACTTTTCAGCAGAAACTGCAGACCAGAAGAGAGTGGCACAATATATTTAGAGTGATGAAAGGGAAAAACCTACAACCAAGAATGTTCTACTCAGCAAGGCTCTCATTCAGATTTGATGAAGAAATCAAAACCTTTACAGACAAGCAAAAGCTAAAAGAATTCGGCACCACCAAAACCACCTTTACAGCAAATGTTAAAGGAACTTCTCTACATGAAAAAGAAAAGGCCATAACTAGGAATAAGGAAATTACGAAATAAAAAACATCACCAGTAAAGGGAAACATACAATAAAGGTAGGAAATCATGAACACACACAAAGCTAGTAGGGAGGTTAAAAGACAAAAGTAGTAAAATCATCTCTATCCACAATAAGAGATACACAGAACAATTAGATGAAAAATACAGTGTCAAAAACAGTAACTGTGAGGGAAGGAGAGTACAAATGTAAGGTTGTTAAAATGTATTAGAAAGTGAGAGATCAGTAACTTAAAACAACCAAGTATATATAGAGAGTGCCCGACAAAAACCTCATGGTAACCACAAACAATTCACTTTGTTATAAAGCAGAAACTAACACACCACTGTAAAGCAATTATACTCCAATAAAGATGTTATTTTTAAAAAAAAGAAACCTGTAACAGATATACACACAAAAAAGAAAAGGGAATCCAAACATAACACTAAATAAAGACACTCATCAAATCACAAGAAGAGAACAAAAGAAGAACGGGGGGAGACCTACAAAAACAAATTCAAAACAATTTAAAAAATGGCAACAAGAACATACATACTGATAATTACCTTAAATGTAAATGAACGAACTAAATGCTCCAGCCAGAAGTCTTGGACTGACTGAATGGATACAAAAACAAGACCCACATATATGCTGCCTACAAAAGACGCACTCCAGATCTAGAGACACATAGAGACTGAAAGTGAGGGGATGGAGAAAGGTATTCCAGGCAAATGGAAATCAAAAGAAAACTGGAGTAGCAATACTCATATCAGACAAAATAGACTTTAAAACAAAGACTGTTACAAGAGACAAAGATGGACACTCATCCATCTATGATCAAGGGATCAATCCAAGAAGAAGATATAACAATTATAAAATACATGCACCCAGCATAGGAGCATCTCAATATATAAAGAAAATGTTAATAGACGTAAAAGGAGAAGTCGACAGTAATACAATAATAGTAGGGGACTTTAATGCCCCACTTACCATCAATTGACAGATCATCCAGACAGAAAATCAATAAGGAAACACCGACCTTAAGTAACACATTAGACCAAATGTACTTAATTGATATATAGAGAGAGCATTCCACCTGAAAGCAGAATACACATTCTTTTCAAGTGCACATGGAACATTCTCCAGGACAGATCACATGCTAGGCCACAAAACAAGCCTTGGTGAATTTAAGGAAATTGAAATCATATCAAGCATCTTTCCCGACCACCAGGTTGTAGGACTAGAAATCAACTACAAGAAAAATACTGCAAAAAAACACAAACACGTGGAGGCTAAACAATATGTTACTAAACAACCAATGGATCACTGCAGAAATCAAAGAGGAAATCAAAAAGTACCTAGAGACAAATGAAAACACAATGGGACACGGCAAAAGCAATTCTAAGAAGGAAGTTTATAGCAATACAAGCTTGCCTCAGGAAACAAGAAAAATATCAAATAAACAACCTAACCTAAAGCAACTACAGAAAGAAAAACAAAACCCAAAGTTAGTAGAAGGAAAAAAATCATAAAGATCAGAGCAGAAATAAATGAAATAGAGACTAAAAAAACAACAGAAAAGATCAATGAAACCAAAAGCTGGTTCTGTGAAAAGGTAAACAAAATTGATAAAACTTTAACCAGAGTCATCAAGAAAAAAAAGAGACAGGGCCCAAATCAATCAAAATAGAAATGAAAAAGGAGAAGTTATAAACGACGCCATAGAAATACAGAAATACATCATAAGAGACTACTCCAAGCAACTACACACCAATAAAATGGACAACCTAGAAGAAATGGACAAATTCTTAGCAAGGTACAGTCTCCCAAGACTGAATCAGGAAGGAACAGAAAATATGAACAGACCAATTAACAGTAATGCAATTACATCAGTAATTTAAAAACTCCCCAAACAAACAAAAGTCCAGGACCAGATGGCTTCACAGGTAAACTCTACCAAACATTTAGAGAAGCATTAACACCTATCCTCCTGAAACTATTCCAAAAAATGGCAGAGGAAGGAAAACTTCCAACCTCATTCTATGAAGCCACCATGAACCTAATACCAAAACCAGACAAAGATATCACAATAGAAGAAAATTACAGGCCAATATCACTGATGAACATAGATGTAAAAATCTTCAACAAAATACTAGCAAACAGAATCCAAAAATACCTTAAAAAGATCACACGCCATGTCAAATGGGATTTGTCCCAGGGACGCAAGGATTTTTCAATATCAGCAAGTCAATGTAATACACCACATTAACAAATTGAAGAATGAAGCAACCTAAACATCCATCGACAGATAAATGGATAAAGAGATGTAGTACATATATACAATGGAATGTTACTCAGCCTTTAAAATGAATAAGATAACGCCATTTGCAATAACATGGATGGACCTGGAGATTATCATTCTAAGTGAAGTAAGTCAGACAGAGAAAAACAAATATCATATGATATTGCTTATATGAGGAATCTAAAACAAAAATGATATAAACAAACTTATCTACAATACAGAAACAGACTCACAAACTTAGAGAACAAACTTACGGTTACTAGGGGGGAAGGGTGCGTGGGGAGGAACAGATTGGAAGTTTGGGATTGACATGTACACACTGCTATATTTAAAATAGATAACCAACAAGGACTTACTGTATAGCACAGGGAACTCTGCTCAATACTCTGTAATAACCTAAATGGGAAAAGAATTTGAAAAAGAATCGATACATGTATATGTATAACTGAATCACTTTGCTGTACACCTAAAACTAACACAACACTGTTAATCATCTCTACTCCAATATAAATTTTTTTTTAAAAAATTGAAGAATGAAAACCGTATGATCACCTAAATAGATGCAGAAAAGCTTTTGATAAAATTCAACATCCATTTATGATAAAAAGTCTCCAGAAAGTGGGCATAGAGCAAACATACCTCCATATAATAAAGCCCATATATGACAAACCTACAGCTAACATCATACTCAATGGTGAAAAGATAAGACAAGGAAGCCCACTCTCACCACTTTTTTTCAACACAGTTTTGGAAGTCCTAGCCACAGCAATCAGATGAGAATAAGAAATAAAAGGAATCCAAATTGGAAACAAAGAAGTAAAACTGTCACTATTTGCAGATGACATAATACTGTACACAGAAAATCCTCAAGTAGCCACCAAAAAACTACTAGAGCTCTAAAAACTACTAATAAATTAGATAAAGTTGCGGGATACAAAATTAATATACAGCAATCTGTTACATTTCTATACACTAACAATGAAATATCAGAAAGAGAAATTAAAGAAACAATCTCATTTATCATCACATCGAAAAGAATAAAATAGCTAGGAATAAACCTTCCTAAGGAGCCAAAAGACCTATACCCCACAAACTGTAAGATACTGATGAAAGAAACTGAAGATGACATAAACATATGGAAAGATACCATTTTCCACAATTGGAAAAATCAATAATTGTTAAAATAACCACATTACCCAAGGAAATCTATATATTCAATACAATCCCTATCAAATTACTGATGGCATTTTTCACAGAACTAGAACGAATAACTTTTAAATTTATATGGAAACACAAAAGACCCCGAATAGCCAAAACAATCTTGAGAAAGAACTCAGCTGGAGGTATCAGGCTCCCTGACTTCAAACTATACTACAAAGCTACTGTCATCAAAGCAGTATGATACTGGCACAAAAACAGACACATAGATCAAAGGAACAGGACAGAAAGTTCAGGAATAAACCCTCACACCTATGGTCAATTAATCTATGACAACAGAGGCAAGAATATACAATGAAGAAAAGACAGTCTTCTTCAGTAAGTTGTGATGGAAAAATTGGACAGCTACATGCAGAAGAATGAAATTAGAACATTCTCTAACACCACACACAAAAAATAAACTCAAAACAGATTAAAGACCTGAATGTAAGACTGGATACTATGATACTCCTAGGGGAAAACATAGGCAGAACACTCTTTAACATAAATTGCAGCAATACTTTGTTGGATCCAACTCCTAGAGTAATGAAAATAAAAGCAAAATTAAATAAATGGGACCTAATTAAACTTTTGCACAGCAAAGAAAACCATACACAAAACAAAAAGACAACCTGAGGAATGGGAGAAAATATTTGTAAATGATGCAACAAACAAGGGATTAATTTCCAAAATATACAAATAGTTCATACAGGTCAATATCAAAAAACAACCTAATCAAAAAATGGGCAAAAGACCTAAAGAGACATTTCTCCAAAGAAAACATACACATGGCCAACAGGCACATGAAAAGATGCTCAACATCACCAATTATCAGAGAAATACAAATCAAAACTACAATGAGGTATCACCTCACATCAGTCAGAATAGCCATCATCAGAAGGTCTACATAAATAAATGGTGGAGAGTGTGTGGAGAGAAGGGAACCCTGCTATACTATTGATAGGAATATAAATGGGTGCAGCCACTATGAAGAAAAGCATACAGTTTCCTTAAAAAACTAAAAATAGAGTTACCATATGATCCAGCAATTCCACTCCTGGGCATATATCCAGAGAAGAGGAAAACTCCTATTTCAAAAAGATACATGCACCCCAATATTCACAGCAGCACTATTTATAATAGCCAAGGCATGGAAGCAACCTAAATGTCCACTGACAGAGGAATGAAATGCATACAGAAGATATGATATATATATATATATGTGTGTGTGTGTGTGTATATACATATGTATATATATATAACGGGATATTACTCAGCCATAAAAAAGAACGAAATAATGCCATTTGCAACAACATGGATGGACCTAGAGATTACCATACTAAGTGAAGTAAGTCACACAGAAAATACAAAAGTCATGATATCACTTATATGTGGAATCTAAAAAAAATGATACAAATGAACTTATTTACAAAACAGAAATAGACTCACAGGCACTGAAAACAAACTTATGGTTACCAAAGGGGGAAGCGGGGGAGGTATAAATTTGGAGTATGGCATTAACAGATACATGTTACTATATACAAAATAGGTAAACAAGGGCCTACTGTATAGCACTATATTCAATACCTTGTAATACCCTATAATGGAAAAGAATCTGAAAAAGAATTGATATATATGTATAACTGAATCACTTTGTTGTACACCTAAAACTATCACAACAATGTAAATCACCTACTTAAATAAAAAAAAAAGCTGGAGAAGATACATGCAGTATGGTATCATTTATACAAAGTTTGAAAACATACTAGTTCTATTATTAATATATGCATATATACATAAGAAAATATTTTAAATATAAATGCATGAGAATGGCAAACACAGAACTAGGTATACCTCTGGATAAGCAGGGTAAAAGGAGATGGAGTAATATGAGAGGGATGCATAAACTTCAAGTGCATCTGTAATGCTCAATTAATTTAAAAAAAGGATCTGATACTAAAATATTATAAAGCTACAAGACGGGTACATGAGTGCTCATCTTATTATTCTCTATAGTTTTTTGTTTGCTTGAATATTCCAAAACAGAATGCTTTTAATCAAAATATAATGGCAGATAACAAACTTAAGCAATATTTGCAGAAAAGATCAAAAGAGCGTTTATACAAATTGATAAGACAACCCAGCATTACATTCAGTGAATACAACCTGTAAGAGACAAAGTTTTTTTCTCTGTAAGAGACAAATGGCATGCAAGAAAAATTAACAAAATTAGAAACTGTAAATACATAGCACAGAAGTACATAGCAAAACGTACAAGCTCAAGCTCATTAATAACACTTCATTCAAAATATATCCATTGAGTGACTAAAGATCCAGACGCTATTCCAGGCTCTGGGAATACAGCAGTGAATGACATAACTCTCATAGATGAAGTTCATATTCTCGAAGGTGGAGGCAGTCAATAAAAACATAAACAAACAAAAAGTCACGTACTGGTAAATGCTTTAAAAATATTAGAACAGGTGATGTGGTAGAGATGAGGGAGGAAGAAAAGGATACTCTAGGTGTTCAAAGACTCTAGAAGAAGTACACTTGTCCTGAGAAGTAAATAATAAAAAATCCTTCGAAAAGTTAAGGAAAGCCTCCTCAGGCTCAGCCTGTAGCGGGGCTGCGCTGTGGCCGCCTTCTTGCTGGGTACCTTGTTCTCCCTGATCTGCTGGAGCCCGTGAGCTCCGCCGCCCAACTTCACCGCCGCCTAGAGATGGCTGGCTGTTTCCGCCCACCTCAGGGCACAGGGGGCACCTTCAAGATGCCGGCGGAATAGGACGTGGAGATCACCATCCTCCCCACAAATACATCAAAACTACACCTACATGTGGAACAACTCCTACAGAACATCTACTGAACGCTGACAGAAGACCTCAGACTTCCTAAAAGGCAAGAAACGCCCCACGTACCTGGCCGAGTGGCTGACAGGGTCTTGGTGCTCCGGCAGGGTCTCAGGCCTGTGCCTCTGAGGTGGCAGAGCCGACTTCAGGACACTGGTCCACCAGAGACCTCCCAGCCTTACATAGTATCAAACGGCGAAAGCTCTCCCAGAGATCTCCATCTCAATGCTAAGACCCAGCTCCACTCAACAACCAGCAAACTACAGTACTGGACACCCCATGCCAAATAACTACCAAGAAAGGAACACAACCACACCCATTAGCAGAGAGGCTGCCTAAAACCATAAGGTCAAACACACCCTGAAAAACACCACTGGACATGGTCCTCCCCACCAGAAAGACAAGATCAAGCCTCATCCACCAGAACACAGGCACCAGTCCCCACCACCAGGAAGCCTACACAACCCACTGAATCAAACATAGCCACTGGGGGCAGACACCAAAAACAGCAGGAACTATGAACCTGCAGCCTGCAAAAAGGAGACCCCAAACACACTAAGCTAAGAAAAATGAGAAGACAGAGGAATATAGAGCAGAAGGAGCAAGGTAAAAACCCACCAGACCAAACAAATGAAGAGGAAATAGGCAGTCTACCTGAAAGAGAATTCAGAGTAATGATACTAAAGATGATACAAAATCTTGGCAACAGAATGGAGAAAATACAAGATATGTTTAACAAGGACCTGGAAGAACTAAAGAGCAAACAATGATGAACAACACAATAAATGAAATTAAAAATTCTCTAGAAGGAATCAATAACAGAATAACTGAGGCAGAAGAACGGATAAGTGACCTGGAAGATAAAATAGTGGAAAAAACTGCCACAGAGAAAAATAAAGAAAAAAGAATGAAAAGAATTGAGGACAATTTCAGAGACTTCTGGGACAACATGAAATGCACCAACATTTGAATTACAGGGGTCCTAGAGGAAGAAGAGAAAACAAAGGGACTAAGAAAATACCTGAAGAGATTAATAGGTGAAAACTTCCCTAATATGGGAAAAGAAATAGTCCAGGAAGCACAGAGAGTCCCATTGAGGATAAATCCAAGGAGAAACATGCCAAGACACATCTTAATCAAACTATGAAAAATTAAATACAAATAACAAACATTAAAAGCAGCAAGGGAAAAAAAACAAATAACACTCAAGGGAATCCCCATAAGGTTAACAGCTGATCTTTCAGCAAAAATTCTGCAAGACAGAAGGAAGTGGCAGGACATATTTAAAGTGACAAAAGGGAAAAACCCACAACCAAGATTACTCTACCCAGCAAGGATCTCATTCAGATTCAACAGAGAAATTAAAACCTTTACAGACAAGCAAAAGCTATAAGAATTCAGCACCACCAAACCAGCTCTACAACAAATGCTAAAGGAACTTCTCTAGGCAGGAAACACAAGAGAGGGAAAAGATTTAAAATAACAAACCCAAAATAATTAAGAAAATGGTAGTAGGTACATACATATCGATAACTACCTTAAATGTAAATGGATTAAATGCTCCCACCAAAAGACATAGACTGGCTGATGGATACAAAAACAAGACCCTTATATACAATGCCTACAAGAGACCCACTTCAGACCTAGGGACACGTACAAACTGAAAGTGAGGGGATGGAAAAATATATTCCTTGTAAATGGAAATCAAAAGAAAGCTGGAGTAGCACTTCTCATATCAGACAATATAGACTTTAAAATAAAGACTATTACAAGAGACAAAGAAGGACACTACATAATGATCAAGGGATCAATCCAAGGAGAAGATATAACAATTGTAAATATTTATGCACCCAATATAGGAGCACTTCAATACATAAGGCAAATGCTAACAGCCATAAAAGGGGAAATCGACAGGAACACAATCACAGTAGGGGACTTTAATACCCCACTTTCACCAATGGACAGATCATCCAAAATGCAAATAAATAAGGAAACACAAGCTTTAAATGATACATTAAACAAGATGGACTTAATTGATATTTATAGGACATTCCATGCAAAAACAACAGAATACACTTTCTTCTCAAGTGCTCATCGAGCATTCTCCAGGATAGATCATATCTTGGGTCACAAACCAAGTCTTTGTGAACTGAAATCGTACCAAGTATCTTTTCCGACCACAACACTATGAGAGTAGATATCAATTACAGGAAAAAATCTGTAAAAAATACAAACACATGGAGGCTAAACAATACACTACTACATAACCTAGAGATCACTGAAAAAATCGAAGAGGAAATCAAAAAACACCTAGAAACAAATGACAATGAAAACACGACAACCCAAAACCTACGGGATGCAGCGAAAGCAGTTCTAAGAGGGAAGTTTACAGCAATACAATCCTACCTCAACAAACAAGAAACATCTCAAAAAACCTAACCTAACACCTAAAGCAATTAGAGAAAGAAGAACAAAAAAACCCTAAAGTTAGCAGAAGGAAAGAAATCATAAAGATCAGATCAGAAATAAATGAAAAAGAAATGAAGTTAACAACAGCAAAGATCAATAACACTAAAAGCTGTTTCTTTGAGAGGATAAACAAAATTGATAAAACATTAGCGAGACTCATCAAGGAAAAAAGGGAGAAGACTTAAATCAACAGAATTAGAAATGAAAAAGGAGAAGTAACAACTGACAATGCAGAAATACAAAGGATCATGAGAGATTACTACAAGCAACTCTATGCCAATAAAATGGACAACCTGGAAGAAATGGACAAATTCTTAGAAAAGCACAACCCTCTGAGACTGAACCAGGAAGAAAGAGAAAATATAAACAGACCAATCACAAGCACTGAAACTGAAATGTGATCAAAAATCTTCAAACAAACAAAAGCCCTGGACCAGATGGCTTCACAGGTGAATTCTATCAAACATTTAGAGAAGAGCTAACACCTATCCTTCTCAAACTCTTCCAAAATATAGCAGTGAGGAATACTCCCAGACTCATTCTATGAGGCCACCATCACCCTGATACCAAAACCAGACAAAGATGCCACAAAAAAAGAAAACTACAGGCCAACATCACTGATGAACACAGATCCAAAAATCCTCAACAAAATACTAGCAAACAGAATCCAACAGCACATTAAAAGGATCATACACCATGATCAAGTGGGGTTTATCCCAGGGATGCAAGGATTCTTCAATATACGCAAATCAATGTGATACACCATATTAACAGATTGAAGGAGAAAAACCATATGATCATCTCAATAGACGCAGAAAAAGCTTTCGAGAGAATTCAACACGCATTTATGATTCAAACCCTCCAGAAAGTACACATAGAGGGAACTTACCTCAACATAATAAAGGCCATATATGACAAACCCACAGCCAACATCGTTCTCAATGGTGAAAAACTGAAACCATTTCCACTAAGATCAGGAACAAGACAAGGCTACCCACTCTCACCACTCTTATTCAACATAGTTTTGGAATATTTAGCCACAGCAATCAGAGAATAAAAGGAAATAAAAGAAATCCAAATCAGAAAAGAAGAAGTAAAACTGTCACTGTTTGCAGATAACAAGATACTATACACAGAGAATCTTAAAGATGCTACCAGAACACTATTAGAGCTAATTAATGAATTTGGTAAAGTAGCAGGATACAAAATTAATGCACAGAAATCTCTTGTAATCCTATACAATAATGATGAAAAATCTGAAAGAGAAATTAAGGAAACACTCCCATTTACCACAACAGCAAAAAGAATAAAATACCTAGGAATAAACCTACTTAAGGAGACAAACGACCTGTATGCAGAAAACTATACAACACTGATGAAAGAAATTAAAGATGATACAAACAGATGAAGAGATATACCATGTTCTTGGATTGGAAGAATCTGCATTGTGAAATTGACTATACTACCCAAAGCAATCTACAGATTCAATGCAATCCCTATTAAACTACCAATGGCATTTTTCACAGAACTAGAACAAAAAATTTCACAGTTTGTATGGAAACAAAAAAGACCCCGAATAGCCAAAGCAATCTTGAGAAAGAAATACAGAGGTGGAGGACTCAGTCTCCCTTGCTTCAGACTATACTACAAAGCTACATTAATCAAGGCAGTATGGTATTGGCACAAAAAAAGAAATATAGATCAATGGAAGAGGATAGAAAGCCCAGAGATAAACCCACATACATATGGTCACCTTCTTTTTGATAAAGGAGGCAAGAATATACAATGGAGAAAAGACATCCTCTTCAATAAGTGGTGCTAGGAAAACTGGACAGCTACATGTAAATGAATGAAATTAGAACACTCTCTAACACCATACACAAAAGTAAACTCAAAATGGACTAGAGACCTAAATGTAAGGCCAGACACTATAAAACTCTTAGAGGAAAACATAGGCAGAACACTCCATGACATAAATCACAGCAAGATCCTTTCTGACCCACCTCCTAGAGTAATGAAAATAAAAACAAAAATAAACTAATGGGACCTAATGAAACTTCAAAGCTTTTGCACAGCAAAGGAAACCATAAACAAGACAAAAACACAACCCTCAAAATGGGAGAAAATATTCACAAATGAAGCAACTGACAAAGGATTAATCTCCAAAGTATACAAGCAGCTCATGCAGCTCAATATCAAAAAAACAAACAACCCAATCCAAAAATGGGCAGAAGACCTAAACAAACATTTCTCCAAAGAATATATACAGATTGCCAACAAACACATGAAAGGATGCTCAACATCACTAATCATTAGAGAAATGCAAATCAAAACTACAATGAGGTATCACCTCACACCAGTCAGAATGGCCATCATCAAAAAATCTACAAACAACAAATGCTGGAGAGGGTGTGGAGAAAAGGGAACCCTCTTGCACTGTTGGTGGGAATGTAAATTGATACAGCCACTATGGAGACCAGTATGGAGGTTCCTTAAAAAACTAAAAATAGAACTACCATACAAGCCAGCAATCCCACTACTGGGCATATACCCTGAGAACACCATAATTCAGAAAGAGTCATGTACCACAATGTTCACTGAAGCTCTATTTACAATAGCCAGCACATGGAAGCAACCTAACTGTTCATTGATAGATGAATGGATAAAGAAGATGTAGAATATATATATAATGGAATATTACTCAGCCATAAATAGAAACAAAATTGAGTTATCTGTAATGAAGTGGATGGACCTAGAGACTGTCATACAGAGTGAAGTAAGTCAGAAGGAGAAAAACATATACTGTATGCTAACACATATATATGGAATCTAAAAAAAAAAAAAAAAGGTTATGAAGAACCTAGGGGCAGGACAGGAATAAACACGCAGACGTAGAGAATGGACTTGAGGACACTGGGAGGGGGAAGGGTAAGCTGGGACAAAGTAAGAGAGTGGCACGTACGTATATACACTACCAAATGGAAAACAGATAGCTAGTGGGAAGCAGCTGCATAGCACAGGGATATCAGCTGGGTGCTTTGTATCCACCTAGTGGGGTGTGATAGGGAGGGTGGGAAGGAGATGCAAGAGGGAGGAGATATGGTAATATATGTATATGTATGGCTGATTCACTTTGTTATAGAGCAGAAACTAACACACCATTGTAAAGCAATTATACTCCAATAAAGATGTTTAAAAAAGTAAATAAATAAATCTTCCACATAAAAAAAAAGGTAAGGAAAAAGTGGAATACCCAAGTGCCTAAGGCCTGACATGAGAGCAAACATAATCCATTTGAGGGACAAACAGATGAATATGTCTGGACTGCAATGAATGAGGGGATGAGTATATGAGATGAGGTTAAAGAGGCAGACGAGGAAATCCAGGGTAGATCTAGGTTTTAATGGACATTGAAGTTTATAAATTGGGGGAAGAGAATACAAAACTATAAAAACAAAATTAAGTCCTAAATTGAGTATTTCTTCAGAATGAGAAAGAAAACTACATTAAATTACAAAATTTTAATAGTTCTCAAGCACATCAAACAATCCTAACATAATATTTTAAATAATTAACTCCCTGGCACACCTTCATAATAATTTTTCCTACATATCTTGGCTGTATTGCACTTGACTGTCTCTTCATGACAATGATTTTGTAATATCATTTTCTATAGAGTCATCAGAGAGAACAGTTCAGTCTTTCACCTAGAATAGAGGGTGAAAATTTATTTTTTATAATTGATAGTTTAGAAAAGTTTCTTTCAGCTTCACAACTGCCTGTTGATGACGCTCACTCTGTCCCAGCTTAAATACTTCAAATTATTGAATTTGTGAAAACCTCTTCTACATTTCTTTCATGAGTTCTAAGATTAGAAGAATGTTTAACAAACTTTAAAATGGACATCTTGGTTTCTCCTTCATTACCCACATTCTTCCAGTCCTGACTGGGTGTCACGGTACAATTTCATATCACTATTCAGCCTCTGGCCTTGTACCTTCATGTGAGGATCCCAGCTGGTAAGCATTCTTAAACTGGGTCAACCCGCAATAACTAAACTATATGTGAAAGGTACTGCAAATCACATAAATGTACCAACACATCTCTCCTTAGGATTCCAAAACTCCCTATGTCCACTCCAACATAACCTGCAAGGATGCAGAGTGTGACAGGGAGGAAGTCAAAGTATAAAACTATGGTGGCCTTAACCAATTTAGGTCCCGTCCAGGAAACAGCCTGCACAAGCAAGAGACCTCAAGCTTTAATTAGCTTCATGGTAACTCTACCTCTGTCCAGATCATTCTGAGCCTTAAAGATTATTGATAGCAGTTTGGTTGTTTTTTCTTCTGTAAGAGACAAGAAACCGGTAGAACTTTCACCAAGAGATTTGAATTATGTTTAAACAAGTACACACTGAGAAATGTACTGACCTAAGGCTATCCTCTAACCCTGCTCAAAAAGGGGTACTCAAGCACGAAGTAGACCAAAATTATCCTTTCATATTCTGAAAATTTGTGTTTCCTCTTTCTCCCCATCTCTGGATTTGAAATCCCAGGATATACAAATCCAGTCATCCCACTATTTCCCCTACAATAACCTCTGCTTGAAAAGAAACTAATTTCTCAACTTACAAGTTTATAATTAAAGAGTATAATAGGGCTTCCCTGGTGACGCAGTGGTTGGGGGTCCGCCTGCCGATGCATGGGGCACAGCTTCGTGCCCCGGTCCGGGAGGATCCCGCATGCTGCGGAGCAGCTGGGCCCGTGGGCCATGGCCGCTGGGCCTGCGCGTCCGGGGCCTGTGCTCCGCGGCGGAGAGGCCGCGGCAGTGGGAGGCCCATGTACCGCAAAAAAAGAAAGGAAAAAAAAAAGAAAAGAATATAATAGCTATATGAATGTAATTTTAGAAAGCAAAATACTCAGTTACTGAATATTCTCTCTCCTACAGCTGTTTTGGGAATAGAGGCACTTTCCCAGCTGTGTAGCCTCAATTCTGACAGCCTGGCCTCTCCATCAATCAACTCCAGGAGACCTCCTTTCTGCTTAAATTAGCAAAATTTAACTAGTAACTTAGTTTTTACAAACAATTAATAATTCTGTATCTAACAGATAAGTATTCAATAAGCAAATAAGAGCAAACCAGTCAATCATGAACCCTGAAGTTATTAAAAGCATTGGGGGTAGAGTTGTCAAAAATGATTAGACGCTATTGAACCAGAAATGCTGGAGGGTGACAGCATTCCTCAGCCCTTGAAACTCACCCATAGTCTCCTGTTCTGCCCTTTGATCCAGGCTTTGGAGAACAGTTTCATGAGAGTAGTACAGCAACTTTTCACCACACAAAATACTCCTGCTACTGAAATGCAAAAGAAATAGAAGCTGCAAAGAAAAGGAAATTAAGGAATGTAAAAAGGGGGAGGGGGCACATAGGAACTGATTTGAGAACAAAGTGTAATATAACACATACAGAAGAGCATAATTCAGACAGATATATAAATTTAGGAGTGGGAGACAGAATAAAAGCAGTGTTGGATTAGCACTGGGAAACATCACACACAGATTCCATCACCTGCCAAATAGTTACTGATCATTTACTTCATGTGTATCTAAGCTAGATGACAGCAGTGGGAATGGAAAAAACACTGATGAACATTACGGAAAAATTAGGCAGTATTTGGTTATAGGCATTGGGGTTATGGTTGGATAAGACAAAGGAAAAGGTCAATAATAACTGTGGTCTCATGTCTAAGTGCTAGAAAAGCGGTAAAACAGTATAATCAAATAGAAAAGCTGGGAGGTATAACTACTTTGGAAGAAATGGTTAGTCTGCTTTCAGACAGGCTGAATTTGAGATAACAGGTAGCATTTTTCATATTAATTACTAATTCCCATTTCCTCTTAACTAATTCAATCAAAACAATCAAGCCCTTCATCCAACTATAAAGGATTAAGATGCATAAATAGAGAATCTGCAGCAAATGCTAGACTTCTGAGACGTATTCAAAGGCATGGGCTAGATAAGAATATTACATGAGTCCACTGTTTCACAAAAGGTGTCCCATGACACATTAATCATCCTCTTTCTGAACATGCTACTGCCACTATCTCTCACATCCTCCCATCCCCTCAGATCCCACCTGAGAAGTTTCATGAGAAAAAAAATTGTGTCACAAGGAATTTTTTGAGACTCTCACAAACTATAATTACTTTTTGGAATTCTACAATGTACACTTTTGAGAACCCTACTAAGGAAACCTTCTATTTTGTTTAGTCCAGGTATTTCCCAAACTTATTCAAAAGCAGAAATCTATTTTTGAGGAATACCTACCCATAATGACTTTGGGAAATGGTACACAGATAGTAAGCTACTTGAGGGCAGAGAATTTCTTATTAATCTTTGCCTATTCACCGTACCTAACTTGATATGAAACACATGGGAAACAATGTGTGCTGAAACAAACAACTACTTATAGGGTTTATGTAAAAGCCACATACTTTGGTCCTTTTCTAAAATCTGTTCCAAAATACTAAGGATCATCCTAGGTTTTTTATAAAAGTTCTTCATATACTTCATAAAATCTCTACCATAAATTAATCATATGAGTATATTATCCCAATACCACTGGATATAAGCATACTTTTTTTTGCTTCCAAAATTAAGTCCACCCTCAACACACCTGAAGACACCTCTGACGCATCACAATAAATAACTCAAAATAGAGTATTAAGTAAAATGGCTTCATAAAAACTGTGAAGTAATATGTAACAGCAAACTACTATTCCACATACTCATTAAAGTATGAGAACTGGATGAAAAACATACGCTTTATATTAATGACAAGAATTAAAAGAAGAAAAAGAAGTAGTGAAGAAATCTTTTTCCCTTACCTCCTAATCAATTCAGGTAAATCTAAATAGTCACTTATTCCAGTCTCCTTCCCACAATAAGGAGAAGAGGAAGAAAAACATTCTGCCACTGGGTGGGGGAAAGAACAAAGTGTGCCCCTCCAGGCTTCATTCAGTAGCTCAGGGCCAAATGAATCAACATGTTTATCTACTAATACAGCTGAGCTCACTTTACAGTATTATGCACTTGAAAGGAAATGAACTTTTTAAAAATGAAACTAGTACAAATGAGAAAGTTTTGTTTTTTGTTTCTACAAATTTAGTTAAGCTCTTTGTTTATAAAGACCAAAATTACAGAATAAATCTTTCATTGTGTCAAAATGTTTACTCCAAACTGAAGAAGATTTGAGGAAACTCAGGCTCTAAAACATTTGATCTAAGGGTCAAGGACAGTCTGACTTCTTAGTTCTGCCAGCAGTTTTTAAAACTTGCTTCCTGTACTAGGGAATGTTCACTGTTCTTGCACAAACAATAATAAAAGTCATTTATACAACCACCTTGGTTATTTTTTCCTTTCATTTTAGATTCACTGTTTTATAAGAGCAAAGGCTACAGTTAATTCTAGTAAGTATTTTGAGTTTTTATTTACCACTATATTTCTATTTATTTAATATTTCTTGGGAAACAATATGAATTTATTAGTTTATTCAAAAATACATCCTGAATGTCAATAATGTGCCAGACATAATAGATGAAGGTCAGCAAAAGAAATGTGGTTACTGCTCTCCAAGAGCTTTCAATCCAGCTGGGAAAAAAGATACTATAAAATCAGATATATATATATAAATATATATATATATATATACATACACATACACACAAATATAAAATGCAGACTATGAGAAGAAAAAAACCACCACGGAAACAAATAACATGATCTAGCCTGGGGGTTGCTTTGGTAGTGACAACTGAACTAAAATTAGCATAACAAACATTAAACATGATTTAAAACAAACACATACACACACATATCCCAAATCATGCTAGGAATAAAAATGTCCACGACTGTCGGGCGGAAAGGGTTTATAGGGGCAATGGTATCATCTATATGACATCGAAAAAAATAACAGTGATAGCTTCATGTGAACAGCACTAACAGATCACTTATCTCTGTAGGAAGAAAAACAATGGCTAGTCCTGGTATATTTCCAGTCAAAAATAGGTTTTATAGCCAGAACTATTTTCCAATGAAAAAGCCAAACATCAGCTATTAATCTAGTTATTATAATCTCCAATAATCTCAAGTCTTCCAAACAATTATATTGAGTTCGTAACAATACATGTATCCCAAGCCTTAACACCTCACAAAACCCAGGTCGCAAAAAGACAACTTCAGCTTCACAGATCACAGGATCATATGATATTAGAGCAGAAACAAATTTCTAGATGTTACCTTACGATAAAACACTTTCACTTTTCAAATCAAACATGAGACCTAAAGTGGGGAAGTAACATATACAACCATCATTCATCTAGTTAGTAAGGAAGCTGACTAGACCCTGGATCTCCTGAGTCCCAGTCCTATGCTCTTTCTACGGCATTACAACAGCAAGTATATCAAATGACAAGGAACACACGTGTTGCAAATAAATAAGGAAAAGTTTAAAAACACAGGAATTCCATTTCAAAAATGTTACATACCTTCAATTGACATGCAGTTCCCTTAAGTCCCTCTTAATGTTCCCTCTTACTACATACCTCAAGGGTAAAAGTGAAGGAAACTACAAACATTTACTGACCCTATAGGGTCCAGGAGCTAGGTTGAGTGATTTTATCTATTTTAATTTCACTTAAATCATTACAACTACCCTCTGAGTAGGATATTATTAATCTCATTTTACTGATTTAATTTAGATTCAGAAACACTAAATAACTTACTCAAGGTTACACAGCATAAAAATGGCAGAGGCAGGATTTGAATTCAAATCTGTATGACTCTAAATCCACGTAGCCACTTTACCACAAAAAAGTAATTTTTCACAGGAAAATATTATACAAAACAGTTCAGTCTCCCGGAGCACTCACCAATGTCCATTTAACTACTGAAGAAAAGTTTTTTAAGTTTGGTCTGGGAATCTCATAACCATTTACTACATTATTTTACAAGGAAGAACCAAGTTTTAAACAACTACTTTACGAGCAAAATTTAGAACACATTCTTAGATTGAATATTGTTTGTATTTTCTTTTCAGCATCCTTTTCAATACCACTGTCACTGCCACCCAGAAAAGCATCAGCTATCCATTCCTATGAAATGTTGGTTCACGAATAGGGAGAAGGGTACAACGCATGACCACTTAAGAGAACCACATGAAAACAAAAACTACATTTTAATAATTCTGA
This sequence comes from Phocoena phocoena, assembly GCF_963924675.1. Taxonomy (NCBI): domain Eukaryota; kingdom Metazoa; phylum Chordata; class Mammalia; order Artiodactyla; family Phocoenidae; genus Phocoena; species Phocoena phocoena. Next base: position 159,610,434 of record NC_089219.1, read on the forward strand.
TTTCTCCACTGGTGGATAACCCATTAACAGCTCCAATCAGGAGAGAGTATACTACTCAAAAAATAAGAACTAGTAGTGCAAATAAAGCAAAGCACATCATAATTGAAAAAAGACCGACTTCTGATGGCACAACTACCCATATCACAGAACTAAGTTTCTGCTTTCCCAGCTCTGCAAAATCTACATCAGGTACTCAGCTTCTGATAGTTGATATCTTTTTTCTGCTGTCATCTCTCATCCAGTTCTCTTTACCCTCATGGATTTATGCTTTAGTTTTCTCTATCATTTTAGTAGGGAGAGAAACAGGTGTCTTCTCTGATAATAATATTAGAGGATTTTTTTTTAGGTTTTTTTTTTGATCCCTATGGTGTCTGTTTTCTTCCAATACTCCCAAGTATCACTCCCCTCCTCCACCTCTTTATTTCTGTTTGCTTATTTTGACCTCTCTTTTTTTATGGAGGCTTTCCTCAAATGTCTGATGGTCCTGGATTCTTAGTTCATAGTTAAGAATGACGTTCTGTAAAGAATTTACTGAAAGATCTGTGTGGGGGAATAGGCTTGTCAACAGGTGTAATTCACTCTGGGGGCTCTTGTGGCGAGCCTACCAGTACCTTAAGATAGTTCAGTTTTCTGCAGGAGATGAGCTGGATAAACTGTGAAGTTCTGGAAGGAGAAAAGAGGAAGCAAGCTAGAAGTTCCAGAGTTTGGATGTACATTTCCCTTAATCTTCCTGTTTTAAATAATCAGCCATCCACTGCCCCTGGTTTCAAAATGCAGGCACTTCTTCAATTTTATAAAGAATAAACCTTGGTCTACTGAGGCCAGGATTGGTGGTGGAGGTAGTCACCTACCTATAAGGATACACAGAAAGAACCTATAAACGTACCTATTTTCTGACCAATCTCCGTTTTCAGCTCCACTTCTGACCTCAACATTACTTAGTATCTGGTGCCTCCCAATGCTGAGCCTCTTGGGAGCTTCAGAAAGACACAATACAGATTAACCCTTGAATACATGAGCTTAACTGCACGAATCCACTTATACACAGATTTTTTTCACTACATAAGTACTATAGTGCAACATGATCTGTAGCTGGTTGAATCTGTGGATACAGAACTCCAGATATGGAGCGCTGACTGTGAAGTTATACATGGAGTTGCAACTGCATGGGGGTCCCCTGTGTTGTTCAAGGGTCAACTGTATTACACCTCTTACAGGTATTGTGCACTTACAGGCATTGTAACTTTTTCTTTCTGCTAATCAGTTACTGCCTGTAAATCTGCTTTCTGATTTCAAAAAATCAGCTATTTCTGACTCCTGCTGTATCTCATTCAGCAGGAAATGGAGAGTTACCGTCTAAAGCAGCAGTCCCCAACCTTTTCAGCACCAGGGACTGGTTTCGTGGAAGACAACTTTTCCACGGACCGGGGTGGTGAGGTGGGGGTGGAGGCGGGGGAGTCAAGCGCATTACATTTATCGTGCACTCTATTTCTATTATTAATGCATTGTAATGTATAATGAAATAATTATACAACTCACAATAATGCAGAATCAGTGGGAGCCCTGAGCTTGTTTTCATCTGCCACTCACTGATACGTATTTTGTTTTGTTTTTGTTTTTTTAATTAATTTATTTATTTATCTTTGGCTGTGTTGGGTCTTCATTGCTGCGCACAGGAATCCTCTAGTTGCAGCGAGCGGGGGCTACTCTTCGTGGCGGTGCGCGGGCTTCTCATTGTAGTGGCTTCTCTTGTTGCGGAGCATGGGCTCTAGGCACACGGGCTTCAGTAGTTGTGGCACGCAGGCTCAGTAGTTGTGGCTCATGGGCTCTAGAGTGCAGGCTCAGTAGTTGTGGCTCACGGGCTTAGTTGCTCTGTGGCATGTGGGATCTTCCCGGACCAGGGCTCAAACCCATGTCCCCTGCACTGGCAGGCGATTCTTAACCACTGCACCACCAGGGAAGTCCCACAGATAGGGTTTTGACATGAGTCTGCAAGCAACTGATTTATTATGGTCTCTGTGCAGTCAAACCTCTCTGCTAATGATAATCTGTATTTGCAGCCGCTCCCCAGTGCTGGCATCACCGCCTCAGCTCCACCTCAGATCATCAGGCATTAGATTCTCATAAGAAGCGCGCAACCTAGATCCCTCACATGCGCAGTTCACAATAGGGTTCGTGCTCCTATGAGAATCTAATGCCGCTGCTGAACTGACAGGAGGCGGCGCTCAGGCGGTAACGCGAGCGATGGGAAGAGGCTGTAGATACAGATGAAGCTTTGCTCGCTAGCCCACTGCTCACCTCCTGCTGTGTGGCCCTGTTCCTACCAGGACACAACCAATACCGGTCTGTGGCCCGGGGGTTGGGGACCCCTGGTTTAAAGAGTATAGTCATCCCTCGGTATCCACAGGGTTCCAGGACCCTCACATATACCAAAATCTGTGGATGCTCAAGTCCCTTATATAAAATGACATAGTATTTGCATACAACCTATGTATACCCTCCCATATACTTTAAATCATCTGTAGATTACTTATAATATCTGAAATGATACATAAGCTATGTAAATAGCTGCCAGCACAAAACAAATTCAAGCTTTGCTTTTAGAAACTTTCTGGAATTTTTTTTTTTTCCAAAATATTTTCAATCTGTGATTGGCTGAATCCACAGATGCAGAACCTTTGGACATGGAAGGAGCCAAGTGTACAAAGTTTCAGTTTTGCAAGATAAAAATAGTTCTGGAGATGGATGGTGGTGACAGCTGTACAGCAATGTGAATATACTTAATGCCACTGTATATGCTTAAAAATGGTTAAAATGGTCAATTCTGTGTTATGTAGATTTTACCACAATTTTAAAATATAATTTTTAAAAAGCAAGGTTTAAAAAAAACTTACTTCCTGAAAGTCTCCTTCCAAGATCACCGTCTGCAAAGTTCTCTCTCTCTCCGCCACCAGGGTAACTCTAGTTTTCATAGTACATACCATGGTTTACTTTCTTTGTAGCACTTATGGCTGTATGAAATTATCCTTTTTTTTTAACTACTTATTTATTATCTCTGTCCTTCAATTAGAGAGTAGGCACCTGGGCCACCTTCTGACATCACCTACACATTATGGTAATAAGACAATGGTAGGAAAGCAATCAATAAACATTTGGTAGGGGACTTCCCTGGTGGTCCAGTGGGTAACACTCTGCACTCCCAATGCAGGGGGCCCAGGTTCAATCCCTGGTCAGGGAACTAGATCCCACATGCATGCCGCAACTAAGAAGTCCACATGCCGCACCTAAGATTCCAGCGTAGCCAAAATAATAAATAAATATTAAAAAAACCATTTCATGCATAAATTAATTGGTTTCTGGGTCCTAACCCAGACCCCTTGAATGAGAATCCTGGGATTCTCAGACACTGATTTATAAGCACAGAAAACTTGCTAGTTATGACACAGTAGCACCCCTCCCTCCAGTTAGAACAATTTGACACATCTGACCCTTAAAACAGATACTCTTTTTTCTTACCAATGAAGACCCATTTGCTTTTGTTTGGAGGACTGAACAACAGGGAAGTTACGGATAAAAGGAGTTTCTAATTATTTTCATATAGGAATATCAGACAACATAGTCAGTATAATTCCTTTAATTCTTTTTAAATGATTTTAGCACATATGCCTATTAGAAGAGCTTCCAGATCATAAAGATGTTTACTGATCTATTTTATTATGTAATTCAAACATCTGGGTAGCAAAACAAACAAAAAACCAACCCTCTTTTCTATTTGTGTACTTGATATTATCTAACTTCCTACAGGAATTTGTTCTATCATCTTCTCTCTCTTGTCCTTTAATCTCACCTTGCCAGTTCTTAGCTCACTCCTAGACAGCAAATATATTCATCTCATCTCCTCACTATAAAAAATAGTCACTTGATCATACAACAAACTCAAGCTACCATCTTCTCTAATCCCCTTCACCACATCAAGCTTCCTAGAAGACTACTTTCTCATTTCCCATTGATTCCTCAACCTTCAACTCCAAGGCAACTAATAAGGCTGTCAACCCCTTAACATAGCAATTGCCCTCTCAGCAGTGACCAATGAGCTCCCCTCTTTCTGATACTCATCATATTTCCCTATCTGTTTAAGTTCTGCTCCTCCTATCAGATGACTTAAATTCTTTTCATCCTTAAAAAAACCCAGACAGTTCTGGGTGCGAGCCTGGCTCTAACACTTACTACACTTTTCTGAGCTGGTTGACTCAGGGCTGGTCTGTCTCCCTAAGGCATGAGTGCAGGCAATACTTATTCATCTTTATATCCCTGAGCTCAAATGGCACATAGTAGACTCTCAATAAGGTTTGTGGGAGGGCAGGAAGGAAGGACAAAGGGGAGGGGTGGGAAGAGAGAACAAGGGAGAATGAGGGGAAAGATGATACAGGAAAACAGTTATACTTAACCTTTTTATCCCTAAGTACAAAGCAGAAAAATTAACCATAGTGGAGCCTCAATGTTTGGTAAATCTAACTGAACGCCTACATACTACCTTATTTAATAGTTTTGTTTTATTCAATTTCATTAAATATTTACATTTAAAATTCTAAGAACTGTACATTTACCTTAAAGGTGTGGTTGTAAAAATCAAACTGTTAACTACAGTTGTAGACAATAATAAATTCATAGTTCTAGAAATTATTAGTCAGTGAAGCAAAAATATACTTTAGCATTCCTTAACTTCCAGATGGAATAAAGGGGGACAGAGCTAGGCTGGAGTCAATATGATATGAGGTAGAAATAGGACAACATTAAAATATGGCAATAAGGTAGGTTAAAAAAAAGCAAGCTCCATAAATTCCCTACCTAAAATTAACTTTTAGATCTATGAAGAAACTGTCATAAATAAGTTGATAGCTTTTTAAAAGCCTTTTCAAAAGTGTGATTTCTGTTACTTAAGGAAAAAGAAGATATCCCTAAATTTAAAAACAAAGTACATGTAAACAAACTGCTTTAAATAAATGCTCTTTCACTATATTTCAAGAGAAAACTGTCTAATACTTCGGGGCACTTATTAAACAGTGAAAAGGAAAATACCTCTTTCTAGTTAAAAAGAGGATGAGGATAATTAGAGGAAATAAATCAATTTCAACAAATTTTAATTCCTACTCTCTGCCATATCTCCAAGTTTCTATTCCCTTTACTTGCTTTTTCTCCAGAGTTCTGTCCTCCCCCTCTTCCCTTAAGCATATTCGCAAAGCGTTCTTGTGTCACAAGACATAATGGCTAGGAGTACACCCTTTAGGACCAGTATGCCTGCATCTGAATCCTGACCCCATGACTTACTAGGTGTGTGATCTTAAGACTTAACCTCTCTGTACCTCAGCTTACTCATTTTTAAAAAAGAAAGATAAAATAGTACCAACCTCACAGGGTTGAATGCTGCCTGGCACATAATAAGTGGTTCAAAAGTGTTAGCTAGAGGGGGACCAAGAAATTTATCATCCAAACCAGGACACTTCTGAGATTTAAAGAGAAGACTATAAATAATCCCACTGGAGCAACAGGACATAAACCAGAACTGTCCCAGGCAAATCAGGACAGAGTAATCCAATTAGTATAAGATGAACTACAAATGTTGATATGCAACCGTTTCTGCCCTACAAATATCACATAGTTAACCTAATATTGTTCACTTCCAGTTAAAGAAACCTACTTATATACCATTATCTCTGAAAGTGGGTTCAGTGGGGGAGAAAAAAAGGGAAAATAGGTCAAAAAGTTTCAGAAACACCAAATTAAACAAAGTTAAACAAGTTTCTTTCCATCTAGCCTACCGAAAAGTCATTGGTATACTAAAGCCTTAATTAATCTTATAGCTTCAATTTTATTTTGCAACTACACAGCTATTATAAAATAAAATTTAAACGAGCCACTGGCTTTTTTTCTTAATATAAAGTATGTTATCTATCTATGTTCACTGCTCTTTTCCTCAGTACCTAGCACATAATGAATATTTGTTGAATGAATACTAAAAAATTTCTCATGAAAAATTATTTCAGGAACTAAAGCAAAATAAGAAAAAAAATAAAACCCTAGTTTGGGATTTTGGATGAGCTTCTTCAGTTTTGTGGGGGTTTTGTTTTTCGATTGAAGGTTCCAGTAGACTCCTTAGATAAACACTGCATTGGAGGACTTCCCTGCGCAGTGGTTAAGGATCCGCCTGCCAATGCAGAGAGGACACGGATTCAAGCCCTGGTCCAGGAAGATCCCACATGCCATGGAGCAGCTAAGCCCATGAGCCACAACTACTGGGCCTGTGCTCTAGAGCCCGTGAGCCACAACTACTGAGCCCACGTGCCACAACTACTGGAGCCTGCATGCCACAACTACTGAAGCCCGTGCGCTCAGAGCCCGTGCTCTGCAACGAGAAGCCATCGCAATGAGAAGCCCACACACTGCAACGAAGAGTAGGCCCCGCTCGCCGCAACTAGAGAAAGCCCGCACGCAGCAAGGAAGATCCAACGCAGCCAAAAATAAATTAATTTAAAAAAAGGGAAAGAAAGAAACTGCCAAATTGTTAAAAAAAAAAAAAAAATTGCATTGGATTTTCCATGACATTTGTTCTTGACTAAATGTGGTTTGCTGATCATGAGGAAACATACTCAGAAGATAAAAATACTTAGAAGATAAAAATAACAGTAGTAGTAGCTAATGTATAAGAAAAATACTATGCTTAAAGGGCTTAAGCCCTTTAATCTTTACAATAATCTTAAGTGATATCTATCTAGCTTGATTTTGGGAATCTTAGTAGATCCCAAGTCCACAGCTTATTTCCAATGGCCTAGTCAGAATTTTGTTAAGTTTGTATGCCTCATTTTTGCTAGCATAATTTGCCTTTTATCAGGTATATTCCAATACAATCTCCTACTAAGCCTAACTCTTGGTAAGATAGCTAACCATTAAGTGCTCAAATCCTGTTATGAAATGGTCCATATGAGTTCTCTACTACATGGTCTCAAAGGGAAGCATGTCACAGGCATAATGCAGCTGTTATAAATATACATTTATAACTAAACATTTGTAACTTAACAGTAATTTTCCTAGATAGAATTTATCAGAAAAGTTATGATGGAAGAAATGAACATTCATGTAGCAAAAATAATTCCAAATATCAAATTTTGGAGCTTGTAGGGGACTTTACAGAAACTAATAAAAGTAAAAGTTTACTGAGCAGAAATCAAATGCATTTCTATCCTTACACTTCAAATCAGGTGGTATTATTATTATTATTACTATTTCCATTCTTTACATGAGGAGACAAGGTTTAGCTATCTGTCCAAGTTTACACAGCTGGTGAGCAGAGGAGCTGGAATTCAAATCCAAGTCTGTCTAACATGAAAACTAGGATCATTAATTTTCTTTACAGTATATTAAGATTCCTCCTATTTAACATTTTTCTGTAACCCAAATTACTCTATTAAAAATAGCAGAAATTTAGAGCTTCACAAGATCGCTAATCCACCTATCTATTCTTACAGCCCCAGTGGTGTAAGTAGTTTTATGCGTTGTTTACATACAGTTAGTTACTGAAAGAGTTAAGATTAAAACTCAGGACTCCTGCTAGATACACATCCAGGTCTTTTCAGCATCACACAATGTTTGTTTTGCTACTATTGAAGTCAACCCATGAACGACTGCTCCATTTTTGTGAAGGCCTGGAAATACTGTGATATATAGCATAGAAAACACTTTTACTTGTAAAAAAGAAAAGGCTTCTACAGTATCTTTATGAAATCATAAACTTAAAAAGCTGTTAAGACTCACTTATATAAGCAATCAAAGGCTGATTCTTTCCTAAGGAATTTGACACAAGGCATTCATTACACTACTTGGTTTGTTACAAAACAAATAAGTACATACACACACACACATACATACATACATACATACAACTAGAAGGAAACGTGCCAAAGTTTTGAGCCACAACCCCTTCAGCTCACAGTTATTGTGACCTCCTTCAAGAAATGATCACATAACCCAGGCTCTATACTAGCAGAGTATACCCCTGGCTACAGTGATAATTAGGGGTGAAAAAATGATACAATCTACTCTGGTATCTGCTATATGGCTGGTGGGAAAAAGCCTATCCTCCTTTCGGATAGTGAGCCATGATGATATTGCCCTGGGGCTTCTAGTAACCACATGCCTACTACAGAGCAGAACCTTGCTTGAAAATGAGAACATCACAGATGGAAAACAGCAGAATGGAGCAGAAGAAAGAACGCCTGACATCATCACCAGGATTCCTGGATTCGGGAATACCTGAAATGAGTCCATCTTGGATTCCCCATTTACATAATCTAATAAATCCATCCACTCTTTTAATTTTTCCTTCATTGCTTAAGCTTGTGTTGAGTTGTTGTTGCTTAGAATATGAAAAGTCCTAATTATTCTCAGAGAAAAGTCCTTAGTTTAAAAAAACGCCGCAAAATTTTAAACATTGGATTAGTAATTTTATCTATATATACTTTTAAATTTATATATTAACAAAATTTTTAAAATTAAACCCAGTAATATTGTGTTCCTAAACAGGGTTTTAAATCTTTACGTATTAACAACAATTGCATTTTTAAATATTAGAGTATTTTGATGTTCAATATTTTCTTTGTATTAAAATGGTTCTAATGGTAGAAAATACCATGTGTCTACCCCTTTGCCCTTTAGCCTTCTGCCATGCCGCTCTCCAACTTTAGATTATGCTGGGTGGGTAATTCCTCTATTAATGCTCCTGGAATACATAAATCAAATAGAAAATTCAAAAACCAAAATGATTTTGCTCTATCCAAACTCACAGAGAATGTAATAGCACCACATGTAAGTTCCTTTTTTACACTTCTCTTCCTTAATAATCCTTCCTTTTCTGTTCTTCCTTCATATCACGTCCTTCCCTTTGGACCAACTAGAAGCTTGCCTCTCCTCCTTTCCAAGGCTAATCCTTTCTCTTATGTTCTCATCTCTTCCCAACCCTTTGCTCCATCAATTAAGCTCTGCCAACTTGTAGTATGTCCTTTCCCACTGGCATGTTCCACTCTGCCATCATACATGTACAAGGCTTTCTCTAACTTTTAAAAGAAATTTCACTTGACCAAACTGTACTCATTCTATTGCTACCCTACTTTTCACTGCCAAAGTTTTCGAACAAATGGTTTAAATCCAGTATTTAAGCATCAATCATTCTCTTTTTCCCCAGAAAAGTGGCTTCCAACTCCCTCCCCCAAATCACTGGAACTGAATTCACAAAATTATTTGTCAGATCCAATGGTCTCTTTAAATTTTTTCATTTCCTTTGTACACTCTGTTGTGATATTAACCATCCTCTTGTAAAATTTCTTGTCAACTGGTTCTAATGACATTACTGTTTTAGCTTTCTTCCTTCCTAATAAATAACGCCTTTTGTACTTCCCTAAGGAGGTCACCTTTTCCTCCCATTCCTCAATTGTTAGTAGAGTTAAGTGTTTCCCGGGTTCATTCTTCAGTCCACTGCTTGCTGTATACTTTTTTGGAAAAATTATACATACCATTAAAATTCAACTGTGTTGTTCTCCTGTATGAGAAAAATTACACACACGAAAGGCTGAACAACCATTTCTATCATCCCCTCCCCCAAACCAGGACCACTTCTGAATTTCCTGAAATGGCATCACCAGGCTCTAAAACCAAGCCACACACTATCACACCTCTGGGCATTTGGGCCCATCTTCTATTGCCTAGAATACTCTTCCATTCTCAATCTAAAAACTTCCCCTCAGACTCAAATGCCACTTACTCTGTGAAGCCTTTCCTGTCACACACCCACTTTCCAAGCAATGTGAATTCCTAGTTCTCTCTCCTATACAGCCTTGGCACTAAGTAGATACCTTTATTATAGAATTTTTAATGATTTTATATAGTATACATCCCTGTGATAGTACAGTATCATCCTCAATGATAGTGTTTCAGGGCAAGAGACATGTTTTATTCTTTTTGCTTCTTCTTGCTACAACATGGTAGGCACTAGATTATTTATTGGAATATATGTTTCAAAAGCCCAGGTTCAGGGCTTCCCTGGTGGCACAGTGGTTCAGAGTCCGCCTGCCGATGCAGGGGACACGGGTTCGTGCCCTGGTCCGGGAAGATCCCACATGCCGCGGAGCGGCTGGGCCCGTGAGCCATGGCTGCTGAGCCTGCGCGTCCGGAGCCTGTGCTCTGCAACGGGAGAGGCCACAACAGTGAGAGGCCCGCGTACCACAAAAAAAAAAAAAAGCCCAGGTTCAGAATGTCAGTGACATCCTAAGACATTTCGTATACCTACACTGCTTTTGCACATGTCAAAGTTCAAAGTGACTGTTTCCTGAACACAAAAATCATTTACTGACTATACCAGTGATTCAGCATATATGCTTTCCTGCTGTGAATATTATTCTATTTTTATATGCAGATGTGTCTTACCTTCTCAACTTATCTGGATAAGTGTTTGAGGTCTACAGTTTTTAATGTTAAGTACATTATACTATCTGGTGTGACTCCTTACACTGTAGCTGGTATTCAAAAAGTATCGCACAACTGTTCGATGAGCCTCACTGTTAGAAATTCTAAAAACTATCCAACAGATCTGTTATTAATTTATTGTTTTAAATTAAATCGACGTTTTTCAAAATTCTTCATTAAGAAAAATAAACGTACATGGAACTCAGACAATAAATATATTCAAATCCACAGTCCAAATAACATATTTATTATTAACAAGAAAAAACAACAGTGGATTCTTTCAGTGGTGCTAAGGAATTTTATTTTTTGCAGGTAACTGCAAATATGGATATATTATATGGCCATTACAAAGGAATTTTCCTTTGGAATTCACAATGTAAAAATTGATTCAGGCAGTGGCACCAATGGAAGTTTAAAACCAAAGTGAAAAGTTGTTGGGAATTATGACCCCACAGGTTTGTAAATGGGGAAAAAAACATATCTATAGTGAAGTGATCCAGAAGTCACCTTCTTGATCAACTATACATCATCTACACAGTATTTTCACCAAAAAAGGTTCAACCTGGATGTAATAATAAAGAAAAATTAGACAAATCCAGAATGTGGAATATTCTACAAGGCAACATGATGCATAGAATCCTCAAAGAAAATTAGAATCAATGTCATAGAAAGCAACATAATGTCACATTTTTATTATTCCAGAATAAAATTGACTAGAGACATAAGCAAATATACTGTATAGATCCTAGATTTTTAAAAGCATATAAAAGGTTTTTTGGACTGCCATATTAGATATGATTGTTGAATGTATTAATTTTCTTAGTTGTATTAATGATAGTTATAAATACCTCATTCTTGGAGATTTGGGCTAACAGAACTAAGGGATGGAGCAACATCTGCATCTTCCTTTCAAATGATTCAACCAAAAAAAAAAAAAGTAAAATTGTAACTGTGTGAGGTGATGAATGTTAATTAGCTTAATTATGGTAATCATCTCACAATGTACACATATACGAAAACATTGTATTGTATACCTTAAATATATGCAAGTTTTAGCAAGTGTACCTTCAAAGGTGGGGAAAAAAAGCACACATAAAGCAAATGTGGTAAAACATTAAGGATGTTTACATGCTCATTAACTCTGTAACTTTTACCTTCTCTGTATAACTAAAATTTTCAAAATTTTCAAATAAAGAGTTAAGAGTGAAAGTAATTTCCTCTTCTTTTCATTCACTTTAAAGATAAGTAAACTGATAAAAGCTGAGTATAGAGCCCTACTGTATCGAAGATTTATTTAAATACTTTTATACAAAATTATTAAGTTGACCTCTGAGAATATACACTATGTAAACAACTTTGCTTACTAAGAAACAAGGTTAAATGGTAAAACTAAAGGTAACATAAGTAGAGTTCTTCCCCATTTTACACATAAAATTCTAGTCCTTAGCAATAATTATTGATAACTCCTTTCTCCACTGTTTAACAGAACACACATTAATATTCTTGACTTTACATCTTTTTCCAATGACAAACAGTCAGCCCATGATTCTAACAGATGAAGACCTTTGAAATCAGAGGTCTTATTTTCCCTCTGTGTTCATGTTCTCCCCCACTTCCAGGGCTGAAATGTCTGCAGGGTTCTGTTCTCAGCCTGCCAATTTCAACTTGTCACTGCATTAGTTATCTATCACTGCATAACAGATTACCACAAAACTTAGAGCTTTAAAATAACAATAAGCCTTTATCATCTCACAGTTTCTGTGGGTCAGGAACTCAGGACCAAAGGCACAAAAGACACAGGGAAACTACTATAGCACTGCTGCTCTAAAGAGAGAAAGCAGGAGGTGGATGGGAGTCACTGGCTCATAGCAATTCTGAAATCCAGCACAGTAGGCAATCCCGGATCAGAATTTAAGGGCTGTTTCTGTCCTCTAGGCTCTTGGTTCTGCTTTCCAAGTCATCCTTTCTTTTCCATAAAGGATAGCCCATGTTTGCAGCTGTGCAGTTTTCTCAACATGCTTCCTGCCTGCAGAGGTTCAGGGATCCAAAGGCTGCTTTTTGTTTGTACTGTCTTTGTCCAGGTCCAGTGCAAGCTGACAGTGTTTTGGCCAATTCACTCTCATTAAAAGAAAGAAAACGAGGGGAAAGGGAGGAAGAGAGAAGAAACTTTGTGGATCTCCTGAGAATCTTACCACGGCTTACTCCACTGTGAGACAAAGGCCATATCCATAAATCTCTTCAAGATAAGCCCTTCCTTCTATATCGTAGGCCTCTGATGAGACTGCTGAGGGACAACTCTCTAAATGCTCTTAGAACCCCTACTGTTTGACTCAAGAGGTCTTTGAGACAACACCTCGGATCCTTCTGAGGTTTTAAAGGATTTTAAAGTCACATCCTCAGCTTCATTTGTAGAACATGTTTTCCTGAGAGTGTCTTGGATTTGCTGTTTCCCAGAATCTACTCCTTAATTTCAGCAACACTGGTCAAATGAAGAAGCTAGGAATTTTCAAACTCAGCAGTTCCACGCTCCTTTTTGTTTAACAGTACTTCCTTTGATTGGTCCCTCTCCTTTTACATTTTATATATAAGCAGCAAGAAGAAACCAGGAATATTTTTAACATTCTGCTTACAAAATTCCCTTAGCTAGATCACCTAGTTCATTGTGTACATTTTCCTGCTTCTCATTTTATTGCCGGTGACAGAGTTCCTAAACTTTCTGCCACTACAGAACAAGAATCTCCTTCCTCAAATTGCTGATAACATTTTTCTTACTTTTCTTTAAGCTCTTACCCACAGTTTTCTCAAAGGCCTCAAACTTCTACTAACAATCTATTCAAGGCTTTTCAGGCTTTCACTAATGCCTCAAAATCTTTCTAGACTGTGTCCACCACTGAGTTCTAAAGACAGGCCTCCATTTCAGGTTGTTGTTATGGCAAAATAAAACCACTTTTGATACCAAAATCTGTACAATTTCTATATAACTACCCCAAAAGTTAGCGTTTCAAATACAGTAAACTTCTGCACAGTTTCAATGGGACAGGAGGGGCACAGTCAGGTGGTTCTGGACCAGGATCTCTCCTGAGATTGCAGGCAGCATGTTTACCACAGCTGCAGTCATCAAAAGGCTTTACTTGAGTTTACTTAAGTTATGCACAGGTTGAAATGCTTTCTAAACTAGCATTTATCTTACGTGTTTTAAATCACAAAATTTAAGCAATTTATAATTTCACTACAATTTTATGGGTAACCAGCTGAAACCATTTTTACAACATGTAAAAACTCAGTAGTGATTGGGGCTTCCCTGGTGGCACAGTGGTTGGAAGTACGCCTGCCGATGCAGGGGACGCGGGTTCGTGCCCCAGTCCATGGGATCCCGCATGCCGCGGAGCGGCTGGGCCCGTGAGCCATGGCCGCTGAGCCTGCGCATCCGGAGCCTGTGCTCCACAGCGGGAGAGGCCACAACAGTGAGAGGCCCGCGTACCACAAAAAAAAAAAAAAAAAAACCTCAGCAGTGATTATCAAAAGCTGAAGGGTTGTCTCTGTCAAAAGGGGCTATCTAGTCATCTTCCACTAGATTCCTAAACCAAAGATTCAGAGTCCTACTGTCAATAACAAAACCTGGTAGACACCACCCCAGTGTTTCTGACACTGACTCTAGCCCAGCTACCACACATATGATTTATGTTGTGAATGAAGATTTAGATTCCATAAAATTAAAGATAAAAGGCACAAAGAAAAGGGAGAAGGCTAAAATGCAGGATATATTAAAAGAAAACTAGAAAAGAAATGCATACAGGCAAAGTAAAAACAAAGGCTGAACTAAAATCCACACTGTACCAAAAGAACAGAAATTTAAATCAGTGAAACAGAAGACAAACTACAAAAATTCACTGAGGACGAAAGAAAAAATAAAAAGGTAAAACATAAGGCAAGAAACATAAGGGATAAATCATGGAAGGTAGAATGCAAATAGCCAATCAAAAATAATGCACCATGCTACGACTGTAGATTAAAGGGCCACAAATTCTTTGCCACTCTTCATCAGGAGAGGGACTCTGTTTCTCCTCCTCTTGAATCTAGGCTGGCCTTGTGACTTGTTTGACCAATAAAATGTATTAGAACAAATGCTGTGCCAGCTCTGGTTCTAGCCTTTAGTAGGGCTGGTAGTTTGCATTCTCAGAAGCCAGCCAAATGCTCTGAAGTTCAGGCTGTCCTGCTGAAGAAAGGCAACAGGAAGGAGAACCAAGGTACTCCCAGTCAACATTCAGCACCAAGGACCCAAATATGGGAGCAAAGCCTTCTGGGATCTCCCAGTTCTGCCTAGTTACCCTCTAAATGCAGCCAACTGAGTGATCCCAATTGAGATCACCAGAATAACCACTGAGTCAAACCACAGAATCATGAAAAATAATAAATCATTGTTTTAAACCACTAAGTGTCGGGTAATCTGTTATATAGCGGCAGATAACCAATGTAGCTATACTGCTCTAAAACGACACAGTACTTCTGTCAAAATATATAGCTATGTGTCTAGTCTGAAGCATAAGATACTTGCATCCCAAGTCCTTGCTAGAAAGTATTATCTTAAACTATTTGAAAACCCAGCTTGTTTCAAAAGCCTGGTTAAAAATAATAGCTTTTCTATTCCTTAAATTATCCTCTGTTATTTACTTATTTGAAAAAATATTCTAAATTCTATCCTAGGATTAAGTCAGGCATAGAAGACTGAGATAAATTTTAATGCTACATCTTCCAATTTTACTGGCATCTACTTTAAGATGTTTTAAGAAAATTTCACTTGTGTAACTTCTCTGATTCCTTCCTTTGAGGACTTACTATGCAGTAGGTATTCAATAGCAAAGATAAACAAGGTAACTATGAAGCAGAATTGAAGGTAGGTAAAAATTTTATCACTCCCCTCCCTTTTCCAGGGAGTCAATCCCTGCCTAGTCTGTGCCCCCAAAGCACTTTGTACAAATCTCTATTTTTTAATAATAATTGTAAAAGCAGCTAACATTTATGAAGCACATACTATGTGCCTGGCGTAATTCAAAGCCTTTCACATGATTTAACTCAATCCTCACAATAATTTTCATAAGGTAAGAACTATTATTATCCCCATAATACAGATGAGGAAATTAACTCATCTTAAAGAGTCTCTTCCCCCACTTAGACTCTAGACTCTATGAAGGCAGGTGACCTGCATCTCCATATCCTCCCCAGTCTCCAGTACATACTTCTCTAATTTGATTAAAGAAATGAGTGTATCCAAGTACTAGAAATAAATATGCTCACTTATTTTACAGGAACAATTTTTCACTCCTCAGAAGCATAAAGTGGTAACACCTTTTTAGACTAAAATAAAATTGCTTGGGGCTAAATAAGTATCTCTGGGTAACTGGTAAGAAAAATTAACAAAAAAGAAGTTTATCAATTCATTGATAAACACAACTATTAAGACCTAAACTTTTACAAACAAGTCTAATTTGATAGTAATGTATTTTTATTCAGCACCATTTTAATGCTGAAAGCCATAAATATCACCCTGAAAGCTATATAAAGTTGCATTAAAGATTTTTTTAAAGAAGTCAGTGACAGAGGAGTAAGAAAATAAGGGGTAGTACTCATTTAAAATATATGGATGAAAAAATCCGAGTAAATATAAAACCTAACACTTTGAACGATGTAATTTGAGTCTTTTTGGGTTGGTAGAGTTGGAATCATCAGCTATAAAACCTGTGACTACCGATTTCATTGCATACTGACTTAAAAACAAAAAGGAAAACCTTTATATAATTGATCTGATACACTAAAAACTCACAATCCTCAGAAAACTGGCTAGAAACTGAAATTTGGATTCTGCAAGGAGAATCAAGTCAAATTGAGGATCATTTTACAAACATACTTCCTAATTCACTATCAACTCAGAATACCAAACTACCCTTTTTTTTTTTTGCAGTACGCGGGCCTGTCACTGTTGTGGCCTCTCCCATTGTGGAGCACAGGCTCTGGACGCGCAGGCTCAGCGGCCATGGCTCACGGGCCCAGCCGCTCCGCGCGCGGCATGTGGGATCTTCCCGGACCGGGTCACGAACCCGTGTCCCCTGCATCGGCAGGCGGACTCTCAACCACTGCGCCACCAGGGAAGCCCAAACTACCCTTTTTTTAAGAAGGAAGCACAAGTCTAATACTCCTACGAACAGAAGAAATCGCTATATTTTAGAATAATCTCCACAGGGGTAAATTTTAGAGGATGCTGTGTGCCAAATTTTCAATCTGACCTCTATAAAGGTTGGAAATTGTCTCTGCTAGAAATCTAAGAACTGAAGTACAAACATTATAATTATATATATGTATCTCAATACTTTTTGTGGCACACATTGTTGGTTCGCTAATGCAGTATCAATTCCCAATACCTTTTACCCTGGCCACCTCCCACTACAGACTGAAAGCCATCTTGAAACCTTGAAGCAACAACTGCAGGAATGAACAGCCAACAAACTAAAGGTAAAGAAGCAGAGAGAGCTTGAATCTTTGGTGATTTTATCCTTATCTGATAAACAACCAGCTACTGCCCACCTTTACCCTTCTTAGGTAAAATAAATAAACCTGCCTTTGTTACTGTTGGCTACCTCCTTATTCAGTTATTTTTAGCAGAATGCTTGCCTTACTAATACATTTAAAACATACAGAGAATATGGTTCTCTAATTCCTTTAAGTAAAAAAAAGTTATAGCACTTGTGTAAATAAACAATAGTCATACTGATGCCAAATGTATGACAATCCTATATATTTTTCCTTAATAATACTTTTCTGATTATAAAAGTTACACATTCAACTTCAGAAATTTTACAAAATACAGAAAAATATAATGAAGAAAACAACCCACTACCCAGAGATAACCACTTTTAATATTTTGGTATATTTCCTTCCAATGAATTTTTACACCTATATCAATATACAGAACTATGCTTTTTATTTTCATAAACTGGTATCATGCAGGATACAGTTTATTATTACTATTAACTAATACATGCACAAAGTAACAATAATTCAGTAACAGATGAAAGAACGTAAGACTTAAAAATAAACTGTCTCTTCCACCATTCACACACAACCCCCCCACACCCTCACCATTCCACTTGTCAAAAACAGCCACTTTTAATACTTCTGGCATTATAGCTCTTTTTCTTATTACCTGTGACCGTATCAACTGACTTCCCACTATGAAGGTGAAAAATTGTTCCCCTTCACCTTTCTTCCCAATCTTTACTACTTTTATTTTCATTTTTAGTTTTTCTATTGGTTGATATCATAACATTAAAAAATATACTTAAGCCTCTATTCCTTGACACATGAATTTTAGATAGAATGTCTTAGTTTGCAAATGTGGAAGATAAGGAAATTAGTGTTCTTACATGGCAAACATTTTTAGTCAACCACAGGATTAAAATGCAACTATCATTTGGCCTTACCCAATCCTGAGTGAGGAAGAAAAAAAATATACATACTTGTTGCTGTAGCACTAATTCATTTAATTTAAGAAAAAGTGTTGGAAAAGATAGCAGTTTCATAATAGACAGCAAATACAGAAAAACAAACTAATTTTTTAAAATTGTTAAAGACATACGTAACTTTTAAAATGATAAAAGATGAAGACTGAGGAAGAGAGCACAACATTCAGACCAGACAACAGAAAAGGAATACTAACTCCTCTTTTACACTTGTCTTCTCACAAGAGAGCCATCATAATGCAAACACTGACGTCCAAAGGTGCTGAGAAGATAGTAAGTTATCACTTTGAGTTCCAGTTAGCATCAATAATCTTTGAGAAATACAGAGCATCAGAAGGGTATTAAAAACAAAACAAAATAAATCCTGTACGGGCAAGGATCCTTAACTGTTTTTATAGGAGAAAACAATAGGTGAGCCTAAATATTAAATATTAGTAAACTTGATGTCAAAGTTAGAAATATCCTATAACATATTAAGTAGCAATAGCAGCTACTGTTTATTAACTACTTAGTATATCCCATGTACTGTGATAAAAGCTAATCAAACATTATGATCTTTTATATGGTCTTACAACCATATAAAACAGACATTATTATCATCTCCATCTTACAGATGAGAAATTTAAGGCATATTAAGACTGAGTATTTTGCCCCCAGTCAGTAGTAAAAGGCAAAGCCAAGACTTGAAGTTCCATCCTCTTAACCACTGGACTAAACTGACAGTATATGAGTTCTTAAAAATGAGAAAAATAGATGGATGAGAAATAAGAATAGGTTCACTAGAAGCAAGTTCTATCAAAGTAGTCATTCTTTTCTGAGTTACCATGTTGCAACAGCATAGACAAATCTCTAAGACATATTGTTAAGTGATTATGATGCCATTTATGGAAAATGAGACAAAACAGAAAGATCCAAATGTTTATACAGAATAGAGCACAGAAATCTCATTTCTTCAATTATTCCTATTCCTGTGTCCTGTCCAATCTTCTTGAATCCCAATCTCTGTGCAAGAGACAAATACTACTTACAGTTGGCATGTATCTTTCTGGTTCTCAAATATTTGAGGAAAAATTTGACTTTATACTGGCACAACACACTTGACACTAATATTTCTGAGAAGGAAAATAATAGTGGAGGAATTATATGGTACTCTATTTATTTGCTGTTTTGGTCTTTTATAAAAAGAACTCATATATGACTTCCATAACACAAATTTTTAAAATCATAATGATGCTCAAAGAAAACAGGGCAAAAGTTTCTAAGTATGACGTCAATGGCCTCCTTGGAAGAGAAGTTTGATACAGCAGAATATGTAACACTTAAAAACCTTTGCCAAGACAAAACTAAAGTTAAGAGGCATAAACAAATCAGGAAAATATCAATATCTGCAACAGTGACAAAACAATCAATAAAATAACAGTATCCGGAATATATAAAAAGTTCTTACAAATAAATAAAACATATACAATTTATGAACTTGACTAAAGACATAGGCTTCAATACAAAAACTTACTAAGGATAAGAACAAGCAATTTATTTGAGGAAAGCAATGGCTAAAAGCAGTAACAATAAAGTTAAGCCTCAGTAACAAAGAAATGTAAAATAAAATAGCAATATAATGGCAAAAACTAAAAAGGGGGGGAAGCAGGGGGAAGGAGGGATAAATTGGGAGACTGGGATTGACATATACACACTACTATATATAAAACAGATAACTAATAAGAACCTACTGTATAGCACAGGGAACTCTTCTCTATACTCTGTAATGACCTATATGGGGAAAGAATGTAAAAGAGAGTGTATATATGTATATGTATAACTGATTCACCCTGCTGTACAGCAGAAATTAACACAACACCGTAAATCAACTATACTCCAATAAAAACTAAAACAAACAAACAAACAAAAAACCAAACAAACAAAAAGAATAACACCCAGTGATGGCTATGGTATGAGAAAGCACAAACTTTTACAAACTAGTGATGGGAAAGTATAATAAATACATTGTTACATTCACTTCTGGGCATCACATTCTAAGACAAACTGAGATATTTCAATAGTAGGACAAGATTACGTATGAGAGAGCTAGAAACCATGTCATACAATAAACGAATTAAAGAAAAGAGAACACTTTGCTTAAAAAGAAGATTTTAGGGAAGACATCATAGTGACCTTGAAATATCTGAAGGCCTATCACATGGAAAACAGAACTTGTTTTATACTGCTCAGGAAGGCAAAACAAAGACCACTAGTGCTCAGAGCTGTTAAATAATGAAACAGTCATGCCTTATACAGTTAGATTTTAGTTACAATAAATGATCTATCAGAAACCCATCAGAAAAGATTCTTCTTATATGCTTGAAAAGTTAAGTTTCATGAACTCAGAAGCAATTCTCAGTTCTAAGAGTAAAGCAAAAATTACCCTTAAAATATGGATAAACCTTCCAGAACTATGACCACTACTGTATTTTCACTATAGTGTCCCACTTACCTGGTTTAGATAACTTATATACTCACCTATTCTGGGACTAAGAGGGTTCTGCCCAGCCACCTCTACCAGGAATAACCATTTAGTCAGTTCTACTAATTCCTACCCCATTAGTTCCTACACACAAAAACACACCAGATGTATGACCTGATCTGGAATCCCAAAACTCTATCCTAGGTACAGGCTGCTTTCACAACTGTGATGATCTATTCTATATGCCCTGCCTTGCTTCAGCTGTCCCAAATTGAGTTCCTTGCCCTGAAATCTGTGACATACTGCTATTTGAACGTCTAGAATTGTCTTCTTCCTCTTCCTTATTCATTCGTCAAAAATAGATTAAGAGCCTACTATGTTCAAGGTACTGGTAGACCCTATATGGGAAAGAAATATAATTACACTGGACAAGTTTCCTGCCCTCAGGGAGTTTATAATGGAGAACGTAAAATAATGAGTCTATGTAATAACTAGTCAATATAAAGCCTCAAGGAAGCAAAGGCATGAAAGTGATGTAATATTAGAGACAAGAGAATTCATTCTAACTTTGTAAGACTGTGATGTGGGAAAATACCAAGGAGGTGATACTAAAACTTGGCTTTGAGGGTCATGAAAGATTTTCACCAACAAAGACAGAAGGGAAAAAAAAAAAAAATGCCAAGCAGAAAAACTGGCATAAGCAAAAACATACCTATAAGAAAATACAGTGGTAAGTGCATGGTTATAACATCAGTAAGACAATGTGAACAGAATGCCAATAATTAAAGAAAGTTTCTCCATGTCAAAGGATACAGAAGCTATGGAGGTAGCTTCTCCACGGGAGTTAACACAACAAGTTCAAGAGGTATAGCTTCCCTGCACTCCCCAATGGCACATGAAGTTTCCACCAGATGGAAGATACTCCACTTTTCCGTTCTTAGAGAGTTTTAAACCCTCCTGTCCAACAGTTCTTACCCCCTCACCAGGTACTAATAATAGATTTTTTTAAAGAACTCCAGTACATTCTTGAGTGACAAGAAAGAAACAAAATATGAAGTATCATAAAATTGGCAATAAAGAAATTACGCTACTGGCCCTGGCTCTGCCCCGACTCAAAAAATGACCTGTTTTCTAATCTGTACGACAAATGGGTATAATACTAGACAACTTCCAAAGTCCCCCCTAGCTTAAAGTTCTATAAATTTACTTGGAAAAAAGGTTTAGCTATGTTTACAGGTGACTGGAGCTCACCTGGTTTAAACCATTGTTTCCTCAACCACAAAGGCAGATGAAACTTCTACTCCTCTTAATCTGTTATGAGTAATTAAATTAACAAATAACAAAACTAAGTGACTTATAAAGCTTGAACAATTTTAGATCTATACATTAAAACATATGCCTAGCAGAGTTCCACTTCCAGTGATTGTAGGGAGACTTGTATTAGACTAACTTTCCCATACATAAAATTATAATTCTGTACAAAATACTAATAAAAAACTATCTGAAGACAGTGGAAAGCACCAAAAGCAAGCAGAACTGGGGGGAAGTTGGCCCCTGAAAGAAGGGAACTGCACTGGATGAGATTTGCACTTTTATATGGCTTTTTGCTTGAGGGGCTCCTCCATTCCTTGAGATTAGTGTGGATAAAAACTTAGACAAAAAAAAATCATAGTCTTGCTGGCTTAAGGAGTCAGAAGATGGAGTTCAGAACTGCCAAAAACTTTTCATGGCTAGAAAGTAAGAAGGATATCCCAAGAGAGAGGGAGACACAGAGGAGCCCCCAAACCTGCACATAAACTCTGCCCGAATTCTAGATAAATACTGCATGTATAGGAAAAACTCCAATGCATAGGAAAAACTCCAATGAGCCTGAAAGCATAAAGCAAAAAGTGGAGGAAAAAAGCAGAGATTTCAACTGCTTTTCACAACAGGAGAAATGAACTGTAGAGACTGAATAGAATCAAGTTAAGTACCAATTAGAACATAAAGCAGTGGTGTTCAGTAGGAAATAAGAGATCCACAACGAACTGTATACAGCTGTATAACTTCCAGTTATATGATATATAAGTTCTAGGGATGTAATATACAGCATGGCAACTATAGTTAACAATACTGTACTGTATATTTGAAAGCTGCTTGAAAATTACCAGACATGTGAAGTAACAAGAAAATGTAATCATAGGCAAAGAAAAAAAACAATCAACAGAAACCAACTCCAAGAAAATCCTAATGTCAGAATTAGCAGACAACAGAACAACAACACTAGATGAAATGGACAAATTCCTCACAATACACAATTTACTCAAACTGACACAAGATGAAACAAAATCTGAATAGTCCTATATCTATTAAATAAATTGAATGTATTAAAAAAAAACTCACAAAAATGCTCCAACCCAGATGGCTTCACTGACTGCATTTTATCAAACATATAAGGAAGAAATAAAACCCATCTTCTGCAAATTCCTTCAAAATTTGAGGGAATTCTCAACCTATTTTATGAGTCTACCATAACTTATGCAAAACCTGAAATGAAAATTATCAATCAATATTCTGATAAATGTAAAAAAGGATCCTTAACAAAGTATTAGTGAATCGAAACTGGCAACATGGGACTTCCCTGGTGGCGCAGTGGTTAGAAATCCACCTGCCAATGCAGGCGACACAGGTTCGATCCCTGGTCCAGGAAGATCCCACATGCCGCAGAGCAACTAAGCCCATGTCCCACAACTACTGAGCCCGCGTGCCATAACTATTGATGCCCGGGTGCCTAGAGCCCGTGCTCTGCACCAAGAGAAGCCACCACAATGAGAAGCCCTAGCACTGCAACCAAGAGTAGCCCCCACTC
The DNA here is from genome assembly GCF_963924675.1 of Phocoena phocoena. Lineage (NCBI taxonomy): Eukaryota > Metazoa > Chordata > Mammalia > Artiodactyla > Phocoenidae > Phocoena > Phocoena phocoena. The sequence goes on from NC_089219.1 coordinate 159,633,769, forward strand.
ACCACAAGTAGAGAAAGCCTGCACGCAGCAACAAAGACCCAACGCAGCCAAAAATAAAAATAAAATAAAATAAACTGGCAATATATTAAAGATCATCATGACCAAATGGGATTTATTCCAGCAATGAAAGTAGTATACTATATTAACATATTAAAAGAATAATGGGAAAAATTAAATGGTAATTTCAATAGATGCCAGAAAATCTCCTGAAAAAGTTGAATACCCACTCATGATAAAAACTCTCAGCAAACTAGGGAATAGCAGGGAACTTTCTCAACCCAATAAAGGGCAGCAATGAAATCCTACATGATACTTAGTGGTAAAACAAATGCTTTCCCAATAAGATGAGAAATAAGGCAAAAATGTCCACTCTCACAAATTATACTCAACATTATACTAGAGGTCCTAACCAGTGAAGTAAGACCAGAAAAATTAATTAAAGGCATAAAGACTGGAAAGGAAGAAACAGAACTGTGGCTCTTTGCAGATGACTATCATCACAAAATATTTAGAGTAACTAACATTAATAAGTGAAGTTAATGAGACTGTAGGATATAAAATCAATACACTGACTCAACTGTCGATTAGTAAGGTGTGTAATGGCAATTTTATAATTATATAACCCTAGAATGCATATGAAAGCTATTTGATGGTTCTCTCCATTTGGTTTACTTAAAATTTTCAAAACAAATATATTGAAACAATAGGAAAAACAAATTTCACATTACAGCAAATACATTAAATCTCCAAGTTTCAATGCTACTAGAAAATAAATTTAATTTTTCCATGTTTCTTCTCCATTTATAACATCAATAGTCAAAGCGAGCTTCTCTAATCTACCACGTGGTTTATACAGTCACTACCACCACTACCACCGCTTTTTACTCTCTATGGAAAACGCTTGCTGCTGAGTAGTAAACAGGAAATCATACTGTCATTTTCTCTCTCCTTAATCACTTTATAATTTATTTCAAAAGCCACTTTGTGAATAAAACATGAACAAAATGTACACAAGTACATACAAATGAAAGGAGAAGGAAAGACCCTTGGACTTAGATAGGCACCCCCAAAAATGCACACTTTGTTTTCTGTAACAACTTACAATTGACTAGATCACAACACGCGTTAAAAACATAACCAAGCTTACATTCTTCGTTACTGAGGTACATTTTGCACAGTGGAGATTAAGCTGTTTTGTGAGAAAACTCATAAACATATAAAGTTTTAGCTTAGAATCAACAAATACTAACATTCTAGTTCATCTAATCAAACTATTTCGTTGAATATAAGACAAATGTCATTCAATAGATACAGTTTATGGATATCCCTGATTTGGAAACTATAAGTACAAGGCAAACTAGGGAAAAAGTTCTTTAAAAGCACAAGCTGGTTACACACAAAAAACACAACATGAAAGTTAGATTTGTTAAATACAACAAAAAGTGTAAGCAATTAATATATCATGCATTTTCATCAATCAAAATGTTTTAATGATAAAACTACCTCTTAGATTTGTACCAATTTCAAAACATCAAGATGATGAGTTGACTAGAAATACATTACAAATTTTAACTTGTTATCAAAGGAACTGGCTCTCCACATTAATAAAAGACTACTTAGGTTTTTAAGAAACAGTATTATTAACCAAACAAAATTTTATGAATTACAATAAACCCTTATATAATATTATTACAATATACTTATTTCTATAATTTAAGCAGGTTAAATTTCCCATTTTATTAATACAGTAACTTTCTTAAGAGCAAATATTACTACTAAGCTGTAATGGAAACTAAGAAAGCAAAACTTTTGACATCTAGTTTAAAGATTGAGTTACCTAGAGTATGCCTACAGGCTGGTCTTTGAAGGAGGTAAATTAAGAAGTGTCTAATATATATGCAGATGCCTCTTATCCTGATGTGCAGTCAAACTGTGAGGTGCTCTCCTAGGACCAGTAAGAAGGAAAATGCAGATAATACTCCAGTTTGCAACTGACGTTTCTTTTATTGTCATTTCTAACACCAACAATACTATGTTAATGTGTTATCTCAATTAATACTCACCATTTTGCAATTGCTCCAGATAAGTACAGGAAAAAAGGTTTCACTACTGATCTATCACTAATAACCAAAGTTAGGAAAGCATTTATCCTACATAATATCAGTAATTATCTTTAAGTTTTTTCTTCCTTTTCTAGGAAGATATTTACTGAAGAGCAACTTATTAACACTAAAAGTATAAATAAAATGTGATTATACCTGGATAGGAGCTAAGAACTGATTCATAAATACAGGTTTGAGAAAAAGGACTGATAGTCAAAGTAAGAACTATAAATTTTTCTATATTTATTTATTTTCTTTATAGTTTAATAGTTTAAAACCACTCCTCTACATACATTATCTCGCAATGCGTACAGTCACACTGTGAGGTAAAGGAGGCAGATATATTTATTTTCAAATGAGTATACCAAAGTTCAGGTGATAATAATCTACCCAGGGTAATAAGCAAGGAGCAAATAATAACTAATAACCTTTCAGAAGAAATTCTTTGAACCGAAATATAACCAAACAACAACAGATTATATAATGAAATTTGCTTGACTAAAACATAAAATTATTATTAAAATAATACTGAAAATCTCTAAAGGAATAAATTAAGAGTGGAAGAAAAAAAAATGTCCAACTGTTTCAACTAATCCTTTCAAGAGTACAGTTAAACAACAGCATCACAAATCCTCACTCAGTGAAATCTAACTTATCAAAGTATAGGGAAAATACATAAATTGTAAAAACAGAGGACACTATCTGTAACCCCAGTCTTTCATTCAGAAATGTACACAGACTAAAAGGGATCACCAGACACCTGAAGAAAACAACCACTACCAAAAAAAGAACCAAAATAAACAAACTGGAAGAGTTATTCAATGAGGAGAAAAAACTTAAAATGTTTTTAGTGTTGTAAGATTACAGATTATATTATATATGTAAAATAAGAGCCGGTGACAATGAACTAGACGGAATTCCCAGAAATATAAAGTAAAAGCTGAGATAAGTAATTCAATAAAGGGCAAGAGAGTCAAGGAAATCTCTCAGAACAAAGAGAAAAAACAAAGACATAAAAAAAAGAAAAACTTCAAAACAGAGTATTGGTATAGAAGCTCTAGGAAAAAAAACATGAAAGAATATAGAGAACACAGAAGGGAAAAAATAATGAAAGAAATACAGAAGATTTCTCAGAACTGAAGAAGAGCCCACATTTTCAAAGGATCCACCAAATGCTTTATAGGATAAATTAAAAAGGACTATAACTCATCCTCCTTAAATTTCATAACACCAAGGATAAAGAGGCATCAACACAAAAAGCTTCCAGAAAACAAAAACAGGTTACCTACAAAAATACTATCCATATTAGCATCAAACCTCTTATCAGTAAAACTGGTTACTAAAAGGTAATGAAACACAACCTTCAGAATGCTGAAGGAAAATAACTTTAAACTTGAACTCTATACCCAGCCAAGGGCATGTATCAGGTGCAAAAGTGAAAAGGACATTTCAAAAGTGGTGTTGACAAGCACCCAAACACATTCTTTCTGAAAACGGTACTTCAGGAAGTACTCCAGAAAACTACAAAATAAATCCAAAACAAAAAGAAAAAAGACATGAGAGCTAAGAAAGCACTTTTCCAAAAGTGCAATTAAATAATGATATTAGCTAAGCATTATACTCAGAAAAAAGTCAGTTTATATTAGAACTTCAACAAACAGTATGATTAAAAAGCTAGATAACCAAGTGATATGATGAAGAAGGGACACCCTCTTCTACCAACAGGGGGAAAATGTAGTAATTAGAAAATCCAAAAATAAGTTATATGCCAAACTAGAAGCCAAACTAAAGTATGGGATAATCTTGAGTACCAAGAGAGTATAAAAATCCATCTATTCAATCCAAAAATGGGCAGAAGACCTAAACAGACATTTCTCCAAAGAAGATATGCAGATTGCCAACAAACACATGAAAGAATGCTCAACACATCATTAATAATTAGAGAAATGCAAATCAAAACTACAATGAGATACCATCTCACACCGGTCAGAATAGCCATCATCAAAATATCTACAAACAATAAATGCTGGATAGGGTGTGGAGAAAAGGGAACCCTCTTGCACTGTTGGTGGAAATGTAAATTGATACAGCCACTATGGAGAACAGTATAGAGGTTCCTTAAAAAACTACAAATAGAACTACCATACGACCCAGCAATCCCACTACTGGGCATATACCCTGAGAAAACCATAATTCAAAGAGTTATGTACCAAAATGTTCACTGCAGCTCTATTTACAATAGCCAGGATATGGGAGCAATGTAAGTGTCCATCGACAGATGAATGGATAAAGAATATGTGGCACGTGTATACAATGGAATATATTACTCAGCCATAAAAAGAAACGAAACTGAGTTATTTGTAGTGAGGTAGACAGACCTAGAGACTGTCATACAGAGTGAAGTAAGTCAGAAAGAGAAAAACAAATTCTGTATGCTAACACATATATATGGAATCAAAAGAAAGAAAAGAAAAGAAAACAGTCTGAAGAACCTAGGGGCAAGACGGGAATAAAGATGCAGACCTACTAGAGAATGGACTTGAGGATACGGGGAGGGGGAAGGGTAAGCTGGGGCAAAGTAAGAGAGTGGCATGGACATATATACATTACCAAACGTAAAATATATAGCTACTGGGAAGCAGCCGCATAGCACAGAGAGATCAGCTCGGTGCTTTGTGACCACCTAGAGGGGTGGGATAGGCAGGGTGGGAGGGAGGGAGATGCAAGAGGGAAGAGATATGGAGACATATGTATAACTGATTCACTTTGTTATAAAGCAGAAACTGACACACCATTGTAAAGCAATTATACTCTAATAAAGATGTTAAAAAAAAAAAAACCCGGGCTTCCCTGGTGGCGCAGTGGTTGAGAGTCCGCCTGCCGATGCAGGCGACACGGGTTCGTGTCCCGGTCCGGAAAGAACCACATGCCGCGGAGCGGCTGGGCCCGTGAGCCATGGCCGCTGAGCCTGCGCGTCTGGAGCCTGCGCTCCACAACGGGAGAGGTCACAACAGTGAGAGGCCCGCGTCCGGCAAAAAAAAAAAAAAAATCCATCTATTCTCTATGGATCCCATCATACTACTCTGTTTAGCAGTATTATGTACATAATCATAATATGGATTAATGCTTTTTAGAATCAGCAAATATAACTATTATAAACCTTAAAAATATAAAATCATTGTTACAGTTGACATAAAATGGGAAGGGAATGTGGAATTCAAGGGAAAGATTGTGAGGGGTACTAATTTTCCTCAACTTATAAAGTGGCAAGTTTATACTTTCTAGAATTAACGGTGCAAGTGCTAGAAGTTTAATCACAAACACCAAAAAATAAACAAATATCAATAAAAGGAAGAAGGGCGAGAATAGGCATTAAAAGTTTAAATTCTTCATTTTTTCACAATGAAGATATACTAGATTACTTAAGATTCATCAAAAACAATGTTTAGCATATTATATATAAAGGTGGGATAGAGCTTCCCTGGTGGCACAGTGGTTGAGAGTCCGCCTGCCGATGCAGGGGACACGGGTTCGTGCCCCGGTCCAGGAAGATCCTACATGCCGCGGAGCAGCTGGGCCCGTGAGCCATGGCCGCTGAGCCTGCGCGTCCGGAGCCTGTGCTCCACGACGGGATAAGCCACAACAGTGAGAGGCCCGCGTACCGCAAAAAAAAAAAAAAAAAAAACTGGGATAATAATCAGCAGAAGAATTAAAAATAGAAAAGGTCTCTCTGAGGAAAGAAACTAGTTAGAAGAGGTAGAGTTACTTTTCATTCTATACCTTGTGTACTATTCAAATTCTTATACTTATATGACTATTACATCCCAAAATACACACACACACACACACACACACACACACACTCATTACAATCCCCATTCACTAAACAATTCAGGAAAAACACTGAGAAATTCTTTTTCATTTTTCTACATTCCATGCACTATACACCAAACTTCTATTTTGGTATTTCAAACAAGACACAATTAATTAAATAAGACTCAAGAACCACCCAAAAACCTTGATAAAATGTGGTGATAGTAATAGCTTACATTTGTGTTAGAACTGCCAAAACACATCCACACCCACTATCTCATTTAATCCTCACAACAGTCTTGTGAGAGCAAATTTTTGAGATTAATAAAGTAAAACTCGGGCTTCCTTGGTGGCGCAGTGGTTGAGAGTCCACCTGCCGATGCAGGGGACACGGGTTCATGCCCCGGTCCGGGAAGATCCCACATGCTGCGGAGCGGCTGGGCCCGTGAGCCATGGCCGCTGACCCTGCGCGTCCGGAGCCTGTGCTCCGCAACGGGAGAGGCCACAACAGTGAGAGGCCCGTGTACCGCAAAAAAATAAATAAATAAATAAATAAAGTAAAACTCCAAAAGGTTTAAGTTATTTGCCAGCCCCCCCAACAAAATAAGAAAAATAATATAAATGTAATGGACAAGTTAAAAAAATTTTTAAATAACTTTTATACAGCCCTGAAATGTGAAAATGCTTTCCAAATTTATAATATGAGAATAACATGAGAAAAATTAAACTTAACAGTACGAATAGCCACTTTGGAAAACAGTTTAGCAGTTTTTATAGAGTTAAACATACACTTACCATATGACTCAGTAATCTCATTTAGGTTAATACCCAAGAAAAATGAAAACACATCACACAAAGACGTGCACTCAAATGATCACAGCAGCTTTATTCATAACAGCCAAAAACTAGAAACAACCCAAGTGTCCACCAACTGGTAAACAGGTAAATTGTAGTATGTCCAGATAGTGGAATACCACTCAACAAGAAAAAGGAACAAACTAATGATATATACAACAACATAGATGGATCTTTGAAGTATTATGCCATGTGAAGGTAACCAGACACAAAGGACTACATATTGTATGATCCTACTTATATGAAATTCCAGAAAAGCAGAATTATAGTAACAGCAAATCAGTGGTTTCCAGAGTTCAGGGAAGAGGACTGACTGTGCAGGGGAATGAGGGAACTTGCTGGGATGATAGAAATGTTCTATATCATGATTTTAGGGTTTGTTACACTAGTGTATAAATTTAGCAAAATTCATCAAAGTAAAAATTGGTGGATTAAAATTGGTGAATTTTATTGTATGTAAATTACAACTCAATAAGGCCAATTTTTTTTTTTTTTTTTTTTTTTTTTTTTTTTGCGGTACACAGGCCTCTCACTGCTGTGGCCTCTCCTGTTGCGGAGCACAGGCTCCGGACGCACAGGCTCAGTGGCCATGGCTCACAGGCCCAGCCACTCCGCGGCTTGTGGGATCTTTCCTGACCAGGGCACGAATCCGTGTCCCCTGCATCAGCAGGCGGACTCTCAACCACTGCGCCACCAGGGAAGCCCAATAAGGCCGATTTTTAAAAACTCATTAACACATAATCATATTTAACTATTGACAACAGCTTTTTAGCCTAAGTATTAACTACAGAACTTCAAAGAATATTAAAAATCACTAAATTATTAAGAGGTAACTTTTAACCAGAAAATAGATATATGAGAACTTAAAAGCTCTGAGAATGTAGCCATCTTCATCCTACTGAATTTGGCCATGTGGATAAACAGTAGTTGCCTGGCAACTAATCTAAACTCTAGTCTAGATTTCTAATAAACACACTGACTACATTAGCAGATGATCTCATGGAGGATAAACTAAGCTTTACATTGTAAGAGTTCCTTTATTATTAAAAAATAATAATGCATTTGAATTACTTATCTAAAGTATTTATCTATATAACTTTAAGAAATAATAATTATTTATTATTAACAAGGAATAATAAAAGTAGATCATGAAAAATTAAAATATGAAATTAAACATACATACACACACACACACACACACACACACACACAATCCCTTTCCTCATTCAGTCTTTTACTATAGGACTTTACTTATCTAACTATGGGATTACTGAATCCATGAGTTTGTGAGTGAATCCTTCCTCTTTACTACTTTAAGCCCTTTCCCTGCCACCGCCCAAACTGGCTCAATATAATTGAATACTTTTATTTATATATTTACATGTCTTTAAATGCATAAAGTTAGATACTTTTCTAGATATTAAATCATTCTAAAGACACCTCTCTGGACTGTAGAATCTGTGAACAATACAGAAAAATACACCATGAACTTTCTGTAACATCCATGCACACAACATACCAGAAAGCCAAACCTTCTTGATTATAAATGATCAAAATCAAGAATTACAAAGAATTCCTAAATAACAAGCAAATTCCTAACACATATGTTAAATATCATTTCTATCTTAGTGGACATAGTTTACTTTGTTAACAGCATCAGAAAAAAATATCAACTTCCAGGACACCACTTAGTGTTAGCACACTTACCAACCATATTATTTTCAGTTTTGTTGAACACTTACCCCTCTTCTGAACCCAACCTTCTTTCACAATGGTAACATCGCTCATGATGGCGCCCCTCTGAGCCCCCAACTTGGAGAAAAGGTACTTTGTGATACCAGCTTTGGGGTTTGGATTCTCTGCTGCTGCTGCCCTTCCCACTCTCTAGTGATGACTCAGCCTGGAAGGAAGTATTGAAGAAAGAATTTCTTTTTTTTCCATTCTTGCAACTCACACAGCAATAACAAACAACTAATTCTTTGTAAATGTCTTCAACTGGCCTGACCTCACATAAAAGTCTAGCTCTTCAAACTGGGGAACTTATTTATTAAGTAGTTTTATAACGAATGCACCTCCCTGGTCTTGTGACAGAACTTCAAAGGACAGTGAAACTTTTAACCTACAAGGTTGCAACAAAAAAATGTCTTAAGAAAACCACTGTCACACCTACACAAATAATACTGAAAATTTCCTTGGTAATGTGTGTTCGAGGTGAAAAGGGAAGAGAATGAAAGTGAGGTGGACTAAAAGTAAATCTTCATGTATGTCTAGTTCCAAAATCTCAGTAAATTTAGAAATAGTATGGCAAAGCAATTGTGAATGTTTTTAATTGCTGGATTTTATGTAAAAAACAATGTGCTAAGTAACCAACATTTATCTATGCTTACTCTGCCTTGTTCCAAGAAATATTTTAGGTAGATTACAATAAATAAAATATTATAAATCATATAAAATCAATTAGTTTTTAAAGTAGATGGAGTGAAACAAAGGGAATATGAAAGTGGGAAAAAGTATGGAGTATTCAGGACATGTCAAGAACTATTACAGGTGCTTACATCTATTATACAATTAACTCCATTTCATAGATGGGAAAACTGAGGCTCAGAGATTAAGTGGCTTGCCTGATTTCAACACAGCTAATGAATGATGGCTCCAAGATCTGAACCCAATCTACCTGATTCCAGAGCCTGCATTCTTATTGACTTAAGATAAAAAGAAGCCAGAGTAAAAATCTACATATTTGTGAAAGATGGACCACAAATTTAACTTGAAGCTTTCAGGAAGCAATACAAATAAGGAAATACAATCAGTTTCAATATTTTCAGTATCCATAAATATTTTAAAAAAGAAAAAAAGAAGTTGTTCAGAAGGAAACAATTCGTTCTAGGACAAAAATCTGAAATTTAACCCATAGGTCTTCGTAAGATACCTTGTAGTGTAATAAACAAAAGCCCTCAAAAATATCCTCACATATATACAGGAATATATATGAGCTTTACTGGCTATTTCTTATTGTCACTCTCAAGCTAAAAAGGAAAGTGCCAAGATAAAGTTGAATTAAAGCATTTCCACAGAAAGGGACCAAAAAACATGACCCAGGAACCCAGGCATAAATTTCAGATAACCAGAAAAATGGATGTATGGACTATATAACTATACTATTTTCTAAATATGGTTTTAATAAATAGTACATAGGAATAAGTTCAAGGTTAGACTTCCTTGCTAGTGCTGAAATGAATTACAGTTCTTTTTCCAATGCAAATTAAGTACAGAGCCTAATCATTTAGCAGTCAGGAATTAAGACTACCATTCTCTTAAGAAAAGACTGACAAAGTTTATGTGGCTGAATAGAAGACCACCCCACTCATGTGCCATGGGGCTGAGGGCAGCAACTACAGGCTGGAGCAAGACTGTCCTCAAAATCATTCAGAGTCAAGAGGAATATTAGAATCTCGGTGTATTCTCCCAAAATATGTTTGACAGAATACGAAGAGAAATTCCAGAAAAATAAGAAGAAAAAGAGGGTTAAAAAAAGAAAAAAAAATTATTTGGTCAAGTAAGTTTGCGAAATTCTATAAACCATGTCTTTCTCTTGAAACAACACTATTACCATATTAAAGGTACAACATATATAATGTATAACCTTATTTATCTCAGCAAATCCTAAACTTACTTGAACACACAGGGTTTTTTTTTTCCTTTAGTAACATGTATCGAAATCCAGGGGAACACACTGTGAAAAACAGCCATAGGAAATGGCCACATAATTCAAGACAAGACCCATTTCACCATTAAAAACAGGCAAAAAACAAAAAAGCTTTCAGTAAAGAATCAAAACATCATTTTAATGTGATTTATCTAACTTCCTGAAGAACTCAACATGGTCAACTGGCTACTTAATATGAAGCTAGATAACTGAAAGGGTTAACTCTTTATACAACATAAATAATTACAATTAACCCTTGAACAACATGGGTTTGAATTGTGCAGGTCCATTTATACATGGATTTTTTTTCAATAAATACAGTACCTGCATTTTCATTTTACAGACCTTTAAACTAAGTGTGGGGAAAAGTTTGTGTTCAATTAGAGACCACAATATGTAGAATCAAAAGAACTAAAGTTTGAATCCTTATTTTATCCACACTGTTTCAGCTTCCTGCCCTTGGATAAGTCATTTATCAATTCCTTTGTTTTTGAGACAGAGATAGCAGTAGGCAGATCTCTGACACTGGGGTTGGGGTGAGGGAAGCAACCCACCCCAGTACTGGTCAAGAGTCAACTGTATAAGGGAGTTAAATATTAGAGACACTGGTGCAAAATGATGTCTTTAAAAGAACTGCACTTAGACCTTCTCTTTGGTAGTACTTACAGCAAGAGGCCTCACATCTATTAAGCCATTCTTGGTTTCTGACTATAAAATTGTATACTCTGGGTAAATGAAAATTCGTATCTTAATATCCTTGGGATTGGAAAGGGAAGAGATCAGCGACCAACACTTAGTAATAAACAAAAAATAATACACATCCAATAAACATATATAGAATATTTTCCTATTAAAATAATTTGTATTATAATACCCTTATATAAAACACTAGAAAAACAAAAGGATTTTCAAAATTTGTTCTATTTTTTTTTTAAGTGGACATTTCACTGAAAGAATCTTAAAGCTAGAAGGGACCCTCATTTTACAGTTGAGGAAACAGAAATCAAGACAGATAATTGACTTGCCCAACGTCATACAGCTACTTTATAAGAGAATCAAGACCACAAAAACAGGTACACACTTTCCACTAGCACTGCCTTTCAGGACAAAACAATATATTGAAATATTCAGATCAACCCAAAATCAATGAATTCTGTTTTATAAACTGTTTCCAAAAACTAGTTTTTTAGATAAAGATGTTTATCAGTGCCTAAACATTTAAACTTTTTAAATGTATATTAAATCAACAGGACAAAATTTATCATCTTCAACAGGGCCAGTGAACCAGGTACTACAAAGATGGCTTTATCCATTTTGCATCTTAAAATGTTACCAAATTCCACCCACATTCATAATTTTCAGCTTTAAAATTGCTCTGGGTCACCTCTGGCTAAAATGATACATTATTTGAACACAATTTAAAAGACGTTCAAAGGTATACTACTCTAGGATTATGATCAATAAGATAGAAATAAACGCTGTCTTTAGTATAGAACCAATGCTATCGACTCTCAAGCAGTAAACTATATTCTTTGATCTACTTTTCCTACAGTGGCAACACTCTTGCACCAAGTCAAATACACTCTCCCACTCAGTCTTCCATGTTACTAAAAACACTAATCTGCCAAATGATGGGCTGTACTTCAGGCATGTAATCTGCTTCCTAAGGTAGAGTCCTACAGTCCTAACTTCTTTAGAAATGTGTTCTATCCAATGAGCTGTAAGAAAGAAAAAGTGGTATATTTTTCTTTTAAACCTATTGCGTTAAACATTCATTGCTGGGTAATCTAATTTTTCCCATTCTTATAAAAAATTTCATACAAAATTCTTAGTAGATTCAATTTATAATTCACACAAAGCAGTTACACTAAAAGTATTTTCATACAAAATTGAGAATTTGATAATGATAATAATTACATTTGAATGTCATTTTACAATTTACAAAACATTTTCACATCTTTTACCTCATTCAATAGCATTATTATTTAGTAAAGCAATTTAATGCTGCCTGGCACATAAGAGATGCTCAACAAATATGGAATAAATGAATGAATGGATGCGTGAAAGAACAAAGATGCAGCTTTAGATACCTAATAAAGACGAAGCAAATTAATACTGTAAGTTCACAGAGAATGGTATGAAGCCATGGTAAAAACAAACCTGAACTTAAACATTATGGAAGCACCCACAAAAAAATAATTAAAGTTGAAATAAATATTCTTCCCTATTCATTAAAGTATGTTTCCTATTAATTTTAAGGCCTAACACACATTAAAATTATCCTTTTTTCTCGACTTTTTTCTCGACTCTTTTTTTTTTTTTTTTTTCGACTCTTTTTGTTGAGATGGTCAAGTTTCAATTCCCAAACAAATTAGGCATCAACACTGCCCAAAATTATCCATTATGGGAGGAAAAAGGGAAAGAACAGGAGATTTTCTTCAAGATACTTTTAAGAATTTTTAAAAGATATCTGTTTACTTACAGCAGCCAACCATTCAATTTTAAGCAATAAAGTTTTTCAAACATCTGTTTAAAATATCATTCGCACAACATTATATATGTATATATATATATACACACATATATGTTCATTCAGTCAATAAAGATGTATTGATTATCTACTCTGTGACAAGAACTATAATTGAGTATACAGGGGGCAAGCAAAACTAAGAATTTCAAAAATCTTTTCCAAACCTGTAATAATTTGTTATCAAAGTGCTTTCACATATATTTTCTCATTTAACTCTGAAACAAATTTGTGCAGTAGCTATAACATCTACAATTTTGAACCTAAGAAGACCGTAATCAATCAATAACGATGACATTTCCTCACAGTTACCATAACAAGTTAGTGACAAGTAACTACTTCTTCTATCAGTTTGTTATGCTTGCTACAAAATAACACAATATGAGCTCTGAAAAACATGTACAACATTTGTGAATAGTTCTGAACATTTTTTCTGTAACAAATTATATTTAAGAAGTCCAGTAAAGCATGTTTTCAAACAAATTAAAAATTAAATATAACTACAGCATCACAAACGAAATTATAATAGAAGACTAAAAGTTAAGTTGACATAAAGTTAAAAAGCACCCCAAGCAATTCTATTTTATAAAGAGCAAAATTCATAGGTTAATAATTTCCTGTATGTTAATTTCTAAGTTAAAAGCCATGATACAAATCTATAATACAACCTCCTATAAACTACTATACATTTGGCTATAATTAATACTATGTAGAATATACTTGCTCTGCACCCACATTTTTTATATACTTTAGGTACGCTAGCCAAACTAAAGTAATGAAGAACTGATATCCAAATACAATAGAAAGTTGCTACTCTGAAAAACAAGGATGATCAAGGGTAACCATGGTGTAATTCTATGATATTTACTGATTTTAAGAAATAGGTGAAACTAATGTATGCCATAATAAATGCATAAGGCTAATGAAACTTTTAAAAGGATTTGAGGGAAAGGAAAAATAGTGGAGTGGAAGGGAAATTCAAGGTAACCTGATCTTCACTTCAAATAACTCTAAGCCAGTCTGTCCTTTTAAGAGTTATCCTGCTAAAAACATATCATATAGGGAAGTGAACCATACAAACTATATACTTTGGATACCTTTCCTCTCTTCATACTACAATACACTTTGTGGATTTTCTTTCAACTCTTTCCATATAGATATCTTCAACTGTTTCACACTATGGGAAAATACCTGAATAAGCAAAGGCAAGATTTCTAACTTTCACACAAAATATGTTATTCTAAATTGCCAATTCTTAAAAATCAGCTTTATAAACTTTGAAATATGCATATAAAACCATAAAGCATTTCCCCCCCTCTTCCCTACCCCTGTTTAGGGCATTTACATGCCATTTCAACCAACACATCCATTATTAATCGAGTAAAAAAAAAAACAACTCATGCTGGGTGATGTATTTAATATTCTAATTTGAAACAACTAAGAAAATGCTTATTGGATTCTTCTGGCTCACCTAAACCACTGAACAAGCTCCTGACAAATTCACCCCTACATTTCTTATGTAAAATGTGGCTTGTCTCTATTTGAAGGCACTTATGTAACAACACACGGACAGGTTGAGGGTTGCTACTAAAACAATCTTAGTTGCACAGTTGGCCATATTTTTCCAATACACCTGTAAAATCCTTCTAAAATCTGACTCAGGGACCTCCCTGATTATAAAACAAAAAGAATCCACACACACACAAATGTCATTAATCAGCCTGACAGATTTTACTCCTGATTAAACTGAAAGTTAACCAGTAGGTATGGAATCCTGTAACAAAGTTCATTACAATGGTGCATTAGAAAGAGCACAGGACAGGACAAGAAACTTGGGTCCCTATTCCCAACTCTGCCCAGCCCAGACTAATGCTGTATAAGGCCCTTTAATTCTCTGTGCCTCAGTTTCCTTAGCCATAAAAATAAAAGTATAGCATTAGATAAACTCTAAATAGCTCTTATTTATTGTTCTTCAAGTTTAAAGCTACTGAGTTATCTATTTCACTTATAGATGGCATCTTAGGTGATAGTATCCTGATTATACACAGTTCCTGTGCTCAAAAGGTTAATATATAGTTGAGAAGATAAAACATTCAAACATCAATTCCACTCAGACAAAATTTGGACTAAATTCCACTACTGGCAAACATACCATCTTCCTCCCCCTCTCATCCCCTAGACTCCCAAATATAGTCAGAGGCTTTTTCAATTAACATTGAGAAGAAAAATTCTCATTTGAAAATCTCCCAGTGATTTCTTCCAATAATTTTTTTTTACTTTTCCCTCTGAATATTAGCAAAATATACCCACTTAAAAGTGTGAAATATCTGTAATTGGTGACAAATAAATATAAACAGAGTACTGAAAAGAACTAAAAACCAAATCTACAGGTCAAGAAGCATACACTAATTTACCTATCGACCACCATTTGGAGATTTCCTGGCAAAGGAAATGTTTACATCTAACATGTTCAAAGACCATGGTGCTACAATAAAACATGTAAACATCTGTGGCATTTAATTTAGCATTTGAAAGAAATGAAATTTAAAAAAAGTTACGGATCAGTCAATATGTTTTACTATATTATCTTGATTTCTGTGGAAATTATACTATACAAGTTTATTGAAATTTAGCATTGTCATTGCGAATTCTAATAATAGGCACAAACAGGTTAGCACAAACACTGAAAGAAAAAGTGTTTCAAAATTACTAAAGTTAAAATGAAACAAATTTTTACAATGCCAGAAAAAGTATTTTCTCCTGTGAAAATCACTTTCAAAAGTGTAACAGGCTATTGTAAAGATTAAATGCATTTATACACGTTAAGCACATATAACAGTACCTGGCACATGCAAGCGCTCATCAGGCACTGGCTAGCATTAACTCTAAATTGAATGTAGCTCTATCATACATAAAAGACCATGATAAAACATGTAAGTTAACATCAGACGATTCAGATGATTCAGGCAACTACAGAAAAGTACATGGTGTACGAAAGGAACATTTAGAATTCTGATGCGCACTCTGAAACCTGGAGTAAAAGACAGAGAAATTTTAAATAATTTAAATACTCTAACACAAATCTATAAAAATTAATCATGTGCATCGATTTATATTAACTTAAAAATAAAAATGCAAGTCAAATTACACAACTGATTTGGTCAAAATGAAATGATTTCTTTTTCTGTCTTGCATCTTATGTTAGTCATATATTTTTATGTTAAATATTTTTTAGTGCTTGAAACTTAATCACACTATAAAGACTAGATCCTATCAAATCATGTTAAAAATCCAATTAACACATCATTAACAATTGCCTTATCTTCCCAAGGGTGAATTATAGTACTAAAAGATATAACAACAAAAGAAAGTATAGCCATCTTTTCATAAAAATAGGCAAAGTTTAAGTAAATTCTAAACTTCCACAAAATTAATTTGTAAAACCAGTTCCTCCTTTTAAAGAAAACTAAGTAGTTGAAAATTTCCATCGAATTTTTTGTAAGAATGTCTCATGTTTAAGTAGAAAGCTAGAGTTTAAAAAACCTTAAATCCTTACTTTGCACAAGACTCTATGCTAAGTACATGTGTCCCATATGTTTAACGAAAACATGTTTAGATTTGCAGTGATTATGAAGACAAATTCATTGTCTAACAGTGGTGATCTTCTGGATGAAATGTAAATAGTAAAAGTTTTTAATCAAATCAGTCCCTACCACACAGTTCACACTCTAATATTTGTTGAATGAATGAATGAATGAAATCTTATTTAAAATATTTTACAGCCATTTAAGTTACATAAACAAAAACATCCAAAGCAATACTCTGACATACACAACTTAAACTAAGAGTCAAAGTAAAAATTAATTTTAAGTTGGAAAACAATTCACTAAAGTAATCATTACAGAACGGCTAAATGTAGGAGACAAAATGAATACAAATAATAGTTTCAAAAATTTTTTTGCAGAATTACTTTAGACATTATTTTTCAAACACTCTAAGAGAACATACTACCTACTGCAAATACACGGTACAAACATAAAACTAAAACTTTACATTCACCTAACTTCCAATGTTGCCTCATTCGTGTGATACATGCACTTCCCTTACTTTAAAATTAAAAGCTCAAACCAGTCAAAGATATTGGGATAAACCCTAGTGAGAAAAACAAAAAACAGGTCTTCAGATGCAATCTCACTGGTGAACTTTCAAAGTCAAGACTATATATCGGCAAAGGAAAAAAAATCTACAGTCCTGACTTCTATCTTGCAAATAATTATGCATCCTGTCATATACCTTAAAGCTAGTAATACTAATAAGTAGATACTCCAATAAAAGATGTTTTCACGTTTTAGACAACCACCTCCTGTAATATTCCTATTCATTTACACATATTTCGCCATGACAAGTTCTGAAGACAGTTTCCTAAACCATCTTTATGGAATTCTTCCTCCTTTGGCTTTTTCAACTATTTTCCAACAATGCATAACCTAATTTAGTGACTTTCCATCAAAAAGCCCAGTAGTTGTCTAATGATTTACAGTCCACTAAAAGATATTACATGACCATGCTTTACCAAAGATGGAACACATATCTAAATTGATGATTTGAGGCAGTCGCCAACGCATTAACTACAAAAAAAGTCACTATTCCACATTCTTTAGCTTCATGATGAACTAAAAAAGTGTGAACATTTTATTGACACCAGTAATTAATATAGATACCTGGGTTTCACTGTTGAATTTCTACTTGGAAACGTTATCCATTACAAACTACTGGGCTTTCAACCAATTACCACACTGGTGAAACGTGTTGGTTTTATTTTCATAACATTATTTTATGGAAGAAACGTGAGTATGTCAGCCTTGACTTATGGGTAAACATTTCCTCTGCTTTCAGAAGATAAACAGTAAATACCGGTATTGAAAACAGGGCCCCAAAGAAATTCAATCTAGCCTAACTGTAGATTCCCGGGAAATCCCAAACAAGGGGTGACCCCGCCTAGGAGTCAGGGTGAACACAGCAACCAGCTCCGCTTCAACTTTGGGCTCAGAAGGGCCCCACTAGCATCATGGCTGATGCAGACCGATGCGCAGGAGAAGGTGGACGAGGAAGAGACTGGTTTGTTTACTTGCAGCCAGAGCCGCCGCCGCCGCCGCCGCCGCCGCCGCCGCCGCCAGCAGCGACAGCATCACTGGATCCGCCAAAGCCAGCATCTTCCGTACATTTCTATTCTTAGCACACAACTCCGGAGCGGATCAAAACCCCACTACTATTAAAAACACAGACAAGCACGTTCCCCACCTCCCACACACCCCCACCCGACCAGGGCCGTCTCTTCCTGTGCGCCGGCGGCGGAGTGGGGTGGGGGGGGGAGCGGTGTGGAGAACAAGACCCCGGGGAGCCGTCGCATCCCTGCCTTCCCCCACCCACGCGCACACAGCCCCCTCCCCCACCCAAACGCCCTGACACAGGCGCTCCCCGCGTTACATAACCCCGCCGCCACCTCAGGCCGAGCGGGCCCCCTCCCCTAGCCGCCGGCCGGCGAGGAGGGTGAGCGGGCTGTATCGAGAGTGGCGCAGAGACCAGAGGCGCCGGGCCCGGGCGGCCCAGACCCGGACCGCATCGCTAGGCCAGGAACACCCTCCCCGGCCCCCACGCACCGCCGCCTCAGCTTCCCTCAGCAAAGTGAGGGGTGCGGTCCGTCCGCGCCGGGCATCCCCGGCCTCCGCACCCGCATCCCAACCCCAGCCCCCTGCGACCCAGCCCCCGCCCACGCCCCCGGCGCGGTGACAAGCCGGACGCCCCCACCTCATTCACCCACCGCCACCCCCACCCGAGGGGGGCCCGGAGGGAGAACAGGCGCGGCCGGGAGAGGGCAAGAGTGGGGGGCGGTGGCTGTTACCTGCAAAGGCGGCGGCGGCGGCCCCGCAGCTGCTCGGGCGGCGGCGGAGGATGGAGCCGGGGGGCGGGGGGAGGAGAGGGGGCGACTCGGGGGTCCCCCTCCCTCCTCCTCCCCTCCTGTCCTCCCCCCACCCCGCAGAGCCTCTGGCCCCCCTGGAGCCGGTGTGGCCGGCGGGAGGGCAGGCGGCGGGCTGCAGGGGAGGGAGGGAGGGAGCCGGCCGGGCCGCGGAGCTGGAGCGGGAGGAGGCGGAGGCGGAGGCGGCGGCGGCAGCGGCGGCGGCGGCGGCGGCGGCGGCGGGAGGAGGGAGGCGGCGGGGGGAGGGGGCGGAGACTCTACGTGGGAATCGGATCTCGGCTACAAATTCAATTCATCACCAGAAAACTCCGCTCGGGCGGGGGCCGGATCGCGCCGGCGAGGCGAGGCGGCGGCGGGTGGAGGCTCTGGGCCCTGGCGGCCTGGCGCGGGTCGCGGGTCTGCGGCCTCCTCTCGGGCTGCGCCCCGCTGGGGGGCCCGCCGCCGCCTCCCCGCCCCCTCCTCCCTATGGGGCCGCCGCTGATCAGCTCTCGCTACCGCCGCCGCCGCAGGCTTGTTGTTGACTTTGAGGAAAACTCCTGACGTCAGGGGCTGGCGCACGGCGACTGGCGGGAGCTGTTTCCCCGCGTCCCCAGCCGGCCCGCCGCCTCTGCCCCCTCCCCGCGGGCCCCCGTCCGCGGGCTTCCCCGCGCCCCCAAGCCCGCGGCGGCCCGCGCCCCTTCTCCTCTCGCGAGAACACGCCCCCCCCTCCCCCCAAGCCGAAGCCGGGAGCGGGGCGTCGTTCCTGGGCGGGAAGTTGTGGGTTTTCCCCGCGCCCTCGTGGCGCGCTGCGGGCACCCGAGGCCCGGCAGGGGAGGCTCTTCTGCATTCCGCGCGCAGCCAGGCCCGGTGCTTTTCCTCCCGCCCGCCGCAGCTCCAAGGAGGTCAGGCCGGGCGCGTGAGGGGCCCGGAGCTGAGGCCCCAGAGATGGGCGGTGCCCTGTGGGGGCGCGCCCCGGAAAGCTTGGAGCCGGGCGGGAACCGACCCCACCCCTCTGCACCTCAGAGGTCAGTCCAGAGCCTGACACCGTTCCTGACTCCTAGGAGACCTTATCGTCCAGTCTAGAACACCTCTCTCGGAAGAGCCATCCTCCCTGGGCTTCCTGTAAGCAATCACCACACATAGTGTACGGCTTGCATTAGCATCGTAATTCAACCTTAAAATTTCACACTTTTTAGAGACAGTAGTTTTCATTGACTTTGGGGAAGCCATGATGTATTGCACTCACTACAAAGAAGATAGATAGCATTTCTTTCTTTTGAAGTTCATGGCTTCTGAGGATATTTGCAATGGAAACACTTTTTTTTTCAAAATGGCCAATTTTTTTAACTATACATTATACTCCATAAAGTTATAAAAGAAGTTTACTTCTTCTGACACCATGTATTGTTGCTTCTGGAACACTTTGAAAAAACCGTATTATTTCGCCACGTAGCTCTAACCTTGATGGTGTACCTGTTATTTCTCCCAATGCAAGATTCTTGTTAGTGCTTTTAGCTTCTTTCTTTAGAAGAGTGATTTCTTCTGACGCGCACTTCCTACTCTTACCATGTCCTGACAACATTGGGATGGTAGTCATTCTTTTACACTATCTCCCTGGTATTTATATAGGGAGTTGTATTTATACATCTATGTCCACACCTTTTATGAAATGCATATCTATTGGGATTGTGGACAGGGATATGAAACCTAATAAAAAAAGGAAGTGCTTTTTAAGTCGATTTTCTCCATTTGTAAGGGAAGCACTTCTCTGACCATTTCAGAACAAAATTTGCCATTTTGATATATACAATCCACCCAAGAATAAAAGTCCTCAATTGCTGCTTTTCCCCGTCTTCCGTATTTCCCAGCGCGTCATGAACTGATTAATAAATATACACTGTCTCCTAATTCTATTTAGTTTATCTGTGTATAAAATATAATTTATTACCATAATTATCCGACCTCTAACAGTCCCTATTGGCAAAGTGATTCCGTTACAGATTTCTTGCTTGGGAGTACAAAAATTGGTCAGATTTTTATTCTATAATAACCCAACCCACTTTTTATTTTTAAGAAAATAATCACTATGACACCAGCGCTAAAAAGAGTGTCTCAAAAGCTCTTTTAAATACTTAACTCTGAGAGTGGTGATATTCTGAATTACCAGATATCTCTTATCAACTGCAATTTTCATTTGTTTCCAATTTTAACATCAACATATTTGTGAGAACCAAATTTGTCTTATGAGCCATACTGCCTCAAAATATTTCTCCATCTCATCAGATTGTATTAAATCTTAACTGGATTAAACCCTAAAAGTAAATATTGTATAAACTACAATGGATTATATACTCTGGGCTTCATGTGTTTGAAAAGTTGTAAACTTCTTTTTCTTCTGTGTTTTGTACTTCTACTCTAGTAGTTTCATCAATTTCTGTAATAAAAGCATATCAGTTTTTATTATACAATTATTTATTATAAACTATTATTTACTTAAGTACCATTGTTCTTTCTCTTAGACTGTGACATCATGACTTTTGGAGAATCTGCCAATTGTGATATGATGGTACTTCATACACAGTGTATGCTAGAGATCTCTTCGTTGTCATCACTTTCCAATAATATGGGCAGCAAGAGCACGTTCATCCATGGGAATGTCCCTCCTAAATTTTGGAGACAAAGCCCTCATTCTTTATTAAGCCAGAAATTCTTAAGGCTAGTATCTCTCAGTAGTAGTTACTTATGCAGCTTAAGAAAAGTATTCCCTCTTCTTGACTACCAATGAGTAAATTAGATACTGAGAGCTATTTGTTAGTACTTCCACCATTTCTTGGGAGTAACTTAAACTAGAAGGCACATTTAGAATTTCAGGACATCAGGTAACAAAAATTAAGTACTGCCTCTCTGCCTTTATAACAAGGGTATCTTGTCTCCAGTTTCCAGAACAGAGCACGACGCAAAGTATGCACAAAATGTGTTTGTTGGATAAATTAATGAATGAATGGGCAAATAACTCTTTGTGTCCTATGTGCAGTTTATACTGTACTCTCCTCTTGGGATGGCTTATTGGAAAGATCATGAACACACTTTGGAGACTTGGAGATCTGAGTTCAAATCCTCCCTCTGCAGAATTGAGGTCTCAGGCAAGTTTCTTAACTTTTCTAAGCTTTAATTTCCTCATTTGTGCAGCGATGGTTACAACTACTTCAACAGCTTATTATGAGAAGTAAATGTGATGAAATATTAGATAGTATCTAAAACATAGTGAGCGATTAGCAAGCTAAAATTCCTTTACCGTAAACATGAATATATTTGTTAACACTAGCTGGTACAACAAATAAATACAAAAATCTATCCTGGCACACAGCAATAGAAGTGTATTTCTCATCCATGTAAAGTTCAGAATGGCAGGCAAGTCTCCTCTAGGCATTTATAAGAATAAAGTTTCTTCCATGTTAGAGTTCTGACGCATTCAATACATAATCACAACATCAAGCTGGCAGAAAGGGGCAAAACATGGAGGATCACTCAAGGAAGGTTTTGTACACATCACTTCCATTCCCATTCCACTGGCTAGAACACTCCCAAGCCACCAAACTACAAGGCAACCCATGAAATGGAGTCTAGCCCAGGAAGAAAAAGAAATTAGTTTGATGAACAGCCAGCAGTCTCTGCCACAGTTGGTTTCTGAAATAACCATGCTAAGTCTATAGCTGTAATTAATGAATATTCTAGATGATTAATAGAGCAATTTCCAAAAGAACATAGTTTAAATCCAGGTATAAGTAGCAGAAGAGTAAGTTGCAATACTGTCTTTTCTCTTTTTTACAGCTGTCTTTCTTAAGGTATAGGTCTGTATTAGTAACATGAGAATACCTGAAGAACAGGTATGTCACTAATCTGTTGCCATGTGCAAAGGGGATACTTAAAGCTCTCTGGAAACCTCCCTCTTGTTTTATATTGGCAGACTTGTTTTCCTGCTGTGTTACTAGAGTGTGAATGAAAAATTTTTCATTCATATTGTCATGTTCTCTCTTAGATGGCTAAGTCTGTCAGCAACTTAAGCAATCTCTGGACATTATATTTAGTATTTCAGAACACTTGGGTCACAGAAAGTTACCACAATTAAATAACTGCTCGTGGAGAATTGACCTAGAATTCATGTTCTGATTCCAAAGCAACAAGCATACATATTATTATTCAGACTGCGGGTAAATAGAGGTATGCAATAATACTAATACCTACATATTTTAATCCCAGAGCCTCATTTTAGGATATAATTTTAACTTCCTGAGGTGGTGTGCATTTCCTGTTTCAGAACCTGCTCTGTGAGGACTCAACTTCTTAATACAACAGCTAGCAGTGAAATAATGACAGTAAATTTCCAACCCTCACCTAGGTAATTACCTCAACTCCTTCCTCAGTTATCTCATGTAAATACAGTTCTGTTCCAGAAAGTTTCCCCATCAATTTTAAAACACAACTTCTTCTACTAGTGAAGAAGTAATAAAGTACTAAAATACTTTCTGAGTCAACTGGAAAGCTTCAGATCTACACCTGACTTTTTTTTAACCCACTACAAAGTCCTTCAACTGTTGAATTTGTAATATTTCATTAAATAATACTAGTTTGCTTTTTATGGTAAGAGGAAATTCAGTATCAGAATTTTTCTATCGACCTTTAGTTCCTAGATAGAACTATGGCCACTTTCAGTTGCAAACACTATCTCAATCAGAAATTAGATTTTAAACAAAGCACTGAATTTGATTTAGAATTCAAGCCTTCTTTAGGCTGAAAGCCTGTATGGGGAAAACAGGCAAACTCAGCTTCTCTATTTCTCCATCTCGTTTTCCTCTTACCCCCCACAAGTCAGTCTCTGGATGAAGGACAAAACAGTTCTTATCTAGCTGGTAATGTTGTTATCCAGTTTTGCACTCTCTTGGCCTGACACACAGAACCCCCCATAGGATTTACAGGACCCAGTGCAAAACGGAAATGCTGGGTCCCTTGTTGCAAAATAATTAAGAATTTCAAGACAGCAAAGCAGAGGATTAAACAGAGTACAGGTCTCTGTGCACAGGTCTGCACAGGTCACTGGCCCA
This sequence comes from Phocoena phocoena, assembly GCF_963924675.1. Lineage (NCBI taxonomy): Eukaryota > Metazoa > Chordata > Mammalia > Artiodactyla > Phocoenidae > Phocoena > Phocoena phocoena. The sequence continues at coordinate 159,657,830 of NC_089219.1, forward strand.
TGAAGCTACTGATATGTGTTTAAGGTTGGCTCTCCAGGGTCTCTTTGGAGAGCTGCTTCTGGGCTTCTCTAATTACAACCCCTACAATGTGGGTAATGCACCTTTCCTTTTAGCTGCCCACTCCTAATCACCCCTCAGCTCCTGTTTCCTCAGCCCTGTTGTATCCTCCCTACCGGAGTCCTTTCACCCTCTGGCAGAAGGTCTCCTAGGCAGGACTCAAGATGGCTCCAGCCAGCTCCTTCTCTCCCATGGGACTTCACCTGGTCCTTGGGAAATACACATCCTTTGCCCTGTAGGCCATTCTCTCCCTCTTGATTCTGCCACAGAAACAGTTGGGCAACCTGCTTCCCAGTTTCTACAGAATCCCTTCATTGCAGGGAACAAACACATCCCAAGCTCTCACATGATCCCATGGAAGCCCATGGAAGCCCCCCGGCATGAGCTGAAGAAGCATCCTCCATGCCCTCCCCACTGGAGTTGGTGAGCTCAACTTTCCCCAGTAAAATCCCTACACAAATCTCCTCTGTCTCAACTATTTTATATTCTTAAAGTGAATACGAGCATTTGAGTTACAGAATAGGCTTTGAATTATTTCCTTCATGATAGTTACCTAACTTGAAATTTCATACTTTTTTGTATTGGGGGATTTCAGTTAAAACTTCAGTTTTAAATTCCTATTAAAAAGCATATTCTCTCTGTGGTATAAATATTTTCTGTTTCTTATTTAGATGTGTGCTCACTTGTATAAAAAAATTATTAGCTATTACCGAAAAAATAATGTATTGAGGTTAATAGGTGTTCAAGGCACAAAATTAATTAAAATAGTATCTTCTCTACATATGCTTGTATTTCTGTTTGACAAATATGTGACAACAAACTGCCTTTTTAATACATTGTTATCCACATTAATTATATTAAATATTTAGAGTCTTGCCTTGGGTTTATTTCTCAGAATTTTTTCTTAAAAAATTTGAACACTATGAAATTTTATGTCTAAAGAGCCTAAAATATATAAATATGCCACAAAATCAAAAATAAAAATATAGAAGTACAATTTGTACTAAGAGTTGGTAAGTTGGACTAAGGTTACATTGAGCCATGAAACCACTGTATACTGGCATGAATCTCAAATCAGATGGATTTTTTTAACAGTGTAAGGCTGCCTTGATTTTCCTTTAATGTCTGTGATTGCCAAAAATGAGTTCCCTTCCTTTGTTCTATATCAAAGTATAAAAGATTCAGAAAATGATTGGACTTTGGTGTCTAGTTTAAACTCCTTAACTTTATCTTACTCCATTCAAAGTGCTATTGTGAGCCTTGAGTGTACAAGTCAGAGAATGACAATTTACTAAACACGTCACACATGCCTACAGAAGGTTCTCATTCTATTTCTTCTCTAACGAAAAGTTACTTCCTTCTAGATGCCTGCTTCTAAATATCTGAATTTACATGACATCAGAGTTACAGGATACCTAGAACTCTTGCTAATGAGCAAAAGCTTCTTTAGATGATTCATAAGGGAAAACTGATAAAGAATGAAGAAAAAGGCAAAGTCCCCAACTTTTGTTATTCTTTATGTACTTCCTCCTTAATCATGGGTTATCATAAACTCTTTTTCTGAAATCTCCAGTCAGGGTTTCATAAAACTTATTTGCATGTTTGCCTAGTCCTATTGTCTTCCCTGCTAAATGTTTTATACCTCAGATCATACAGTTCACATTTTAACATTCATTTCAACTTAATTCCATAAACACTTGTTGACTCTCTATACAAAGGTCTAGAGAGAGATATGAGTACAACCCAGTGCCTGCCTTCAAGATGTTCCATTCTATTAGGATACCAACATAAATAAGCACCAATACAAATAAATGCAATACTAGAAACATATATAAAGGGATAAGAGAACACATCACAGAACAATTAACAGTGGGATGAGACGGACTAAGTCAGGTCAACCTAAAGAAAGAGAGGTTAATGACATTTTAGCTGAGCTTTAAAATGAGGTCAGGGAATTTCCTGGTGGTCCAGTGGTTAGGACTCTGTGCTTTCACTGCTGAGGGCCTGGGTTTGATCCCTGGTCAGGGAATTAGGATCCCACAAGCCACATGGCCCAGCCAAAAAAAATTTTTTTTTTTTTTTTTGCGGTACACGGGCCTCTCACTGCTGTGGCCTCTCCTGTTGCAGAGCACAGGCTCCGGACGTGCAGGCTCAGCGGCCATGGCTCATGGGCCCAGCCGCTCCGCGGCATGTGGGTTCTTCCCAGACCGGGACACGAACCCGTGTCCCCTGCATCGGCAGGCGGACTCTCAACCACTGTGCCACCAGGGAAGCCCCCCAAAATTTTTTAAATAAATAAAATGAGGTCAGAAATTGATAAGGCAGGAGGAGACATTCCAGGCAGTGAAAGGAACACAAAGAAAAGCAAGAGAGTACCATCAGGACCTCCAGGAAAAGAAAATGGGTGCAGGGAAGGTTTCAGTGTCATGAAGGCATTTGAGCTGGGCTTGAGGAATAATCATGAGAAAAAATAAGAGAGTCTATATTCATGTAAAAGCAGTGGAGAGGGAGAAGAAGGAAGAATCTCCTGAGTAACTTCTGATGTAGAATCATCAGGGCAGAGTGATTAGATGGTGGGCAGAGGGGTAGTGAAAAGAAGAAGAATGAAGAATGATGTCCAGAATTATGCCCTCCTTGCCCTGGGAGGAGGAATGTGCGTGTGTGTGTGTGTGTGTGTGTGTGCATGCACACTATGGTTGTTATTGCTTATTTTGGGGTGGAGGGTTGTCAAGAGGCAAGGTTATGAGGGAGAAAAGACAAAATGAGCCATTTTTGACATTAAAATTGATGTACACCTGTGAGACTTTCAGGTAGATACGGTAATAAACACAGTAGTCAACATGATTGAGTGCTTACTCTGTGTCAAGCACTGTGCTGAGCACTCTACATAATGTCAGAGGCATCTGAGGATATGAAAATATGGAGGTCTGGCTGAAAGACTTGGTCTGAAGGTATAGATCTGCAACCGGTAGTGGGGTAGATGGCATCAGGCAGCAATGTGATATAAAAACTGAACCTTGGTAAACACTAATACTTGAGGACAGAAGGAATAGAGAAAAAAAATAGCCAAATGAGTAAGGAGAGAAACAGAAGTTATAAAAACCAAGGTAGAGAGAGTTTCAAAAAGGGGGGATGTATTTGCCAGTGGAAATACTTCAGAGGAGTTCAAATAAAAGAGAACATTTGATAAGTTCCTACTGAATTTTACCACTGGGGAGTAAATGGTTACTTTTATGGAAGTAGTTTCATGGTGTAATGGTGATGATAGCTTCACTGAGTTAATGAGAAAATGGCCAATTGAGGAAGAGGGGATAGTGGAGTGATGGGAATAGGAACTAATATTTATTGAAACCTACTATGAGCTAAGTAAGTTCTGTTCTGGCATTTTGCTTAAGTGTGGCAGGATGCTGTCTTGAAATATTAACCATTGTTTTCTGGTTTCTGACTCCCCTAGCTCTTCCTTGCCATCAGGAGAACTAGAAGATCATTGCCTCAGGAAAGAGATGGCAGAGCAGACTGATGAGGAAAGGCTTCCTTTCTTGGCTTTTTAGTTTCAGAAGTCTAGCCCTCAGGGCAAAATGGAAATAACTCTAGGGCTTAAAACAGCAGACTTGGGAGAAAATGTGGTGCCGAGAGCAAGGCCTCACTCACTTGATACCACCACCACCACTGGAAAGCTCCTCAGGCTAGCAGGAGGAAGAGAATACGGGAGTAGATGGCTGGGTTTCTGGGGAAGGGCCAGCTTTACCCCCTGCCCTATGGGGCCAGCCCGAGTGAGAAAATGAGTAAATAACCTGGTAACCTTCAAGATTCCAGAAAAAGAGAAAAGTTGTGTTTCGTTCCTTGTGAGAGCATGGATGGATGGAAGGACCAGAGGTTGACTCTTTCCTGTGGTTAATGTAGGCATTCAGCCCCCACAGAACTTCCTGGGGCCCAGCATGACTTGGACAGCAACACAACAATTCCTGTGTGACCAGGATTTCTGAGATTTAGGCAGGCATCTGAGATCCCTGCGCTCAACTGTGATGCAGGATTAGCACTGCAGTTCTAGCACATCAGCAGATGACACTGAAGGGACTAAGGGACAGCTCAGCAGCAAAGGGCAATTGAGATGACCGACATCTCAGAGGATGCCGGTGTGTACAACCAAGACTAACAGCCCTTTCCCTTCTCGTGAACTGTTACCACGTAAGCCATTCTCCCCACTGCCTTTGCTCCAGAACCTCATCACAACCCCAGGCAGAAAGGAAGTTTCTAACCACCCAGCCAAATGGAGACTCAATATTGAAACACTTGAATTCAGTTCAGTTCTAGAAACACTGGAATTTGGGAAATTAAATTCATGCCCACCATATCTATTCTATGATATTCAATTCTTAACCATCATTAAATAGGAATTGCCATTCCCACATTACAAGTGAAGAAATAGATTCAGAGAGATTAAGGAATTTTTTTAGGCTAGAAAGGGACAAAGCCAGGGCTCACACCAAGGTCTGTTTTACACCAAAGCCAGTGTTCTTTCTACCAGACCACTTTGTATTTTCAAAAAGTTTGACAGAGGAGAAGAATGATAACCAGAAGGGGATCCAGGGTGATGAGATTTTTTTTTTTTAAGAATGAGAGAAATTAGACAATATAAATGGGGAAAGGAAAAAGAGCTAGTTGAGGGAAAGACATTGAAAATGAAGGAAAAGGGATTATTTATCAAGGAATGATTCTAAAGGATATGGGAGATGAATAAAGATAAAGGGATAAACCTTGAATGCAAGGTGGGTACTTCTCCAAGGTAAGAGTGAACGCGGAAAGGACTTACATAGAAAGAGTTTTGTAGAGAAGTGGGAAAATTGTGACGGCATCAGTGCTTCATGACATGAAGGAGGAAGGGCCAAGTGCAATACCTGTAGGATGCATGTAGGATGCAAACTGAATCATAACTTGCATTTTACTGCCTTGAACAGAAGGTGGTATATGTCATACATTTGATTGAGTTCCTTCAACACTGTAGTGGCATTATGCCCAGATCTGCAACCCGTCCTTTGAGGACTGAAGCAGACATTTCTCCAGCTGCTCAGAATATTGGTCATTGACACTTCTTAATTCCCCTTCCCAGGAATTGTCCTCTACTGAGAGAGCAGGTTTACCCCAGATTACGTCCCCTACCCAATGACTGTTCCGTCTGGGATGTAAGGTCTAGCCCCTTGCCTCAGTTCAGGAAGCCTATAGGACCATCCACATCCTCAGACTTCTCTACTGCTCCCCCATCACAACACACACACACACACACACACACACACACGATTAACTGAGGTCTTCGTTGTGATTGTGCTGCACTTCACCCTCTGCCCAGTCCTGCTTCCTTCACTCCCCCACAGGAATTCCCCCAAAACTTCCTGCAGGCACTTAACCCATTCTCAGGTCCCTCTGTATGGGGGACATGTCTGCTCCCCCCATGCCAAAAGAGGCCTACTCTGAAGGTGTGGCTTGGGGTTTTCTGGTACTTGCGTGAAGTTTTAGCAAGCTCACTTGTCTGAAGGCCTAAATGCACATTTCCAACTTGTACTAATGTAAAGCTGCTATTTCTTTTCCAATGCCTATCTTTTGTACGTATTTTTCAGTTGGGATCCAAATTCACAAGGAGAGAGAGGAATTATTTTACTCTCTGAAAACTTGGAAGTGGTAAAGAAACACTTTTTAGTGTTTGGGTGAGAAACAGCAAGAATGACAAGGAATGTCAAAAATAAACATGATGTGGAATCTAAGATAAAAAAATGGTTCCAACATTTAGAAAATGTCCATGAACTCTAGTCCTGTATACAAAGCAGTTCCTACCGAAGACAAGGAGTGAATCACAAAGGGAATCTACCCAGGCTCCCAGTCATTAGATTTAAATCATTGTTCCTTATTCTCCAGATTTTTGGCTTAATTCAGAAGATTTATAAAGAACCAAGAATGTTGACTCTGTTACAAAGAAGAACTGCAACAGCTTTTTGCTAAAATCAGTCTTACCATTACTTAATTACATTTATTACCAAAAGATAAGTACGCTAAATGGATCCACATATCAAAACATCTATTATAGGTTTGCAGAAGTGATGTAAGGATGACACTATTTTTATTAAAGCCTATTTTAAAATTACTTTAATTTGACCCCATTTTACCCCAAATTACCCTTTGAGATAATTTTTCAGGCTCAGTCCCAAGTTAAGGACAGCTCTGAAACTTTTTCCATAGCAAGAAATTAAATTAGGTAAGATTTCATTTGTTTTGACAAGATTCACAAACATTTACACTTTAGACTGAGTGTTTCAAGAGTCATATTTTACAGATTTCACATTAAATCTAATTCTGCTTCTGATATTCATTTTTGTTACTCTACAAACTAACCAGAAGTAATAAGGTTTCAGGAGCTGGAAAGCATGTGTTTGGCTTTTCTCATCTGTTTGGGTCAATGTTAGGATTTCTAAGGTACCATGAATGGTGTAGTTAATTATTGATGAAGTGAATCCACAAATTTGTTTGCCGCTTGCCAGTTGTATTGCTTATCTGTAATGCTATTACCAGTTTCCTCTAAAGCATGAAGATTTCCTACAAAAATGGAAGCTATACAGTTGTAATTTTTCACCTTTTATAAGATTATGGGGTGCAGGAAGTGGGGAAACAGAGAGGCCTTCAACTTCTCCATCTTACGGTAATATTCCTTGCCATCTATGAGGTGAAGAATGTATGAGATAACAGAATGGCTCTGCTCTCAGAGGTGATGATGGGTTTGCTCTGAGCTATCAACACTCATACCTGGGCCTCTTATGATCAATGACACACAATTTGGAGACGGCTGACTGGGGTTAATGGTGCAATCTGTGGCTTTGGAACAGAGTTCTTCTCTATGTGAAACTAATTGGCCCATATGGGGATTAAACTGGTAACAGTGTCCTCATTTGTCAACCCATCTATTCAGCATTTGAATCTGGTTACATTTGAGTACTTCCCACAATTCAACCAATGTATTTTCAAATGATAATATAACCTCAGAAAGAGGAAGAGGTAATTGTTTAAAATATACAAGCTGTTTATCAACCCAAATCACTGTAAGAAAGTCATTATAAATTAAATAATAATTATCCTATTGCCAATTATTCTTAATTGAATATCCCAAGCTGTGGGAAACAGAACAGGAGGTAAGTGTGCTTCTCATTAAGTAACTTATTCCATTGCAGATGCCAGAATTACTTTGAAAATTCTCCAGACATGCCTTCAGAGTACCCTCCTCACTGCCCAGGGACTGCTTAGAGGGTTACCATCCCAGCAACCCCAGCTTTTTCCCAAAACATTAGGTTTCAGACTGGGACCTGACCTTTTTCCTCACTTTCTTTGCTTCTATGCTCATCAGCTTTAATCCTGACCCCAGAGTATTTTTTATATCCATTTACCAATTACATGATTAATATGCTGACTTTGCGGGGGAAAAACCACTCTTTGCCACAAAATAGAGGTCCGTCCTTCTATAGAGACTTCCATTCACACTTCAGTTCAATTGAGGACATATCTTGACAATACAGCATACTTTTTAGATCAGCTTAGATTTTTCTCTCTCAATATTCTTTTGATTAACCTGATGCCTTTCTCCAATTCAACTGATGCTTAGTATCCAACTAACACAGACAAAAACAAGTCTCAAGTTGTCAAATTATGTTATAGTAGAGCCTGCAGCATAGTGGAAACAATAAAGTCAAACTAGTAAAATAAAACAGAGAGTGGACTTCCCTGGTGGCGCAGTGGTTGGGAGTCCGCCTGCCAGTGCAGGGGACAAGGGTTCGAGCCCTGGTCCGGGAAGATCCCACATGCCGTGGAGCGGTAAGCCTGTGTGCCACAACTACTGAGCCTGCACTCTAGAGCCCGCGAGCCACAACTACTGAGCCCACCCACTGCAACTACTGAAGCCCACGCACCTAGAGCCCGTGCTCCGCAACAAGAGAAGCCACCACAATGAGAAGTCCATGCACTGCAATGAAGAGTGGCCCCCGCTCGCCACAACTGGAGAGAGCCCGCGCACAGCAACGAAGACCCAACACAGCCAAAAATAAAATAAATAAATAAATAAAAATTTAATAAAACAGAGTAAAATGTTTATTACTAGGGGATAGGGGATGGGGGGATAAGATAGATGTTATTTAAGGGTACAAACTTGCAAATAAGCCCTAGAGATCTAATGCACAGTATAATGAATATAGATAACAATATTGTACTATCTATGCGATGGGATAAATATCACTACAAAGGCTATCATATTACAGCATATAAATGTACCAAAGTAACACTGTGTAAATTTAAGGTGTACAATGTGTTTATAAAATTTAAAAAACTAAAAGAGAAAAAACTAAGAAATTGAAAAAAAAAAAAAAAGGTTAAATAGGAGGCCCAGAGGGGATGGATAACAATGAGCCAGGTTGTCAAGGTGACCACATTTACATGCAGTGGAAGAGCATCTTCTTTACTTAAACCCTCAGTTACAAGCTATCTTTTCATGCCAAAAAGAATTTTAAAATAAGTGAACTTTAATCAGTTATAGAAGTAGCAAGCATTCCCAACAAAGAGTAATAAAGAGCCAAACATAAGAAAGTAACAGAGCAGTGTGGTCCAATAAGAGTGTGAGACAAAGCAGAGCATCAGCAGAACCTTGACAAAGAGAGAAGAGTTATGTGTACTGGACTAAAAAACTTATCTTAGCCCTATTGGCTAAGAGTTTTCACCAGCTCCTTAGTGAAGAGAAATTGGAATTTAACCTCAAAATTCTAATGTTCATTTTTATAGGACTATTTATATCTGCTTAAGTTAACATTCGGTTCTCTTATTATCCTAAAAAATCCTTAACTAAAAGGACTGCTGAGATAAATATATGTATAGGATACATGCTACCTTATTGTAGCAATCAAAATTCTAATTCCAAGAGGAAACAAAATCAGCTCAATGCTTCGCTCAGAAAAGAATGTATTTTAGTTAGAGTGTACAACATATTATATTTGCATGAGAAACAGTGAAAGAGAGAGGAAGATTGAACTAATATGTGCAAAATGAAGAGTGCTCATAGGACTTTCTTTTTAGTCATGTGTTGATTATTTATCTTCATTTCTTGAATTGTGAAACATAATATTTTTGCAGAAAGTACTTAAAACATATGTATAGATTGCCCAATGATTTTAAAGCAAACACGTATGTAACTACCATCCAGATCCAAAAAAGAGAACATAAGCAGCAACCTTGAATCCAGTGTGCTCTTCCCCACCCATAGCCCCCTCCCTCAATAGTAACCACTTTTAGAAAAATCACTTTCATGGTTTTCATTATAGTGTTTCCTCCAATTTGTCAGTTCATAAATAAGATTGTTTTCTTTTGACTTTCACCTTGTTCTCAGTATTATATATTTAAAATTCATACATATTGTTGTGAGCAGCTTTATTTTTCATTTTTACTGCTGTATAATATTTCATTGTGTGAATATATCATGATTTTTTAAGAAGTTTATCTTTTTCATCTAAACTTTCAAATTTAATAACATAAGGTTTTTAAAAACAATATCTTCTTATTTCTTTTTAATGTCTGAAGAATCTGTAATATCATCTTTGTCATTCCTGATATTGGTTTATTTTTTTTTCTCTCTCTCTCTCTCTGTCTCTCGCTCTCTTGGTTGATTCTCACCAGAAGTTTGCCAATTTTACCAACATTTAAAATTCATTAGTTGCTGCTCTCTTTCTAATTTTCTAATGTTTTGGGGTTTTATTTTGCTGTTCTTTTTCTAACTTCTGAGATAGATGATGAACTCATTAATTTTCAGCCTTTCTTCTTTTCCAGTTATGTGTATAATGTTACACATTTTTCTCTAAAGACTTCTTTAGTGGTGTCTCATATGTCTGAGATGTGATCTTTTCATTATATTTTAGTTCAAAATAATTTTTATTCGTGTTCTGATTTTTTTCTTAGAATTGTATTTAATTCCAAAAAATACGTGAACATACCTTGTATGATTTCAATCCTTTAAAAATTATTCAGACTTGTTTTTTGTCCCAGCTTTTGATCAGTTTTTGTAAATGTTCCACATATGCACTTGAAAAAAGTATGTATTCTGCAGTTGTTGGGTGTTATATCATATACATATCTTTATATGTCCATATACATAAATCTTTAAAAATCATGATGTTAAAATCTTTTATATTTTTACTGATTTATTTGGTCTCCATAGTCTATCAATTACTGAGAAAGGTATATTAAAATTTCCCATTATGATGTGGATTTATCTATTTTTCTTGAAGTTTTGTCAATTTCTGATTTATACATGTTCAGTCTATGCTATTGGAAACATACAAATTTAGAATTCTTACAGCTTCCCTATGAATTGAACCTTTTATCATTATGAGGAGACCCTCTTTATCTCTAATAATGCTTTTGACCATAATGTCTATTTTGTGTCATATTAAAGCAATCACTCTTTCTCTATACACACATATACCTATATGTATATAATAATGCATATATGTATATACTATGTAAATACATATACACATATATATGTGTATATGTATTTACATAGTATACACATATACATGTGTATATACAAGATATATACACATGTATATGTGTGTGTGTGTGTGTGTGTGTGTGTGTGTGTGTGTGTAAAGCTATACCAGTTTTCCTTTGGTTAGTAGTTACATGATTTTTTTCATCCTTTTACTCTGAATCTTTCTTTAAACCTTTCTGTATTCTTACACTTTGTATGGATTTTTGAAAACGAAATCTGACAATTTTGTCTTTTAACCGGACAACATAGCAGTTAGTTCATTTACATTTCATATAACAGTTCACAAAACTGGGTTTTTTAAAGATCTATTATCCTATTTGATGGTTTCTGTTTGTTCTGCCTACTGTCTGTAGCTTAATAAGAAGCTCCCTCAGCAGATCCTAGCTCAGTGGAAGGACAATGCAGATGAGATCCAGAGGCTCCCCATTCAATAAGGCCATGTTCTTGACCAGGAAGTTCTCACAGTTGCAGAGCTGAACTGGTGTCCCCTGCCTCCTTCCAAGTCCCTCATAAACATATAGAATTGTATAGCACAGGGCCCTCCGGAGCTCGGCTTCTCAAGCTTGCCTCTCTATGGGATAATGAGAAATGGGGCCTGGGGGGTATTTTCAGCAGCTCCATGCCTTCAAGTTTCCCTAAAAAACCTGACTTTAAATTTATGTCCTGTCATGCTAGTGGTATATGTGTGAATGCTGCTTTGCCCAACACCTTTCTTAGTTTCTTTTTGAAGGATTATATTTTATCTTTTTTTTTTCTTTTTTGGGCTTCTATTGATTTGGCAATTACTTTCTTTGTCTATTATTTTACTAATTACTTTAGAACTTACAATATGCAAAGTTAACATATCAATGTCTGAGTTTCCTCAATACCTTTACCCTCCTCCTGGAGTGATAGCAGGAACAACAACAAAAAATGCTTGAACTCAATTCCCTCCACACCTACCAAATTAATATATTTTATATATTTTTGCAGTTGTGCATCTTAAATATCTTTTGAAAAATATCCCTGAGACATTATTATTAATGTCTATACCATCAGTGATTATTTTATTTAACCAAATATTTACCATTTTCTTTTCTCTCCATTCCTTTGTGCATCTTGAATCATCCTTCTCTGAAAAGCATACGCTTTAGCGCGGTGTTTCTTAAACTATTTGTGGTATAGGACTTTTTTTTTTTCTTTTAATCATCACAGACTAATTTTTTTAAATACAATAATATGAATTAAATTAAGCATGACAGGACTTCCCTGGTAGCACAGTGGTTAAGAATCCACCTGCCAAGACAGGGGAAAAGGGTTCGAGCCCTGGTCTGGGAAGATCTCACATGCTGCGGAGCAACTAAGCCTGTGCGCCACAGCTACTGAGCCTGTGCTCTACAGCCCATGAGCCACAACTACTGAGCCCGTGTGCCACAACTACTGAAGCCCGTGCACCTAGAGCCCATGCTCCACAACAAAGACAAGCCACTGTTATGAGAAGCCTGAGCACTGCAACGAAGAGTAGCCCCAGCTCATGGTAACTAGAGCAAGCCCGCACTCAGCAACAAAGACCCAACGCAGCCAAAAAATAAACAAATAAATAAACTTATTAAAAAATACATAAATAGGGCTTCCCTGGTGGCGCAGTGGTTAGGAATCCGCCTGCCAATGCAGGAGAGAGCGGTTCGAGCCTTGGTCCGGGAAGATCCCACATGCTGCGGAGCGGCTGAGCCCATGCGCCGCGCCGCGACTGCTGGGCCTGCGTTCCACAACTACTGAAGCCCACGTGCCTAGAGCCCGTGCTCCGCAACGGGAGAGGCCACCTCGGTGAGGGGCCCGCGCATCGCGACGGGGAGTGGCCCCGCTTGCCGCAGCTAGAGGGAGCCTGCGCTCAGCAATGAAGACCCAATGCGGCCAAAAATAAATAAATAAAACATTTAAAAAATAAATTAATTAAGTGTGACAATTAAATGAAGAAAACAGAGATGAAATACAAGCCCCACATTTTCATTATTAGATTCAATAGTCAGAAAAGTACTCTGTCAAAATTGCTGTACATTTTCTGAATGCTTACTCCTAGTTCCTGGACTTTCTTTCATCTGGACCAGTAGCCAAAGCTCACAGACTGGCATTAATCTATAGACCTCACTTGGAGTGACACTGCTTTAACATTCTCCTTAGTGAGGATGTACCTGATAGTAATGTACTCTCAGTTTTTATGTGTCGGAAAATGTCTCTTTAAAGCCTTTATTTTTTTAAATTAACTTTTTAATGTAGTGCAGTGTGCATATAGAAAGCTGCACATGTCATGAGTGGATTGCTCAATAAATTATGACAAAGCAGGTTCACCCAGGTAAGTGCCAAATAGGTGAAGATATAGAACACTACCAGTGCTCCTGGAGCCCCTTCCTACCCCTCCAAGTCATCACCCTACCTCTCCCCGCAAATGTAACCACTATAACTACTAATATCATAAATTAGTTTTGCCTGGTTTTTAAGTCTATATAAGTGGAACATACTGTATGTATTTTTTAAAAATCTGCCTTATTTCCCTCAATAATGTGCTTGTGGGATACATGTGTTGTTGCCCATAGCAATATTTTGTACATTGTCATTGCTGTGTAGTACTTCATTGTATGAGTATGTCACATTGAAAAATAAAATCCACTCCATTGTTGATGGACACTTGGATTGTTTTCAGTTTGGGGCTGTTATCAATAGTGCTTCTGTGAACATTCTTGTATGTCATTTGGTACACAAATGTATGCATTTCATTTGGGTAGATATCTAGGAATGGAAATGCTGGGTCGTAAAATATGTGTATGCTAGATTTTGCTGCCAAAGAGGAATCTAATGTGAAAACCTACTTGGACCAAAAACTGGAACTTCTGTTATTGCATCTATATTTTGTAGCAAGAGAATTTTTCACTTTTTCTAGGTTGAGTAATACTTCTTCCTTAGAAATATATTCAGAACTTCAATATAAATTTTATTGAGTTCCAAGTTTGTTTTCAGTGCAGTAAATCTGCAGCACATATGTGTATGCATATTTATGAGCATAACAATTTACAGGTAAATTGTTATATTTGTCTTATTAATGAACATCATTTTGCATTATTTTGCCATTTGATAAGTAAATCCTTTTCCAGTGACCCACCTTCCAATGAATAGTATGCAGAAGGAGTGTTTTTTTCTAAAGATAAAATATTAATTAACTGTATAACATTTGATGCTTATTTATCTTTTAGTTAGATCATGGAGTTTAGAACCTTGGCTTCCATGTTACACTTGTTAATAGTATGTGATATAAAGGGTACAAGACTAATCCTTGGAGTACAAAATGAGAGAACTCACTAAGAAATCCCTAGACAGAAACTCGTATTGAGGAGAGGCTTAAATGCAAGGAACCATTACAAATTCGGTACAATTTTAAGACTATTCCTATCTAACAAAAGAAGAAAATAAATGTAGTTTGAGGTCTCTTGCTCATTAATTTCTTCAGAGCATTAAGGAAGAAGAGGCTTAGGATTATTAGTATGTCTTCTAGAAAAGCCTGCAAATAAATATATAATATTGGGTTGGCCAAAAAGTTCGTTCGGGTTTGTCTGTAAGATGCTGCAGAAAAACCGAACGAACTTTTTGGCCAACCCAATAGAATGGAATTGACAAAGGATTGAAGACTTGGAATTTTGGTTTGAGTCCCAGCTTTACTATGTACCAGCTATGTGAAATTGGACAAAGGACGTAATAAGACTTCCGTTTTGCAATCTGTACAATGGAGATATTAATAATACAGTTGACCCTCAAGGAACACGTGTTTGAACTAGGCAAGTCCACTTATATGCAGATGTTTTTCACTAAATACATACTGCAGTACTACATGATCTGCGGTCGATTGAATCCTGGAGTGCGGGACCATGGATAAGGAGGACGACTATAAAGTTATATGCAGATTTTTGACTGTGAGGAAGGTGGGTGCTCCTAAGCCCTGAGTTGTTCAAAAGTCAACTGAACTTACATCAATGGTTGACAAGAGAGACTTGTCAGTCAGTGCTTGGTAAATGACAGCAGAATTCTGGGTCACAGATGTATTACCTTAGTCTCATGTAGGTATTTTTCTAAAAGTTTTAATTAGCTGTCTTTTTTTTTTTTTTTTTTTTTTTTTGTGGTACGCAGACCTCTCACTGCTGTGACCTCTCCCGTCGCGGAGCACAGGCTCCAGATGCGCAGGCTCAGCGACCATGGCTCACGGGCCCAGCCGCTCCGTGGCATGTGGGATCTTCCCGGACCGGGGCACGAACCTGTGTCCCCTGCATCGGCAGGCGGACTCTCAACCACTGCGTCACCAGGGAAGCCCTGTCTGTCATATTTTTAATATTTGAATTTACAGCTTCTTTTTTTATCAACTTTATTCAGGTTTTATTTACATAAAATACAATTCTCTATTTTAAGTGTGCAATTTCAAGAGACATACAAATTTATAGACCTCTGTAACCACTACCACAGTCAAAATAAAGATCGTTTCCATCACTGTACAAGTTTCCCTTGTACCTTTGGCCAGTCTCCCCACTACACTTCTGCAGTTGTAACTATTTATCTACTTTCAGTAATTACTGCTTTGTTTTGCCCCTTTCCAGAATTTCATGTAAATGGAATCACACAATATGTACTCTTTTTTGTTCAGCTTCTTTTGCTCACCATATTGTTTTTGAGTCACCTATTTTGGGCATATCAGTTGTTTATCCTATAATACTGCTAGGTGATTACCTGTTGTATAGCTATAGCATGATTTATTTATTCATCTGTTGATTGACATTGTAGTTGTTTCCAGTTTTGGACTGTTATGAATAAAACTGCTATGTATAAAATTTCAGATGGACATATGTTTTCATTTCTTTCTGGTAAATATCTAGGAATGTAATAGCTGGGTCATGTGCATCATATGTTTAACTTCATAAGAAACTCCAAACTTTTCCAAAGCTGTTGTACCATTTTACATTTCCACTAGCAATGAGAATTCCAGTTGTCCACATGCTCACCAATACTGAGTATATTATCAGTCATGTTAATTCTCACTATTCTAGTGGGTGTGTTGTATTACCTCACTGAGGTTCTGGTTTAAATTTAATTATATTGAGCATCTTTTCATGTATTTGTTGGCTATGCATTTATTTTCTTTTGTGAAATGTCTTCTTACATCATTTGCCTGTTTTTTATTAGAATGTTTGTCTTCTTGTTATTAAGTTGTAAAGTTCATTACATATTTTGGGTATAAGTCCTTTGTTAGATACACGAAATGCTACTATTATCTCCCAGTTGGGGGCCTGCCTTTTATTTTCTTAATGGTGTTTTTTGTTTTGTTTTGTTTTGTTATTGAAGTATAGTTGATTTACAATATTGTGTTAGTTTTGGGTATACAGCAAAATGATTCAGTTATATATATTATATATGTATACAAATATATATAAATATTTATATTTTTCAGAGTCTTTTCCACTATAGGTTATTACAAGATACTGAAATACTTCCCTGTGTTATACAGTAAATCCTTGTTGTTTATCTATTTTATATACAGTAATGTTTTTTTGAAGAGCAGAATTTCTTAATTTTGATGAAATCCAATTTACCAATATTTTGTTTATGCTTTTTATGTAGCATATCTAACATATCTTTGCAAAGATTTTTCTCCTAAGTTTTCTTCTAAATATTTTATAATTTTGCCAGTTGCAACTAGGTCTATGAGCCATTTTGGGGTAAATTTTTGTGTATGGCATGAGGCAAGGATTGAGGCTCACTTTTTTCCCCAGTGTTGATATCTAGTTATTCCAGTATCTTTTGCTGAAAATACTATTATCTTTTCAACATCAAAATCAAGTGTCCATATATATGTGCTTCTATTTCTGGATTCTCTATTCTGTTCCATTGATTTCTATTCTATACTTATGCCAACATCATACTCTTTTGACCACAATAGTTTACTGGTAAGTTTCATAGTCAGGTACCTTGAAGACCTCCAACATTGTTCCTCTTTTTAAAAATTGTCTCATCTATTCTAGGTTATTTCTTCCATAGAAATTTTAGAGTCAGCTTGTCAATTCCTGCCAAAAAAATAACACTTCTGGACTCTTGATTGGAATTCTGTTGAATCTCTAGATCAAGCTGTGGAGAATTAACATTTAAAAATATTGAAATGTCCAATTTACAAACCTGGCATATCTCACCACTGATTTAGATAAATTTTTTTCTCAACAATTTTTAAACATTTCAGTGCACAAATCTTACATATATTTGTTAATTTTATCCTTAAGTGTTTCATGGTCTTCAAAACTATTATAAATGGTTCTTCTTCAGAAATTTGATTTTCTAATTATTTGTTGCTAGCATATAGGGATATAACTGATATTTTTATATTGACTTTGCATCACATGACTTTGCTAATTAGTTTATCAATTTCTAACAACTTTTGTGTAAGTTCCATATGTATATGATTATGTCATCTACAAATAAAGATAATTTATTTTTTTATTCAAATCCATATACTTTTAATTTCTTTTCTTTACTTTATTACACTGGTTAGGACTTCCATTGTAACACTGAATAGAAGTGGTAAAGAGATATGGGATGGGGGAAACATTCAGTATTTCACTATTAAGTAAAATGTTAGGTATAGGTTTTAAATTGCTGCCCTTTATAAGACTGAGAAAATTTCCTTCCATTCTTAGTTTGCTAAGAATTTTTATCGTAAATTTATGAGAACTTTGTTAAAAGCTTTTTCTGTGTCTATTGAGATACTTATTTGGTTTTTCTCCTTTGTTCTGTTAATATGGTGAATTACATTAGTTGATTTTTTAATATTAAACTAACCTTGCATTTCTTGGATAAACCCCACTTGGTCATACTGTGTTAACCTTTTTATATACTGCTGAATTTGATTTCCTAATTTTTAAAGAAGATTTTAAATCTCTGTTCATAAAGGATATTGGTATGTAGTATTTTTGTAATATCTTATTTTAATTGAAGTACAGTTGATGTACAATATTATATGTTACAGGTATACAGTATAATGAGTCACAATTTTTAAAGGTTATACACCATTTATAGTTACTATAAAATATTGGCTATATTCCCCATGTTGTTCAATATATCCTAGTACCTTATTTTATACATAATATTTTGTACCTCTTAATCCCCTACCCCTATATTGCCCCTCCTCCTTCTCTCTGCCCATTGGTAACCACTAGTTTGTTCTCTATATCTATGAGTCCACTTCTTTTTTGTTATATTCACCAGTTTGTTGTCTTTTTTAGATTCCACATATAAGCAATATCATACAGTATTTGTCTTTCTCCGTCTGACTTATTTCACTTAGCATATTAACCCCTTATTGGTCATATCACTTGCAAATATTTTCTCCCATTCAGCAGTTTGTCTTTGTATTTTGTCAGCGACTTCCTTTGCTGTGCAAAAGCTTTTAAGTTTGATTAGGTCCCATTTGTTTATTTTGGCCTTTATTTCCTTTGCTTTAGGAGACAGATCTAAAAAAATATTGCTTTGACTTATGTCAGAGTGTTCTGCCTATGTTTTCCACTAGGAGTTTTATGGTTTCTGGTCTTAGATTTAGGTCTTTAATCCATTTTGAGTTTATTTTGTATATGGTGTTATAGAAGGTTCTAATTTCATTCTTTTTCTAAAAAAAATAATTAATTTATTTTTGGCTGTGTTGGGTCTTCATTGCTGCATGCGGGCTTTCTCTAATTGTGGCAAGTGGGGGCTACTCTTTGTTGTGGTGCATGGGCTTCTCATCGCGGTGGCTTCTCTTGTGGAGCACAGGCTCTAGGCACTCAGGCTTCAGTAGTTGTAGCACACAGGCTCAGTAGCTGTGGCTCACAGGCTTAGTTGCTCTGTGACATGTGGGATCTTCCTGGACCAGGGCTCAAACCTGCGTTCCCTGCATTGGCAGGCAGATTCGCCATCAATGAGGCCCTAATTTCATTCTTTTATATGTAGCTGTCCAGTTTTCCCAGCACCACTTATTGAAGAGACTGTCTTTTCTCCATTGTATATTCTTGCCTCCTTTGATGCAGATTAGCTGACCATAAGTGCATGGGTTTATTTCTGGCCTCTCTATTCTATGCCATTGATCTATGCATCTGTTTTGTGCCAGTACCATACTGTTTTGATTACTTTAGCTTAGTAGTATTGTCTGAAGTCAGAGAGCATGATACCTTCAGCTCTTCTTTGTTTTCTTTTTTGCGGTACGCGGGCCTCTCACCGCTGTGGCCTCTCCCGTCGTGGAGCACAGGCTCCGGACGCACCGGATCAGCGGCCATGGCTCACGGGCCCAACCACTCCGCGGCATGTAGGATCCTCCCAGACCGGGGCATGAACCCACGTCCCCTGCATCGGCAGGCAGACTCTCAACCACTGCGCCACCAGGGAAGCTCCTCAGCTCTCCTTTCTCAAGATTATTTTGGCTATTCGGGGTCTTATATGGCTTCATACAAATTTTTAAATTATTTGTTCTAATTCTGTGAGAAATGCCATTCCTTGTTTTGGTTATCAGGGTTATGTTGTCCTCATAAAATGAATTAGAAAATATTTTCTTTACCTCTGTTTTCTGAAAAAGCTTCTGTAGAATTGTTATTATCTCTGCTTTAAATGTTTGATAGAATTCAGCAGTGAAGTTATTTGGGCCCTGAGTTTTCTCTGTGAGAAGGTTTTTTAAAAATTCAATTTGTTGAATGGATATGGGAGTATTCATATTTTGTATTTCATCTTGTGTAAGTTTTGGTTTATACAATTTTAATGAATTTTTCTATTTCATGTAAATTGTTGGATTAACTGGCATAAAGTTAATCATAATATTCTTTTACTCTCCTCTTAATATCTATAGGTTTATAGTGATAGCTTTTCTTATATTCCTGATATTGATAATTTGAGTCTTATTTGTTTTTTGATTAGTAAAACTAGAGATTTATTAATTTTATTGACCTTTTCATAAAACTAGCATTTGATTTATTAATTTTTCTCTATTGCTTACATGTTTCCTATTTTATTGATTTCTGATCTTATCTTTATGATTTCCTTCCAGTTGTTATAATTTCTTAAGATGGAAGCTTAAGTTATTGATTTAGACAATTCTTTTTTCAAAAATAAGCATCTAAATCTCCCTGCAAGCACTGCTTTAGAGGTATCAAAAACATTTTGGTATGCTATATTTTCATTTTCAATCAAAATATTTTATAATTTCTATTATGTTTTTTTGGGGACCATGGTTTCTTTAGATATGTATTGTTTAATTTCTACACATTTTGGTATTTTTCAGACATCTTGTTATTGATTTGTAATTTAAATCCATTGTGAGTAGAGATCATACTCTGTATGGCTGTAATCCTTTTAAAAGCATTGACAATTATTTTGTGATTCAGTATATTGATCTGTCTTGTTGAATGTTCCATATTCTCTTGAAAAGAATGCATATTTTGCTGTTGTTGGATATAGCATTTTATAAATGTCAATTAAGTCAGTGTTGTTGCTAATGTTCAAGTCTTTTATATCCTTACAGATTTTCTGTCTACTTGTTTAGTTGATATATTCTCAAGTTCAAAGATTCTTTCCTCAGTCATGTCTAATCTACTAATAAGCTCATCAAAAGCATTATTTATTTCTATTACAATGTTTATCTCCAGCATTTCTTTTTGGTTCTTTCTTAGGATTTCCATCTCTCTGCTTTCATTGCACATCTGTTCTTGCATGCTGTTTACTTTATCCATTAGAGCCCTTTACATATTAATCATAGTTGTTTTAAATTTCTAATTGAATAATTTAAAAATCCCTGTCATGTCTGGTTTTGATGCTTGCTCTGTTTCTTCACACTGTACTTTTTTTGTCTTTTAGTATGCTTTGTAATTTTTTCTTGGTACCTGGAACATGATGTACTGGGTAAAAGGAACTGCTGTAAAGAGGCCTTTAGTAGTGTGGTGATGAGATATGAAGAGAGGAAGTGTTCTATAGTCCTACAAATAGATATTAGTCTTTTAGTGAGTCTGTGCCTCTGGACTGTGACATTCACAAGTGTTTCTCAGCTTTTCTCTCCCACATTGGGTGGGACAGAATGACTGGAGTTGGATATTTCAGGTCTCAGCTCAGTAAGGCTCTGATAATACCCTAGCAGGTTAGGCTCTAGTTAACTAGTTTCCCTTGAGGGCAGGCCTTGTTAAGAAGAACATATTGTTCTGATATATTTCAAAATGGTTCCTTTTCTCCTTCCTCTGCTAGAAGCCCAAGAGTATTTTCCTTGATATTTACTGTGGGAACCTGGTCAAGCTCCCAGAGGTAAATTTCACAGTACAGTATTTCGGGATCACCATATGACTGGGTCATTCTAGAGGTTTTTTTTTTGCGGTATGTGGGCCTCTCACTGCTGTGGCCTCTCCCATTGTGGAACACAGGCTCTAGACGCGCAAGCTCAGCGACCATGGCTCACGGGCCCAGCTGCTCTGCGGCATGTGGGATCTTCCCAGACCGGGGCACGAACCCGTGTCCCCTGCCTCGGCAGGCAGACTCTCAACCACTGCACCACCAGGGAAACCCCATTCTAGAGTTTTAACTCCCAAATTTGTCCACATTAAGCCTCTGGCAATTTGTCAATTAAAGTTCAGCTTTCCCTACCCCTGAGGCAGTTTCTACTCCTTAGTCTCTGCTCCAGTTTACTGTGACTCCCTGCCTGTCTCTCCAATCTTGGGAACAGTGGCTTGCTCTGAGTCCTCACCTCTCTTACAGATCCAAGAAAATTTGTTGATTTTTCAGTCTATTCAGTTTTTTTC
Organism: Phocoena phocoena; assembly: GCF_963924675.1. NCBI lineage: Eukaryota > Metazoa > Chordata > Mammalia > Artiodactyla > Phocoenidae > Phocoena > Phocoena phocoena. The sequence goes on from NC_089219.1 coordinate 159,679,262, forward strand.
TTATTAAAATGGAGTGGCAACTTCCAAGCTCCTTACATGCAGAACTGGAAACTAGAAATCTCTACCTGTTTTATCAATTGGTGAGAGGATGTCGAAATTTCTAAATATAATTGTGGACCTGTCCATTTCTCCTTTTAGTTCTGCCACTTTTTTTCTGTATATTTTTAGTATCTGTGTGCATACATTCAGGATTATAATGTCTTCTTAACAAATTGATCCTTTACCGTTATAAAATGTCCCTTTTTATTTATGGTAATATGCTTTTTCATGATGTCTACTTTGATATTAATGTACCCACTCCAGCTACCTTAGGATCAGTGTTTGAGTGTTATATTTTTATTATTTTTCTATGTAACAAATTTGTCTGTTTATATTTAAAGTGTGTTTCTTGTAGACAGCATATATTTTGGTCTTGCTTTTTTACCCATTCTGATAACCTCCGATTTTTAATTGGAGAGTTTAGACCAAAGGTCATTAATGTGTAGTCCCTGGACCCCTGGAGGTACCTAAGGCCTTTTCAGGGTGTGTTTGTGAGATCAAAATGATTGTCATAATAATACAAGGATGCTATTTTTTTTTCTTACTATGGGGACATTTGCACTGTATGCAAAAGCCATGGTGGATAAAATTGCCTTAGTATGAATGAAGGCAGTGACATCAAACGTACTACAGTCATTGGTATTCAGCATGTACTTAAAAAAAGTTTCACTTAAAGAACCTTCTTTATCAAGGAGTAAAATGTATCATTTTTATTAAATACATTTGTTTAAATGTACACATAAAGCACTTCAGCTACATATTGAAGTATGATGCCCTGAGTAAAAGAACTTGTGAGATTATTTGAGTTGCAAGCTGAACTAGCAATATTTTAAATGGAGTACTGTTTTTACTAAGAACAACTAACAAAATATGGTGATTCAAACTTGGAGATATGACAGTGATTCTCCCAAAAATAAATGTAGTGATCCAATTACCTCAAGGAAAACTACTGAGGTATTTTTTACCAATAATAACATTTATGCTTTCAAGTAAAAGTTAGAATTTTGGAAAACTTTTACTTGTCACTGTGAACCTGACAGTTTACCAATAGATGAGGTAGGTAATGATATGAACAACTGTAATTTTTTCAATGTTGCAAATGTGCGAACATTTGCAAAACTCAGTAAACCAATGTGTTCCAGATGATTAATACATGGTCTTAACGAGGTAAAGAACCATTCAAGGTGCTAGATAGACAAATGCATTTTAATGTACTTGACAATGAAAAGTTTATTGATATGGTTTCATTGTCCACATTGCAACTAACTTTTAAGCAACTGCCACTTTTCAAGTTTTGGTGTAGGATCAAAGATGAATATCTACAGTTATACAAAAAAGATATTAACATAACTTTTCCACCTACATATCTGTGTGAGGCTGGATTTTCTTCATATACTTCAGCCAAAAGAACCAATTACAGAAGACAATGCAGAAACAAGAGTATCCAACTGTCTTCTGTCAAGCCAACATTAAAAGAAATTTGCAAAAATGTAAAACAATGTTCTCGCTAAATATTTTTGTTTTGGGAAATACAGTTATTTATCATAAAAGTATGTTATGCTATTTTAAATGAATTAATATGTAAATATGTTAAACATTTCTCATTTTAAATAACTAATATGGTAGTTTTTGCATGTTGTATATATTTATTTATATATAATATGTTCTTTTATATATATATATCTCCCACATGAATAAAAGCTCTTTGGAGTCCTCAATAAGTTTTTATTAGGGCAAAGTTTCTTAAGACTGAAAGTTTGGTAATTGCTAGTTTTGACTTTACTTTTGTATGATTATACATATGGTTGGGTTTAAGATTACCATCTTGCTGTTTGCTTACTATTAGTCTCATCTATTTTTTGTTCCTCTGTTAATTCTGTCTTTTTTTTTAATTACTTATGAAACTCTTAGTATTTTCTTTTTTCTCCACTATTATTTTATTGGTTATATTTCATTGTTTTCAAATGGCATTCACTCCTTGGAGTTGAGCAAATGGCTGTCCGTGTCAGAAGAGTCACAGTTCCTCCATTTTGATACACTCTTTCACTTATGTATGTTACGTGTTATCTCCTGTAGGTAATTGAGTTGGAACCCCTGCTGCAGAGTCTTACACCAATGTTGGTTTAGGAACAAGAATAATAATGGTGGTATTAAATCACCAGTGTGTTTGTCCTCTTTCTCTACTAAATTGCTAAATTTAGCAATTTAAATTGCAGCCATTATAGGTGGAATCTCTCTACTGCCTGAGTTCTCCTTTAGGGTTTAGAAACTGCTTTTACAGTATTAATATTAAGTAGATTTGATATATACTCATAAGATCCATCATAACTAGTTCAGGAAAGAAGAGCAAAAATGGCATGGAAAACTGTCCTGTAAAAATACTGTTACACCCAAATGTAGTCGACAAACCTTTATGAACTTCTTACTTCATAATAGACACTCTATGGGGCACTGGAGACAGACACAAAGACAAATAAGTAATGCATCCTACCCTCAAGTCCTGTATTCTAGAAATGGAGAATAAGCCTGTACACAAGATTTTTAGCTGACATAATACAAGTACACTGGATGGAACTGTCAAACCATAGGAGAAATTTTATGTTTTACTTCAGGGGAAAATAAGGAAAGGCTTCATAGGGAAGTTCTTGGGCTCTGTTTAAACATATGACTAAGTACTTCCCTGGTGGTGCAGTGGTTAAGAATCTGCCTGCCAATGCAGGGGACACGGGTTCAAGCCCTGGTCCGGGAAGATCCCACGTACTGCGGAGCAACTAAGCCCGTGCACCACAACTACTGAGCCTGCAGGCTAGAGCCTGTGAGCCACGACTACTGAAGCCTGCACACCTAGAGCCCGTGCTCTGCAACAAGAGAAGCCACTGCAGTGAGAAGCCTGCACACTGCCACAAAGACTAGCACCCGCTCACCACAACTAGAGAAAGCCCGCCCGCAGCAACGAAGACCCAACGCAGCCAAAAATAAATTAATTAAATAAATTAATTAAAAATAAATATGACTAATAATTCACCAGACTAAAAAAAGAATATGAAGAAAGTGGGCTGGCATCATTGGGGTACTACAAGCAGTTCTGAATGGCTGTAGCACTCTGCAAGGGGGAGAGGAATAAGAGTGCAAAAGATATGGTTGAGCAGTAGTCAGGGACAATATCACTGAGACAGCATTTCATGCTAAGAAATTTGGACTTTATACTGAAGGTTATCACAGTCAGGACTTTAACAGGGAAAGGACAAGTAGATTCTTGTTTCATAGCAAGAGAGGGAGCTCTAGAGCAGTGAGGAAGATGGAGTGAAGAGCTTCAAGACTTGGAGTCAGGAAACATCGTTAGGATACTATGGGATCTCCCAAGAATGCTCATTTGTTAATTCTGAGATAGAGACTGACTTTTTCATGCCCTACTGGTGTTTCCAATGCAAAGCCAGGGTGACAGTCAATTTTTAGACTCTTGATACCTGTTAATTCCTCTTTCATACTGATTTTGATCCTGTGCTGCTTCTGCAGCTTCTCATTTATTTATTTAACACACATGTACTTTGTGCCTGCTATGTGGCAGGCAATATGCAAGCCCTGGAGTTACAAACACAGTCCTTTTGTTCATGGAGTTTATGATCAGGAGATTAACAAGTTATTAGAAATGTAAGGCATGCTTTGAGTATTTACATCTGGTTAAATGTATTTTTTTCTCCTCTCCCTCTCAAAATTCCACTAAAATGACAGTAAATAAATAAAAGGGATATAACTCAACAAGGGCAATGAAGAGAGAAAATCGGTGGAAAATCATTCATTCAAGGAATTGGTGGAAAATTAAATATTCGAATTAGTGAAGCAGAGTCAGCTAAAACACAAGAGTTGAAAGAAAGGATACCGAGGAGAAGCAAGAAGTTTGGGAACACATCTTCCCCCAGTTGAGCCTCGAGATGACTATAGCTCAGGCTGACACCTTTACTGTAGCCTTGTGAGAGCCTTGGATCTAAAGACACTGAGCTAAGCCATGCCTGATTCATAGAATCTATGAGACAATGAATATTGTTTGTTTGTCTTAAGGTGCTAAATTTTGGGGATAATTTGTTACACAGCCATCAATAACTAATACATAGTAGTTTGTCTATTTTTAAAATTTGATTATAAAACCACCTTTTGGATTTATTTATTAGTTCTACTGTTTTTCTGTTTTCTGACAATAATTTCTGCTTTAATTTATTTTTTTAATATTTTAATTTTATTGGAGTATAGTTGATTTACAATGTTGTGTTAGTTTCAGGTGTATAGCAAAGTGATTCAGTTATACATATATTCACTCTTTTTTAGATTCTTTCTCTTATAGGTTATCACAGAATATTGGGTAGAGTTCCCTGTGCTATACAGTAGGTCCTTGTTGGTTATCTATTTTATACATAGTAGTGTGCATGTGTTCATCCCAAGCTCTTGATTTATCCCTCCCCCCCACATTTCCCCTTTGGTAACCATAAGATTTTTTTCAATATCTATAAGTGTGCTTCTGTTTTGTAAATAAGTTCATTTGTATCTTTTTAAAATTAGATTCCACATATGAATGATATCACATGATATTTGTCTTTGTCTGACTTACTTCACTTAGTATGATAATCTCTAGGTCCATCCATGTTGCTGCAAATGGCATTATTTCATTCTTTTTTATGGTTAATATTCCATTTTATATATATATATATATATATATCACATCTTTATCCATTCATCTGCTGATGGACACTTAGGTTGCTTCCATTTCTTGGCTATTATAAATAGTACTGCTATGAACATTGGGGTGGGTGTATTTCTATCTTAATTCTCCTTTTATCACCTATGGTTTATGCTCTGTGAAAATCGTTGCTGTTATATTTGGTACATAAATATTAGTAACTATTATATCTTCATTGTGATTAGAGCCTTTAACATTTTAAGATGTTTTTTATGTCTTTTTATGCTTTTTGTTCTGAATTCCACATTGTCAGATATCATGATTGTGGATCCTATCATTTAATCTTAGTTCTACATGTGAATATTTATTTATATAATGCTTAACAGTAGTCCTTACTTTGATGTCTCGCTAGTCTTTTTGATTCTTTGAAGCTCTGGTAGATTTTTCTGGAAGTCATTATGGGAACAGAATTATGTGAGTTCTTGCATGTTTATAGCAGTTTATCTGTGACCTTCATTTTTTTTTTTTTTTTGTGGTACGCGTGTCTCTCACTGTTGTGGCCTCTCCCGTTGCAGAGCACAGGCTCCAAACGCGCAGGCTCAGCGGCCACGGCTCACGGGCCCAGCTGCTCCGCTGCATGTGGGATCTTCCCGGACCGGGGCACGAACCCGTGTCCCCTGCATCGGCAGGCGGACTCTCAAACACTGCGCCACCAGGGAAGCCCTGTGACCTTCATTCTTGAAGTTAATTTGGCCTGGATAGTAAATCCATGATTTCCATTTTCTTCTCAGTGTCTTAAATATGTAACTCTACCATCTTCTGGTATAAAGTATTGTCGTAGAAAAGTCAGATGACAATCTGCCTTATTATTCTTCATTGCAAGATGTTGTAATTTATAATATTATATTATAATGTTATAATTTTTAACATTTGTTCTGTTCCATTGCTTTGGTTTTCTCCTTTGGATTCCTGTCATATGTTTGTTGGCTTTTTTGGTCTATCTTCTATATCTATTTCTTTCAAGTCTTTATTATTATTTTCTTAATTTCTTTTTTATTTTTCAAAACTTTCTATTTTCCATCTTCTATTTCTTTTAAAACATTATCCATTGTGTGTTACTCTGATTTTGCTTTTGTTTAAAAAATTTTTTTTTTCTAATTCTTTCTTGAGTTCTGTCACCTGTCTTTTCAAATATTTGTTTTCAAAAATCACTTGATTTCTGAATTTTTCTAACTCTGATATATTTTCATATAATTTCTATCATTTTTTTAGGTATTTTAAGTATAAAATTATAGTGTTCATTTTTATAGGCTTTTATGGCATGACGTTTTGTCTACAAGGATATTATTCTACTCATTCTGTTTTTTCTTATAATAACTTTGTATGAGATTCAGCTATAATCTTTTTCTGATGCTCATTTCTAAATGAAATGAGCTTTCCTGTACTTTCAGGAGAGGGGCAGAAGATTTTTTCTTGCTTTATAGCTCTAGAGCTCTATCTTCTGTATGTTTTTATTTTCAAAGTGATTAAAAGTAATTTCTGTTGTCTCCTATCTCCTTGCTCCCCCTCCCAGCTTTTAACTGGTTCTTATCTTTATTTGCCCTTCTAGTTTGTATCCTGCTCAATTTGGATTCTCCTTTCATCACCTTGTCCTCAGTGTGGGGCTTTGTCTTGTAGGGGAGATTGTTTATAGGACCCAGACTGCTCCATTAGACTTTATTACAACACAATCCCCTTGAATTTACCAATGAATTTTATCCTCCTAGTTTCACCTGTTGTTCTCAGATTGGCCCATGCTTTGTAGTTAGTACCACATGGTGTTTTGGGGGTTCTCCATCTCAGAGCCATTAGAAGCTCATTTGTCAGTGCTCTTTTTCTCCAGCACAAATGCTGATATTGCTCAAGTCTTGTAGCTGAGGGTGTTGAGTACTTGGGGGATCATAGGAATACCTGGTCATTTAGATTTATTGTAGATATCATCCATGGGTCTTTTGTTTTGCTCTCAGAGCTGCTTTTTATGTTTTTAGAGGAATTTAGGGAGATTAAAACTATGCTGCCTCTGCTGCTACCTTCTTACTCATTCTTTTTGCTTCTCAACTTGTGCCATCTTAGGCCAGTGGAAATGCATTCAATTAGGCTTCTGGGTTTTTTTGACATTATCCTATTAGTCCTTGATGGTTTTCTTACTTTATGGAGCAAAAAGATATTCCAGACATTTCCTGTCCTGGACTTTGAATCAACATTTCTACAAAGAGCTTTAATTTTTTATCCATAGGATTTTTACATTAAATATATCCATCCACTGGAGTGAGAATAGTACTTGAAACCCAGCTGGAAATAAAGAATTAGCAAGTAGTGGAATACAAAGTGAAAGGAAAGCAAGAAGGAAGGAAAGAAATTGCTTCCTGAGAGTCTATCATTTGTCAGATAGAGGGTTCAGGGTTTTTGCATACGTAACCTTGTTTGACCCTTAGAAAAATCCTGTAGGCATGTGAAGTAAGTATAATTATCCTAATTTTTACAACTGCAAAAACAGAGGTTCAGAGAGTTTACTCAAGATCATCTCACCAATACATAGATTGGGTAATATGACAGAAATATGGAAATATTATTGTCCTAAGTTAATGGCTTTAAAATTTACTAAAAAAGAAACAAACTAAACAGAGTACCTGACAGTTACAGCTATTTTACCAGGAGGTAGACACACACAAATACACATACACACACAAACACACATCTACATTCAGTTTTTAAAATTTTACTTTGAAATAATTGTAGAGTCACAGCAAATTGCAAACAGGGAGTTTATACATATACAGTATAGTAACAATACAGGAAGTTCTTCTATATCCTTTACCCAATTTTCCCCATTGGTTACCTCTTATATAGCTACAGTACAATATAAAAACCAGGAAACTGCCACTGTCATAATATGCATGTATATTTCTATGTCATTTTATCTCATGTATAGATTCATATAGCCACCATCACAATCAAGACACAGACCTATTCCATCACCACCAAGATCTCCTTTGTGCTGTTTATAGTCACACACACCCCATCCCCACTATCCATAATCACTGTCAGCCATTAACCTGTTCTACATCTTTATAAATTTTTCATTTTGAGAATGTTATATAAATGGAAATATACAGTATGTGACCTTTTGAAATTAGCTTTTTTCACTTAATCTAATGTTCTTGAGATCTATCCAAATTGTTGCATGTATCAACAGTTTGTTCCTTGTTATTGCTGAGTAGTATTACATAGTATGGATGTACCACAGTTTACTGAACTCTTCACCTATTGTAGAACATTTTGGTTGTTTCTGGTTTTTGGCTATTACAAATAAAGCTGCTATGAACAATCATGTATAGGTCTTTGTGTGGACATAAGTTTCCATTTCTCTGGGAAAAATGCCTAGGAATGCTGAATCATAGAGTTAGTATATGTTTAGTTTTTTAAGAAATGCCAAATTATTTTTCGGAGTGGTTGTACTATTTACATTCCCACCAGCAATATATGAAAGATCCACTTTCTCTGTATCCTTGCCAGCATTTGATGTTGTCACTTTTTAAAAAATTTTAGCCATTCTAATAGGTGTGTAATGGTAGCTCATTGTGGTCTTAATTTTTATTTCCCTAAGGGCTATGATGTGAAGCATTTTTTCATGTGCTTATTGCCATTCATATATCCTCTTCACTGAAGTGTCTCATGTGTTTTGCCTACTTTCTAATTGGATTTTGTTGTTGTTGTTATTTTGTTTTAACTTTTGAGTTTTGAGAGTTCTTTATATACTCTAGACACTCATCTTTTATCACATGTGTGATTTGAAAATATTTTCTCCCAGTCTATAACTTGTCTTATCATTCTCTTAACAGGGTCTTTCACAAAACAAAAGTTTTAAATTTTGATGGAGTCCAATTCATCAATTTTTTCTGTTATGGAGCATGTATTTGATGACACATCTAAGAACTCTTCATCAAGCCCTAGGTCCTAAAGATTTCCTCTCATATTTTCTTCTAAAGGTTTTACAGTTTTACATTTTATATTTACTATTATGATCCATTTTGAGTTAATTTTTGTGTAAGGTGTGAGGTTTAGATTGAGGTTTCTTTTTTTTAGCATATGGATATCTAATTGCTCCAGCATCATTTGTTGAAAGGCTGTCCTTCATTCTTTGAGTTGTTTTTCCACCTTTATAAAAAATCAGTTGTCTGTACTCATGTGGGTTTTTCTCCTGCCTTCTTTATTCTCTTCCATTGATCTCTGTGTATATATCTCCACCAGCACCACATAGTCTTCTTGAAATTGGGTACAGTGATTCCTCCCTCTTTATTCTTCTGTTTCAAAATGATTTTAGCTGTTCCAGTTTCTGTGCTTTTCCATATAAAGTTTAGAAAAATTTTGTCTAGATCTTTAAAAAAAATCGTGCTCACATCTTGATAGGCATTGCATTAAACCTACATATCAGTTTGGAGAGAATTGACCTCATTATAGCATTAAGCCTTCCTATTCATGAACACAGTCTGTATATCCATTTATTTATATCTTTTCTTTCTTTAAATTAATTAATTTATTTATTTTTGGCTGTGTTGGGTCTTCATTGCTGCACACAGGCTTTCTCTAGTTGCAGTGAATGGGGGCTACTCTTTGTTGTGGTGCACGGGGTTCTCTTGTTGTGGAGCATAGGCTCTAGGCACACGGGCTTCAGTAGTTGTGGCACACAGGCTTAGTTGCTCCATCGCATGTGGGGTCTTCCCGGACCAGGGCTTGAACCCATGTCCCCCGCATTGGCAGGCAGATTCTTAACCACTGCACCACGAGGGAAGTCCTTATTCCTCTTCTTAAAGAACCAGCTTTTTGTTTCTTTGATTTTCTGTATTATTTTTCTGCTTTGGGAATCATTGATTTCTACTACTATATTTATAATTTCTTTCCTTCTGCTTGCTTGTGGTTTACTTTGATCTTCTTTTTCTAGTTTCTTAAGGTGGGAACTTAGATTATTGATTTGAGGCTTCCCCTCTTGTCTAAGATACACGTTCTGTGTTATAAATTTCCCTCTCAGCACTGCTCTAGCTGCAACCCACAAATTTTGATATGCTGTATTTTCATTTTCATTTTCATTCAGCTATGTGTATTTTTTTTTTTTTTGCGGTACGCAGGCCTCTCACTGTTGTGGCCTCTCCCGTTGCAGAGCACATGCTCCGGACGCGCAGGCTCAGCGGCCATGGCTCACGGTCCCAGCCACTCCACGGCATGTGGGATCTTCCCAGACCGGGGGCATGAACCCATGTCCCCTGCATCGGCAGGCGGACTCTCAACCACTGCACCACCAGGGAAGTCCAGCTATGTGTATTTTTAATATTTCCCTTGCGACTTCCTCTTTGGCCCATGGATTATTTAGATGTGCACCGTATAGTTTCCAAGTGTTTGGCAATTTTCCTGTTATCTTTCTGTTAGTGATTTCTACTTTGATTCCATTCTAATCAGAGAATATACTGTGTATGATTTCCATTCTTTAAAAAATTTGAAGCTGTTTTATGGTCCAGGATAGGGTCTGTTTTGGTATTTGTTTTGTGAGTGCTTGAAAAGAAGGTGTATTTTGCTGTCATTGGGTGGAGAGTTCTATAAATGTCAACTAGATCCTGTTATTGATGGTATTGTTGAGTCCTTTTATATTCTTGCTGATTTTCTGTCTAATTGTTCTATCATTTTTTAAGAGAGGTGTGTTAATGTCTCCAACAATAATTGTGTATTTATCTATATCCTATTTAAGTTTTATTAGTTTTTGCTTCACATATTTTGCAGTTCTGGTTTTTTGGTGCATATATTTTTAGGGTTGCTACATCTTCTTGGTGCATTTACTTTTTTATCATTATGTAATGTCCTTCTCTGTTCCTGGTAATTTTCTTTGCTCTGAAATCTACTTGAACAGACTTCATACGTAATTATTTCTAAAGTCCACTTTAATAGACTTTAATAGGTAATTTGCTCTGAAGTCTACTTTATCTGATATTAATATAGCCATTCCTACCTTTTTTTGATTAATGTTTGCATGGTATACCTTTTCCCATCATTTTTCTTTCTACCTACCTACATTATTATATCTGAGGTGAGCTTCTTGCACACAGCATATAGTGTGTTTTGCTTTTTCATCCACTTGGCCAATCTCTGTCTTTAACTGGTGTTTTTAGACAATTTACATTTAAGGTAATTATTGATATTTTAGGGCTTAACTCTACAATTTAATTTTCTGTTTTCTGTTTATTCTGTCTTTTGTTCTTCTGTTTTCTTTTTCTGTTCTTCAGGTGGGTTACTTAAACATTTTTAGAATTCCATTTTGATTTATCTGTAGTATTTCTGAGTGTATCTTTTGGTATAGATTTTTTAGTGGTTGCTCTATGTGTTACATTATACATTCGTCCTCAGTATCATAGAAGATTGGTCCCAGGACCCACACCAGCATCAAAATTTGTGGATGCTCAAGTCCCTAATATAAAATGTTGGGGTACAGTTGGCTTTCCATATCTATAGATGGGGAACCTGTGAAATAGGAAGGCTGACTATATATACATGATTTATCACAGTCTACTGGTCTTGACAGTTTACTAGTTTGGGTGAAGTGTGGAAATCTCAGTTTCCCTTTCCATTACATCCTCTTTACACTCCTTTACCCCTTATACAATAACTGTTTTAAATATTTCCTCTACATACACTCAAGACCAAGTCAGACAGTGTTATAAGTTTTGCTCTACCATGAACCACTATTTAGAAAACCCAAAAGGAGAAGGAAAATCTATCATATTTACCATATCTTTACTCTTTCCATGATTCTTCTTTTCTGATGTTCCAAGATTCTTTCATTTACAATTTCTTTTGTTTAAAGAACTTCCTTCAGCCATTTTTAGAGCAAGTCTTCTGGCGACAAATTCCTTTATCTTCCTTATTCTGAAAATGTCTTGATTTTCCCTTCATTTGTGAAGGATATGTTTTACTGAGCATAGAATTTTGGTTTGACAGCTTGAAAAATGTTATGCCACTTCCTTATGCTTCCATGGTTTCTGATGAGAAGTCTCTGTCTTTTGAAATGCTTTTTTTCCTATATATAGGAAAACATTATGTCTCATTGGTTTCAAGAATTTGTATTTCTATTTAGTTTTCAGAAGCTTGACTATGATGTGTCTTGACAATGATTTCTTTGGGGTTTTTTGTTTGTTTGTTTGGGGCTTGCTCAGCTTCTTGAATCTGTAGGTTTATGTCTTTTGCCAAATTTTGGAAGTGTTCCAGCATTATTGCTGAAAAGCCTCATTTTCTTTCCCTTCCTCAGAACTCCAGTAATATGAATACTAAGTTTTTTGTTATAGTCCCACAGATCTTTGAAGCTCTGTTCATTTAAAATGTTTTCAGTAGATATATTTTTAACTGTTCAGATTGGTTATTTGTATTGTTCTACATTCATGGTCACTAATTCTCTCCTCTGTCCTCTCTGTTTTGCTGTTGAGCCCATCACTTAAGTCTTTTTCTTCAGTTATTGTATTTTTTTTAGTTTGAAAATCTCTATTTCTTATATATATTTTCTATTTTTTGCTGAGATTTTCAGTTTCTTTGCTGAGATTTTCTATTTTTTTTTTTCCTCTTTGGTGGAGCGGTTTGTCATTACTCTTGAGTAAGGCTGGGTGTTCTGGCTCCCTAGTAGGCCTCTTCTGACACATGAGCACTAGATGAGGCAGCTGTGTCTCACTATGGCTCCCCACATGGCCTCCACTGACACTGAGGTGGGGGGAAGTTGGCCTTGTAACTGACATATTTTAGTTTGTTCAGGCTGCCATAATAAAATACCACAGACTTGTTGGCCTAAACAACAAACATTTATTTTCTCACAGTTCTGGAGCCTGTAAGTCCAAGTTCAAGTTTCCTGCGGGGCTTGGGTCCTGGTGAGAGCTCTTTTCCTGGCTTTCAGCTGACTACTTTCTTGCTGTGTCCTCACATGGAAAAGAGAGACGGGGAGAGGAAGAGAGAGAATGTGCTCTCTGGGTCCTTTCTTATAAAGACACTAGTTATATTATATCAGGGCGCCACTCTTGTGACCTCATCCCTATCTCCAAATACAGTCACATTTGGGGGTGAGGGCTTCAACATAGGATTTTAGGGGGATACAATTCAGTCCATAGGATGATGGATGGTCATGGAAGTCCTGTATCTCTTGTAGGCCTCCTATGACACAACCTCAGAGGGGAGAGGGAGGCGCAGCACATTACTATAGAAAGGAGTAGTTTTTATTGACACAGCAAAAGTGATGTGTCACAAAGGTGATGGGGATAGTTACTCTTAGGTTATGTAAGACTCTGCCTTATCAGAATGGAGAGAGTTTCTCCTGCTGCCCTGGAATATGTAAGTTGTCATGTGAGAGGGTCTGTGAGGGGTCACATGGCAAGGAACTATATATGGCTTCTAGGAGTCGAAGCAGTCCTGCTGACGGCCAGAAAGGAATGGACCTCAGTCCTATCGCTGCAAGGAATGGAATTCTGCCAGTAACCACATGCGCTTGGAGGAGGACCCTGAGCTCCAGAAAGGAAGCAGCCTGGCTGACACCTTGATTGCAGCCTAGTGAGACCCTGAGGAGAAGGCCCAGCTATGCTGGGTCCAGACTCCTAACCTAGAGAAACTGTGAGATGGTGAATGTATGTAGTTTTAAGCTGCTAAATTTGGGGTAATTTTTATAGCTCGGTAGATAACTAATAGAGCCCTCCCATTTCCAAGTCTTTATATTTGTGTTCTCTTCTCAACCACCCTACACACTGCATCAGTGACATAAACAAGTGGTAATTCTAAACATTTGGGGGCATGCTTAACGATCTGTCTGCATTGAAAGCTGATAAAAACTTGATACATTTCTTGTCATATGAAGTAAGTGGGCTTATTGGAAAATAGTCTCTTCTGCCAAAAGTTGGAGGAGACAACATAGGGTAATACAATCTAATATCATAGAGGAGATGGTAACAGATGGACTGTAGGCTTAAAAAAATGAGTGTTGGAATCTCTAAGGTGAATGAATCCTTTATGACTAAAAATGAAAGACAGGTTTTATAAGTATACAGCAAAAAGAATGAGCAAAGTTGAACTATCATGAAAAAAGGTTGAAAATAAAAAGTTAAAAGGAACAAACCCACGATTAGCATCAAAAAGTACATCTGTGCCAAGAAGTTAATCAAAGAATAAAACAAAACAATTTTAATAAGGAAGATAGTAGTAACAAAATGTCTCATGTTAAGGAACATGAAAGTCAAGACCAAATCACTATGGAGCAAATCATGATGATGCTGGCATGGGGGCTAAAATATTACCAGAGAAACAAGTCTTCAGTCCAGAAGCACAAACATCTCAGTCATTTCTTGCCCATTTCGAAATTCCAAAAGAAGTTGGGTCCAAGATGAGTCTCAGGCTAGCCAAATATCATATTATTTTCTCCTCAAATCTTCTTGGTGAGCTACAAATGTTTCTTTTGTTGCTAACCGCTCCAGGTGGGCCTTGTTAGCTCCCAGTTTACTGCCAGATTGTTAAGCCCACCGTTCAACTGAGTGCTGTCATTTCCTCCTCTTCCCACATTTGCTACCACCACTCTCGAATCACACTGCCTACCACTCCCACTCTCCCCTTATACTGCCACCTCCTCATGAGCTTCCACATGGCCCTATATGGTGGAAGCGAAATCCTCTTCTGCATCTGACATCACCTTTCTCCTACATACTCCTCCAACTAAGCTCACCTCTTCTGGGAAGGCAATTCTGAAGTCACTTTAATGACAAATTTAAGTAGCACAGAATCTACTAATCAAAATAATCCATCTTTGATCTCAAGGAGGTCCATACTTCTCCCCTTTAACACAAGCTGCTCTTCCCCTCCTTTCCATGTGTCATTGAATCTTGACTGCTAAGCAAATAGGAATTACCAGCCCAAGGGGCAGAAGCTAAAACTACGCTCCAGGTAGTATCTCTCCTGTTAGAGAAGAGCAGACATAATTCTTAGCTGATGGGTGAAAATGTTACTGGCAACTTAGCCTCCAATTCTGAAAATTATGTTATTTAATTGATTGATTTAATTAATTCAATGCTCCTTGCTCGCTGATTATGTGCTGGGCAGTGCTCTGTGCTGTATGTATATTAGGGGGAAAACAGAGTTTCTATTGTAGGAGGTAATCAAGGTTAAAAATGAAGGAAAACTATAGATTATGGTAAGTGTCTTGCAGAGAGTTCGGTGGTGGGATAAAGTGGTCGAAAAGTCCCCACTACAATTACGTCAGTGACAACATTTTTGCTTTGTTCCCTTTTTTTGGCCTCTGCTCTTTGTCTTTCTGTTCTTCGCGACTTTCCTTCCTATTCCACTTTCATGCTCCTACTCTCTATCAGTTTTCTTTCTTTTACTTAGAGGCAGGTACCTACCTGCTGCTTATACCTCAAAAAAGGAGATGCAGGGTTTCCCTGGTGGCGCAGTGGTTGAGAGTCCGCCTGCCGATGCAGGGGACACGGGTTCGTGCCCCGGTCTGGGACGATCCCACGTGCCGCGGAGCGGCTGGGACCATGAGCCATGGCTGCTGAGCCTGCGCGTCAGGAGCCTGTGCTCAGCAACGGGAGAGGCCACAACACTGAGAGGTCCGCGTACCGCAAAAAAAAAAAAAAAAATGAGATGCATTTGCACCCTGGGTTCTGGAGTCTGATCTCCTCTGGCCTGGAATTCTGGCTTCTCCACTTGCCAACTGTGCAAAAGTGTGAATTTCTTCTCAGTTTCCTCATGTATAAGATGGTAATAATTATGGCTCGTATGTCCTAAAGTAGTTGAGTGAATTAACTAAAATACAACATTCAAAATAATTAATGTAGTACCTGGTACATAGCAAAAATCAGCAATGTTAGCTGTTCCTGCTATTTCATCTTGCCTGCACTTGAGATAAGCTGCCTTTATAGGTATGTGTGTGTAGAGGTGGTGCTGACTTATGGTACTATGGTCCCCAAAGATCCAAGCATCCCGTAAGCATAATTAACTGAGTTGAAAAGATTATTAGTTTCAATCACATACATTTTTATACAAATGTATTTCATTATTGCAATGACTTTACACACATGTTAAAGCACAGTGTAGTTAGCTGACTACATTAGAGGACAATTTAAAGAAATATAAATACCAAGGCAAGTATAGCACCTTTATAACTAATCTATTTGTAATCACTATTTATCCCAGCCCCAATTTTCCTTTAAAATTCGACAATAACCAGTAGAAAGAAGGAAATCAGACTTATCCTGAATATCTTTTGGAGTGAGACCACTTCTACGAGGTTCTGAGAATTTAAGCCAGTTTATCATTACTAGGTTTCTGGGCTACAGTACTCAGCTGCCCTATTTAAAAGATGATTTTATTATTCTCTCTGATTCCACTGTGTTCATCTGCTTAGATTTGTGTTAGACATACATGGGCATCTACACAGCTCCTGAACTTTGGTGTTAAGCCCCTGTAGATCCCTTTATAGCACACGTTATAATGCTCTCAGCCTCTACTTCACTTTGCTACTAAAGTGAATCCCTGTGGATTCTTAGCACCTTTCCCTTTGGACCTTAACTTTTCAAGAAAAGATTGAGGCCACACAATTGCTATTAATCTCCATATGTTGGTTACAAGAATCTTGGTGCTATCTTTTCTGTTGTTGTTGTTACTTTAAAGGACATTCATCATTAGCCCAATTGCTTCTCTTGATCTTAGCTCTTTACTCTTTGAAACTAAAGCCTTACAGTTTCAAATTTGTGCACAGTTCACTCAGTGGCCATTTCTTTTGGAAAGAAATGCTTTTGGAAAACATACCATGATGTTCCTGTATTACATCTGTCTACATGGTCACCTCTGTACTGGATGCGCCTCCTTGAACATAGAGACTGTGCCTTTTTCTTTGGTCATCACAGGACCTAGAATAGTGCCAGACACATAGTAGGTGCTTAAGAATGTTCGCTGAATAAACAAAGAATGCTTAAATATATTCAAACGTTTGCTGCAGTCTATAATAAGATCATTTATTTTACATAGAGCAAGACCTGCTACACAAATCTAATTACATGTAAAATTTGACAAGGTCAAGAAAATAGACATATAAATGGCTTCATCATTGTTTTTATAGTTTAGTAGGTGGTAATTAGATTAACAGCACAGACCTCTTTTCCTGCCTTAAAGTTTGTGTTAAATATTGAAATGGTTCTTAAGTGTGGCGCTCTACCTGTGCTTCTGAGTGGATTAGAATATGCTGTACTGTTTGTATATTTTTATTATCTGTTAAGGTCCATTTCATGTCTGACTCAATATTAGATTGTGCATGTATAAACACTATATCATACTGAAGAGTTGGAACTCATATAGGGAAAAACTACTAAAAAAATTTAGCACAAAACTAATAAGCCTTAATAAATATTTTAAAAATAAAATACAGTCCATTTGAGAGAAGCATAAATTTTATTTTCATTCATTAGGGTGATCCACTCACTGACTCAGTTCTAACTTCCTTTACTAATTTGAAAAATTAGTCACTCTATGTAGTGATATGAACATTGCAACTAAAGGTCTGTTATATTTTTGACTTGCAAAATTCATAAATACTATCTATAAATACTAGTATTTTCCTCAAAGTTGGAAATTATATAATGTCAAAAGAAAACTCAAACCAACTATTGTGATATGTATAATTTACTTTCAAAGCTCTTAAACAGAGATCTTTATTTGAAATGAATTCAAGAAGCAGCAGCAACTTTTTGACTAAGCAGTTTTCATTAAGAACACTTTGTATCAACACCTTTTAGTATCACTATTTTAGTAAAACTTTTACCTTTCCCCATCTCTTACCCTCCCCAAAATATACTTAATAGGGAAAAGGGTGTTCTGGAAAACTATTGCTCTTTTCAAACTTTCCAGGAGTTGCTGTCTTCCTCTGGTAGTTATAATCTTGTTCAAATAGACAGTGATTATTCCAAAACAGAAGTAGCCACTTCCCATACACTTATTTTACTTCTGAACAGGTATTTCTCTTTAAGTGGCCTTACACGGAGCAGGTGGAGTGGGGTGTAGTTAAACACTTTATATAAGAAGTTTCAATGGTTAAAAGTTTTTCCTAAACTTTCTGTCACAAAGGTTCCAGAATACTCCTCTAGAAAATTTTAGTAAAGCTGTACAAAGCTCTCTGAAGCACATTCTCTCTAGAATATCACTATGGAAGGGAACAGTGGGAGAAATGACAGGGGGCAAGTTTCACTGAACAACTGGGCACCAGGAGATTGGGTTTCCTGCAGAAAAAGGAACAGGTGGAAATCATAGGCTCATCGTTGTATTTCATCTTGAGGATTTGGTTCAACACAAAAGACACTGCCTGACGCATGCTCTTTTCTCTGCATCGGGCCTGACAGAATACTGCTTTTGTCAACTTTGTGTGTGAAGTGGTAGTATTGTGGAACCTGCAGTGAAAGACTTGTTTGCATATCTTCTTTCGATGACGCTCTGTGTTTGCAGTAAGTGGCATTGTAATTTTCCTTTGAGGGATTTTAAGGATGTGGAACTGAACTCCTGAGCTAATTCTTTAATGTTAACTGCCTTCCTCGGTGAGGAGAGAAAACATATTGCAGAGCCGTGATATGAGTTACAGTAGCTGAAAAGTAAATTTCCAAAAAGCAACCTGCTCCAAATTTCCTGGTTTCAGATTTCAGGACAGAGAGAAATGCTTGAGAATGTATGAGTCACGATACGCTCTTAGTAATTTCGCTAGAACCTCAAGGATGAGGTGCTGGTGTTGCATACTGCTTGCATCTGGATGGAATTAGAGCTTTTAGTGTTTCCTCAGGAAGTCTTATTAATAGCAGAGGACTAAAGTAATAAGTGTGTGGCATGTATAGCATTTGAGGAAATGAACAATGCCAGAGAAGTTTTATCAGGACTTGCTGTTTGTTCTTTCTCTACTCCTGGGGAAACAGATGTATTGATCAGATTTTTAGAGAAAAACAGCCTGCAATGGGTTTACATGATAGAATAGGAGTTTTGTTTTTCATGATAGCCCAGGAAATATCCTGCCAGAAAGACTCAAAGAGCTGTTAACCTGATTGGCAAAAGGAAGGCTGTAACACATAGAGAAGGTAAAAGATATCGGGTTAATTTCTGGTTTAAATTCTCTTAGCCTCTTATGGTAACATTGCTGACTCTGGATATATCTTTTCTTTTATTTTTTCTTTCTTTTTTTGCGGTACGCGGGCCTTTCACTGTTGTGGCCTCTCCCGTTGTGGAGCACAGGCTCCGCACGCGCAGGCTCAGCGGCCGTGGCTCACAGGCCCAGCCGCTCCGCGGCATGTGGAATCTTCCCGGACCGGGGCACGAACCCGTGTCCCCTGCATCGGCAGGCGGACTCTCAACCACTGCGCCACCAGGGAAGCCCTGGATATATCTTAATTCAAAATTATTATATTTCAAACTTAAGGAGTCACTAATGAAAATGTCTTAAGAATAACCACATTTTCTTCCCTACCCCTACCACTAAATCTCCAGCTCTGTAAAGTAGTCCAGAAATTAAAAATGCTTTGTGTAGCTATGAAATTGAAAAATGAAATATACATTATTAAAGATGTCAAACTAAAACTAATAACAAGATAAGTGGGCACCACATAAGCCACATGATTGTGTACGTATAAGCTGTA
The DNA here is from genome assembly GCF_963924675.1 of Phocoena phocoena. Taxonomy (NCBI): domain Eukaryota; kingdom Metazoa; phylum Chordata; class Mammalia; order Artiodactyla; family Phocoenidae; genus Phocoena; species Phocoena phocoena. The sequence continues at coordinate 159,698,684 of NC_089219.1, forward strand.
ACATTTCCTGTTTGTTTTTTTTTCTTGACTGAATCCATTACATAGAGAAACACACTTAAGTGGGTAGAAATAAAAAAAACAATTAATGGCTCATATAACTGAAAAGTTCAGGAACCAGGTTTCAGGTGGAGCTGGATCTAGCTACTCAAATGATGTCATCAGGATTCTTTCTCCAGCTTTCAGCTCTGCCTTACTCTGCATTAACTTCATCCTCAGGAAGATCTCCCCATATAATGGTTCCGAGCAGTTACAGATTTATATTTTTAACTTGGTAACCCCAAAAGAAAGCCAGTTTCAGCCAAAGTCCTGGAATCGAGTCTCATAATTGGGTTTGGGGCCCATCCTCGAACCAATTACTGTAGCCATAGTGATGGAATGTATCTGATTGATCTCATCTGAGTTGTCCATCCTCCCCAGGAGCTAAATAGATTGAAAGTGGGTAAGGGGCTCATTCCCAAGGAAAAGCAGTATACTGTCATCAGAAGAGGGAAGGATAGGTGGTGAGAAGACAAAGCAATCCATTTACACTTCAATTGGAATTGGTAAATATGTTGAACTTATTTAAGGAGGTGAGAATTTTTTTAAAAAATCAGTCTATCAGTTATTTATATCCGAACGTGAGCAGCCCCCATTGGGAAGGTACATGCTTATTCAAATCATGTGAACTTTTACTCAACATAATTTTTTTTTAACTCCAGTTTTTAAAAAAAAATAGGATGGCCAGGGAAGACCTAGTTTATTTATTTTAAAATTTTAAAAATATTTATTTATTTATTTATTTTTGGCTGCATCGGGTCCTAGTTGTGGCACAAGGGCTTGTCTCTAGCTGTGGCGTGCAGGCTCCAGAGCAGGCGGGCTCAGTAGTTGCGGTGTGTGGGCTTAGTTGTCCCATGGCATGTGGGATCCTAGTTCCCCGACCAGGGATGGAACCCATGTGTCCTCCATTGGAAGGCGGATTCTTAACCACTGGACCGCCAGGGAAGTCCCTGAACTCCATTTTTGAATTGCCTCCTGAGTCAGTTTACAATAACTTTTACATCAAATATCTAACAATATTAAATAGACTAGCATTCTCTCCCACTGTTTGAGAATGAATATGCACAGCAAAATTCCAAAAATGGAATTTAAAAAATGATCTGAGCAGAAGAATTAATGGATTAAGACTAGAACTTCCTACAGAACCTATTTTGAAGGGGACATTACTCACTGGGTATAGAAGTCATTTTTAACCAGGTCCTTACCCTAAAAGAAAGGTTGGCCTTACTGTCATTCTGACCATAAGTGCAAAAGGAGGCAGAACGTTTAAGAGCTTATTCCTGAGAGACATTCTTATGGGAGAGCTGGAGGATGGAAGTTGTGAAATTGATTAAACAAGGAGGCCATTAGACTGAGGTGGCTCTAATGCTTTCATGGTCTATGTAAGCAAACCAAAATCTAAGCCTGCAAATGCCTCAAGGTTATGAAATCAAGACCAAGACGCTAAGGACAGCTGATCACAAACAGCCAAGTAAGTCATAAGCCATAGCAGCCCAAAAAATGTCCTTTCTTTGTTTTCATTCCTGTTCTGTAATATCTTTCCCTGGCTTCTGTTGGCAGAGTGTTCCTAACCATTGCCTGGTTGGAATTGATAATTGCTGAAATAAACTCTTTAAATTTTCAATAAACCGCACTTTATTTTTTAGCAAGTGAAGCAACAGCAATTTTGTAGTTCACACACCTTCTCGCTTACCTGCAGGCTCATCACCTCATGGTGTGAGGCAGTGACCCAGCCAGCAACGGCTCCACCCTGCCCTGGACCCCCTTCAGCTTCTCCCACTCCTGGTCCGGCTGTGGGTGGCAGCACCCTGGCTTAGACATATACCCACACCATAAATGTCAGAGGCAACAAAATCTGGTATGGGTTTCAGTTTGTCCTGAGGGACTCCCTCTCGGGCTTATGAGTTCCAGATTGCTCTTATTCTTTCTTTACATTCATATTTCCTTCCTGGCTGCCCATCCTGTGGACTTTAAACTCCAACATCAGATGCAAAGAGAATAGACTTTCAGAGACTCATAAGCACTGTCTACACTGTGTAGGATCAAATCCCTATAAAAAAATGCCTTAATATATGCGTGTGTGTCTGTCTGTACATATATAAATTTTAAGAATGTAATACAATAAACAAATGGGACTTAATCAAACTTATAAGCTTTTGCACAGCAAAGGAACCATAAACAAAATGAACAACAACCTACAGAATGGGAGAAAATATTTGCAAATGATGTGACCAACAAGGTATTAATTTCCAAACTATACAAACAGCTCATACAGCTCAATACCAAAAAAAAAAAAAAACCCAATCAAAATGGGAACAGAAGATCTAAATAGACGTTTCTTCAGAGAAAACATACAGATGGTCAAGAGGCACATGAAAAGAGGTTCAACACTGCTAATTATCAGAGAAATGCAAATCAAAACTACTGTACAATGAGGTGTCACTTCACACTGGTCAGAATGGCCATCATCAAAAAGTCTATAAGTAATAAATGCTGGAGAAGGTGTGGAGAAAAGGGAACTCTCCTATGCTGTTGGTGGGAATATAAATTGATACAGCCACTATGGAGAACAGTATGGAGGTTCCTTAAAAAACTAAAAATAGAACTACCATATCATCCAGCAGTCTCACTCCTGGGCATATATCTGCATAAAACTCTAATTCAAAAAGATGCATGCACCCCAATCTTCATAGCAGCACTATATACTATAGCCAGGACATGAAAGCAACCTAAGTGTCCATTAACAGATGAATGGATAAAGAAGATGTAGAATATATATATATATATGCTGGAATATTACTCAGCCATAAAAAAGAATGAAAAAATGCTATTTACAGCAACATGGATGGACCTAGTGACTATCATATTAAGTAAAGTTAAGTCAGACAGAGTGAAACAAATATCATATGATATCACTTATATGTGGAATCTAAAAAACATGATACAAATGAGCTCATTTACAAAACAGAAACAGACTCACAGTCATAGAGAACAGACTTGAGGTTGCCAAAGCAGAGAGGGAGTGGGGGAGGGATGGACTGGGAGTTTCGGATTAGCAGATGCAAACTAGTATATATAGTATGGATAAAAAACAACGACCTACTGTATAGCACAGGGAACTATATTCAGTAGCTTATAATACCCTATAATGGAAAAGAATTTGAAAAACTATATATATTTTTATACATATATATATATATATATATAAAACTGAATCACTTTACTGTATACCAAAATGTAGCACAACATTGTAAATCAACTATACTTCAATTAAAAAATTCTATACAATAAAATTTTAAGTATTAATTTTCTTATTTAGTATATAGTGATCTTTTTAAAATGTTGAAAATTTGAGAAGCTAATTTAGTGTTTTAGATCATGATAATAGCACTTAGTTTGCTAGTTGTTTATTGATAACCCAACATTCTAACAATTTTCATAATTTACTAGAACATACAAGTTTTATTGAGCCTACAAAATTATATCAACTTTTATGTTTAATAAAGATAATATTTTCCTGTCTAGTCCCAATCAGGCATTTGACACTCTCATCGCATTCCCTGTCCCATGGCACCAGATTAAGAAAACACAAGAATCTGCTTTTACAAATGTCCCTAAAGGTCCCTCCCAAGGAGAGATGCTCATGGTAATAAACAAATGGAGTAAGAAGAGAAGGAAAGTTTGTGTCTTAACTTCATTACACCGATCAACCTATTTTTATTATGTGTGTCTGATGTTATATATTTTTTTAAAATTGTGCCCTGAATTATTTTAGATCTCAGGTTTTTGGATTACAGCGCTCCTCTTTTCAAATGATAACAATAAGCCTAGCGACCTGTCCAAATTATTACATGTTTCAAAATCTGTTTGTTATTCTAAAGGAATAATATACATTGGAGCGCCTGTCTTATTACAAAAATGTTCTTGAGATTTCATTTACTGCTCTAAATAAATAGTTGCATGGTTTGCATTCACATATACCCACTTTCAATATCAGAATTCCAATATAAAAAGAACACCCAAAAGCTCCTTTAATAAATGTGAAGAATTCTGTACAATAAAAAACTTAAGCCTTAGGCTTTTTTTTCCCCATAATCTTTTGTATAGTGAAAATAGTACACAGTCTGAATATCCTTCATAATAGATACTTAGTTCACTCTCACTGCTCTACATGAGATAGATCAGTATTCAGTTCTAATATTTGCCAGTGAGAAAGAAACACCCAGAAGTTAGGTGACGTGTGGTAACATAGTAAGCAGCTATGTCAAAACTAGAATTTACAACTTTTAATTCTCAATACCCAGGGTATTCAAGCCACAGTCCTGAAAATTATGCTTTCCTAGTAATAAATGTCAACTCTATTATATACCTGAATTGTAAAATGAAATCTGCTATAGAATTCCATTTACCATTTTAACTAGAAAACTGGAAAACACAATCCAGGAGAAAATGAATATCAAAACTGTAGATAATCTTTTTATGAACTGAAAACAGCTTAATTAAACCAACAGGGCAGGTAAGGCAATTCTGTTATTTAATAACAAGCCTCAGCCATTTACAATAACCATCTTAATAATCAATACCATGTTGAGACTTTCACCTAGCATTTATTTTAAGGAATGTCTTGTTTTGAACAATCATTTTAAATCCTAGTAAACTGAAGAATTAATTAGCAAGCATGGAGGCTCAGCAAACTAATGCCTTAGTCTGTCCAACCATCTGCTTAGGAGCAACCTTCTCAAATCTTCGCATTACGGAGGATGGGGGAGCACAGATTTCCAAAGCTTATGCTGGTACACAAGTTGCTCCTCAGTACTTAACCATTCCATCTTCCAAAAACTCACGAAGAAACAAGACAGGACACATACAGGAAGGGGAATTCTAGGAAAGGTAGTTTAGCCCAGCCAGGCTGACACGTTACAAAGCCACCACACCTACACTGAATCAGTCACCAAGTCCTGATCATTCACCCTCTTAATCTCCCCATTGCACTTGCTTCTCTCACCTCCACTGCCACCATAGCACACCCAAGCTATTCTAATGGCCCTCCAACTCACCTCTCTGCTTCTTCCTTGTAACTGATACTCAGGCTAATTGGTTATTCAAAATAGGATCCAATGTCCTGCTTAAAACACATAACTGCCCTTAGAATAAAATGCTGCATCGATAGCATGACCACGACAGCCTACAGTGAGTTGACTGCTGTGCCCACTCCCACCTGGTCGCCTGCCCCTGGCTGTGGGCACTCTGAGCTCCAATGAACTTACTCTTTCTATGATAGCACCAAGGTTCCTCTTACCTTACTGGTTTACATATGCTGATTCCTTTTCCTCTAACATTTTCCTTTATCTTTCCCTCTTTTCTCCTTCCCATAAAACTCTTTCCTGCTGAGCTCCGCTCCCTACTGAGGTCTCATGTGCATATAGCTAGGTGGAGAAGCCTCTCCACCTGTGCTGCCACCTCCCATGGTGCCCTGTTCAACCCTCCACGTAACACTGCCACATTGTGCTATTTAATGCTAATCTTCCCTGCCAAGCTCTGGGATGACAAAGATGGTGCCTGTCTTGTTTATTGTTATATTTTCACAGGCTGGTGCATAGAAGGTGCTCAGTAAGTATTTTCTTAGTAAGGGAAATAATTAAAGATTGTTAAGAATTACAGAACAAAGCCCTGCCCTCCCCATCCTAGCTGGAGACAGAGTAGATACAGATTTGTTAACAGTAACAGTGCACATGAGATTGCTTTTGTGGAATTTTATTGAAGTCACTGTCTAGGAGACAGGAAAGGCATTCCTGAGGGAAAGTGTGGAAGCTGAGACTTGACACACCGGGTGGGATCGAGGCAGAGGGAAGAGGGTCTGCAGCGTCACGCAGGTGAGAGATCACAGCATAGGTGAGGGTTCACCTGAGTTGAGAGGCAGAAACTGAGGCCCAGGCAGAAGAGGCAAGACCAGACGTCATGACATGCTCAGGATTTGAAACTTCTCTCCCATATGGAAGGAGAAGCTGTAAAGAGCTGTGATGCAGGCCTGTGCCTCCACATTTGTATTCTGGAGAATCATCTGCAGCTATGTACTGATGGAAGATGGATTGGGAAAAGTGAGCCGTGGGTGTTAGGCTCTTCCAAGTTTTAAGTGTTAGAAACTTGCTTAGTTCATGGGGGACTGTTGAGGGATTCATGGAGAAAGTAGGGAAGAGATAACCATGTCAGCAAGACCTTGTGAAAATTAGAACAATGCTCTGTGCTCGGGTCCCTGTGCTGTCTTGGTGCCCATTCTGCTTTAGGCTGTCTCTGGTGCCTCCATGTGCAGGTGTGTGTCTGCAGCCTCTCTGTGTGTTTCCCAAGAGGGAGGATTTGATTGGCAGCCGGTTTTAATCCAGTGTGGACCACTCCCACCTCTCATTCCCTATCCTACTTTGGCAGGACTCTGATGCTGGACATCCTCCTAGGCCTGCAATTGGCTGCCTTTGGGTCAGCATCTTTCATCAGCTGTGGGGATGTGGTAGAACACATAAACAGTTTGGCTAAGAAACTTCCAGGAAGAGTGCTGTAGGCATGGCAGGCACTCTAAGGCAGGGGTCCCCAACCCCTGGGACACAGACCAGTACCGGTCCATGACCTGTTAGGAAGCCGGCTGCACAGCAGGAGGTGAGTGGCGGGAAAGTGAGCAAAGCTTCATCTGTATCTACAGCCTCTCCCCATCACTCACATTATCGCCTGAGCTCCGCCTCCTGTCGGATCAGCTGTGGCATTAGATTCTCATAGGAGCGCAAACCCTACTGTGAACTGCCCATGCGAGGGATCTAGGTTGCGCACTTCTTATGAGAATCTAATGCCTGATGATCTGAGGTAGAGCTGAAGCGGTGGTGCTAGCACTGGGGAGCGGCTGCAAATACAGATTATCATTAGCAGAGATTACACAGTAGACTGGACATAAGCAACGCACTTAGGGTGTCACTGTCTCCCATCACCCCCAGATGGAACCAACTACTTGCAGGAAAACAAGCTCAGGGCTCCCACTGATTCTGCATTATGGTGAGGTGTATAATTATTTCATCATATATTACAATGTAATAATAATAGAAATAAAGTGCACAATAAATGTAACGTGCTTGAATCATCCCAAAACCATCCCCCTCAGCCCCCCACCCGCAGTCCGTGGAAAAATTGTCTTCCGTGAAACAGGTCCTTGGTGCCAAAAAGGTTGGGGACCTCTGCTCTAAGGCTTCTCAGAGAAGAGAGTGGTGCTGAAAAACCCCTCCCCTGGGCGTGTGTTACAGGGCCTGTGCCAGAGGTAGGAGATCAGCCGAAAGGTTTTTGTACCAGTGAGAGGTGGTGAGGACCAGAACAAAGATACAGGCAACATGTATGAAGAAGAAGGGGTGAATTAAATATATATATTGAGGAGGTAGAATTGGCAGAACTTGGTGACTTGATTGATTGGGTTAGAGGCGTGAGAAAACATGACTCCTAGGTAGAAATGGGCGGGTTCTACCTAGTAATATTCAGTGTATTGGGAAGCACAGGAAGAGAAGAAACTGATTTACTATGAGAGAGGGTGGGAGTTGGGCTTTAGATATGTTTGCTTCTTAGGCATCATTTGGACCCCTAGATTGATTGATGCAATAGGCAACTGACTAATGTGTCTGGGGAAGATCTGGGTTGGCTATCCAGTCAGTGCATTGAGGAAAAAGTTCAAAGCGAGAGAATGGATGGATCACCTAAGGAGAATATGCAGAATGAAAGAAAGCAGTCTGAGGAGCAGTCGAGGTAAATAAGCTGATGCAGACTGGGATGAAGTAAACAGGCAGTCCCATCCCTGAGAAACATACAATGCAAGTAAAGCACTAGTATTTTAGACATTTGTAAGGTAATTTATCAGTGAGCCTTCAAATGTATTTACTGAAAATTATATTTACATCTCAGATTTCTTTCTGCTGCTTCTAGCAAGATTTGACTGCATGTCCGAAAACTTCAACTGTATCAGATATTTGCATCACCTTCAGCTGCTCTTTAGATTGCTAAAGATGTAGTTTGTGGTGTGCAAGTGTGAACAGATGTAGAACAGGAGATTAAATTCGAGAGGTATTTAGCCATTCATTTTTTTCTATATTTATCAGTTTTCTATATATACCACCATTTGTAGTGTAATGAAGGTGTTAGGTTTACTACCCTTTAGTTAATGCCCTTTGTGAAATGGTACTTCATTAGATTTAAGCTTATCACTGCCAGGGCAAAGAATGTTCCTTGTGTTCCTGTGGTTAATATCTTTGTTAAGGTACGTCAGCCTAAATACTCTAATATTATTTAAGTAATGTCTTTTGTTTTTATTTCCAGTGTACTTCTTGACATACTGACCGATCCCAGACCACTAATTTTCAAATTGCAGATTGTGACACATGGGCTGTGAAATCAATTTAGTCAGTCATGTCAGTCTTTAAAAAAATTAAATGAAATGGAACAGAAAATATTACACTGTATCACATGTAGAAAGGATAAGTTTGACTTATGAAAATTTTGTTTCAGTTGAGTGTTGGTTGCATGTGTTTGCATATGTGTGCATGAAGGTGTGTATATGTGTGTTTATGAGTACAGGATTGGGATAAAAAACTTATTTCTTACAGTGGACTGTAGTTTAAAAAAAGGTTTTATTTTGAGAAACACTGTCCTGACTCCTTTTGGGTTGATACATGCTAACTTAGACCCCATTACACTGTGGCTGTGAACCCTTTTTTCATCTTAGGAATCCCAGAATTTAGCACAATGCTTTGTACGGGGTAGACATCAAGCAAATACTCATACAATAAATGAGTGAGTGAATGAGTGTATGAGCATTAGGGTAGTATGGGTTAATTTTCCCTGTACTCATTATCCTACATTTGCTGATGTTCAGGATAGGCTGATACAGGGAGAAAATAAGGACAAGAAATCAACTCGGTCCCTTCATGAGCTTTAAAAAAGGAAATTCGATTTGGACAGAAACAATTACTATGCATCGCAGTCATTGCACTGCACAGAGAATGCCTGGGACACTAAATGGAAATGCTATATATTGCATGTTTACAAAGTTTTGAAATATTACTGCACAGCCACAATCTTGTTCATTCCATTTATAGTAAATATATCAGTCATTTTAAAAAAATTCTTTGTTCTGTTAAGGAACAATTTATCCTGATTCTTGAGCTTCCATATAAAATGGTCCAGCTTAGTGAATATCTGATTATGGCTAGGAAAAACACAGGCAGATATTTTAACATATTTTATTCTCTTTCGTGATGAACAAAATTGCAGAGCTTTGTATTTCTCAGGTACCTGGGTCATGAGATTTTAGCCAGTGACATCTTCCCAGTGGGAGCTGTTCTCTCTGGAATGAGCTAAGTTTAGTCAGCTTCTCAGATGGAACTTGAAGGCAGAGAAACTCACGGCTAATAGAAATAGAAAACAGCAGATGAATCCCACACTCCTGGCAAAGAGCAACTGAAATCACTGGTGCAACATCCTGAGAAATTGAACCTTCCACCTGAGGGAAAATGTCAAATGTTCTCTTGTATGATATCTGAACAGCTTATGCAATTTTATAGTAGAAAAACCTGCAATAGATTTTTATCTAGTTTACTTTTCTCTTCCTGTTTTCTGTTAGCTATTAGAGTGAATTCATTGTATAATGGTGAGTAACCAGAATTAAGTGATCAACATATCAAACCATTTTTCATCAAAACTCTAATGATAGCAGAGACTCTCAAAATTTGAAATTATCCATAGCACAACAAATAGCTTCTCACACACTCTCACCAAAAAGTATCATCTTGTACTTGAGGAATATAATAAATGATTTTTTTTAGTACGTTTTTGTGTTCATAGCATTTCAGGGTTGAAAGGACTCCTAAACTCCTACCAAATATTGGCCCATCAACTGGTGCTAGCTGCAGACGATGTTTTACTGGTTTGCAATAAAAGGAAAATCTAAGGACAGTGTAGTGATGTTTTTCAATAAACAAAATGATTCTATTTGCAGGGCTGTTCTTTATTCTGTGATTATCGCTATCCTACTTTTTTTGTATAAAGATAATCCTTTTTTTAAAAAAAGTAAAATTATGGTGATAGTTGATCTTTTTTTTTTCTCCAAATGCTGGGAAAAGGGTGGCAACCGTAAACTGGGAACTACTGATCTATTCCAGACCTCTAGCTGGTATTTGAATCCCTTCCTCAGTTCTTCCCTTTGCCAGATCACTGTCAGAAACAGGGAATGTACTCTCTCCCGGAGAATATGCATCTGAAGAGAATGTTCTTAGAATGCTCTGTAATGCTGCTTAGAGCTCTCTTCATTGAGGATGTGTCTATCTAAAAGTTACCCTAATGGCCCTATTTGACCTCGGTGCCTGGGAGGACGCAACTAATCAGAAAATGTGTAGAACTGCTTCATTTCTTGGTGAGACACTTTCAGATATATTCTAAATTATTTTAGTGATTCTCTTTACAGTATATGCATTATAAAGAATATTGTTAAAATGAAAAGAGCTCTGATGAACCAAATTACTTCCATTCCCTACTAGTGAATTTTTCAGTTTTAATTTGCAATGGAATGAAACCCCAGAAGGAGAAAATTGAAGCATATTTTGAATTTATTATAATAGTATTAACTTGTACTTGGGGAAAATAGGTTGACAATTTAGAGCAGCTATCCTCTGAAATGTGATCCTTAATCCTGACAGCTTGTACATTTCATAGTCTTTGTGTTAAATTATTATCATAGTTTCTAATCAATCCCTTACATTGAAAGGTACTTTACGGTTTACAAAGCTGGTTCACGTCACAGTCTCACTTAATCTTTATGATAATCCTGTGTGATGGTAAACCAGAACACAAAAATAGTAAGTTACTTGCTTAAGTTCAAGCAACTTGTAAATAACAGGGCCGGGGTTTAATCCTAGGTCCCCTGACTCCAAATCCATAGCTTTCCCAACAGACCAGGAAAACCTGTATCTGGGTACAAGGATTAATACTCTTCCTCTTATCTTCAAGTTTTCAGCACAGCATCTGATGTTAAATCCACTAAGAGAAGGTACATCAAGGAATACATGATCAATGGTGAATCTCTGGTAAATAGACTTTTAGATCAATTTGTTCTATCTAAATAGAGTCAAACCAACAGTAAGATCAGTCTTCCACTATTCTGTGTACACATGAGCCCTCAGTAAATATTGTTGACAGACTGTTGTAATAAAGTTAGCACACAAAACTTAAATAACTAAAAAGTCATGATACTTCTGACTTGGTACAAACCCAAAGGCACTTCAGTAAAGAATTCTGGATATATATATATTTTTTTCTATGTTTTATATATATATATATATATATATATATATATATATATATATATATATATATATATACAGAGAGAGAGAGAGAGAGAGAGAGAGAGTACAATGATTATATATATGTGTGTGTTTGTATATATATATATATATTACATAGAGCATATATCTATATATAATTTGCTCATAGAATTTCTCCCAACTCAGCTTATGATTTTGAGTGACCAACCCAAAATAAGCTTTTCTCTCATATTTTTTTCTTTCACAAGAGAGAGCAGTTCAGAATAGTAATAGTAATTAGTATTCTGTAAGCAGCAACCCATCTTCAGCTGCAATGGCACGGTCCAAACAACCTAAGCCAGAATCCATATGATAGGAGCTCAGTTCTTTTTATTTACTTATTCTAAACACATGTGGTCTCTATATCTCAGTGGCTCGGGACTGTGATTATAAGGCAGGATGACAATTTGTACAAAGGAAAACGGTTATTTGCTTAGCTAAAGTTTAAAGCTGCTAAACAGACTACTATGAAATATAGAATTCGCTTATGCTTTTACCTGCTGGCTGTAGCAAGTCACCTATGTTCAACAGTTTCTCAAGGACAAGAGAGAATTCGTGCTGGCTTTATATCAAAAAGCTAAACTCCAAGTAGACAAGAGAAACAAAAGCAAGAGCAGGACCAATAGATAAATGAGCCCTTGTTAGTGGACTAAAGCGGCTGCTACAAATAGGACAGCGGAAGGAGGGGTGGGAGGGGCAGAGTGAAGCAAGGTCAAAGAAGGATGATATCAATAGAGTATCTCCAAATAGCACAGAATGCAGCAAGAAGTAGCAGCAGATGTCAGTCCAGCCCAGTGTCAACCCCCGTGGAGCTATGTAGAAAGACTTGGAAAGAAACAGCAACACTGCAGTTGGTATTAGGAGTAAAGAGAGAGCAGATGATACCTTTCTCCCCACGAATTGAAAGCCACAACTTGCCACTGGCCGCAGCCTCAGCTCCTTCTAACTGGCCTCACTCAAGCTTATAGATTTTTTCCTCTTTAAGTCAGATCTTTACTCCCCTCCATTCTTTTTGATTTCTTTTCTTCTTCCAGACTCTCTTGCTGCCAATTCTGACTCTGATCATCACCCCACTGGCTGTTTCTTGCCTATGCCACCAGGTACTCTGGTTCCAGATGCTTACCCTGGCCTCAGCAACGTTCCAGGACTGACGATGCATAACCAAGAGAATATATTTACTGCAGCACTCAGAAAATTCCCATCATGATTTTAGACATTGCTGGCATGGATTGACTTTCATAACTGTGGAGGAAAGCCAAAAATGTATAAAGGAAGTCTGTTTTCAGAGTTCATATCCCTTAATTTTAGTGAATGGATGTGGGTGTGTTGAAAACTTAGTTTCTTAAGAACTTCCTAAATTTCATAATTATTTCATTTTCATCCGCTCACAGATGGCTTTGCCCTGGGTGTAAAATTGAAGAGCCAATATAAAATGATGTTACCTTTACTCTGGCAGTTAAATTTTAAATTTCAAACATTGGTTTTCAGAACCTTGGAGAGCATCAAGCTCAGCCCTCCACTTCCCTCTCTGGAGCCAACTCAAGTGTAGGCTGATTTCTTCCGTAAAAATGTGAAATAAGAAATAATGGGATAAGTTGACAGTGAAACTAGTAAATTTTGTAACAGAAATGCCTTCCACAATAACCTGTTTTTACAGTTTAAGTTTCTGTTTTATAGTGTTGCATGGATTTGGAGTCAATAAGACAGGTCCTGCCAGTTATGCACCCTTAGGCAATCCCCCTAAGCCTTAGCTCTTCTCTTCTGTAAAATGGAGCTACACGTAGTAGCTACTCCACAGGGTTGTTCTGTTGATTACATGAGATAATGCGTGTAAAACCTGTAGCATACAGCGAGCACTGACTGCTTTCTCCATACTTTCGAGTGAGTTGTTTCTGACCTAGTTGACAGCAGCTACAGTGACCAATACTGAGGGTCTGGGGACTCTTTCAGGCATTCTTTTCCAGGAGAATGGCTTACCCAGGAAGTAAGGAAGCAGCTCAGTCCCAGCCTTGTCAGTTTCAGCTTTGTGTTCTGGAGTTGGGCCTCCAGTTTTCCTCATCCACTACCCAGAACTTCATTTGAGTGCGGTTTACCTGTTTGGTCATTTCAATAGTGTTATCAGCTTTTGATGGTGTTTCCTTGCTTTTCCTTGTGCCTCTCTCAGAGACAATTGGATCATACATCTGTTTGTTCATGTCACGCATATTTATTGAACATCTACTTAGTGTCAATATTGTATTAAATGCTTGAGTAATGAACAAAAGGAAATGATCCTTTTTCTCTTTGGAGGAAATTTCTCACCATAGGAATCTTGGTAGAAGTTGGAGCCCACCTCCCATTATTGAAGCTAAAAGGGCCAGACTACTCATTTCTCAGTCTTCCTTGCAGTTGGGGCCAAGGCACATGACCTAGACTCAGTCAGTTAGACTAACCTGCCACAGACTAGTGATCCAAAAATGTAGACATAGTGAAAGATTCTTTCTGGTGGTAGCAGTGGTAGCTGAAACATACAAGTTCCAGGGCTCCAAGAATGGTGGTGTTGACAACAATGTATGGTGCCCAGTGCTGGCACTGTTGGGGCCGCAAGTTACTGTGACTCGTGTCTAACATGACTGCACAGCAGAATCAGCCAGACGAGTTTAGCGGCATGATTTGGGCTGTGGTTCTGCATGCATAACTTCCTTTGCTCTTGGCCATTTTTCTGAGGCTGTTTCTGTAGCCCTCCTGGAAGCTCTATAAGCAATCTATTATCCAGTTAATAAACTTTTCTTTTTGCTAAAACCAGCTAGTCAGTTTCTATTTCTATTTTTCTACTTACATATCTTTTTTTTTTTTTTTTTGCGGTACACGGGCCTCTCACTGGTGTGGCCTCTCCCGTTGCAGAGCACAGGCTCTGGACGCGCAGGCTCAGCGGCCATGGTTCACAGACCCAGCCGTTCCGCGGCATGTGGGAATCTTCCCGGACCGGGACACGAACCCATGTCCTCTGCATCGGCAGGCGGACTCTCAACCACTGCACCACCAGGGAAGCCCTCTACTTACATATCTTGACTGCCTCACCTGAGACTCAAATCCAAATCCATACTTGAAAGCTCGGTGATCTTGGGCAAGTGAGGCTTCTCCATAAGCCTCAAGCTTCTTATGTATAAAATGGAAACTATGGCAGGTGAAAGAATATACATAAAGTGCTTATCATCTAATATCTAGAACACAGTAGATGCACTATATGTTAGCTCCTATTAACCCATTTAAAAAGAACAAATGAGGGCATGAGAAAGGAGGCAAAACTTGTGAGTGAAACTCTGGACTATAACATATGCTGCTCAAACATGAAAGAACATGGTCAAATTTATTTTAAATTATTTCAGTTATTGAGAATATTATTGAGCTATAAGGAGGCAGACAAGCTTTAGGTCAGAAAATTTTAATTTCTTTTTGTGTTCAGAGCATTAAATGAGGTTTCCAGATAACTATGCTAAAAAAAAAAAACTCAAAAAGAGAATACATCAGAATAATTGATTGAATTTTTAATTTCAATTTAATATTTAAGCAACACATATATACTGATACAGAATCTTTAAGGTATAAGAGCCCTCAAAAAAATTGTTACAGGTTGCGAACAGTTATTACAAGCTCTTGCAACTAGCTAGTATGATCCTAAACTTTCAAAATTCATGTTTACCTCTCCTGTTCATAAATGCTTCCATGTGTGAGTCTCACAACATTTCCCCCAAAGAATTGAGTGCCCAACTTTGTATCCTTACGGTAGTCTCTCTCATTATATATTATCAAGAACTTGTGTCATGTCCAATAGCTAATAGAAGCAATGTGCTCTGTACTGTTTATGGTCAAAAATCAGCTTGGACCAGTAAGAATCTTTTAGAATATTTCTTCATGAGAATCATAACGGAATTAATATGATAATCTTTCGCTTGAAACCAGCATACTTCAATACTATTTTTTTTTAATTCCAAATTTCAGTGCAAATTATTGCTTTATGGTTTGACGTGGCTGTTATTTTTTACATATTATCTAATGCTACAATGTGTATAGCAGTCATAAATTGTGCATGATTATTAACTAAGTAATACTGATAAAACATTTTGGAAGTTCTACAAATGCCTTGACTTTAGGCAAAATAACTGAAGTGTTAATTACCCTGGAAGCATGCAAAGAGATAACATTCTTAGTGGGTACCCACTAGTCTTCACTTAAATCAACCTTCTTTCCATAACTAGCCGCCAAACCAAAAGAGCTTGATTAGTAAAAACCCTAATATGTATAAACAAAACTCAGAGCATGAAGAAGATTTAAACAGCTGCAGAAGTGTGTTGCTTGGAATGAAAGTCCTAGCTTATGGCCTGTGTGAAGGTATTTGTAGTAGGAAAGATAATTTACTTTTTAGGACAAAGAGGTGGAATGTGGAGTAGCATTAATAAACCAATATTAAGAAGTGGAATGGCAAGTGATCTTAAAAAAGGAAACTTAAGGATAGATTTACATAAACTGTGAAGAAATAAATTATTGGGGAAAAGGGTTTCCATATAATTAAGAAATGGGTTTTGGGGGCTTTGGTCAATAAGAAACATCCTTCTAAAGTCAACATCTGTTTTGGATTCTTTTTTTTAAAGATCATATTATCGTGAAAACAAACAAACAAACAAAACAAAGGGTGCAGGTCAAAATTCTATATGAATAAATGTGGGGAGAGGCTACAGATTTCACCTTTGAGCACCAACAAATTACTTGGCACTTCACTAAACAGAATGTCTTAGTGATTCACATTTTGGTACAGCTAGGGGTTTGACTATAACTTAATTTCTTATCTCTATTTATTTGAAGTTATAATTTTTATTAAAATTACTAATGGAAAATCACCTACAATGAAGGACTTGTGTCTGTGTATTAACTCTAGCAACTGGTTCTCAGTATCCTGAAATTCAAAAAAAAAGACAGTTTTTCAAAGGGTGAAGCTGCTGGTTTGAAATATCTCTTTTCCTTTTCACTAACATTGTCAAGTCATTTAAAACTCTCACAACTGGGTAAGAATGCAGCTTCATTTTTTACTTTCATTCTCTACTTCTAACAAATGTTTAGATTCCTATTTTCTTTTTTATATCATCTCTTGATCTTTTCTATTCCTTTTACTTTGAGATTTCTTTCATTCAGCTGCTATCTATTTTACTCCAAAGCTCATTTTCCCCCTTTATTCCTGTTATGTGACATGTTTTAGAAGTGTGGTTTGAAAATATCCTCTTCCTTTAGACAAATTACTTCCCTTAAACACAGAAACTTCTTCGGGTGGGGGGTGAGCTGTCAAAATAGTATTCAGGTGGTAAAAGTATGGAGGCTGTTATTTATCAATGGAAAATATGTGTCGACTTGTGTAGAAAGATTTGAAAATTACCCCTGAAAAACAGTGGGAGGGCTTCCCTGGTGGTGCAGTGGTTGGGAGTCCGCCTGCCGATGCAGAGGACACGGGTTCGTGCCCCAGTCCGGGAAGATCCCACATGCCGCGGAGTGGCTGGGCCCGTGAGCCATGGCCGCTGAGCCTGCGCGTCTGGAGCCTGTGCTCTGCAACGGGAGAGGCCACAACAGTGAGAGGCCCGCGTACCGCAAAAAAAAAAAAAAACAAACAAAAAAACAGTGGGAGTATAAGCTGAATACAGACATGAATCCTTGTCAGCATGATTACTGGGAAAAGGACTCATTCAAATGCTGGCAAGAAAGAAAAAAACTTTTTATGGCATAAAAATATACTTGGTAAATTCTCCTTGTTTGCAGCAGCCTATTGGAGTGGGGATTAGGAAAAAAATAAAAACACAAGTAACTGCATTATGCTCGATATTAAATCTCAAAAATGAGACAAAACAGGAGCTCTGTTAGGTTACTTGCTACTCTAAGTGCTTGCTTTTTTAAGGGGACTTGCTACAGTGGCAAGTGGAAATGATACTGCAGAGGGCTCTGCTGTGTGGGAGTACTCTTAGGTCATCCCTGGGTACAGCTAAGGACTCTGAGGCTTGGAGACCTTGGAGAAATTGCCAACATGCAAATCTGGGAAGGAAAAAAACAGGGACTTGAATTCAGGACAACCTCCCTCCAAAATTCATACTCTTTCTGGCCTACATTTATTCTAATAAATTGACCCTACATTTATTTCACTTTTGCCCAAAGGGATTTTCATCTGTGCACACAGTGTCCTTTTCCATGATTTAAATTGAATTCCAACTTTATGTTTGTTTCATCAGAATGCATTTGTCAGACCAACCTGAATTGTTATAGTGAGAAAGTGAAGGAGACTCATTGGAGAAAAGTGATCCAGCACTCCCCATGTGGTGGGACCATGCTGAGGGAAGAGCTCTAACTATTTTAATTAATCTTCAAAATAGTCACATATTAATTCATTGACTGAATATTTATTCATTCAATACATTGTTATTGATCTATTATGTGGTCCATATCCAGGCTCTGGGGATACAACAGTGAACGGGACAGACAAGATCCTTGCCCTCAAGGAGCTCATGATCTAGAGGGGAGACAGACAAGAAACAAGCAAGAGACATGGAAGCACAAGTTACAGGTTGTAAAATACGCTGTTGATGACATTTGAGCTGAGACCTGAAGGGTGTGGAAGTGAAAGCCATGTGAGAATCTGGAGATGCAAATGGAGGCAACAGTGAATGCAAAGATCCTGAAAGGCAAGCAAGCCTGGAGTGCTGAGGGACAGAAAGGAGGCCTGTGAGACTGAGTGTAGTGATGGGAGAGGGCAGGGGATGGGGTGGGGGAACTAAAAGGTTGAACTTACAGAACTTGGTAAAGGGGGCTCAGAGAAAGGGAGGGATGAAGAAGGACTCCTAGACTTTAGTGTAAGCAACTGAGCACATGGGAGAGCCACCTACTGACATGTGGATGACTTAAGGAAGCAACAGGTTTGGGCAGGAAAATCAAGAGCTCTGTTTCGGATATATTAACTTTGAAATATTTATGAGACATTCAGCTAGAGATGACAGGAGGCAGTTGGCTGTGAATCTGGAGTTTGGGGGAGGGGTTTGATAGTAAAAATAGTAAAAAAGAAAAAGACAAGTTTAATATATACTAATATGTATGTTTCTCTATTAATATATTACATTACAAGATCTAGAAATGGGTCTAATAACTACTGTAATTTTTTTTCTTTTTGCGGTACGCGGGCCTCTCACTGTTGTGGCCTCTCCTGTTGTGGTGCACAGGCTCCGGATGCGCAGGCCCAGCGGCCATGGCTCACGGGCCCAGCCGCTCTGCGGCACGTGGGATCTTCCCGGACTGGGGCACGAACCCGTGTCCCCTGCATTGGCAGGCGGACTCCCAACCGCTGCGCCACCAGGGAAGCCTGCTACTGTAATTTTTAAGTCATGATGAAGCATGAATGCTATTTGGAGATATCAAAACATTTATGATTTCTGCTGCTGATAAAGATAAAAAGTCTTGCTAATACTACTGTGATTTGTTCAGTTAATGAAAATAGAGATTTAATATTTTTCCCATTTAAGTTCACAAAATTTCTGAATTCCCTCCAAGAACTCCTAGTTGGGTCTATGGACACTTCTTCCGTTATAACAAGGAAGATAGCAAAGATAGGTACTGATGAATGCTGGTTTGTGGATTTGGTGGCTTCTGTTTTCTCGAGGAAGACAAGGTCATCAGCTGAGAGCAGGGAGGGTGGAAAGGGGTAAGGAGGTATGAGGAATAAAATACTCAGCTCTCATAGAAGCAAAAACTTGAGCGAAAAGCAGTAGCCTTGCTGGGCTGCACAGGACTGTCATTAAGGGTCAGAAGACAGTCTTCCATGGTTTGAATTCAGGCTCCATCACTTTTTTACTGTGTGACCTTGAGAATGTGCCTCTATTTCTTCACCTGTAAGATCAGGATAGTAATTGTACTTACCACATAGAGTTGTAGTTAGAATTAAAACAGTCAATACAAATAGAGTTTAAATTGTGCCTGAGATAAATTAAGTGCTCAATAAACGCTAATCTTTGTTTTTAATACTAGGGTAGTAGAAATGGTTATGGAAACAAGTGCATAGATTTAAAAGATACTTATGAGGTAGAACTGCCAAGTCTTAGAGATTAATGTGATAAGAGTGATACAGAAGGAGGAGTCAAGATTGATCTGTATGTTTGACTAACCTAGTAGATGGTGGTGCCATTTTCTGTCAAGGAGAATAGTAGAAGAGCAGGTTTGTGGTAGGGGGTAGGGAAGAAGAGGAGAAAAAGTTGTCAGTTTGCCCAGTGAGCCACCATATAGACAGACCATGGACTTTGGGACCCAAAACAATGAGGCCAGCAGTCCTGGGGATTGCTGCACCCCTATGTTCATAGTCATGGCTTTGGAGTTCGTCTTAATGGATTTTGTGGAAACACACTCTTTTTTTTCTATTCTAGTCCGTCTTTGTGCAGGTTAGAGATGAAGAAAACAACCACTGATTACTAAAGACTAACAGTTTGGGGGTGCTAAGGATTGTTTACCAATAATCCCTTATTTAATTGTCCCTTCTTTTCATAATCTTTTATTATTTCTCTCTTATTGCCCATTATACATTAATTTCTCCACTTCTAAACAGAATTGAAGGCAGTTTTCTTTTTTGTTTGTTTTTATTGAGATATAATGGACATGTAACATTATACTAGTTTCAGGTGTACAACATAATGATTCATTATTTGTATGTATTGCAAACTTATCACCACATTGTTTTGTTAACATCCGTCACCATACATAGTTATAGAATTTTTTTTCTTGCGATAAGAGTTAAAATCTACTCTCATAGCAACTTTCAAACAAGCAACACAGTGTTATTAAGTATAGTCACCATGTTGTACGTTACATCTCCATGACTTACTTTATGACTGGGAGTTTCTAACTTTTGACTCCCTTCACCCATTTGGCTTACCGCACCCCCCCCCCCCCGCCACTAGCAACCACCAATCTGTTCTCTGTTTCTATGTCTGTTTGGGTTTTTTTAGATTCCACATGTAAATGAGATCATATCATTTTCGTCTTTCCCTGTCTGACTTATTTTGCTTAGTATCATGCCCTCCAGGTCCATCCATGTTGTCACAAATGGCAATATTTCATTCACATTTTCTTTATCCGTTCATCCATCACTGGACATTTAGGTTGTTTCCTTATCTTGGCTATTGTAAATAATGCTGCAATGAACATGGGGGTGCAGATATCTTTTTGAGTTAGTGTCTCTGTTTTCTTTGACTTAAATAACCAGAGGTGGAATTGCTACTATCATATGATAGTTCAATCTTTAATTTTTTGAGGAACCTCCATACTATTTTCCATAATGGCTGCACCGATTTACATTTCCACCAACAATGCATGAGGATTCCCTTTTCTCCATGTATTCACCAGTACTTGTTATTTCTTGTCTTTTTGATACTAGACATTCTAACAGATGTGAAGTGATATCTCATGGTGGTTTTGATGTGTAGTTCCTTGATGATTAGTGATATTGAAACCGTGCATCTCAGATTGGAGCATGAACCCACAGTCTTTTAACTGAGATTACACACCTGGTCTCAGGACTTAATGAAGCTCAGCTTCTTGATGTCTCATCACACAAAGAATTCAGTGAGAGACAAAGTGATAGGTAAGAAGTAGATTTATTTAGAGAGAAACACACTTCACAGAGTATGGGCCATCTCAGAAGGCAAGAGAGGCACCAGGGTATGGGGTTGTCAGTTTTTATAGGGGTGGGTAATTTCATAGGCTAATGAGTGGGAGGAGTAGTCCAGTTATTTGGGGGGAAGGTATAGGGATTTCCAGGAATTGGGCCACTGCTCACTTTTTCACCTTTATGGTCAGCCTTGGAACTGCCATGGTGCCTGTGGGTGTGTCATTAGCAGGCTGATGTGTTACAGTGAGTGTACACTGAGGTACAGTGAGTGTACACTGAGGCTCAAGGTCTAGTGGAAGTCTCATCAACCATCTTGGACCTAGTTGGTTCTAACCATTTACGTCATGTCCTATGGCTATGTCATTCTTTTAAAAGTTGTGCCCTGCCCCCTTCTCTCCTGTTTCAATGTTGAGCATCTTTTCATGTACCTGTTGGCCATCTGTATATCTCCTTTGGAGAAATGTTTATTCAGGTCTTCTACCCATTTTTCGATTGTGTTGTTTGTTTTTTCTGATATTGAGCTGTATGAGTGTTTATATATTTTAGATATTAACCCCTTATCAGATACATGATTTGCAAGTATTTTCTCCCATTCGGTAGGTTGCCTTTTCATTTTGTTAATGGTGTCCTTTGCTGTGCAAAGGCAATTTTCATTAAAAATAGAGTCTTCATAGAAGCAGGAAGTGTGTCTGTTTTATTCACTAGTATTTCCTCTATGTCTAGCAAGTATTTTTGTATGTATAGTAGGCACCCTTAAATAGGGTTCCTCAAAAAGATTAAAAAGTAAAAAGAAGATAGAATAGGAAGAAACAATACACTAAGATCTTAAGCCAAGAGTCCAGGATTATTCCCACACTTAAAAAAAAACTAGAATCCTTTTTCAAGTGAAATATCACCTGGAAACTCAATGTATATTATATTAAGGGATTCTGAGTATATAAAAACTAATTTAGAACATGTGATTTTTCAACTCTCAAATATTAAGAAATAATTTTATTTACTCTTTAAATGAATTTTTAATATCAGTGCATATTAGGGTACTCCAGAAAACAGAATCAATCGAATATATATATTTATGTTATATATATATAACATTGCAATTATATATATGTAATTGCATATTATATATATACATATATATATACACACACAGAGAGAGAGAGAGAGAGACTATGAGGAATTGCCTTGTGCAGTTATGGAGGTTGAAACATCCCATGATCTGCTATCTGCAAGCTGGAGACTCAGGAAAGCAGGTGGTATAATTTAGTCTAAGTTTGAACACCTGAAGACCTGGGGAACCAATGGAGTACATCTCAGTCTAAGCTCGGGAAAAATGAGATGTCCCAGTTCAATCAGTAAGGCAGAAAAAAGGGGCAAATTCCTTCTTCCTCCAATTTTGTTCTATTTAGGCCATCAATAGACTGGATGATGTCCACTCCCAATGTGGAGGGCAATCTATTTTGCTGAGTCCACTGATTCAAATGTTAATCTCATCCAGAAACACCCTTATAGACACATCCAGAATTAACATTTAATCTGGGCAGCCTGTAGCCCATTGACACATAAATTAACTATCACACAGTGTCGTCATCAAATGGAGTGACTTTTTGAGTCACAGACAACATTGTTTTCTTTAGAGAATATTATCTTTTCATCTAATTTATTTGGGGTACAGTAGTTTTTTTTTAAATAAATTTTATTTATTTATTATTTTATTTTTGGCTGTGTTGGGTCTTTGTTGCTGTGCATGGGCTTTCTCTAGTTGTGGCGAGCGGGGGCTACTCTTTGTTGCGGTGCACAGGCTTCTCATTGTGATGGCTTCCCTTGTTGTGGAGCACGGGCTCTAGGTGCATGGGCTTCAGTAGTTGTGGCACATGGGCTCAGCAGTTGTGGTTTACAGGCTCTAGAGTGCAGGCTCAGTAGTTGTTGCGCACAGGCTTATTTGCTCCACGGCATGTGGGATCTTCCCGGGCCAGGGCTCGAACCCATGTCCCCTGCATTGGCAGGTGGATTCTTAACTACTGCGCCACCAGAGAAGCCCCTATACAGTAGTTTTTGAATCTATATATGTGCAGTCATTGGAACTTTAGCTCAAGACACAAATGTCATTTAAGCAAAACCAGACAGTTGGTTTTTAAAAATTTGTTCTGTAGGTATATATCATGGGTTAAATTGTATCCCCCCAAAAGTTATGTTGAAGTACACCAAAATGGCAGACCAAGGGGTTGAGATTTTAATCACAGAAGACTCAGATCCAGGACTTGGAACTCAGAAATATTTCCAATTCGGTGTCTATTCTCCAAATTGAGGCAGGACTGTTACTGAAAGCTTGGCCTCTCTGTACACTGGTGTCGAATCAAATCCCAGAGACAGAGTCTTGAGTGAAGTAGAAAAGGACAGCTTTATTGCTTTGCCAGGCAAAGGGGAACACGTTGGGCTTCTGCCTTGAAAAACTGTGTGTCCCAACCCCAGAGGATTTGATGAAGAGTTTTAAAACAGCTCCAAAGGTGGGGTCTTTGACAAGATTAGGGTGTGAACAGGACTTGCACTCCCTTAATCTAGTCCCAGGTGGTCTCCTAATCTTTTTTTAAAAATTTATTTTATTTAATTAATTTATTTTTGGCTACATTGGGTCTTCATTGCTGCACGTGGGCTTTCTTTAGTTGTGGCGAGCAGGGGCTACTCTTCATTGCGGTGCGAGGGCTTCCCATTGTAGTGGCTTGTCTCGTTGTGGAGCATGGGCTGTAGGTGTGCGGGCTTCAGTAGTTGTGGCACGCAGGCTCAGTGGTTGTGGCTTGTGGGCTCTAGAGCGCAGACTCGGTAGTTGTGGCACACGGGCTTAGTTGCTCTGTGGCGTGTGGGATCTTCCCGGACCAGGGCTTGAACCTGTGTCCCCTGCATTGGCAGGCGGATTCCTAGCCATTGCACCACCAGGGAAGCCCTCCTCTCCTAATCTTGATGAGCTTCCCTGGTCCCTTTAACCTTGCCTCAAGTGGTTTCATGGTTACTCCTCCCTTGATTAGCAACTGTTCAGAATCAGCCCTTTAGAACTCAGGGAAGGTCCTGGAGGCTGGAGTCCCGCCTATAAGATATGGTGGACAAAAGGAGGCCTCTATGCCCAGGCCTCACTTGGTTTCAGGACTTGGGAGCCCCACAGGGCCCTACTTGGTTTCAGGACTATGCCCCATTTTAGCAGGAAGTGGCCAGAGCCATCATTGCCCAGTTTCCTGAATTAAAACTGAACAGGACTCTGTGGGGCTCTGGAATACAAATCCTTTTTGTGTCCCCTGTTTCTTATTTGTTGGATATAGACTTCATTTAGCCTCCTAGACCTTCCCTGAGTTCCAAAGGGCAGATTCAAACAGTTGCTAATCAGGGAAGGGAGGGGATGCAAAAACAGGGGAGGAACAGTCAAATGGTGGTGCAGCCTTGGGGCAGAGTCCTGGTTCCTCCTCAATGAGTATGCATAACTCTATCTTCGAGTTATTCTGCAGGAACTAAGGCCCCCACCCTGGTGAAGGATGGGGCACCACCAAGATTCCTGGAGCACTACCCTGTTACCTCACTACCAAACAATCAGAAAATAAGTCACACACCCTGCAGCCCTCACCCCAAATTTTGCCTCCTTTTCTGGGCTGGGCAATGACCATCCTGTTAGGCCTCCTGTTTGGTCTCTGTCTGTTTCACCTGCTTACAGGTTCATCTCTGACAGGGTCCAACAGTTTCAGGTTAAATTGTTGTTACTACAAGGGTGAATGCCGGTTTTGGGCACGGAATACCTCCATTCAGATCAGGTGGAGACAGACTTCTACTCTATTAGGCAGAATTATGCCTATTCTCAGCAGGAAGTAGTTACAGAAGAAGGAGACTTCCACCCTAATTCCCAAGAAGTATCTTTGAGCACAAGTCTCTCAGGGGGGAATTGTTAGGGGAATTACTGACTGAAACCGCCCACCCTGGCCAGGCCCTATAGTAACCACTTGCATGAATTATCTTAAACAGGAGGTCCTTGTAAAGAACGTGGAACTAACAAGGTACCACCAACTGGAATAATTTGGGAAATGTCAAAAGGAGAGGAGATTCCAGTCCATATGTCCTACCAACCTCTCAGAATCCTCCTCACTGGAATCCATCTTGGCTGATGGGCCAGAGACAACCCAGAAACTAACCCCATCACCATAAAACCTGAGACTGTGAGCCATGTGGCTGAGCAGTCCTCCTGGATTCCCTTACCCTCCTGGGTGCCCCTTCCCAATAAAGTCTCTTGCCTTGTCAGCACATGTGTCTCCTCAGACAATTCATTTCCAAGTGTTAGACAAGAGCCCACTCTTGGGCCCTGGGAAGGATCTGCCTTCCTGCAATATAACCCTTAGTGTCTCAGAATGTGACTTTATTTGGAAAAGGGCCTTTGTTGATATAATTAGTTACAGTGAGGTCACACTAGAATAAGATGTGCCCTTGATCCAATATCCAAGGAGAACAGGGGAGAGACACAAAGGGAAAAGACGGCCATGTGGTGATGGAGGCAGAGATCAGAGTGCTGCACCTATAAGCCAAGGAAAGCCAAAAACTGCCAATAAGCACCAGAAGCTAGAAGAGGCAAGGAAGGATTCCCCTCTACAGGTTTCAGGGGGAGCACAGCCACACCAACACCTTAACTGCAGATTTCTAGCTTCCAGAATAGCGAGAAAATAAATTTCTGTTGCTTTAAGTCAACAGTTTGTGATACTTTGTTATGACAGTCCTAGAAAAAAAATGTAGTAGGTATTTGTGATCTTACAACATAATCGCTTATTTTATTGTTTTTTTAAAAAATGATCTTTAAAAGGCTTATTTCAGTGGCACGGAGAAACTTTCAATTGTGAGGTCATACCTCCAGAAATAGCTACTTCAATCTGTTTCACATTTTTTTTTGTCTTTCCTAAATAATATTTTGTGGCCAAAAATAATTGGTTCATACCTGGTAACATGAGAGAGTTTTGCTTTTGAATTTGGCTGCGTCAGGTCTTAGTTGTGGCACTCAGTATCTTGCCTTGCAGCAAGCAGGCTTCTCTCTAGTTGTGGTGCGCAGGCTCCAGAGCGTGCAGCCTTAGTTGCCTGGCAGCATGCGGGATCTTAGTTCCTCGACCAGGGATCGAACCCACATCCCCTGCATTGGAAGGCGGATTCTTAACCACTGGACCACCAGGGAAGTCCCTGAGAGAGTTTTTAAGCGCACGTATATAAGAGCAATCCCTCTTTTCTGAGGGTTAATTTTGGAAGGAGGTGAAACTGCCTTTTATTTGGCATCTGTAGCAGAACAAGTAAAAGCAGAGTCCCCTAGTGGTAGAGGGGTTTGGTCCCTCAGCCCCCTCAGTAGCTCCTGGGAGCCAGTTTAAACAGTACTACTCTGAAGGAATTTTATCAGGAGAGTCAATACACAGAGCTATTACGAGACATGAAAAACATCTGCAGCAAAGGATTTATAGAAAAGGGATCCATCATATGACCATTTCATTTTAAACCCAGATAGAAGCCAAAGGTGTAACATGATAACGTAACTCAGCAAAGGCATTTCTATGGAGTACTAATTTAATGAGGTCTGTGTGCAGAGCTAATGATCTTACTGTTGTGGAGTACTGTGCTAATACCTACAGGAGCAGTGGACAGTAGGCCCCTTAGATGGTCTTTTTTGAATTTCACTCCTCCTGGATGGGCATTTGCCAAGCATCAGACAACAGGACATTCCTATGCTTCTCAGACACCCATGTGGCAAGACTTACATTCCATTATGAAAGTCATAAAGCCTGAAGGTTGTTCTCACCCAAATGGGGTACTGTCCCACTTTGGACTCAAAGTCTGCTCTCATTTAATCATTATTGTGTAAACAGAGAGATTTGTTTTCTTCTTAAAAATAAACATTTTGGAGGACTTCTCTGGTGGTCCAGTGGTTGAGAATCTGCCTTCCAATGCAGGGGATGCGGGTTCTATCCTTGGTTGGGGAGCTAAGATCCCACATGCCGCATGGCAGCTAAGCCCGCATCCACAACTAAAGAGCATACGTACTGCAACTACAGAGCCCATGCACTCTGGAGCCTGCATGCCACATTTACAGAGCCCACACGCTGTGGAGCCCACGTGCCACAACTAAGACCTGATGCATCCAAAAATAAATAAATATTTAAAAAGTAAAACTAAAAACAAACATTTTGCTTTTCTTTATTACTCATAATGCATATTAGTTGAAGATAAATTAAAAACAGAAAGGAGAAAATAAAACTCACAATCATTGGGTACTAATGTTTTGTATGCCCTTCCAGACATATTTCTATAGACTTTGTTTTTTCAATAAAAGGTATTGTGTTATGCATACTCTTTTTTAAAAAAATTTTTTTTAATTTTTAATTTTTTTGGCCGTGCTGCGTGCATGTGGGATGTTAGTTCCCTGACCAGGGATCTGAACCTGTGCCCCCTGCAGCAGAAGCGTGGAGCACTAACCATTGGACTGCCAGGAAAGTCCCTGATATGCATACTCTTTTAACATCTGCTTTTTTTCTTTTAGCAATACACTGTAAATGGTTTTCCTTTGTATGTATTATGTAACTTATCTAAAAGGTTCCCTGCTGATTGACATCTAGATCTGTTCCCATTCTTTTGGTATTTTGAAGAATGCTGTATTGACTCTTCCTCTAACCAAATTATTTGGCATATTTAAATTTATTACCTTAGGATAAAACTCAATAGGTAGGGGCTTCCCTGGTGGCGCAGTGGTTGAGAGTCCGCCTGCCGATGCAGGGGACGGGACAAGGGTTCGTGCCCCGGTCCGGGAAGATCCCACATGCTGCGGAGCAGCTGGGCCCGTGAGCCATGGCCACTGAGCCTGCACGTCTGGAGCCTGTGCTCCGCAACGGGAGAGGCCACAAAAAAAAAAAAAAAAAAAAAACTCCATAGGTAGAACTGCTGGATCAAAAATACACACATTTTAAGGCTTTTGCTAAGTATTTCCACATCATCTTTTAAAAGTTTGCTCCAGTTTTCTCTCCCAGCAGCAGTATATAAGATGGCACACTCTACTTCATTAGGTATTTTTTTGGAAGAAGAGTCAGGTTAAAATTCAGTATATCTTTGCTGTTTAATTTCATTTCTTTAATCACTAATGAAATTGAAACTTTACCCCCACCCATTCAGCACAGTTTTCTTATTACTATGCCCCCAGACCTTAACAAATCTGCCTAAACTTTCGTTCACTGCCTTTTTGTTTTCTGAATTATCCAATTATTCCCAGGAACATAGCTTACTATTTCGGGCATTTTCCAAGATGCCAAGGAGATCACTTGTCAGCAAATAAGAAACCTCTGTAGAGCACCCTCCTTTCATCCATCTCACTGAGAATGGCTGGGACAGAGGGTTCATGTTTTTACAGCTTGGTATTTTAAGTCCCCTTCTCAGAGGGAGAGACTTTTTTCATCCCCTTTAATGGGGAAACTGGAGCTGCTGGAAGTGGAGGCTTTCGTTGAACCTGCGCTCTTACAGAAGCCAGGGAACTTCCATCGTGCCAGGCTTTGCTAGTGAAAAACTGCGAGCTGTCTCTCCAGCTTCTTCCACCTCATCTTCTCCACTTGATTGGCGTGTGAACTCCTCGGTCTCTCCAAATGAGACAGTTGATATGGAAACATAGATGTGTTTATGTCAAGGTGACTCCCGTTGCAGGTTACAGAAAGTTCTGCGCTAGTGACAGCTGCCGCAACATGTAACTCAGCGGGGAAGAATGTGTTCTCTGGAAATGTGATTTCACGTCCAGCGCCCCCAGGATTAGCTTGTGCCTCACTTTCCTCATCTGTAAAATAGACCGACCTCGCAGTGTTGTTTGACGATTATGACACTTTCTGTAAGGCTCTTAGAACAGAGCCTGGAGCATTGAAAGTGGTAAATGAACCAAGAGAATGGAAAAGCCGAGGGGAGCAGAGGGTGGAGGGTTTAAAAAATCGGGTAAATCCCAGGTGGAACAGAGCAAGAACTGCTTTGAGGAGAAAGACCAACCTGACCTGTCTTCTTTTCCTCTTTCCTCCGAAGCCTCACTGAGGAGGACGTGGAAAGGCAGCTCTTTCCTGTCGTGCTCTCCCCGGCCTCCCCCTTCCGCGTGGGGCGGCGGGGGCGACGCGGGGGCGGCGCGGGGCAAGGGGCCGGGGGATGGCGGGCCGAAGCGGGGCTCCGGCGCTTTGTGAGCCGCACTGAATGGGCGATGTGCGTGCGCGCGGGGCCGCGCGGATTAGCCGTGCTTTCCCATGAACCACAAAAGAACGCCCGGATCTGGGACGTTTGTCATCAAGGGGCAGGCTGCTCAGGATGCAAGGTAACCAGAGCTTTTCCCGGACTGCTTCAGTCTTTTGGGACGTGGGGTCACTCTAATCCTTCCTGTTTATATTGTGAACGCGTACGCAGCCGGGCTTAAGCTCTGCAGTGGTAAATAAGAATCACGATGCAGGCATTCCTGAACAGCTACGTCCTCCGGGTGCTTTTAAATTTTTTCTGGAAGGGGCACTGTTCCCTCCCATTTACTCAGTCCTCTCACAGACAGCAGCGCAGCAGACGCTGCCCTTCTGCCCACCGTAACCCCGTTTTGTTCTGGGATAGTGTAATGCTCTTGTTTACGCTGTCATTTCTCTCTTTTATTTCTTCCTTCTTCAGGCAGCCCCTTTGTCTTATTATCGTTAGGATTTCAGAAAATTGTTAGTGCATAATTGTCCATACACATCTCGTTTAACACTGAATTCTCAGAAAAATGACAACTGTATTACGGTGTTTGTGGAAACTAGGATATAAATTTATTGGTAGAACCCTACCAAAATTTACTCAGAATTCCCCCCCAAATTACACGTGTTCCTCTTTCATTCAAATTTGGTATGTTTCAGTACCTGGAATCTCACGTCTGCAACTTCGGGCAATTAGACTTCCATTTTTGGTGAAGTCTAAACATTGCAACCCCACTCCTGGTCAAAAGGAGAGAAACACATCCTGAGAATTGAGCCCGAGGTCAGGGCTCCTAGAAGAAGGGTGGGGCTGTGGGGAAGGGACCAGCTGCTGAAGATGAGAGCTCACCT
This sequence comes from Phocoena phocoena, assembly GCF_963924675.1. Taxonomy (NCBI): domain Eukaryota; kingdom Metazoa; phylum Chordata; class Mammalia; order Artiodactyla; family Phocoenidae; genus Phocoena; species Phocoena phocoena. The sequence goes on from NC_089219.1 coordinate 159,728,839, forward strand.
ACGATGAACACGGAGGCTCTCAGCAGACACCTCTGCCCAAGGACCAGACCCATTTTAGCCTTTTCATCTTCTCAAAAAGTGAACCGTTTTTCCTGATTCGTTCATTGGATTTCTTCCACAAGCAAGTATGAGGGATTACAATATTCTGAGTCTTGTGCTAAGACTTGGAAGGGCAATGTGATGGAGATCCTGCTTTAAGGTGCTAGCGGTGGTTCCCCAATTTGCTCATGCTTTGGAATGCCTTGAGGAGTGGTGACCAAAATTCATATTCCCTGGCTTCATCCTCCACCTACAGAATTAGAATTTCTGAAGGGGGCTGGGCAGGGAACCTGTGTTTAACAGGCCAGTTAGCTGACTCTGTGCCAGTCAGCTGAGCCTTTGATCCCATTTAAAGCAGAGTGACTTGGGGGTGGGAGGAATATGGTTTGGGGCTAATGGAACAGCATGTGCAAGTAGAGCAGAGGTGAGGAAGACCTTATTTGGTCAATGGTGTGTAGCTAAATCATTTGTTCCAAAAGTATGTTGTTGGTATTTCTGTAACAACTATGTAGAAAGCCTTTATTTCTAGAATTTATTTGTTCGTTTAGTTTGACATTTTTATTGCCCTAGTAGAAATCAGTGGGGGGAAAACACATGTAGTTCTTGATTTAGGACCCCATTCCAGCAACAACAACAACACACACACACACTGCTGGAATGTATCTAGTTAATATAATGAGTTACCTGTTTTACTGGGGATTATGAAGTACCTGATGCAAAGTCTTAGATAAAAGGTAAATTCTTATTTAAAAAAACTAGACTAATAGGTGAATGTTTATTGTATAAGTAAATAAATTTATTTTGCATATACATTTCTCTCAAAATGTATTCATAAAGGCTTTTCATATGATCAGCAGGGATAGAAAAAGTTTTCAAGATGCTTCTGGGGGAAAGTTACTGTACAGAATTGTAAGCAACTGACCCTCTAAGCCTTGTAACTAGCCAATGATAATGAGTGTTGAAATAAACGAATGGAGGGATTTCTTAATTTTCTCAACTAAGCAGATATTCTAGTTTGATTTTCTGTTTCATAATTAAAGCTTCAAGCCTTCTGACAGATACTAATGCAACACATGTCACCTCTGGTTATTTTCATTTCCTTATCCTTTTTCATTGATGAATATTTAAAGAAGTCATTCCTTCTGTCTGCATTAACTCCACACCTGCGTGCAAAGATTTCCTTAAATCTAACCTTCCGGTGGAGCTTTTTCTAATTAAATTAAGGGAACTTGTACTCCCTCTTCAGCTCTTGGTTTAGTAGCCCTTCCTCAGGGAAGCCTTTTCAGATCCCTCAGATCCTGCCCTCCATTAGCATTTGTAATTCTCCTCTTGAATTACCCACCATGTAGTTTTTATTAATGTCTGTCTTTTTCACTCCCTTATTCTTCTTGAGGACAGAGACCTCATATATCGAGTTCAACAACACCAGAATCTAGTGCATATATATCAAGTTCAACCATGTCAGAATCTAGCACGTAGTAATTGTTCAATGATATTTGTCATGTTAGTGAATAAATATGGACTTTCCTGGATTGAAAGTACCATCCTTCCATTGACCGATAACTTTCAGCATTAAAATTTCTGAATTTATTCACGTGGGTGCTACAGAAAATGATCCAATCAACTTACTATTTCCTGCGATATATAGATGGTCTCTGTTCAAGAGGCCAGGAGACATGCTTCAGTGTGTTCTCCCAAAGGGTGTGGGGAGCTTGGCAGCCATTTGCTATCTGTGAGTAGCAAGCAGGGGTATACCTGTGCTTTTTAAGTCTTTTATACCAGAGTCTGTTGCTTTTGTTTTACTCTACACATGGCTATTTCAACTGAGCAAACATCTATTCAGTGTATATTGAGTGCTTAGCGCCCTGCTGGGCAAAAAATGCAGCATTAAATTTGGTCCTTGCCCTCAAAGAACTTATTATTTACCTGAGGAAATGATACATAGACATATGAAACAAGCAGTAGAAGGATGAATAATAAAATGAATGGTGCAGACAAGAAATTTAGGATGGCTTCAGAGAAAAGGCAAAAATTAAGTTGTGAAATGTTAAGATGTGGAATTTAAAATAGCCTTTGAAGAACAAGTAGGACCTGGTTAGTCTGGGAGAAAGGAATAGTATAAAAAAGCTCAGAACAAGGAATGAAAGTTTGCAGCTGGACACCAGAGAGGTGGCCGTTTGCCCAGCTGGTGAAGTCTGGGTGGGTGGCACTGCCTCCAGGCACTTTGCTTCAAAAAGGCCTGAAGGAAGAAGGGGAGGCTTATTCAAACGCCTGGCCCCAGAGTTATGGTTATTGAGCATAGTGAAAACATCACAAAACTTGACAAAATGAAAATAATATCACCAATAGAAATTTGGGGATAGAGATGGGAGGAGGCTAATTACCCCATCTATCAATCCTCACTATAGTCTAACTTAAACATTTTATTCTCTTTTTAAAAAATCTTAGATATTTTAGGAAACAGTGTATCTTATGGTCAATAAATATTTGTCTAAAATGCAAAAGTTTCCCTTCAAGTTGTTTTTCCTGCAGACTAGAATCAAGTAAAGTTAATTTAATATTTATTAAGAAAATAAACAGAATGTCCTCATTAAATTATTTCTATCTAGCTCTCCATTTCCATATCCATCTCACACACTTAGCGATGTGTTCAATTATGCTCATCAAATGTTAACATTGGTTAGTTCTCAGTGGGATTTGAGGTGATTTATTGCTTTTCTTTTTCTTTATACTTTTCTGTATTGCTCATTTGAAAAAGTAATGAGTATATATCATTTTGATGAAAGCAATTAAGTCATTACTTAAAAAAACAAAACAAAACAAAACACATATCTGGCCAAATGAGACGGAAACTTGGGGAGAAGGGCTCACCAGAAAGAGGCAAAGGAGACATACTTTTCTAATGGCAGTTTGCTGGTAAAAACTCCAAGCTCACACCTTCCCACCCCATTGCTATGTGTAGTCATGATGCTAGACATTTATTTACCCTGCATGGGGGATATAATTGATGGGACTCTCACAGAGTCTTAGCCTGGAAATATTTTGAGTGATGTAACAACCACAATTGTTTGTCTACTCATTCTCCAATGTCCTTATACTCAGAGAAGAGGTCCTGAACCATTCCTGGGGTGAAACTTGATTGGTCCAAACCTTTCCTGGTGGTCTTATTTCTCTTTGCCAGTGATTGGTTAAGCACAAGCATGTGATACAACTCCACAACCAATTCGATGTGAGAGGAAGACTTCTCAGCAGTGATCTTCTGTGAAAAAGGGATTTTTGCTTTTCAAAAGAAACATTAAGAAATGTCTTCATTTTCCTATCTCTTTATGTTATTGTGTAAGGATAAAATGCTCTGAACTACCGCAGCCATCTTGAGACCCCAAAACAATAAACCCGAGGACAAAAGCCACAGGACTGGGAATGGGAGAGTGGAAAGAAAGATTCTTGTTTACATAGATCTGGTTGCAGATTAACCCTAGAACTGTTTCACCTATAGTCTTCTAATGTGAGATAATAAACACTGTATGGTTTAAGGAACATTTAGTTTGGTTTTCTGTTCTTGTAACTGAAAGCATCCTAGCAGATACATGTAGCCCTTGGAAGCACTGTGACGTGCATTAGTCTGGCAACAGGAGCAGAAAGAACCTCACAAGTTTTTTCTACAACAAGAGCCCAGGCAGAGTTAAAGAAAAGTTCTATGTGTTGCAATTTCATGAGTTCCACTTTAGACCACATCCACATGCACAGAGGCTGCCGTTTATTGAACATTTATTCTGTGCTAAGTGCTTATCTTATTAATCCAAATAACAACTGTAGAACTACTTTACAGATAAACAGTCTGAAATACAAGGGCAAGGCCCTGCTAGTAAGTGGCAGAGCCAGGATTTGAATCCATGTCAAAGCTCTCTTTCAACGGATGACATTAGTTCTCAATTGTCAGATTATTAATATTTGTTATAGAGTATATACTTACAAGTAATTTATTACTAATAACCAAGCACCAAGTTAAAAAGGAATGCACAAGGGCAGATTCAAGGCTATCCCTACATAAAGCACTCTCATGAACGTACGTTCCAGTGCGTTCAGTTTCTGCTGGGGGAGTGAAAGTGGTGGCTCTCTCTTCAACTCCCAGGGAATTGTGTCCATCCTACAACCCGCCTTATCTGTGCCATATCCCTTGGGATTCTAGCAATTTACCCCTGTAAGAAATCTGTTCCTCCAAAGGGTTTTTGTCAGTAGGGTCTTTTTTTTTTTTTTTTTTTTTTGCGGTAAGCGGGCCTCTCACTGTTGTGGCCTCTCCCGTTGCAGAGCACAGGCTCCGGACGCGCAGGCTCAGCGGCCATGGTTCACGGGCCCAGCCGCTCCGCGGCATGTGGGATCTTCCCGGACCGGGACACGAACCCGTGTCTCCTGCATCGGCAGGCGGACTCTCAACCACTGCGCCACCAGGGAAGCTCTTTTTGTTTTTTCTAATAAACTTTTTTTAAGACAACTCCAGGCTGGCCTTCTCTGCTGTTGGTAGTACAGCTGGTCCTCTCTTTGCTCTGCCAGCTCTAGTCAGCCTCTTATGTTTAGATTTTTACTCCAGAAAAGCCAGATGCCAGGTCCTATTTCTCCTAAATTTCAGAGGACGCATATCAAACTGGTGGGATAGGTTTCTTGAAATCTCCTCTTACTCAGGCTAAAAGTAAGGGGGACGCACTCCCTCCGTCACCCGTGAGCTGCAGCAATCACCAATGACGTTCTAATACACAGTCTTTGCATTCCCTTCACCTCCCTTATAGTCCTCCAGGGAGATGATGGACTAATGTGGCAGAGCCAGGGCCATGGTATCCCAGATTTTCCTGTGAAGGTGGGCTAGTGTCTCTAGAGTAGGTTTCTCAACCTCAGCCCTGTTGCCATTTTGGGCCAGATAATTCTCTGCTGTGAGACCTGTCCTGTGCATAGCAGGATGTTTAATAGAATCTCTGGCCTCTACTTATTAGAGGTCAGTAGCACCACCCCAGTTGTAACAACCAAAAATGACTCCCACATTGCCAAATGTCCCTTGGGGGGCAAAACCACCCTCATTTGAGAAGCATTCCTTTAGAGTCTTGTTTTGCTGTCAGCCTGTGGCCCTCCAGAGAGCCCCCATTTTGCATTCTGTAGCAGATGGCTTCTGATGTCAGAAAGTGTTCCTAGAACCAGGCTGGAAGTAGACCCCCAAAAGACAATAAATAGCCACATTTGTAGTAAGCTAAGTCATCAGTTGTAATCATTTCTATTTATTTCCTTTTTCTTGCCTCTTTAGAAAAGTCTTTTTTATGTCTTGCAACGTCACCTCAGCTGTGGCATAGGACATCAGGAGGAAACTGGGGGTGGTGACACTTGGGCCCGGGGGAGGGAGTACAGCCGCCTTCCCCTGACCTGTCCCAGCAAAGCCAGAGTGGGTTGTGGTGAGGTTGATCCTCAGAGAGCATTCACAGAAAACACCACTCTGGCCTTCAATATCCCGCTGCTCTTCCCACAGGGGGAAAATCTCCCTTTGCCCTCAAACCACCCAGGCAGATATGGATTTCTTTGTCTTTTTTTTTTTGGAAACTAACAGTTTTATGATAATGTTCTATTAGGATTGGACAAGCAATAAGAGCCACAGAGTGTGGAGCAGAGCTGTTTGAATTTGTCCCGCCTTAGGTCAGGTTTGTCCCAGAGACCTGGTGTAGAGCTGGGTCCTGCCATTGGGGAGGGGCAGAAAGCAGATGGTGGTGGCCGGACAGTCTGACGGGAAGCATTCTTTCAAAGAAGATTGTTTTTTTCCCAACTAAACACATCTAATAGATGGTCATGGAAGACAGACGAGCAAGGGACACTTGTGGCCAAGTCTGTACAGCCCAATAGCAAGATCCCTCAGTGAATCCTGACCTCTGCTCTCTGCCTTCCTTTCTGTTGCCAGTTGAGGGAACCTGCCTTGCTGTTGTCAGCTCTGATCCTAGAGACCAAAGTCACAGCTTCAACAATATAAACCTGAACGTAGGAACTACAAGCAGACGCACCTGCATTTTTCATTTTTAGTGAAATAGAAGTGGATCATTTGATGTACAAGGACAAGGCTATTCAGACATGAGAGGTGATTGATAAGAGTAAAGGCTCAGAGGCAAACAGAAGAGTGACAGACAGATGCTGCCCGAAGAAAAGTTATATAGCCATACCAATAGAAGAATTGGTAGGAAACAGTAGGAAAATGCCTGGAGAGACGGAAAAGGAACAGATTATGAATATAATATCCTATCTGGTGTGCAGCTATTTTATACGGGCCATTCTTGATAAGATCTAAGAAATTCCACGTGATGGTGGAGTTTTTGGAGAATGGGGAGGAAACCGGGACTCTGCCCATTGCAATAGATTGTGTTCCTTGCTTTCCCAATGGCAATTTGCCCATATCTTCCCCCCACCCCACCCCTCACCCCACAGGTATCGCGCAGAGATTTCATTCAGGGAGTGAATCATGACTGTCCTTAACCTGTTTTCATTTTCACTAGTGATTGGTCTACAAATAGACAAGAGACCCAGTTCTACCAGTAAGATCCAAGGGGAAATCTACAGAGTGCTTCCCTTCCTGAATAAAAAGGGAGTCTAGCAAGGACAAAGGTTGTGCCTCTGCCCTTTCTTCCTTGCTGGGATGCCAGTGAGAGAACATGATATCCGAAGTTTTGCTAGCCAACTTTGGACTCTGGGCTGACAAATATCTGAATGAAAAGCCAATACACAGAGGATGGTGGAACAGAAGAATGAAAGAGTTTGGGCCCTCGAGGGTACCTTTGAGCTTCTGAACTACCCTGAAGCCACCCACCCCTTCAGACCCTTGTGAGACCAACAATGAAGCCATGGCTGATTGTTTGTTTCCTCATGTTCTAACTCGTGCTAGGAAATACATCAACAACTTCTATATATTTCCTATTTCTTTAAATGATCTATTAAACCAAGTTCTTAGGAAATGACTTACGTTAAAAAAAAAAAAACTTTTTTTTTTTTAATCCTGAGAGTTAAGCAAAAGGTTATGGAAAAATGGAATTCTTTACAAAAATAACATACTGCATACATACTTGCTTGATATTGTGAGAAACACTCAGGCTTAAAGAAACATTTTATGATGTCTGGTTTTGTTGATCTTGGACATGGTTATCTTACTCTCTGTCAACTGATGAATTCCCACTGAGAAGCAGCTGCTTACTTTTTTCCCCCCCTTTTTGTTCTGACAATGCTAACGATCCCTTGTATGACAGACAGAAAAGAATGCAGGAGACAAATGGGGAAATGCATTCAGTTCACATAAGCATTTAATGAGTCAATCTAGATTACAAACCCCTTACTGGCAAGGTTATATCTTTGTAGTGATTTGTTCTCACCTACCTCTCTTATTGTTTACTTTCTTTCTGCCAACAACAGTAGTCACAGAGTTTAGAGTGACTTGCTATTTGTCAATAGAGATTTAGTGGCCTGAGCTGTGGCTTTTGTTCCAGCTAGATATTTTCATGTAGTTTAGATTAATAAAACATGAAGGAATTTCTAGTATACTGCATGTGCTGTGCTTTGCTCTTTGGTTGCATATTAATTATATGCATATATCTTCCTTCTAAGAAAATAGAATCACACATCACTAAGCTCTAACTTGCTGTCCAGGTTCCTGTTTATTCTTCCTCTATTTTTTTTTTTTAGTAGAAAATATGTAATAAAAATAAGGATGGGCACTTTGGTTTTTGTTGTTGCTAATAACAGAAAATTATTAAAGCAGCTCTTTTTCTCATCCTTCATCATGGGAAAGAGCTATGCTAGCAACTTCTGGGACTGAAGGTCACGCTGCCTAGCTTTGTGGGGACAGATGGCCATTGCTCATCATGTTAGCAAGAAGCTTGATGCTGACTTCTGGACATCAGCTGCTCACTACGTATATTAAGTGATAATTTAGCTTCAGGTGGCACTAGCCCTTGTGCTGTCTGATCTTCTGCCATCTTAATGGAAAATGTTTGGACAGCAGTACCTTACTTTCTTGTACTCCATTGTGAGACAAAAGCAGACTCTTCAGTGGATCTAATAATGATAATAATAAACAGTATTGCTTCTGATCATTTGGATTTTGCTTTGCCGACTAGGTATTCTGGATTTAAAAAGCCTCAAGGGGCAAATTTGTGAGTTACTGGGGGGGGGGGGGAAAGGTGGCAAACAACAACAACAACAAAAACCTTGTGAAAATAAAGCCACAGGAGCACTTGGGCTTGGGCTGGGGTGGGAGGAAGGAGCAGAGCAGGGCAGGGGTTGGCGGAAAGCGTCAGGAGCTGGACTGTTACTTGGTGTCAGAAGAATATTATCTCCTTTGGTTGTTGTGGCTTTATTGATGTATTCTCTGCTTCTGAAGTACCTTAAAGTTCTCTAGATCAGCTATATCATTAATTCTTATTGCATTCTAATAAGTTAGTGTTTCACAGGTAAATGGAAGAGCCAGGCACATAGCACAGGCAAGTCTCCTTGGGTGATGTTCATTATCGGTCCCAGTTAGAGAGTTACAGAAAAATTCATTTATTTCATTTCATAATTTATTTATATTCCTTACCACATTCCACAATGGATTGGATGCAGTATCTACACTATATATTGTATAATAAGAGAGAAAATATAAATATAGAAATCAGAGCTAGAGAAAACATGGATAGGATTGGAAGACCGTAATCCAAGATAGCATGGAGATGCACAGGTCATAAAATCTGAAACTGCTAGCAAATTTGGATCTAAGTTTCCTGGTTACCAGATGCAAAAGGAAATATGTAAAATATTCTCCATTTCAGAATTCACATTTTCATGGTAAAAAGCATGCTACTTTTAAAAAAGATGCAGATTTTTCCTAACTCTCAGGTCTTAATAAAAGTTCAGAAGTAAGTAAATAAAATAAATTTCTGTTGTTGAAGCCACTCAGCTTAGGGGACATTGTTATGGCCACCCTAGCAAACCATGGCTAGGATGGAACTATGGAAACTACAATTCCAGCCATGTGCAGAATCGTGCCCGATCCCTCTTTCCTTTCCTGAAGCTCTCCTGACTGATTTTCTCAGACGCTCCCCTCATACAGCATTCAAAAAGTAGGGGTGAGCCTGAGAATCCCCCCACCCCCCCCGTGCCCCCTCACAATAGCTGTGGAGGTAAGACCTAGGCAGTGAATAAAAAGGAAGTTAGTGGTTTCCTAAGGTCAGGCCCCATGCTTAAAAAAGAAATCAGGCTTCTCTCCACACCCCACCAGGATATTAACCATGGAACCAATATCATGTCTAGTAATTTGTTTCTAGCTTACAAGGAAATACCTGTGGGAAGCAACCTAGATTCAGTAGTATATTCAACATACCGAACAAAGAAGTCAGTGAGAGGGGAAGGAGGCTTACTTGGAAGAGGGGCATTTTCAATATCTGTATAACAAACTGTGGAGGCGGAAGTGGAAGTTCCTCTGAGAGCTAATGAGTGTACTCTGGAGCCCTTCTCAGGAGATATTTTTAAGGCCTCCACTCCAGGGATGGGCTAGGACTACAGGATGGTAAGTGTCTTCTACTTTGCAAATATATGCAAATACATTATTTCATTTGAGTTTCACAACATTCCTGAAAAGTCATCATTCCTGATTAAGAAATTGGGACTCAGAGATTAAGTGATTCGTCTAACTGGAGCCACAGTTTGCCTGAAACCAGGTATATTCCCCAGGGCCTGCCAACTAGCCTGTTTTTGCAAAATAGGAAAGGAACAGTACTAAGGGGAGTTCCTTACAGCTCTGGAGCCAGACTTTTGGCTCAAATCTCCTTGCAGTCGCAAGTTTGTTTAATACCTCTTTGCTTTGGTGTCTTCATCTGCAAAACGGGAATGACGGCATTATTTACCTCAGACTCGTGGAATTGCGGTGAGATTAAACGATGTACAGCGTTTGAGCACTTTAGAACATTATGTGGCATATAGGGAGTGTTCGGTGATGGTTTATCATTTTTACTGTCTGGTTGCTTTTCTCCACACTCCTCTGGATCTCTTTCTTTTCCTTCCTCTCCTACAGGTCTTTTTTTAGTCCAAATTTTACCCTGCAGCACCACAAAGCACATCACAGATCGATAGTCATCTCAGGGAGGAAAGTTCAATCCCAGCTCTCCTATTCTACTCGCGTCCCTGGAATCTGGGACCAATTCTCGTCATCCTGAGCAATAGGTAAATCTGAAAAGGAAAGCTAATTCTAATCCTTTCCTTCCTGGGACCTCTTTAGCAGGGATTCAGGTGTGTGGGGTTTTTTTTTGTTCGTTTGTTTCTTTGTTTTGTTTTCAAAAGCAGAGTCACTTTCACTTTCGAGGGGCCCGAAAGTATTTTCATGTCAGGGTTCGGATGAGCCCCAGCCTCTCTCTCTATCAGGCTCAGGATCCTGCTGGGCCACTTTCTCTCCCTCCTGGGAACCAGTCGCCACCCCGGGCGGGGAGGGTGGGCCGAGGGGCGCGCCGGCATCTCCGCGACCCGCCCAGCCACTCGCGCCCGACAGAGGGGGCTTCGGGAGCGGGGCTGAGACCCGCAGTGGGACGGGATTACAAACGGCTTGATGCCCGGCGAGGGCACAGAGAGGGGATTAAGGCCCCGCTGGTGAAAGGCGGGGACGGGCGGCTGATAACGCGGCTGTGAACCCGGCGCATTCCTCTCATTTCTGCCACGATCGCCGTGGTGCGAGCGGGAGCAGCCGGGGAGCAGTCCCGACCCCGGGCGCCCTCCCGCCGCGCTCTCCGCGTCCACCCGCCGGGCCTCCGCGAGCGCGGGCGGAGAGGCGCGCGGCACTCACTTTGAACTCTCACTGCGCTAGCCAGCTGCACAGCATCCGGGCTAAGCTGCTGGAGGTTTAAAGGAGACTTGTACGTGAAAGAGGTGGATCAAGACATGCAAAAGAGAAAACGCCAAGCGTATGCTTGAATTTTCTGAAAATGCAGATTCCGATCTGATGGGATAGGTCTTCTGCAAACCTTTCAATGGCTCCTTTAAGCAGGAAAGCAACCTTCTCTATGATTTTTACAGTTAAGAGGCCGAGGGTGAGAAAAGTTATAAATTCTAGGATTAGAATAGGGTCTCTTGCTTTCTATTACACCTACCAAAATACTAAATGTGAAAGTTGGTTGCTGGGAGCCACATGAGCTCAGGTCACATTTTCCCTCTGTCAGTGTAGCCTTTGGTTATTCAGAATGCTGGAATGGGCTATTGTATTTGGGTGAGTGGGAGAGAGAGAGGGGATATGTGTGTGTGTGTGTGTGTGTGTGTGTGTGTCTGTCTGTCTAAGGAACGAAGTACTTAGCTTTAAATTTTCAAGGCCTGTGAGTGGTATGAAGAAAGATAAATTCGTAACTTCCAACCCTTGCTGCATTTCAGTGGGTCCCGCGAATTTCAAATTCCCTTTAGCTAGAGATAAAGGGTAGGGCAGGAGATTGTAGGCTGTGGGCAGTCGGGTGTGGCTCCACGGGTATGGCCCCGGGCTGAGACAGAACAGTGTGTAGCTGGGCATGTGACCTCCCCTACCCCATGCTGTGGGGTGTTCACCACCCCCTCCCACCTGGCTCTCCTAGCCCAAACATCTCTGCTCCAAGCTTACAGGTAAAGTGTAGAGCACTCCTACTAAAAGCAGGTGGGGTTCTAACAGTGATTTGACTTCTGACAAATCAGGTGAATAAGAATCTTTGCAATCACTTACTGTGGTTGCACGTTACCTACCAAATGTATCCTTATAAATGACTGCAGTGAAAAGGTAAATCAGCTAAGCTGTGTGTCTAATTCCTTTCAAAAAAACATGTATGGATTACCTACTCTCTGTCAGGCAATTCCTCTTGTTGCCTTTTTATGGAAGGCAGGAGGACGTGAGCTTTACTCTGTGCTCTGAGATTAGGAGGGCAACACTCTAAGATGCTGGTCTTTCTCATATTTATACCCTTACTATACTCTCTTGCTTTATTTATTAAATGTCTTTTTAGGGCTGCTCCTAAAGAATGTCATGTTCACGAACGAGTCAAAGCAGCTCAATCTTTGGTGCTGCTGGAGGAAACAGGCATTTTGCTATAAACTAAGATCAGTATGCAAAAAAAAAAAAAAATTAGTCCACCAGGCAGAAGACTCATGGACCACTTACATATATACTCCCACGTGCCACACTGCAAAACAGCAGAGACGGGATGGACGCCACAGAAGAGAATGGAGGGACTTCCCTGGTGGTGCAGTGGTTAAGAATCTGTCTGCCAATGCAGGGGACACGGGTTTGAGCTCTGGTCTGGGAAGATCCCACACGCTGCAGGGCAACAAAGCCCGTGCGCCACAGCTGCTGAGCCTGTGCTCTAGAGGCCGCGAGCCACAACTACTGAGCCCGTGTGCCACAACTACTGAAGCCCATGTGCCTAGAGCTCGTGCTCTGCAACAAGAGAAGCCGCCACGATGAGAAGCCCTCCCACAGCACCAAAGACCCAACGAAGCAAATAAAATAAAATATGAAAAATAAAGAAGAGAATGGAGAGAGTGGTGCTGCTTTTTCTTACATGCTTCTTCTAATTTTTTAAAGAAGTTTTTCTTGGCAGTTATTTTACATTTTACAATAACATCATCACCTATTTAACTCTAAATTTTACTTAATCAATTATTTACCATACTTCTTATACAGTTTGCTTCACTCTATTTAGAAATTTTTGTTGCAATTTAATTTTTGTTTTGGCAGAGTACTTCCTTGAGTGAGTTTTTCAGAAAGAGAATAAAATGGGATACACTTAAAATCCTTGCATAACAAAAATATTTTTAGTTTCCCCTTACATATGAATAATTTATGGTCAGGTATAGAAATCTTGGAACAGACAACTTTTTTCTAGAAAGTCTGAAAACGTCACTCACTGTCTTGTGGTTTTAGGATTGAGTATCAGATGGTGCCAGAGTGATTTTCTTTGCTTTAAAGGAGGAGTACCCTCTGAGAGCTGTAAGATTTTCACTGGAAATGAAAAATTGTCCCAATCCTAGTCTGGATTGAACTTTTTGCATGATGTGTTTCTCAAGTTCCTTCTGGGAAGAAGTTAATATCCCTGATAAAACACTTGAGTAATTTAAAAATAAACTTTAATGAGCTTAAAGAGAGCCTGCCTCTGGGAGATTAGTTTCCCACCCACTTACCCGACTGTCTGTCAAGAATCTAATGATCTTTAACCAGGGCTTCTATTCTAGCCCCTCCTTTTTTCCTATTAATGTGTCCACCAAGAGAGGAATCTTTAAATTGGTCTGTTTCTGGACACTTCCTTTGAAGCAAGTGCACATAACTCAACTTTCAGACTTCTTTTTCTTTTTAACCTTTATTTTGGGGGTTCAGAAAGCTCCCTGGGACAAAACTGTAAAGAGACACTGCTGTTGATGAATCACAAGAAAAGGAGGCACAAGAAAGCCATTAATTTGTTCTAGATTATTAAACTGCAAGTAGTGGGGAACCATTGAGGTTCTGGAGGAGAGGGCTTTGGGGAGATAGCTCTGGTGGTGGTGTGCATGCCAAAAGCACAGACATACTCATACTATAAAAGGCACCCTACAACTGCTTGTCAAAACTCTGGACTTAAAGAGCTGGTAGTAAGAGCTGGTTGGAACCATGCTTTCACTTACCCCAGTGGTTGCAAACTTTAACCCCCCTCCAGACCAGCCGAATCAAAATTCCTTGGGGTAGGGTTCCAGCATCATGACTGTTGTTTTGTTAATGTGCACAAGTGGTTCTAAGTGCAACCAGGGTTGATAACTAGTGTAAATATTTTTCTGCTACTGGACCCCTATCCACTATTCTTTCCAGGTACAATTCCAACTACTCCTACCTTTGTTCAATTTCTCCTATACCTTGTTGCCACAGAGTATCTTCATTGACTTAGATGTATTATTACCCACTTTAACCATCAATGCAACAACTATCTGTAGAACGTTTATGCCAGGACTATGCTAAATGGTGGCACACCTGCACTGGGGGGTTCCATGACAGTTTAGTGTCCTCTTCCCTTCCTGACTTGGGTCCCAAAGGCACTGCTCCCAAGCTCTCACTGCCATCACTCCCTGGGACAGAGAATGACTTGCTTGTCCCTGGATCCTTCAGCATAGTAGTGTCCCGCCCTCACCCCCAAATATTCTGCTACCCAACTATGTGTGCTTCTTACTCCTTCACTGCATCTCTGTCTTGTTGGAGGCGATAGGTAAGTAGGGGCAGCAAGCCTCCCCAAACAATCCTTTACTGGGGCAAAACTACTTTGTACTGAAACAGTCTTTAGTCCGTGCAGTACACAATAACTGGAGACTCAGAATGAACAAAATGCCCACGTGAATATAGAAGGAAAAAACTGCCACGGAGATTGACTCTCAGAGTCTCTTGGCCCATATAACATTCCTTCTTTCTCCGATATTCCAGTGCTTTCTGCTGTCTTTCTCATGAATAAGACACTGCATCCCTTTCTCCTTTTCTTCTTTGGGTTGTCAGAGCCAGGAAACACAACAGAGTGACTGGGAATATAGAGTATATTTGGCTGAGTATAAAAGGAACATATGATTTTGTGGTCAATTTATTTTCACCTCATTCAGTCTCAGGGGTACATGGTTTTCGCCTCATTGATTTTCTGTGTTCATTGACTTGAAGCCTGCTGTATACGAGAGGTTGCTTCATGTCTTCTTAAGCCATCTTTTTTATTGTCTTGGCAATTCTCTGCCTTAAGCTTGAACTAGTTTGAACTAATCTCAGTGGTTTACTTACTTGACATGACACGTCTTTTTAGTAGAAGTATTATATACTCTTTAATGTTTGTGCTATAAGTATTAGAGTTTGAAGGGATTTTACAGATCATTCTAGTCCAGCTCCTTCATTAAATATGAAGATACTGAAGACCAGGGAGGTTGAAGGATTTGCCTAAGGTCACAGAGCCAGAAAAGCGGCAGAGCTGCCTCCTTAGAATGGAAGGAAGGAATGAAAAATATAGAGAGGCGGGACTGGAGGAAAAGAAATGAAAGAATTTTACTCCAGATATATCAGTTAGGATGCTTTTGGCTGCAAGGAACAGAATATTTGACTCAAACTGGCTTAAGTCATAAGGGCATTTATCATGTCACACACACATCAGGAAGTCCCAAGCTAGGAAGGCTCCTGGAGTTCTATGATTAGGGCTCTGACTCCACTTCTCAGTGATTCCTGACTTAACCCATCTCTGTGTGTCGGCTTTGTTCTCAGAATGGCTTCCCAGCAGCAACAGGGGCAATGTGCTTCCATGTCCACACCCAGATGGAGAGACAGACAGAGGGAGGGAGGGAGGGAGAGGGAAAGAGAGAGCAGGAATCAGAAGTTCTTCCCTTCAGGCTGATTGGGCCAGCTTAGGTCACATGCCCACCCCTAGGCTAGTGATAGTCGCTGAAGGAAGGCCATGGGTTCTTGACTGTGTTCCTGAGCCAATCTCTGGCAAGGAGAATGGGCTCACTATTGTTCATTTAGACCCTACCTATATCACTGCCTACCTCTGGAGATGGGGTTGGGGTCAATTTCTCAGGTGTTGCTTAAGCTTCACGGGGGAGAGGTTGATCAGGTTTCCCTTAGAAAGAAGAGTGGGAGGGGTGGAGGGGTCGTATAGGCAACCAGAAGCATCTCCTACACCAGAAACCATTAGGCAGTAACTTCCACGCGGATAGCACATGGCACAGAGCCCACATTCAGTAGACAGCAAACGACCAGCTCTTGGTGCTGTTTTCCTTACTATTTATTAAAGCCTGGTGACATGGGGGATGAACTATACCTATGTTGGGGAGGGAGGTGATGAAGTTGGAAGAGAGCAAGCCATGCCTGTTCCTGCCTGTGTAAACTCTGTCCTGTGATGTGAGTGGCCAGACGGAAAGAAAATAGGCTTTCCTTCATGCTTTGAGGGTGCTACCTTGAGAAGGGGTGCCTGGGTCAGAGTCCTACCTTAAGATGCTTTCCTTAGTGCATGAGCCATGTGGAAACTTCAGTCTGAGTAGGGGTCCTTGCTGCCTCCAAAGGATTTGAACTAGCACAGACCAGAAAGAAGATTAGGGGCCTCACATGAAAATTTCCTCTTGAATTAACTATAAGCATCTCTTGCCAAAAAGTGATCCCTTCAGGTGGGGTTGGCAGTGGGTGTCACCTATCAGAGGCTCCCAACCAGCCCTGCGCTTGCCCTGTTCCTGGCTTGGGCTTTTTCCTTCTTTCTCAAGTTTTTATTACCATCCATGAATGCTAGTCTCAGGGCAGAATTCCCTCCCCACCAGATGCATTGTTTTGACTTAAGGCCATTCCTGGAACTTTTTACTATTCTGAGCACTACTCATCTCAATTTATTGTCCTGGCCTTTCGTGGCTGACCCGTTGGCTGTGTTTGATGGAGAGTGCTTTGAGGCTTGTAGAAGGCATCTCTGAGACACTTGCAGTTAGATAACATCCCTGGGTCTCAGGGATCCTTTTTTAAGCATCACCACCATCTACATTAATCATCCTGTTTTTGATGCATAGACAAAGGATGTGGAAGAGTTTCTGTAGGGCTTGGGGTGGGGGGCTGTTTCTAGGAGCTGTTTCTTCCAGTCTGAGTTGCGGGGGCAGTGTGGAAAAGCTTCTGGCTCCTGAATTACAATAAGGATTTGAATCAAGAGAGCCCACAAAGATTCTGCCCATAAAGCTGCTTCACTCTCATTTTCTTTTTTTGGAAGCAAGGCCCCAAGTACTAATGTTTTCCCCCCACTGTATGCAATTATGCATGTAGAGTGCAAAAAGAGGGGAGACTCAGAAATGATTCCATCTCTCCTCTCTCTCTTTTCCTAAATAACTTGCTTGAGTTCTCAGAACCTTGGGGAGCATAGGCAGATCTGTTCTGAGTCTGGTGATACTCGTTTACGAGGCTGTGATGTTCTGTCATTCTCTCAGGCTTGCTGCCCCTGAAGCCGTTGTCTTTAATTTCTCCTGCTGAATGTCCTGATGTCTTCCCTGGCTGCCTCAGTCTAGCCCCAAGTTCTGAGCCAATCCTGGCAATAGAAATGTGTCTGCAATCTCAGCCCGATCTACCATCCAGTACCTCGGAGAACTAAATTAAATGCCCTGCACATGCAGGACACCATTGCTATGCCACGTCTGCTAACTTGCACACCTGCCGATGTCCTTTGCGGCCAGCCAGCCCGAAAGGTAGGCCCTGATCTCCTGTTTGCCCCCAGAGTTGTTGCATGCCACCACACCCTACGATGCTCCATTCGTCAGATGCCTGCTTTGTTCTAGCACTCCTATCTCCAATAGCCTCTACCAAGCAGAGCCCTGCCCTGAGCCTTAGCCTGCTGGATGGGCTTCGTATCACACGAGGCTCCTTCCTCCCTGGTGCAGATCCACGCCCTATGCCTTCCCGCACTTGGTCAGCAGTCTCAGCGTCCGCCTGGTTTCTGATTCCTGAGGGCAGGACGACTGCCTGGGTTAGTCATCTGTTGAACAAACCCAGTTGATGCCTGCCTGTGTCATGCCTGAAGGGCAGGCCCTTTGACATTGTATCGTGGACTGATGGTAGAATATGAGGGCTGTAACGCCTGGACAGTGTGAGGAGTTTCAAGGGTTTCAGCTGTCCACGTGTCTATCATAGACTGAATGTAGATTGAATGTGGACTGAATGTGGAATGTCTTAAGTAAATATACACATTATGTTTTTAAAATGTGTGTAGTTCCTTCTGTGTCTAATTTAGTTAGACATAAATCCATTTAAAGGTGTTACTGATTTCATAGCATCTTTTTGTCATTATATATCTTCTCAGTCAATGGATACCAAAAATATAAGTACAACACAATAAGATGTTGAAGTCCAAGAAAGGCCTCTTTTGCAGGTACAGTACTTTCTGCACTAACCTGTTCTCACTGATCTGCTAACTCCTCTGGGTTGCAATACTCTGACTGCAGGGCACAACTCCTAAGAAACATTTCATTCTGCATCAAAGGTGAACCCTTGCTGGTGGTTTTTCCTGCCAGCTACTAAAGGTAGGGACATCAGTGTTGACGCCTTCTGACCTAGCTCCATAGTTATCTTAAGGCACATTGACTCCAGAGTTTTACTGACCCCAGAGCCACTAAATACGATGCAATTGCCTCATAGTTTCTAAAATATTCTGAGTCACCATCCATATAAATATCCCATTCTGTAGGAATGAAAAGAACAAATAACTTCTAAGTTAATATTTTGCAAAGACTAACCCAGATTTGACCAGACTGTAAATTCTTGATGGAAGAAGCTGGTATTCTGAACTTGTTCTCATCCCGCCCCCCCCCCCACCCCGCAACATCCCACTACATTCCCAGTGTATCCAGGTGTAACTCTGATATATTGGATTCCAAGGGAAAGTCCCTGAGTTCTGGGTCTGAGCAAAGCCTGGTCTTGAATCCAATATAACCTTCTAATGGCTCTCTGAACCTCTGAAGTTATTACAGAGGAAGAGTGGCTCAAAACTGTAACAAAGGATAGGTGGGGCAGAGATTGGAATCCCAGAAAGCTTTTTCAGCACCCAGGCCCACCCTCAGGCCCAGGGGAGCTGTCCCTGGTGTCGAAGCGGAACATTGGAACCCATCTCTCCAGTGGGGGAGTGTTATATAAATAATGCCCCTGTCTCCTGAAACTCCGTTGTCCTAAGTGGAGGGAAGTCCTAGCTGGAATTTGGTGAGCCCATTCAGTCTGATATGGGGTCCATTGCCCTTGGCCCACCCTTTCTGAGTCGGTGTGCAAGCACAGGAGAGCCAGCTTGTTGGGGAGGAGAGAAGCAAGGCCCTGAAGATGCCACCCCATCACTCTCATGCCTCAGAGGACAACTCCTGAGCTCCGAGAGAGATGACGACAATAACAGAGTTCCCTTGTTCCTGCCCTTTTAGGAAGAGCTCTTCCAGGAGCTTGGGACAATGTTTTATGCCTCTCTTGTCTGGACTGTGAGAAAAGCCAGGACAAGTAAGGTGATCTAGCCTGCTGTAACAATGACATCTGTCTTCAGACTGTATTTTGTGCTACAAATGTAGTGGAGACAAAGCTGACATGGTCCTTACCTTCATGAAGCTTATGGTTTGAAGGAAGACACAGGGGAAAAAAAAAAAAAAAAGAAAGAGAGAAGTAAATGAACAAATAAATAATTACATATTCTGATAAGGAAACAAAATGTGCAAGGAGAGAGTGACAGTGGACTTGCTTTAGATAGTCATATTTTTTACTGAGTTATAAAGGATGAGAAGGAATCTGCCTACTCATGAGTGCTGGATAAAATCCCTTTGGGAAAAGTGGGTTCAGATGCCTAGGGCAGGAAAGAACTTGTTCCTTTGATGAATTTAAAGAAGGTTTTTAGGAGAAGAGGTTGTAAGAGCTACAATCCTAACATCACCCAAGGGCAGGAAGAAATGCCCAACTGAAGATGAACGAACTGAATAACTGAAGTTAACTAGTAATATGAAATTTAATTCCAGTTATTATTTCAAAGGGAGGTAAAAATGCTCAGGAATCTGTCTTATCAGACTGACCTTGAATTTTGCTGCCTAGTTTTACATTGACTTTCAGCAAGTTGTGATTTTTATTACCAAATAGAATTCTATTTTATACCATGACATGTGCCTTAAAAAGCAGGAGAGAACTGTATTCTCAGTGGGGGAAAAATGACTAGAAAGAGGAAGTCTTAGGAAAAAAAAAAGCAAAGAAGCAAGCCAAGGCAGAGACAAAGCTCTTATCTGCACAACCCCAGATTCTGGTCAGGAAACGCTCAGAGAGATCAGAGACAAGTTGTAATCTGTTATAAACAGATGGGGAGACATAGAGGGCTGTTGTTGGTAGAGGGGCCTGGGAAGAGCCTAAGGGACTGGCTTGGGGAATGGAATTTTCTAGGCCAGGTCAGGCTGCCTGACAGTACAGTAGTCTGAGAAGGGCTGTGATTGTGCAGGACTTTTATGTGAGACCAGGGATGGATCCTTGTATGGAGCCCGAAGTTTAAGGAATGTAAGTCTACGTATGTATGTGTATGTGTATGTGTGCACACGTGCGAACATTTCCCAAGGACAAGTGCAAAATTGCTGACGACCCTCCCAGAACCTCAGAAGAATCGTGGGCAAGCGAAGGGCCCTGAATCTTAAGACTCATTCATTTCATGGCACCTCTGACTGTGTGCACATCCCCTCCTGCAAGTTATGACTTCACTTTACTCAACAAAGGAAAAGGGCACCAGTCTTGTCTCAGATGTTGAGTCCCTGCTGGGGGAGAGGGAGGAGAAAGAACCAGATGGGTCAGGGTCAGTCGCCAGAGAAGCCACCAGGGTGAAACTGGAATCGGCTGCTACGCAGGGACAGGACAAGACGAGAGAGCCAAGCCAGCCAAGCAGTGGGTCTTCTGTCTCCTCTGCTGAAGGCAGCAGGATGCAGTCTTGACTCAGGGCCTTTGCTTAAAATTAACTTCCCCCGTATAGGGGCTTGTCATCACTGCTGGGAATTAGCATGTGACAGTTACACCTTAGGCTACACAATGTACAATGCATGTTGAATCGCTTCACGCTTGAACTAACCTGACCTGCTCAGAAGTGCAATAGTAGGAACAGCCTTAAGTCACTTTGGAAACAGGAGAAATGCTTGTTTCCAGGCCCCTTGCCTTCTCCGTCTTAAAGTCTCTGTCCACCTTCCAAGGCCCCCAGTGCCCTCAGGCAGCCCTAGCTGTCAGCCAACACCAATCCAGTCCTTCATCCTACCCTGTTGACAATTGGAATTTGCCATTAAACTTGTACTTTTCCTAAATAGATCCCTGGAGTTTAACTGCATTCATCCTGCTGTCCCCATGCAAACATAAGTACCCAAATCACATCTCATTCCCTTAGTGACTTGTGAAATAACTACCTTGGCAAAACTTTAATAAAATGAATTTATACTCCGATTGTAAAGGCAGGCCTCTTGTACTGTTCTTTCTAGAAATATTTTTTCATTGAGGAAAAACTCTGAGTATTTACCACATGCCAGACACTGAGTTAGACCCTAGGGGGCAGGGATAGCTAAGAGAGGACTGCCGCCGGGAGGCGCCCGTCACCCAGTGGGAAAAGCAGACACACAGTGCGGTTTGGGCTGGGCAGTGCACACTCAGGACGTTCGGAAAGAGAAGCTAGGAGAAAGCAAGGAGTGACTTAGCATCGAGAATCTTAAATGTTGGTTCTAGCTGGAAAAGGAAATCCAATAGGAAAGAGTAATCTTAGCATATCCACCAGATGACAAGTTGTGCAGTCTCCTTGACCAACCAAGGTAATGACCAATAAGTCATTGGCTCCCAAGTCTTGAGTATTTTCCGCCCTGAACCAGATGAACTCTGAGGTCTTTTCCTGCTCCCAGGAGGGTAGAAGCTAGGTTGGAACTATTTCACAGGAGCCCAGATGAATGGCAGAAAAAGTGATTGCTAATTTATCCTTGAGTCCTACCTCGGTGGAGAACAGTGAACAGTGAGGCTGGCTTTGAGAAAGCCAAAAGACAGAGTGACTTGATATTGTCAACGTTTAGCTTTCTGACGATCCTGTTGCCCTTTATACACTGCAGGTATAAATGGCTATAAACCCATTAGTTCAAGATCCCGGTATCCTGGGCCTAATCTTCCCCTTTGTAGCTCTATGAGAAAATGATGATTGCAAAAGTGACTGTCCAGGCAGGGTGTGGTCTCAAGAAGCAAAACACTGCAAATTGCTTTGAAAGCATTTTACCGTGATGATCCGGATTGAAAGGTGATAGAGCAATTTGGTTTTGCTGAAAGAGGTGATTTTGTGAAAGTGTAACACCTATGATCATTCTTTTTAAAGCAACATGGAGTGCTGTCTTTGCTCATTTAGATCACAGATCTGGGGATTCAGGCCCAGTGTTTGGTTACGTGAGGCACCTACTACATTTCTCGTGCTTGACGTGAGGACAGTTTACGGGACTGCAAATATCTGTATAACCTTGGTTTTCTGACTCTAGGTGCCATGTTTCTGCAATGGGAATCTTAAATGTTTGAAATGACTGATAATCTCTGGAGGTGCTAAAAGCATTACTGCCGATATCTAATCTTTGGGGGCCCAAAGAATTGTTTTCACTTCCACTTTCATGTCTGCACAGTTATCTACCCAGTGTCACCATATGGTGTTTCTGTCTCTGCAAGTCTTCATCAATCCGATTAGCACGTTTGACTCACGTGTTAAAAGTTCAGAATAAAATCAAATAGTGTTAATTACATTTTCAGATTTTTATATATTTTAATTTTTAGGGTATATATTAATATTCTAATAAGATTTCTATTTCATATAACTTAAAACTTTTTTCTTAAGAAAATTTGTAGCATTCTGCATTTTAAAAAAACCATTTGTCTCCTTTTATTACAAAGAACAAAGGCCAAAAAGCTGCAACAAAAGAAAAGTTTCCTTCTGTTGTGGGTTGAGTTGTGTCTACCAAGAAGATGTGTTTGAGTCCTTGCTACCTGTGAATGTGACCTTATTTAGAAATTGGATCTTTGCAAATGTAATCAAGTTAAGATGAGGTCATACTAGACTAGGGCAGCCCCTAGTCCAGTGACTGGTGTTCTTATAAGAAGTGGGAAATTTGGACATAGATGCAGACACACAAGGAACATGACCTGTGATGAAGGAGACAGGATTGGTGGTGTGCTGCCATGAGCCAAGAGGTGCCAAGGATTGCTGGCAACCCCTGGAAGCTACGAAGACAAGGAAGGATCCTCCTCTAGAGCCTTCTGAGGGAACATGACGCTACAGACACATTGAACTGGGACTCCAAGCCTCCGGAACTATAAGAGAATACATTTCTGTTGTTTAAGCCATCCAGTTTGTGGTACTTTATTGTGGCAGCCTTAGGAACGAATATACCTTCCTTTCCTACACTTGTATATTAGGTGTTGGGTCCCTAATACAGTGTTTGCCTTTGAAGGGTTTATGAACACCTACTATTTCTGAGACAGGCAAGTTGGATTGTACAGATGACTTCTTTTTTTAAAAACATATTTATTTAGGGCTTCCCTGGTGGCGCAGTGGTTGAGAGTCTGCCTGCCAATGCAGGGGACACGGGTTTGTGCCCCGGTCCGGGAAGATCCCACATGCTGCGGAGCGGCTGGGGCCGTGAGCCATGGCCACTGAGCCTGCACGTCCGGAGCCTGTGCTCCGCAGCGGGAGAGGCCACAGCAGTGAGAGGCCCGCGTACTGCAAAACAAACAAACAAAAACAGAAACATTTATTTATTTGGTTGCGCTGGGTCTTAGTTGCGGCAGGTAGCCTCCTTAGTTGTGGCTTGCCAGCTCCTTAGTTGCAGCACATGGGCTCCTTAGTTGCGGCATGCATGTGGGATCTAGTTCCCTAACCAGGGATGGAACTCAGGCCCCCTGCGTTGGGAGCGTGGAGTCTTAACCACTGCACCACCAGGGAAGTCCCCCAGATGGCTTCTTATCTCATAGGATACACAGAATTCCAGAGATCAGCAGCTAAAAGCCAAAGTCTCAGTTTATTGCACTTCAGTGAAACAGCCTAACAGGTGGGCTAGAGAGGAGTGCAGTGTGGTTTGTGACCAAAGATTGGGAACTCAGTCTCACAGAGTTGTACTACTGTGTTGTTAATAACTTGGGAATTTCCACTACAAGGAATCTGATCATCTTGGGATACCTGTGAAGGATGTGAGTTCAACTAAGTGACACCAACAAATATATCTCCTTGATTTGACCACTGTTTGATGTGTTCTATAAAGAAGAAGGTGGCATTTGATATAATTATATTGTTTTATAATTTGTTGTTTGCAAGTTTCACCAGGTAGGAAGTTAGGACAGGCTATCACTAGATGACTGGTGGTGTCTTGTCTATTATAACCATATTTTCTTTTATTTTTTCCTGAAATTAGTCATTATTAAAACAGGTAAAAATGCTGACCATAAAGTAGCAGAATGGACAATCTTACAGTAGGAGATGAGAAAATAAGCTCCCCTGTAAAATTTGACCTTTTTATATAACGAATTCCCAAGCATTATCCATTTATTTAAATCTCAATCTTAGACTCTATTTTTTTTAACCTGTAAAAGGTAAAGTGAAAGATAAGTGAATAAATGGCTCATCTGCCCCATCCTAAACCTAATCTCTCAGAACTTCTTTTATTATTTAATGGCACCAACCTTTAGATCAAGTTGTCAAGCTAGAAACCTTTAGGACAATTGATTCTTCCCTCTGACACTGCCCATATCTAATTGATCACCATATCAAGCCTACCTACCATATTTACCAACTATTCCCTGAAAAAGTCACACACCATCTGGACTGCCTCAAGTGTGAAGGCTCCATGGTTCCTAAGCCGAGGTGGTGGAGAAGCAGTGAGTTCCAGACTGGCACAAAACAGATGCTGGAGCAGTCAGCCTGAAGTGGAGTAACTGAAGTAAGAAGTGTCTGTTATTGTAAGCCTTGGGCAAATCCTCTTTAGAAGCAGATGAGTGTCCTTTTAAAATAAATTGGCATCTGCGTCCTGACACATGGGTGCACACTGCTCTTGTCTTGTGCTCTGTTCTGCACCCCTCTCCCCAGGCGGAGGGGCAGACTCGGGAGGGGAGTGGACCTACCAGCCACTAAGAGAGAGGGGGCTGCAGCTCTCCCTTCCCCCCAAGTCCCCCCTCAATGCACCTTGTAGGCAGAGGGAAGCACCTGATGGAGTGATGGATGGCTCCCCTGCGAGGACAGCCACACAAAGATTGGTAGACGGAGGAATCTCTCTGCCCCAGGGAGGAAACGATGGCCCTGCCTGGAGTCTGTCCCTGGCCTCGACTCTGGTCACACATTGTAATCCTAGTCAGCATAACTAGGGAAATGTCTTGATGAAAGTTGGGGTACCGCCGAAGCGCTTTTTGCTCAAGCTTGAGTGTGTTTCTATTTTATTGTCCATGACTGAAAAGTTCTGGACATTCTTGGCACCAGGCAAGTTCACAGAGCAGGCAGGTGGGTGATGTCAGCCTTGCTCCAGCCCTGTGATGGGTGCTTTGGAACATCAGCGCAGTGTGGGGCTCCTCAGCAAGCCAGTAGGTACTGAATTCATCTCTTTTTATTAACTGTTTAGTAGAACTTGGGCTCCAGCACATTTCACTTTGATCACAGAGGATATCCAGGTAAGAAAAGGCCATTTCAGCCTAACAAATTTATTGGAGTGAGCAATTGCTCTAGTGCCTATAAGTGAACCCCGGCAGAACCTTAGGCCACTCTTCTGAAGACCTGGTATCTTTTGCCAGTGATACCGTGTGTTGGCAGATGGTCTATGGTTTCTGTAGGATGATGGTTACCTAACGCTGGCCTGTGGAAAGTGCCATCCTGCGACTAAGTTACTGATACTCCACGGGGAGTAAAACAGAGACTATGGAGACGGTGTCTCCTTTAAATCCAGTGTATTCACTTAGTTGAGATTATATGTTTCCTGTATATTCAGGAGTTTGAAAATGCCCTTTTTAACTGAATCTAAGTGTGAGTAAACAGACAAATCCAGAATGTGGAACATTCTACAACATAACTTGCCTGGATTCTTCAAAACAGTCAACATGGTGAAAAACAAATGACTTTTTAAAAACACATGGAGGGGGACTATTCTAGATTTTAAAATACCAAAGAGATGTAACAGCCAAATACAATGTATGGAACTGGATTGAATCTTGGATGGGAAAAAAATCTATAAAGGAGATTTTGGAAACAACTGGGGAAATTTGGATATGAACTGCTTATTAGATGACGTTGAATTCAGCCTAATTTTCTTAGGTGGAGCAACCGTATTGTGGTTGTTTTGGAGAATTTTTTCTTCGGGGAGCATGACAAAGTATTTAGGGGTGAAGTGTCATGACATGACATCTGCAACCTTCGAATGGTTCCACTGAAAGAAAAGTTAGAGATCAAGCAAATGTGGCCAAATTGTGAATATGGGTGAAGGGGATGTGGATATTCATTGTGGTATTATTTCAGCTAAGCCTAGAAAGGAAAAGTTAACCCAGTTTAATCCAAATCTTTCTAATGAAGTAATATTTCAGGTTTAAAGCTCAAGCAAATGTGGCCAAATGTAAACAAATTGTGAATATGGGTGAAGGGGGTATGGATATTCATTGTGGTATTATTTCAGCTTTTCAGTAGGACTGAAAATTTCAAAATAAAAATCAGAAAGTAAGGTTCAATTCTCCTTGATAAAATATTTTATTGGCACCGTAAGTTTGGACTGTAATCTCTTGCATGATGTAAACTACTTTAAAATGAAAGTATGTTAGGGCTTCCCTGGTGGCACAGTGGTTGAGAATCTGCCTGCTAATGCAGGGGACAGGGGTTCGAGTCCTGGTCTGGGAGGATCCCACATGCCGCAGAGCAACTGGGCCCGCGAGCCACAACTACTGAGCCTGCGCATCTGGAGCCTGTGCTCCGCAACAAGAGAGGCCGCAATAGTGAGAGGCCCGCACACCGCGATGAAGAGTGGCCCCCGCTTGCCACAACTAGAGAAAGCTCTCGCACAGAAACGAAGACGCAACACAGCAAAAATAAATTAATTAATTAATAAACTCCTACCCCAACATCTTCTTTAAAATAAAAAAAAAAGAATGTTAGAAACAAACAGCTCAGACATCCCCTTCTTTTATGAAACGATAGTCACAGTTGATAGTTGCTTTGTATTAATATCCAAAATAAAAACTTGGGATATTAAACAAGGTAAAAAATTGTCTAGAGAGTGCTGCCCCACTGCTTAGCTTGTGCTATTCAGTGGTCTCCAACATTCTTCATGTTCTGGCATATAGAAAATGTTAATATTCACATGGCTAATCGGATGAGGCTGCTCACGTCTGAGGGCAACTAGTGCAGAAGCTCTGACTGCCCCAAGGGTGAAGGGGTCACTATCTCGGCACACCCATGAGCCATCTGGGCCACACAAGTTTGCTATTGCCCACAGGTTGGGAAACTCTGCTTCGATGCATAAAAGTTCTGTGGACTGTTTTAAACATGACTTGAAAGGTTTTCTTGAGGAAAGCTATCTAGTGTATGTCCCACACACTGTGGATTCATACTTATGATACTATGAATGAGGTTTAGGTATCACTGCATATTTGTGATAGCACTAAATACCAGCGCTGTGACCTATCTCTCTAACACGTTCTGTCCGTATCATCACTCATCGCAACACTTGTTTTGATGGATCTTGAGTTGTAACAAGGTTAACAACGAGGCAAACTCCTACAGGAGGCTATGGAGCAAACTCAAGAGCTAACGTTCTATCTCTGGCTTTGTGATTCAGTCCAACTTAAATGTATTGATATGAGGCAAGAAATAAATCTGCAAACAGAAGCCTAGAAAGGAAAAGTTAACCCACTTTAATCCAAATCTTTCTAATGAAGTAATATTTCAGGTTTAAAGCTCAAAATTCCGAAGTTCTAAATAATTAATTTAGATTAACTTACATTTCTATATTAAGAGGATGCTTTCATGAAGAGGGAAGCACACTGACTGGCCTTACAAGAGTGGTTTCTTAACCCTCCTGGTGCATCTGAACAGCCAGGTGACTTCAAAAAACTAAGAGGCGTGGTTTCCATCTCCAAGAGATTCTGATTCAATTGGTCTGGCAGCCTATTTTTCAAACCCCCTTCACCCAGGTGATTCTAGTGTGCCACCAAATACTGACGCCTAGAATCAAGATGATGGTAAAAACTGAGAAGTATAAAGTGCTTTACAAATATGAGATATCAGTTTTATTAGTAGCTGCATAATAATTTCCTTTCCGTCTTCTCCCAATTTCTCAACATGGTTAGCTCAATCCATTTGGAGTAGAGTTTCTTTTCTTTTTTTTTTTTTTGATTCCCTGCTGCTTTATTCTTTCCGTTGCTCGGCAAAGTCCCACATACCTGTGGTTGGCACAAAAGAGGTAACAAGAAAGTATCTGCGTGAGTACATGGGAGTGTGCTACTGATTGAGAGTGTGCTTTCTCTGTAAAGCCAAATAATGCTGTTTTTGTGTCCTTTATTGGTCTAGATAAATCATACCTTTTCTTCTTTCCATTAACGTGGGCACCTCAGAGTTCTCTGCATTGACTGAATGCCTGCATTGTGTGCAAGGTAGATACAGAAAATCAAGTAGTTGGGCTATTCCTTAATTCCAGACTCATACTCCAACTTTTTATTTCATAAGACCAATTTGATAGTCAAATACAAAACAGAAATAAGATAATTTACAACCAAGGATAAAAGTGTGACTTTAAATTGATGCTGAGATTTGCAAGATTTAGCTAATATGATCCTAGAGAAGTAAAAATCACACAGGTTCAAGCATCCTAATGATGTTTACTATCGCTCAGACCCTGTTCTAAGTGCTTTTTACCCATTAACTGATTTAACCTTCACAACAACTCTATGGGTTAGACACTACCATTTACATCCCCACTTTACAGACGAGGAACCTGAGGATAGGTTGGTTCCAGACTTGATTTCGCCATTAATTAGCTGTGTGAGTTTGGATATGTTACTTCACCCCCAAGGTCCTGTTTTCTGATTGGATTAGTGAGTCTCTAAGGCTCCTTTCTACTTGGTGGTTCATTAACTTTGTGAGTTATTAATTCCTAATTTGGTGCAGTGATTTATTCTTTCCTATCCTTGCCCTACTTTGTTTTCTATTAACCTCTTCCTTTTCACTCAAACTTCTACATTTTGACAGGCTTCCTTCAATTCTAGATGTAGATAGCTTATCTACATATGTCAGCACTGGAGTTTGGGGACTGCCTTTTAGGAGCTGAATATAATAGTTTGGAACATTAGTGAGTCAAGCAATGTCATTTGCCTGAAAATAACATAGTGTAGAAATGAGTGAGAAAATGATGAAAATGACGGTGGTAGTACCAGTTGAGCCATGGTACCTCAGTGTAAGTTATTGTTATCTTTTATAGTATTTCATAAATACTGATCATACAACTGCTAGTATACTTGTGACTTAAAAAGAGTGATACTCATAGTATGCTAATACATCTGATAATGATGCAGCTACATAGTTAAGATTTTCCATTCTCCTTTCAAACTTCAAAGTGTGGACAGTGAGATGGGGAAGTAGGTAGTAAAATACTCAAGAAACTTAAGAGGGTTTGAAGTTTACTCCAAATGGCTTGAGAATCAATTGGCAGTATTCTTCTCTATGGTGACTTACTAATTCCAGAGAAACAACGTTCTAAAGGGGAAGCTAAATGTAATGATAGAAAATTTCACAATCATTCAGGTCTATTTTCTGCTTTTCCATTGGAACCTTGAAATGTATGATTTTCTATTCTTTGTATGCAAATCTGAGTGTTCTCATGGCCACCGTATTAAAAACTTATAAAAAAAGGCCACATAGATTGTGAAAAACCTTCTCAGCTGTGTATGTCTACCTGGCACTTCTAACACTCTATTCTACATGAAACTATGAAGTTCATGGATTCCTCCAAGTATTCAAATGACTCACATTAATGAAGGCGGTAAATACGTTGGGCCAAAACACCATCGGAAACATCTTTGTCAGCAGGGAGCAAAAGTTATATTAATTAAAATGTTCTGAGAAGGTACAGGGTGCTCTCCCAGCAAGTCATGAAACTATTTTAATCCTAATTAAGGATGTTCCCTCCTGGCATCTAGTAACATGGGAAATTAGAATCAAAAAGTCTGTGACATTTCTAGAAGTAGGGTCAGAGAACTCAAGCTGGATTCCTCAAGCTAGGAACTGGGCATATTTTGATAGAAAACCACCATTTTAATTAATTGATATTTATTCAACCTCCTTTCCATGTTCAGAGAAGGTTAGGAAATGGTACAGAGTGAAAAGGTCAGAAACAGATAAAATTTGGGTAGGAGAGTGAAGGACTTGAGATATTGAGAAATAATCACTGACCTTAGAAGAGAGAAGTGTTATGGATTGAAGGGTGTCCTACCATTACAGGAACATTGGAGTGCACTGAGACCATTGTGCATGTGGGTCTGGAGCCTCAGCATACAGACCTTTGTCTGGGAAGAAATGATGTCACCAGGATTTTTAGCCTAAGACCTAGATAAAGTCATCTGTTTTAGGGTGATTTGGTGATTCACCACGGAAGCTTAGCATTTTCTGCCTGGATTTTGAAAACCTAATAAAGCTATTGGGACATTTCCTCACTGTACCTCGTCACATGTATAGACTGAGTACAAATCTTTGGACGTAATCATGAGTTGACATCTTATCCATTGTCAAGAACTCCATCATTAACACTTTCAAGCATTAGTGAAGAGATGGAACTTTCATCATTGCAAAGGGCGAGTTAAATAATCTAGGCTGAATAAACCAGAGGTAGCACTGTGTCATCTGGACCTCACATTCCTGGTAAAACACCAGTTTCAAATGACAAACTCTAGACTCATCCTTCACACTTGGATATGATTTGAGAGGCAAGAACTTGGGTTAAAATTCAGAGATTAAGTGTTTGTGCTCCTTAAAAAAGGCTTTCCTGATGAGAAAAGAAAAGAGAAAAACACTACTTTTTGGTTTGTGGTGATGTAGAATAATGAGGTTGTGAGTATGAAAATACTTTTTTTCAACTTTAAAGCTGAAAGAGCATTCTTATTCATTGAGTGGTTTCTGTTGGCGCTGGTAGAACTGACCTTTGAGAGAGGAAAGAGAAACTAGCTTCTGGCCAGAGGACCAGCTCCTGAGCTTGCTTAGTTCTACAAGAAAGGGGCAAGCATGGTTGGTCTGGCCCTAGCACCTGTGTGCACCCTTGGTTAATACTCTGTAGAGCCAAACCCAGAAAACAGGAGTGTATGACACATATATTAGCCTGCATGTGTAACTTTGTCAATTAAAACACCACTAGACCCAGGCAGCCTAATAAACATTATGCCATTGATTACTTTAATCTGCTTAACATATTGATTTTTGAGCACTCTCAATTTGTTTATCAGAACAAAGTTTATTCTTTTTTAATTACTTTGCAATTTATTGTTGTGTTCCATGGCTTTTGCAATATTTTCTTCTATATAGTTTTACATTGTGGGAAATGCCCTACCACAATTAACGTTGAACTGGTTATCACAAACTGGTTTAATATGACCAAGACCACATGGACTGACTATAATGTTGTTAGATAAAAAAGTTGTGTTGGCAAAAGATGGATAGATAGTTGTAAAATTGTTATAAGGGGAATTTTTGCCTGGATTCAATCTAAATACATATCAAAAAATTGTAAAATAGAATCTACCAGCTAAGACTAATGAGCACAAAACTGCATTGATTTGGCCCAGGGTGGACAAATAGAACATCTGGCATACTTGGCACCAATGACACAGCTGGCATTGTTGGAAACGTTTCTGCAGAAGGTACAGATGCAGAAATGGGAGAATTGGTACAAACAGTGCAGATGGAACAGTTGGAACAGATGACAGTGGGCAGAGCTGGCGATGCTGGCACAGGTGTCATAACCTCAACAGCTGGCACAAGTTGTGACAATCCTGGGATTTCTTAGTACAAGGCACATGTTCATTTTGGCTTTGGCTACAGAGAGATAAGAGCATTTTATAATTAGTAAATGTGCCATTTAAAAAAGAACTTTTTCCCCCTCCATCCTTAAGGACATCTACCTCCAACTGTTAAAGATTGGAATATAGAGCATTTTTGCAAATTAGAATTTCCCTGAGAAAGCCATAATTGATAAATACAGATTTCAAAGAAGAGCCAATTAGACAAGTTTGTTCTGATATAGATAAAATTTATGAATGGAATTTCTTCATAGGAGTTTTGTGGGAAATAAAGTTCAAATTCTTGGAAATAAAAATACACTTTGCATTTAAACCAAAATTTGTTATCAAATTAGAGGGTTGTTTTTGACATATAGTGAATATTTCCCAATTATACGAAATTTCCTGCAGAATCACACTTGAAGACATGGTACAGAATTGGAAACCTGTCTACAGAACAGGTTGGGAAAAGAGGAAAAAATGCTGGAATACATAATTTGGAGAAATCATGATATTGCCACTTTGAAATACCCATGGGACTTGGCTCTAATTTCATCTAAAATGCTATAATTTGGGCTCAAATTAAAAATACAATATAGTATAATCTTTTGGGTAATGACATTTAATATCAGATACAAAGTTGAGAGAACAAAGCAAGTTGTTTGTTAGTGGCTAGAAATCACTGTTTTCTTCTAATATTTTTACTGTAACAAAAATCTGTTCATATTATGGGAAAGCCAAAAACTATTACCTAATTATAAAATAATAACATAACAAAGGATTAAGAAATGGGTTCTTAAATCTATATGCACAGTCTCTTGAACGTAGTAGATGCTCCATAAATTCTTGTTGAATAAATGAACCTATGGTCTAAGAAATATCAATATTCAGAATTTTTAAGAGACTCAATGATTGCCTTCCATATTAATGACTAATTTTCTATTAGGAAGAAACAAAGAGAATCAGGTGTCAGTCCTTTCCACAGCCTCAAACTTGACACATACATTTTAGCCAACTTCCTCTCCCAAAGGGAAACCATAGATGAGAAAGATTAGCTGTATGTCATCTACTCTGTGTCCTTAAGTAAATCCAAAATTCTTTAGGTTTTCCAGTTTACCTTGAACTAAAATCAGCGTAATAAATCAGCTTCTATTCATAATCAATGCAATGCAGTGAATGTTTTATATGTGTTTTGAGACTTTTGTGAAACTACTACAATAAGGGTTAATTACCTCTCACTGGATGTCAAGTTCTTGACAATTAAAACACGCTGTCTTTGTTTCCAGATGGCTCTGCATATTGCATCTATATTTAATTTAAAAAAAAACTCTTTAAAGTTATTTAAATATTTGATTTCAATTTCTCCTTTACTTCTACTTTGTTATGACCTCATCTTGAACCCAACTCAACTATTCTTATTATTCAGAACTTTAATTCTATCACTTAGCTTTAGTTCATTTTTTAACTGAGATGACAAAAATGTTTCTGATTAAAATGGATAAAATACCTTAATTTGTTAACTGTACATTTGTAACAGAGCAATTAAGAGACAGAAGAGGAGGTGAGAGGGCTTACTGTTCTTTGGGGGCACAAAAATGATGACAGATGAATCACTTTAAATGAACAGGCTGGAAATGTCCGCCCTATACTTCTTTGCTTGGTCTGAAACACCGCTTCGTGGCTGAAACTCAGATGAACGTTGCTTCTAATCAATAAATGCCTTAGGAAAAGTGATCAGTTTATTTTTCAATTCATTTGTTAGAGAATAACAAATAGAGATATTTCCAGGCTTTGGCATTTGGGGGGTGGGCAAAGGTTTTTCTGAAAGATGAGGATGACGGTGAGTCATTCCTTTGAGCCTCTGCCTTCCTCAGGAATTAAATGAAAATTAAACATGAAAGATGCAATCTGCTGCAGCAGTGTGATTCCTCTATCATTGTCCGAGCCACTACCTATTTCTAAGCACATTGAACTTTCCAATTTATTGGCATCTCATCTTATGTAAATATCCCTTTCCTTCTCTAGCTGCAAGACATCAGGATGTACTTTCATTCCACCCTTCAAACAGTTGCTCCACATTATGCCTCTCCGCTGTCCCTGGGGCAGCTTCTCTTCTCTGCACATGGCAACCTGGGATCTATTTATTTTTCCTAGGCTTAAAAAAAATGTCCTTTTTGTTGGAGAGGTGGTGAACAAAAATAAAGCATATCCATCTAAAATAAAACCATTTATAAATGTTAAACAAAAACTCAAAGGAAAATTATGTATTAATATCAAGAACTGAGGAATTTTTATATTCAGATATCATCTTCTTCCACCTTCCCTGCATTCATTCTCCTCCTGCATCAGCTACAGGTCCCTAATCAGACCTCAGCCCCAGCTCCTCTTTGGGTCATGATTATCAACTCCTGTACTGAGTACAGCACCAAGCTTGTTTGAGAGAAGACAGTGTTTTCCCTCCCTAGCCCCATCACAGAAGTTTATGTATTGATGATCAAGATGCAATAACACAACTACAAAATGACCCACTCTTGTTGGAAGTGGGAAAGGAGAGAAGGACAGATGGGAAAGAATTTGGTGGAATTTTGGGGGGGGCAGAACAAGAGTAGGTCTGTATGGAGATCGTTGGGCTATTGTTTCATTGCAGTTTAGAATTGAGCTTATTTTTGGTGACTTGTGGTTTAAAACTTGCAGGTAAATTTTCAAGCTACAGTCTTCTCCCCAAAACTATTGTGCTGGTATCTATCATTGTGTTATCTGAATTAATAATTCATTGAAGTGTAGATCATTTACTTTTTAATAAATGTTTTAATATGAGAAAATTTAAACCATACAAAAGAAGTAAATAGACTAGAATACTGGGTTCTCAGGTATCCATCGCCTAGACTTAACAATTATTAACATTTTGCCAATTTTGTTTCATCATTCCCCCTGCCATTCCCTCACACACTTTCCCCCCTCCCTTTCATGGAGTATTTTAAAGAAAATTCAAAATGCTATTTCACCTTGAAATTCTTCAATAATTCATTCCTAAGAAACAAGGGCAATTCTATAAACACAATGACCCTCCAAATAACTATTTCTTCAATATCATCTAATTCTTAGTCTATCTTTGAAGTCCCCTGATTATCTCAAGTGTGTGTTTATGCAGTTAGTTTGTTCAAATAAGGACCCCAAAAGGTCCTGATTATGTCTCTTAAGTTTATTTTATTCTATCCTTTCCATTTCATTGATTAGTGGGATAAACCAGATCATTTGTCCTTAGAATGTCTTACATTCTGAGTCTGACCTTGTATCCTCTATCCCTGTATTTTCTGTAAACTGGTGTTTAGAGCTCTAGGATTAATTGGACTCAGGTTCAAGTTTTAGGAACATTTCATAGTTGGTGCTGTGTCACTACTTCCTATTGCATCATATTATAGGACATAATATCTTGCTGCCCACCCACTTTGAGTGATGCTAAGACCAATCAATGAGTTCCAGTGTATATACTCTTGATCCTTAAGACTATATTTATCTATTCTCAACCTTCTTTTCACATATGGATATATCATTATCTTTGTACAATCGCCAGAGAATCCTTCAATTGCTAACAAAAATTCTTTGATATTCATTTACTAGAGAACTGCCAATGGGCAATATCAACTTTTGTACACATACACACACACACTGGGTCACATGCTGGGTCATTTCTGGGTCATATGGTAGTTCTTTTTTTAGTTTTTTAAGAAACTTCCATACTGTTCTCCATAGTGGCTCTATCAACTTACATTCCCTAGAACTTTTCCGTAGCATACTTTACATGTATTTTACTTGCCTATACATTGTTGGAGGCTAAATCTAAATTATAATATGCTTTGTGCATCCAAATGCACAGGTCATTTCCAGGTTGACCAATGACTAACAGATTAGATCACAGATCAGTGAACAATTGGCAATAATCATAGTAAATATTTGTAGTCTGGTTAATGTCAGTCATACTTGCAACCAAATTGGGTCAACCATTCATTGATAAGTAACCAACCCACAAATGATATGTCCAGTTGTTTCAGGAATGCCAGTGGCTAAATTAATTTAACTACCCCATTGTTTGGAAACTCATCACTGTGATTATCAAATATTTGATAATTTCAATGTGATAAATATTACATGACTTGCTTTTTACTTCACATCATTAGTAAAGAAGTAGAATAAATGGAAATATAGCAAAATATTTCAAAGTACTTGAGTGATAAGATACAAACATTCAGGTTGAAAGGCTATGAAAAACTGCATACTAAATCTGATTGTTTTTCATAGATTGTTACAGAATAAATGCAATTAGGAGTATATGCAATTATGTATTTGATAGATATTTCAAATGTTTTAAAAGTTTTGATTCTTATCTATTTCTTGGTCTTTCTGAAAACGAAAAGTGTTGATATCATTGGTCTAAGACTAATGAATATAAAATGGAATGTTTTCCAGTGGCAATTAACAGTAACTATAAACACTCTTAGTAGCAATAAAACATTCCAGTTTTTGTGAAACCTTAATTAAGAAAAACATCTTATTTCTGTGTCAAGTTTGAGGTTTCACTTCCACTATTTCATTTGATCATTACTACAACTCTATGCGGGAGGATATTTGAACAGATGAGAAAGCTGATATGGAGAGAGATCAAATGTCTTAAGCAGGACCAGACAACCAATAAAGGACAAAGCCAGTAATCAGGATCACTGCTAAATCCAATTTGGACTTACTGCATTCTGTTCTCGAGAGAAAATCTTTAACTTACTTTCACCTGTGGAGCTGCAGGCCTGTGCAAAGTGTTGTGGAAGCTTCCACTTTGAGTGTGGTCTACCTGCTTCAGGGCTACAGTAGGTTTTGGTGTCAAAAGCTTCCCCCATCTATTCGCTGTTTACCTCACAGAGGACATTTGATTGCCTTCACAATTCTCATCTTTCTTGGGCATCTCCCATCTAAAAACCTTTTCCTCCTTTGTTTTTGCTCACAGGAAGCTGGATTTTTATGTGGTTTCCCCTTCCTTTTCTTTATTTTACAAGGACAGAAAAAAGTTGGAGAGGAATAAGGTATAAGACTTTTGTCAAATATTCATAAGATCCTCTAATGAGTTTTTCTCCCTTCTACCTCACCCCAAATATGAAAAAGTTTTCCCTGGCAACCATTCTTTTAGCTCATTTCCTTCTCCTTCCTGATGAATGTCCAACCTATGCTGGGAAGAATTTCTTTATTAAGCTCCTCTAGTTTTTGACATGACTTCTTCCAATAACTCAAGTTTAAAAAAATAGCCTTTCTTGTTCTCCTGCTCCCATATTGAAAAAATACATTAAATTAGAAATCATTCTAATTAAACTCATATTTATTTATTTATTTAAAAATTTTAATAGATCTTTATTGGAGTATAATTGCTTCACAATACTGTGTTAGTTTTTGTTGCACAACAAAGTGAACCAGCCATATGTATACACACGTCCCCATATCCCCTCCCTCTTGAGCTTCCCTCCCATCCTCCATATCCCACCCCTCTAGGTCGTCGCAAAGCACCTAGCCAATCTCCCTGTGCTATGCTGCTGCTTCCCACCAGCTAACTATTTTACATTCAGTGTGTATATATGTCGATGCTACTCTTCCTTCACCCCAGCATCATCCTCCCACCCCATGTCCTCAGGTCCATTTTCTATGTCTATCTGTTTATTCCTGCCCTGCAACTAGTTTCATCAGTACCATTTTTTTCTTAGATTCCATGTATATGTTAGCATACAGTATTTGTTTTTCTCTTTCTAACTTACTTCACTCTGTATGACAGACTCTAGGTTCATCCACCTAACTACAAATAACTCAATTTCGTTTCTTATTATGGCTGAGTAATATTCCATTGTATATATGTGCCACATCTTCTTTATCCATTCATCTGTCGATGGGTATTTAGGTTGGTTCCATGTCCTGGCTATTGTAAATAGTGCTGCAGTGAACATTGTGGTACATGACTCTTTTTGAATTATGGTTTTCTCAGGGTATATGCCCAGTAGTGGGATTGCTGGGTCATATGGTAGTTCTTTTTTTAGTTTTTTAAGAAACTTCCATACTGTTCTCCATAGTGGCTCTATCAACTTACATTCCCACCAACAGTGCAAGAGGGTTCCCTTTTCTCCACACCCTCTCCAGCATTTGTTTGTAGCTTTTTTATGATGGCCATTCTAACCAGTGTGAGGTGATACCTCATTGTAGTTTTGATTTGCATTTCTTTAATAATTAGTGATGTGGAGCATCCTTTCATATGTTTGTTGGCAATCTGTATATCTTCTTTGGAGAAATGTCTATTTAGGTCTTCTGCCCATTTTTGCATTGGGTTCTTTGCTTTTTTGATATGGAGCTGCATGAGCTGCTTGTATATTTTGGAGATTAATCCTTTGTCTGTTGTTTCATTTGCAAATATTTTCTCCCATTCTGAGGGTTGTCTTTTTGTCTTGTTTATGGTTTCCTTTATTGTGCAAAGGCTCTTAAGTTTAATTAAGTCCCATTTGTTTATTTTTGTTTTTATTTCCATTACTCTAGGAGGCAGGTCAAAAAAGAACCTGCTGTGGTTTATGTCAAAGAGTGTTCTTCCTATGTTTTCCTCTAAGAATTTTATAGTGTCTGGCCTTACATTTAGGTCTTTAATCCATTTTGAGTTTATTTTTGTGTATGGTGTTAGGGAGTGTTCTAATTTCATTCTTTTACATGTAGCTGTCCAGTTTTCTCAGCACCACTTTTTTTTTTTAACACCTTTATTGGAGTATAATTGTTTTACAATGGTGTGTTAGTTTCTGCTTTATAACAAAGTGAATCAGTTATACATGTACATATATCCCCATATCTCTTCCCTCTTGCGTCTCCCCCCTTCCCACCCTCCCTATCCCATCCCTCTAGCCCAGCACCACTTATTGAAGAGGCTGTCTTTTCTCCATTGTACATTCTTGCCTCCTTTACCAAAAATAAGATGACCATATGTGCGTGGGTTTATCTCTGGACTTTCTATTCTGTTCCATTGATCTATATTTCTCTTTTTGTGCCAGTACCATACTGTCTTGATTACTGCAGCTTTGTGGTATAGTTTGAAGTCAGGGAGCCTGATTCCTCCAACTCCATTTTTCTTTCTCAAGATTGCTTTGGCTATTCGGGGTCTTTTGTGTCTCCATACGAATTGTAAAAATTTTTGTTCTAATTCCATGAAGAAAGCCATTGGTAGTTTGATAGGGATTGCATTGAATCTGTAGATTGCTTTGGCTAGTAGATGCATCTTCACAATATTGATTCTTCCAATCCAAGAACATGGTATATTTCTCCATCTGTTTATGTCATCTTTGATTTCTTTCATCAGTGTTTTATAGTTTTCTGAGTACAAGTCTTTCACTTCCTTAGGCAGGTTTGTTCCTAGGTATTTTATTCTTTTAGTTACAATGGTAAATGGGAGTGTTTCCTTAATTTCTCTCTCTGATTTTTCATTGTTGGTATAAAGGAATGCCAGAGATTTCTGTGCATTAATTTTGTATCCTGCAACCTTACCAAATTCACTGATTATTTCTAGTAGTTTTCTGGTGGCATCTGTAGGATTTTCTATGTATAGTATCATGTCATTGGCAAACAGTGACAGTTTTACTTCTTTTCCAATTTGTATTCCTTTTATTGCTTTTGCTTCTCTGATTGCTGTGGCTAGGACTTCCAAAACTATGTTGAATAATAGTGGCGAGAGTGGACATCCTTGTCTTGTTCCTGATCTTAGAGGAAATGCTTTCAGTTTTTCACCATTGAGTATGATGTGGGTTTGTCATATATGGCCTTTATTATGTTGAGGTAGGTTCCCTCTATGCCAATTTTCTGGAGAGTTTTTATCATAGATGGTGTTGAATTTTGTCAAAAGCTTTTCCTGTATCTATTGAGATGATCATATGTTTTTTATTCCTTAATTTGTTAATGTGGTGTATCACATTGATTGATTTGTGTATATTGAAGAATCCTTGCACCCCTGGGATAAATCCTACATGATCATGGTGTATGATCCTTTTAATGTGCTGTTAGATTCTGTTTGCTAGTATTTTTTTGAGGATTTTTGCACCTATGTTCATCAGTGATATTGGTCTATAATTTTCTTTTTTTGTGATATCTTTTTCTGGTTTTGGTATCAGGGTGATGGTGGCTTCATAGAATGAATTTGGGAGTGTTTCTCCCTCTGCAATTTTTGGAAAAGTTTGAGAAGGATCGGTGTTAGCTCTTCTCTAAATGTTTGGTAGAATTCACCTGTGAAGCCATCTGGTCCTGGACTTTTGTTTGTTGGATAATTTTAAATTACGGTTTCAATTTCATTATTTGTGATAGGTCTGTTTATATTTTCTAAGTCTTCCTGTTCAGTCTTGGAAAATTGTACCTTTCCAAGAATGTGTCCATTTCTTTGTAGTTGTCCATTTTATTGGCATATAGTTGTTTGTAGCAGTCTCTTACAATCCTTTGTGTTTCTGCAGTGTCAGTTGTGATTTCTCCTTTTTCATTTCTAATTTTATTGATTTGAGTCCTCTCCCTCTTTTTCTTATGGGTCTGGCTAAAGGTTTATCAACTTTGTTTATCCTCTCAAAGAACCAGCTTTTAGTTTTATTGATCTTTGCTATTGTTTTCTTTGTTTCTATTTCATTTATTT
Organism: Phocoena phocoena; assembly: GCF_963924675.1. Classification (NCBI taxonomy): domain Eukaryota; kingdom Metazoa; phylum Chordata; class Mammalia; order Artiodactyla; family Phocoenidae; genus Phocoena; species Phocoena phocoena. The sequence continues at coordinate 159,769,053 of NC_089219.1, forward strand.
CTGCTCTGAACTTTATGATTTCTTTCCTTCTAATGACTTTGGGTTTTCTTTGTTCTTCTTTCTCTAGTTGTTTTAAGTCTAGGGTTAGATTGTTTATTTGAGATTTTTCTTGTTTCTTGAGGTGAGAGTGTGTTGTTATAAACATCCCTCTTAGAACTGCTTTTGCTGTGTCCCATAGGTTTTGGGTCATCGTGTTTTCATTGTCATTTGTTTGTATGTATTTTTTAATTTCTTCTTTGATTTCTTCAGTGATCTCTTGGTTATTTAGTAGTGCACTGTTTAGCCTCCATGTATTCGTGTTTTTTACAGTTTTTTTTTTCCTGTAATTGATTTCAAATGCCATAGCATTGTGGTCAGAAAAGATGCTTGATATGATTTCAATTTTCTTAAATTTTCCGAGGCTTGATTTGTGACCACAGATGTGATCTATCCTGGAGAATGTTCCATGTGCACTTGAGAAGAAAGTGTATTCTGCCACTTTTGGGTGGAATGTTCTGTAAATATCAATAGACCAAATAGATGGTCTATTGTGTCGTTTAAAGCTTGTGTTTCCTTATCTATTTTCTGTTTCAATGATCTGCCCATTGGTGTAAGTGGGGTGTTAAAGTCCCCTACTATGATTGTGTTACTGTCGATTTCTCCTTTCATGGTTGTTAGCATTTGCCTTATGTACTGTGGCGCTCCTATGTTGGGTGCATAAAAATTTATAAGTGTTATATCTTCTTCTTGTATTGATCCTTTGATCGTTATGTAGTGTCCCTCCTTATCTCTTGTAACAGCCTTTATTTTAAAGTCTATTTTATCTGTTATGAGTATTGCTACTCCAGCTTTCTTTTGATTTCCATTTGCATGGAATATCTTTTTCCATCCCCTCACTTTCAGTCTGTATGTGTCCCTAGGTCTGAAGTGGGTCTCTTGTAGACAGCATATATATGGGTCTTGTTTTTGTATCCATTCAGCAAGCCTGTGTCTTTTTGTTGGAGCATTTAATCCATTCACTTTTAAGGTAATTATCGATATGTATGTTCCTATTACCATTTTCTTCATTGTTTTGGGTCTGTTTATGTAGGTCCTTTTCTTCTCTTGTGTTTCCCACTTAGAGAAGTTTCTTTAGCATTTGTTGTAGAGCTGGTTCAGTGGTGCTGAATTCTCTTAGCTTTTGCTTGTCTGAAAATCTTTTGACTTCTCCATCGAATCTGAATGAGATCCTTGCTGGGTAGAGTAATCTTGGTTGTAGGTTTTTCTCTTTCATCACTTTAAGTATATCCTGCCACTCCCTTCTGGCCTGCAGAGTCTCTGCTAAAAAATTAGCTGATAACCTTATGGGGATTCCTTTGTATATTATTTTTTGTTTTTCCCTTGCTGCATTTAATATTTTTTCTCTGAATTTAATTTTTGTTAGTTTGATTAATATGTGTCTTGGTGTGTTTTTCCTAGGGTTTATCCTGTATGGGACTCTTTGTGCTTCCTGAACTTGGGTGACTATTTCCTTTCCCATGTTAGGAAAATTTTTGACTATAATCTCTTCAAATATTTTCTCAGATCCTTTCTTTTTCTCTCTTTCTTCTGGACCCCCATAATTCGAATGTTGGTATATTTAATGTTGTCCCAGAGGTGTCTGTGATTGTCTTCAATTCTTTTCATTCTTTTTTCTTTATTCAGCTCCACGGAAGTTATTTCTACCATTTTGTCTTCCAGTTCACTTATTCGTTCTTTTGCCTCAGTTATTCTCTTATTGATTCCTTCTAGTTTATTTTTCATTTCAGTTATTGTGCTGTTCATCTCTGCTTGTTTGTTCTTTAGTTCTTCTAGATTTTTGTTAAACACTTCTTGTACTTTCTTAATCTGTGCTTCCATTCTACGTCTGAGATTCTGGATCATCTTTACTATCATTACTCTGAATTCTTTTTCAGGTAGATTGCCTATTTCCTCTTCATTTATTTGGTCTTGTAGGTTTTTACCTTGCTCCTTCATCTGTGACATATTATTTTGCCGCCCCCCCCCCTTTTTTTTTATGAGTGGGACTGTGTTCCTGTCTCACTGGTTGTTTGGCCTGAGGCTTCCAACACTCGGGTTTGTAGACTATTGGGTAGAGCTGGGTCTTGGTGCTGAGATGAGGAACTCCATGAGACCTTACTCCGATGAATATTCCCTGGGGTCTGAGGTTATGTGTTAGTCTAGTGGTTTGGACTCAGAGCTCCCACCGTAAGACCTTTACCCCAACCCTGCGCTTGTGAACCAAGATCCCACAAGCTGCCTGGGGCAGCAAAAAGAAAACAAAACAAAACAAAATCCCAACAATAACAAAGTAAAAAATAAAATTAGACAAGGAAACTAACAGATATGTTAGGATGAATACAAAAATAAAAATATAGATGAATCAACAACTGGAAAGTACGTCAGTACCACAATAGTAAAAAAGAGGAGGAGGGAAAAGAAAAAAAAAGGAGGGGAAGGCTTTGGCTGTAGAGGGCAGGGCCTAAGCAAGGGCAAGGTTTGGGCAGTGGGCGGGGCCAATGCTCAGGACACAGGGCTGGAAAAGGCCCTGGGGACTGTGGGAGGGTGGGGATTAGGCTCAAGGAACACAAGGGGCCCAGGTGGGCCCCCTACCCCTGGTCTCAGAGGGCAGGGAACCTCACCTAGGAGACCGCAGGCTTCCTGGACTCGAGTGGGTGGGGCAAATGCCCTCCTCTCCTCTCCTGCTCCTTGGGTCTGGAAGGGCTCCTCCCACCTGACTCTCCGGATCTCCCTGACCTCCCTCCTATGCCCTCAAGGACCTACGCAGCCTGGAGGGGGCTTTGGAGGGCAGGGGACCGGCCTGGAGCTCAGCAGGCTCCCTGGCCTGAGTGGGCCAGATGATCACCCTCCGCTCCTCTCCTGCTTTTCCCGGAGGGCCCCTCCCACCTGCCTCTCCTGATCTCCCCAGCCTCAGGGGTACTGATTCTGTCTGGCCTCCACTTCTCCTCTCCCCTCAGTCCCCCTGTGTCCTACTGGTTCACTTTGGGGTTCCTCCCATCTCCTTGGGTGTCAGAGTCCCCCACCAGCAGCCTGCAGGTGCCCTAATTGTGGGGAGACACTTAACTCTGCGTCTTCCCACACCGCCATCTTGACTCCACCTCCAAATTCATATTTAAATAGAGATACATATTGTTTTTCTTTTGTTTTTTTTCATGATATACTAGCATTTATTTATTTATTTATATGATGTTTTAATAAGACTGTAACCATTAAAATTGAGAAATAGTACTTGCTCATTGATTAGTATCCCAGTTTTGGGTCTTTTCACTGGCTATGGAGAAGGTATATGGTGCTTTTGAGATAGTTGCTAAAGTGAAATTAGGGAAATTTCAAGAACTGAGAATCATTCAGCCTAAAGAAGGCACCATGACAGGCCATCTCTTCAAAGTTTTACAGTTTGTGATCATTGTAAAAAAAGATCCAGTCAGAAGGGACTTCCCTGGCAGTCCAGTGGTTAAGAATTCTCCTTCCAATGCAGAGGATGTGGGTTTGATCCCTGGTTGGGGAACTAAGATCCCACATGCTGCGGGGCAACTAAGCCCGTGTGCTGCAACTAGAGAGAAGCCCGTGCACTGCAACTACTGAGCCCACACACTCTGGAGCCCACACACCACAACTAGAGAAACCCACGCACCACAATGAAGAGCCTGTACATCACAATGAAGACCCACCACTGCCAAAATAAAATAAAAATAAAATAAGTAAATAAAAATTTTAAAAAGATCCAGTCAGTCATTGTATATACTTTAAAAACGCAAGTGAAATGTATTTAAATGATAACAAAAAATAAAGACATAAGGAAATAACTTAAGAGTAATTGTTTAAATATCTGAGCATGATTGCCAGAAACTCTTGGAATCTTTAAGAGCAACAATAACAACAAAAACAATCGTAGTCTGGTTACTAGAAGTCCAGAGACGAACTGGAGGCTCGCTAGAAAAGCAGGTTTGCATTTTCACCTCCTTGAACCTAGGAGTCTCTTTGCTTTTCAGAGTCCCCCTGATTAGGCCCACTCCCACAAGAGGGCTGAGATCTTTTTTTTATCATCTGACTCTAAACTTGGGCCCTTTCTTCTTTCCTTTTCCTCTTCTCAACCTCCATCTTTACAATGACAGACTGCATTCAGTAATTGCTGTCTTTTGTAATTGTTCTAGCTCCAAATTGGCTGATTAGGGGGGAGACCCAGCTGTCCATCAAAACGGTGTAAAGTGACTGAAGCAGCCATCCCCTGAGCTAGAGAAAGTTAATTGCACTTTCTGAGACTGTCCCAGTAGGAGAGATGCTGGGAAGGGCCCCGGGAATCTCTGTTAGTGTGATTTTTTTCTGAGCATGTCCATTTATAACCTGGAAAAAATGTAGTAAACAGCATGTTAATTAGATTTACAGATGAAATTAAATCAAGAAGCACGGGAAACACACCAGTGAATAAAGAAAAATGCTACACAGGGTTTCTGAGGTTAAAAATGTAGAGAGGATCAAACAAAATGAGAATTAAATCTGACAGGTGTAACCCCAATGCTTTGGAGGGAAAAAAGCAAGCTATAAAAGTAAGCAGAAGCAAGGAAAACTCCAGAAACAGTAATTCCAGAGAGACTGAGAGAGAATGGACAACAAATTAGACATGTTTGCAATATGCCACGGAAGCTAATGTGATTTGGGGCTATATGTGTGGAGACATCACATCATGAGGGAAAGGTGGCATAATTTAGTGCTTTTGGCAGGAACACACCTGGAGTATTATGTTCAGGTCTATGAATCCTGGGAGCAGACAGATATAGAGGAACTAGGGGGAAATCAGCATAAAGCAACAATAGTGATTAACAAGAGATAGGTTGATTTATGAGAAAACGGACTGTGTGATTTGGCTTAAAAGAGTAACAACAGTGGAGCATTTAAATTTAAGGGTGTTTTCCTGATGTTTTACCTATGAGTCAAGAATTATTAAAGTATAATTAGCATAAAAGTATATACTGTAGTTTAAAAGGGAGGACTGGGACTTCCCTGGTAGCGCAATGGTTAAGAATCCACCTTACAAGGCAGGGGACACAGGTTTGATCCCTGGTCCAGGAAAATCCCACATGCCGCGGAGCAACTAAGCCCATGTGCCAGAACTACTGAAGCCTGTGCACCTAGAGCCCGTGCTCTGCAGCAAGAGAAACCACCACAATGTAGAAGCTCACTCACTGCAATGAAGACCCAACACAGCCAAAAATAAATAAATAAAATAAAATAAAGTAAAATAAAATAGAGGACTGACATTTACAAGAAGGAAAACTTCTTGCTGAATGACAGCTATGAGATTATTAAAGTATCTTTTTAGGACAGTAAAAGGAGCGCCATGGCTGGAGATTATTAAAGTATCTTTTTAGGAGAGTGAAAGGAGTGCCTCTGGCTGGAAAAATATGTTACATTGTTATCATACTTTTCATTCCAAAGCCATTAGATTTACCCTGGCCATGACCCTTCAACACCGAAGAATCAAGTGGACCTGCTCATCTGTCAGAACCCCAGAAATCTCCCTGGATGCCTGTTCCTCTGCAAAGTTCCACTCAGAGGTGATCGTTTTTAAATTTGGTTTTAGTATACTCCCTATATAAGTACTTGTAGCTGATAGCTTATCTTTTCCATTCTTCCGGATGCTCCTGATATCTGCAAAGGCAGGACCAAAAGCAAGAAATGATTTGCCTTATTCTGTATGTATGGCTGAAGGTTGTCACTTAACCTGAGGATTGGCTTCTGAAGGCAAAGGAGAGATGAGTCTAATTTTTAAAAAATCTCAAAATGATAGCTGGAGGAGCAGCATTTTGTACTAGCTAATGAGGCTAATTTGTTCTTAAAATACAAGTTACTGTGCTTCCTAAATTAAAATTCACTTCTGATGTAAATACAGAAGATATAAATATGGAGAAGAGATGTATGCTGTATTTTTTATTTTGCACTTTGGAGCCCATTCTAAGAGGAGCTGTTAGAAAAGTGATTTTATTCTCTAAATTTGGGGAGATCTTTACTTCCTGGCTTCAAATACACGGAAAGACAACGAATAGCATTAGTTTTACAAAAAAGAGAAAAAGGTGGAGGACTTCTTCCTGGCCAGAATTGTAAAGTGCATTGTTCTGGAGATTATTTCCTAAATTGTAGTGATTCTTAACTTTCTCATTTGGAAAATGAACTTGGGGAATATATTGCTTTCAAAGTAATCAGATAGTCCACTGACAAATGCTTTATTAACATTTAGTTATTTAATTAAATCTGCCAGAGAGGAAGTTCTTATTCCTAAATCAAGGGGTTTCCCTTCTATTCACTGTGGTGAGGAAAGTGATCCTTTTCATGTGGTCTTGCTGTAGAAGGTTTTCTTATCCTTTTCATTTTGAATGTTACAGAGAGCAGACCAGAACTTTAGATAAATTAAAGCAAACAATAAAAGGAAAGACCTTAAAATGACATTAATTTTCTACATATTGTTTGATTAGCTATTTAAAATAGCAGTTTGGACCACATTCTACAAGAAATAGATACTGTCTTAATGGTGCAATAACATTTAATGCTTAAACTAACAAATTATACAGAGCAGTTATCTAAAGCATCATTTAATATCGAGTTTATCTGAGGGATTTATGCTACCCTTTCACTCTAGGTTTGTTTCTGAACACTGGATTCTGATTTTTTTGGCACATAACTGACAAATAGGCTGCCCTTGCCTTATCCCATTTTAAGTTCAGACTCAGGAACCAGAAGAAAGCTGTTATTTATATGATTTAATTGATGAATTATGTCTGGGATTTTGAATGTGTCTGTAAGATAAACTTTGCCCTTTCTGATACCAGTGATTTGCTTTAAAACAATTGAAACTGTTATCCAAAGGAACTTAAATTGCTGTTCACTGACCAGTCTTGTCTTCGTAACAGACCAGATGAGAGCCACCGCTGCTTCAAACATATGAGCACCCAGACTAAAGATTTATTTTTCTCCCTTTCCATCCAGATTTGGCAAAGTTTCTCTAAAACTTGCTTCCTTCCTATGCTTTTTCTTCTCTACTTTAGCACTGTTGAAAAATTTGGTGTAGCAAATGGTTATTAAAGTTGGAGGAAGATCATGCCAGATCAAAGGAAGGAGAGACATTTGTGTGGAGCCTAGCATGCGGTACAAGCCGCTAACATGCCAGACAGGCTTCACCATCAAATGCAAACTCTTCATCATGGTCCCCAAGGCCCTGCCTGAGCTGGTTACTGTCTACACCTGCAATCTTATGCTGAACCACTCTCCCCCTACTTCAGCCAACTGACATACTTTCTCTGGCTTGAATAGCATGCTTTTTTTCTGCCTCGGGGACTTTGCACTTGCTGTTCCTTTTTCCTAGAAGGCTCTTCCGCTCACTCTAAGCGGCTGGCTCTCTCCTCTTTTAGGTCTCAACTTAAATGTCACTGCTTTAGAAAGGACTTTCTCACGTCCTCAACCTCAAAAAGCCCTTGTGCTGCCACCTTTTCTGTAACTTACCATGTTACCTGGTTCTTCCTGCCCCCTGTCCTTCCTCTTCCTCTGCCTCTTCCTCCTTTTTCTTCATAGTACTTTACCGAAATTATCCTGATTAGTGCCTGTTTGTTGGTTGTTTCCTCCCCTGGAATGCATGTTCCATGAGAGCAGAGGACTTGCATTTTCTACAGTGCTGAGAACAACACCTGGCCCATCAAAGTAGGCCAATATTTCTTAAATATTGGACAAGATTTTACAGAAACATCTCATTACACATTTTCAAACCTTTCTACTTGTATAAATGGAGAAGGAAAGACACGTTAAAAATAATTGTCTTAGAATGCACTCGGGTACGTTTCTTAACTACAGCTACACCAAGCTATCAGGATATAATAATGCTGCCAACTTCAGCAAACTCATCTGAATATATACATGGATGCCACCATCAGAAAGGCATTCTTGTAGGTGTAAAGGAAATTGGAAGAATGACAAAAGGGTACAGGCTGGAAGTTCCTTGAGGTCAAGCTCCTTCATTTCAGTGATTCTTTCAGATCCTCTAAAACTACTGTAGGACATAAAACACATCCACAGCCTATGAAATGGGCTGAAATAAAATGGAATGTTGTCATGATAGATGCCAGGGAAAGGCCAGTGCAAAGGATGTGAAGTAGGTTACATTCCCAGCTGAAGACCTTTACTAGCATTGCCCCTTGCCTTTCCCAGATAATAGAAGTCTGAAATGAGGAATAAATCCATGGATACAAAGAAAAGAACCCAGGCCTGCTTCAAGAGCACATCAAACAGAAAATAAGAACTGCATTTCCCAAATACTCATAAGGACTCCTGGTCAGCCATGCTGTGGTTCTAGCGGAAGTAAGGAAATCTCTCCCAGGGTCATTGCCACAGTGCAAAGGGAACATCTGCCTACATGGCAACCATAGCTAGAAGCCCTTCCTAAGGGTCAGGTATCATCTAAGTGCTGTTACTTCATTAAATCTCCACCACAACCCTGTGAAATATGTACTGTTATTATTTCCAGTTTTACATATGAGGAGACCAAGACGTAGAAAAGGGAAACAATTTGCCAAAAACGAATCAGCTAGTAAGTGGCAGAGCCATATTTGAACTTGGGCAGACTGGCTCCACAGCCTGTGGAGACTGACCACTTGAAGCTTTTTAATCTGAGATCTTGGTTTTGAGGGGGGATGATTTTTGCAGCCCTCTTATCTCTGGAAGCAGGACAGCCAGAGTCAGATATTAAGGAGTAATGAAAGCTAACAGTACCTTACGACAACTGAGAAATATGAATGTGTCATGATCCAGCTGTACTCAGCAAGCCCCAAAGGGGTTTGATGGAAAGGAGGCCTGCTTCTTTCTTCAAGTGCTGCTGCATTATGTGTAGGGAAGAACAGAGAGCATTTATGACTTTTTGAACAGGGTCCTCTCGGCTTTCTCTTTTGCTGCACTCCAAATGATGCCTGATGGCCTCACTCATCCCACAGGACCTGCACTAACTAGGAGAAGCGGCATGGCAGAGTGGAAAGGACTTGGACCCTGGAAATAGGCAGTCCTGATTTTAAATCCTGACTCTGTCACTTACTAGCTGCATGACTGTTGGCAAGTTACTGAACCTCTCTTTGCCTCAGTTTTCTCATCCACAAGATGAGGTTAATAATATGCACTTTCCAGAGCTATTGTGAGCATAATTAACAAAATAAGACTGGTGAAAATGTCTGGCACATAGAAGGCACTCAGTAAGTGTTAGCTCCCTCTTCTGAAACCAGACCAAATCCTTACCAGAAATTATGTTTAAGATATTGCATGGTGCCAGAGGGAGTTTCTCAGCAAGGGATATGGAATACACCAAATTAGTTTACTTTTTCTGTTTATGTGATAGGAATGGAGAGCATTGAGCACAGCTTAATTTCTAAGTCACTGGAAGTCTACACCGGTTTTCTTATTGAAGGTCTAGACCTAAGTTTGGTGGTAGAGGCGTGTGATGAGGGGTGATGGAGAGCAATGTTTACCCTGATGGTGACAGTAGAGTTAAGGCAATTAAACTGGATTTTACCCCTTTAGAGTCCAACACTTGTTTCTCCAAGTACAGTGAGTTACAGAGATAGCACATCATGTACCAATAATGAAAATAACTCTGTGAACAGCACGGAAGTAAGTTGGGGCTACTTCCACCCACACAGAGATGAATTTTATGTGCAGAAGCCCAGTGGAATATAAATGAACTGCTGTATATGAGAAAGAAGAAACAAAAGGCTGAGACTCTAGGATATCTCTCAGGAAGAAACCTGCACACTGTTTCCTCTCTCTCTGCAAAGTAAGATCATGGACACAGAATTCCCTTCTCGCAGGGGTATAGCTGGTTGTAATAAAGTGTCGTGCACAGTATGAGGGAAAGCTTGCATTTGGAGGCACTAGGTCTCAAGAGCCCCTGGCTCTCATCACAAACTCTCTAGATGCTCTTTCTTCTATGTGTCCTTATTTAGGGTATGCTTCACTGGCAGCAGGTGTTTGTTCATTTTGATAAATGTCAGCTTCTTAACATTCACTTTGGGGAGGGAAGAGTGACAGGCACCATCCTGCCCTTGCTGAACTGAAGGCCTTTCCACAGTGCATGATGGAGGGCAAGCAGTGTACACACATTAGAGCCACATGGCTTGACCTGGCCCAGTCTCTTCTCCCCTTGTCAATGTAGGGCGACTCAGCATCAGCAGACATGCTCCAGATGTCCTGCCACCATCTGGCTGATGTAGACTCTGGGGAGCCCCCAGCCTCCCATGATATACAAGGAGACAGGAAGCCCAAGGCTTCCAAGTGGTGCCCTAGGGGTTTCTGAAGTGCACTAATGCACCAATTGAGTATCACTGTTCTGCTGTCTGTCATGCTGCTTCCATCTCTGCCGATTTCTCTTTTCTTAGTTATTAGCTTTCTGAAGGCTCATTTAATCAAATATCCCACTCAGTCCATCGAATGACTGTTGAATCATACAATACACCAAGGCGCTGTCCAAGGTACCATGCCCTACAGTTAATTACTGAAAATTACTGTCTACTCTATTTCTTTCTGCTTCTGTGAAGTCTCCTTCTTACAAATGTGAAGGGTAATTTGGTTACAGAATAAAGTGATTAAATAATATTAAATGAGAATTTTGAGATAACATGAGGTAAGATGAGATTTTGTGACTTTCTATGTGGCTGCTTCCCAATAACTTTAAGAGAACATCAAATTGAGGTGTGTCCAACAAAATCCTTCTTAATAAATCAGTAGTTACTGATTTACTATCTGTTCTTTCTCAACACTCTTATAAGTCTTGAGAAGGATTTAGAAATGTTTAGACAGGATTCAAGCTTTCAGGAAGCTTACAATCAGTCTAGTTAAGGCGATATAATAAATAATGTACATATGTGAAATAATCCAAGAAATATAAAATTAAGTGGTACATTTTTAAAGAAACAATAACAAAAGTTCTTTATTTTTAAGCTCTTTAGACTTAAACATGGCCTTCATTAAAATAAGCTCATATTTCCCCCCCAATTTTTTTTCTCGAGATAAATATACAAATAACATTTATCATAAAAAATCACCATTTTAAAGATAGAGTTCTGTGACATAGTGGTAAATTTTGTAGCACAAACTATAATGGACAGAGAAATTGGGAAAGGTGGAAGATCAGAAGAATCTGATGCTCTCAAAGTAGGTGTGACCTGAGCTCTTGTTCAGAGAAGATACCTAGGACTGGGATAGATAGAGGGGAAATGAAACTATGTCTGTGGCACACCAAGATTTACCTGAATGTGCACATCTAGATTGGAGTTTATGCAGAATATTTATTCTTATCTTTTGTGGATGCTTGAATATGAAATTATGAGTTATAAATGAATAGTCCTGATAAATGTGGCAGTTTAGAATCAAAAATCTTATTTTAAATAAATTAAGAACGTAAGGGTCATTTTGCAATCTGATTACAGCTTTTGTTTGAATACATTCAATAAAAAAATTTCCCCAGAGGCTAAGTCTCAAGGAATAGCTAACTAACTATTGCTGTTAATGAAAAATGGTTTCAATCTTTTCATTTTTCTATGTAATAAATGGCTTACTTCTATAAAGGTGACAGTTGCTGTACCATCTATTTGCAATTGGCATGGCTGCTGGAAACTTCTGATTTTTTCAAAACTAAAATTTTCTAAAGGATTTGTCTTTCTAGCAGCAGAGATGACCCACTGACAAATCTGCCATGACACTTCAAAGTATACCAGAAATTACCACACATGGGAAAATGCAAAGCAAACAAAATAGAACAGAAATAAAAACAAATTCCATGACCACACTGGGAATTTCTGATAGGAGTTTATTCTAAAGCATGTCAGGGTAAAGCACAAAGAAAGAGTCAAAACACTTAGGTTCTAGTCTAGGTTCTGGCACTTAATCACCTTGGCAAAGAAATGCTAGTGAGCTTCAGTCCCCTTACCTAGGCCACCATCTGAGCAACACACCTTCCTCTCTGTTAAATGTGTGGGGAACTTATACAAACAGGAGATCATGCCTGTTCTTCCTAATTTGTATGATTTTGTTAATTATCAAAATGGATCGTGGTATGATAATAAATGGAAGATGTTATTAATACAGAAGCCATCCCGAGTGAATAACACAGAAGGATCCAATCAAGAGTGTGTTGTTATTCTTGAGGCATATTTGGATCTCAGAAGTGAAGACTGGACTCTCAGTGTTAATTCTGAGCACAATTTAAAACCTTCCATCCATATGACTTTGGACTTATTTTTGTCTCTACTAGAAACCTTGTTTATACATGTGTTTTAACCATGGTGCTCCCATTACCTTTTTCCATGCAAGGCCCCTTAGGTGGCATTTGCATTGAGTCGAGTGATTTTTGTTTTCAAAGAGGGAAATTTTATAAATTGTGCTTCACTTTTATTTCAGCTTGAGCTGTTTTCTCCTGGGAAAACAGCTTTTTGCTTGGCAAAAATGGATGTGAAGCATTGGCGAAAATGAAAGGCCTTTTTTATTGCAAAGAAAACTGCCTTTTGCTTTTGCCAAAAAAAGCAAAACATATGAGACAAAACTACAAATATTTCCCTGTTTGCAAACCCTGTGAAAACGTGATTTTTCACTAGTGGTGAGAAGATTTTCCCACACCACTCTTCCCATTTCTAAAAATTAGGGTTTCAATGGTAAAAGTCATAATTTACACCTACAACACCTCATGACTGTAATCGAATATCATGAATATTATTATTAAACATGTTGAATATATTTTACATCAAATGTAATATTGGAGGACATATAGCCCTTGCCCAGTAAGATTAGGATCTCAACAAAGTATAATGGAAAATGCACTGAGCGACAGTGAAACATTGACGCTGAGCAAGAATGCTTGAAAAGGAAAGGTGTTTGGGCTGAATTTGGAGGTAATGTAGAGCATGTAACTGAATGAATAAAGACGTAGGAGAACAGTGGTGAAAGAGAAAAAAAGTGTAGTAATAATATCGTGTGGCCAAAATAGTGTTTGAGAGAACGGGGTGCAGTCCTAAGTGCACAGTTAACTGACTATGCCACCTTTGGCAAATCAGCTCAACCTCCTGGGGTCTCAGAGTCCACTTGTGAAAATGAAATGACCAGATTCCTTTCAGATCTACAAATTTGCAATAACCAGACTGGAAGTGCATTTGTAGAAAAGAAAAGTTATCAATATCAGGGATCTCCACTAATTGACTCTTGATTCCAAAATAGCCCATTAAAATCAGAAGTCTGTGTGGTGTCTTTAATGATTTATGTGAAGGTATTCCCCTAACAAAGTTAATTGGGAATTTCTTTGTGTTCATGGTTGCCCTTTATATGCTTTTCCTCAGGCCTACACTAAGGCCCTCCTATGGTAATTAAGCTAATTTCTTCTCATTTTCCATAGTGAAGTAGTAAGCATTCATTCACCTTCTTAATATTATTAAAATATCTAAAATATTAATACAGGTGTGACTCAAAGCAACAGATTTGCTCAGGAAAGTGGTGTGTAAATAAATCTGTGGTATGTGGAAAGTTATTTTGAAAAATATTTAGTTTTTAAAAGCAAACCTGTGGTGAATATTTATCAGCAAGGAATCACTTTATTAAATAAAGACATTTCCCCAAATGAATTTATTTTAACAAGTTTATTTTCATGGATATTGTAGAGAACCCTCAGAAGTTCCTTGCTGTTCTTGCTACCCCTCCTTCAAACCTGGGTCTTCTGTTTCTCCCTTCCCCTAAGAGCTGCCTTTATTGAACAGTGGCCATGACTCAGACACTGGACTGGGCACAGTCATTCTTCATCCCTGTATCACTTGCTTATTGATTGTGACAGTGCATCAGACACCGATAGGAACTTTATTTATTTGAAATTTTTAGTTTTGTTTTATTTATTTTTTTATACAGCAGGTTCTTATTAGTCATCAGTTTTATACACATCAGTGTATACATGTCAATCTCAATCTCCCAATTCATCACACACACACACAAACACACACACACCTGCCCCCTCACTGCTTTCCCACCTTGGTGTCCATACCTTTGTTCTCTACAACTGTTCTCTACAAATTTTCACTCAATTTCTGCCCTGCAAACTGGTTCATCTGTACCATTTTTCTAGGTTCCACATACATGCGTTAATATACGATATTTGTTTTTCTCTTTCTGACTTACTTTGCTCTGTATGACAGTCTCTAGATCCATCCACCTCTCAACAAATGATCCAGTTTCATTCCTTTTTATGGCTGAGTAACATTCCATTGTATATATGTACCACATCTTCTTTATCCATTCGTCTGTTGATGGACATGTAGGTTGCTTCCATGACCTGGCTATTGTCAATAGTGCTGCAATGAACATTGGGGTGCATATGTCTTTTTAAATTATGGCTTCCTCTGGGTATATGCCCAGTAGTGGAATTGCTGGGTCATATGGTAATTCTATTTTTAGTTTTTTAAGGAACATCCATACTGTTCTCCATAGTGACTGTATTCATTTACATTCCCACCAACAGTGCAAGAGGGTTCCCTTTTCTCCACACCCTCTCCAGCATTTGTTGTTTGTAGATTTTCTGATGATGCCCATTCTAACTGGTGTGAGGTGATACCTCACTGTAGTTTTGATTTGCATTTCCCTAATAATTAGTGATGTTGAGCAGCTTTTCATGTGCCTCTTGGCCATCTGTATGTCTTCTTTGGAAAAATGTCTATTTAGGTCTTCTGCCCATTTCTGGACTGGGTTGTTTGTTTATTTAATATTCAGCTACATGAGCTGTTTATATATTTTGGAGATTAATCCTTTGTCTGTTGATTCATTTGCAAATATTTTCTCCCATTCTGAGGGTTGTCTTTTCATCTTGTTTATGGTTTCCTTTGTTGTGCAAAAGCTTTGTAGTGTCATTAGGTCCCATTTGCTTACTTTTGTTTTTATTTCCATTACTCTAGAAGGTGGATCAAAAAAGATCTTGCTGTGATTTATGTCAAAGATTGTTCTTCCTATGTTTGCCTCTAAGAGTTTTATAGTGTCCTGTCTCACATTTAGGTCTCTAATCCATTTTGAGTTTATTTTTGTGTATTAGGGAGTGTTCCAATTTCATCCTTTTACATGTAGCTGTCCAGTTTTCCCAGCACCACTTATTGAAGAGACTGTCTTTTCTCCATTGTATATTCTTGCCTTCTTTGTCATAGATTAGTTGACCATAGGTGCATGGGTTTATCTCTGGGCTTTCTATCCTGTTCCATTGATCTATGTTTCTGTTTTTGTGCCAGTACCATATTGTCTTGATGACTGTAGCTTTGTAGTATAGTCTAAAGTCAGGGAGTCTGATTCCTCCAGCTCCGTTTTTTTCTCTCAAGACTGCTTTGGCTATTCAGGGTCTTTTTTGTCTCCATATAAATTTTAAGACTTTTTTTTCTAGTTCAGTAAAAAATGCCGTTGGTAATTTGATAGGGATTGCATTGAATCTGTAGATTGCTTTGGGTTGTATAGTCATTTTCACAACATTGAGTCTTCCAATCCAAGAACATGATATATCTCTCCATCTGTTGGTATTATCTTTAATTTCTTTCATCAGTGTCTTATACTTTTCTGCATACAGGTCTTTGTCTCCCTAGGAAGGTTTATTCCTAGGCATTTTTTTCTTTTTGTTACAGTGGTAAATGGGAGTATTTCCTAAATTTCTCTTTCAGATTTTTCAACATTAGTGTATAGGAATGCAAGAGATTTCTGTGCATAATTTTGTGTCCTGCAACTTTACCAAATTCATTGATTAGCTCTAGTAGTTTTCTGGTGGCATCTTTAGGATTCTCTATGTATAGTATCACATCATCTGCAAACAGTGACAGCTTTACTACTTCTTTTCCAATTTGTATTCCTTTTATTTCTTTTTCTTCTCTGATTGCTGTGGCTAGAACTTCCAAAATTATGTTGAATAATAGTGGTGAGAGTGGACATCCTTGTCTTGTTCCTGATCTTAGAGGAAATGCTTTCAGTTGTCACCATTGAGAATGATGTTTGCTGTGGGTTTGTCATGTGTGGCCTTTATTACGTTGAGGTAGGTTCCATCTATGCCCACTTTCTGGAGAGTTTTTATCATAAATGGGTGTTGAATTTTGTCAAAAGCTTTTCTGTACCTATTGAGATGATCATATGGTTTTTCTTTTTCAATTTGTTATTATGGTATATCACATTGATTGATTTGCATATATTGAAGAATCCTTGCATCCCTGAGATAAACCCCACTTGACCATGGTGTATGATCCTTTTAATGTGTTGTTGGGCTAAGTTTGCTAGTATTTTGTTGAGGATTTTTGCATCTATATTCGTCAGTGATATCAGTCTGTAATATTCTTTTTTTGTAGTATCTTTTTTTTTTTTTACATCTTTATTGGAGTATAATTGCTTTACAATGGTGTGTTAGTTTCTGCTTTATAACAAAGTGAATCAGTTATACATATACATATATTCCCATATCTCTTCCTTCTTGCATCTCCCTCCCTCCCACCCTCCCTATCCCACCCCTCTAGGTGGTCACAAAGCACCGAGCTGATCTCCCTGTGCTATGCGGCTGCTTCCCACTAGCTATCTATTTTATGTTTGGTATTGTATATAGGTCCATGCCACTCTCTCACTTTGTCACAGCTTACCCTTCCCCCTCCCCATATCCTCAAGTCCATTCTATAGTACGTCTGTGTCTTTATTCCTGTCTTACCCCTGGGTTCTTCATGACATTTTTTTTCTTAAATTCCATATATATGTTTTAGTATACAGTATTTGGTTTTCTCTTTCTGACTTACTTCACTCTGTATGAGAGACTCTAGGTCCATCCACCTCATTACAAATAGCTCAGTTTCATTTCTTTTTATGGAGGAGTAATATTCCATTGTATATATGAGCCACATCTTCTTTATCCATTCATCCGATGATGGACACTTAGGTTGTTTCCATCTCCTGGCTATTGTAAATAGAGCTGCAAGGAACATTTTGGTACATGACTCTTTGAATTATGGTTTTCTCAGGGTATATGCCCAGTAGTGAGATTGTTGGGTCATATGGTAGTTCTATTTGTAGATTTTAAGGAACCTTCATACTGTTCTCCATAGTGGCTGTACCAATCCACATTCCCACCAGCAGTGCAAGAGTGTTCCCTTTTCTCCACACCCTCTCCAGCATTTATTGTTATTAGATATTTTGATGGTGGCCATTGTGACTGGTGTGAGGTGATATCTCATTGTAGTTTTGATTTACATTTCTGTAATGATTAACGATGTTGAGCATTCTTTCATGTGCTTGTTCGCAGTCTGTATATCTTCTTTGGAGAAATGTCTATTTAGGTCTTCTGCCCATTTTTGGATTGGGTTGTTTGTTTTTTTGTTATTGAGCTGCATGAGCTGCTTGTAAATTTTGGAGATTAATCCTCTGTCAGTTGCTTCATTTGCAAATATTTTCTCCCATTCTGAGAGTTGTCTTTGGTCTTCTTTATGGTTTCCTTTGCTGTTCAAAAGCTTTGAAGTTTCTTTGGTCCCATTTATTTATTTTTGTTTTTATTTCCATTTCTCGAGGAGTTGGGTCAAAAAGGATCTTGCTGTGATTTATGTTATAGAGTGTTCTGCCTATGTTTTCCTCTAAGAGTTTGATGGTTTCTGGCCTTACATTTAGGTCTTTAATCCATTTTGAGCTTATTTTTGTGTATTGTGTTAGGGAGTGATCTAATTTCATACTTTTACATGTACCTGTCCAGTTTTCCCGGCACCACTTATTGAAGAGGCTGTCCTTTCTCCACTGTACATTCCTGCCTCCTTTATCAAAGATTAGGTGACCATATGTGCATGGGTTTATCTCTGGGCTTTCTATCCTGTTCCATTGATCTATCTTTCTGTTTTTGTGCCAGTACCATACTGTCTTGATTACTGTAGCTTTGCAGTAGAGTCTGAAATCAGGGAGCCTGATTCCTCCAGCTCCATTTTTCGCTCTCAAGATTGCTTTGGCTATTCGGGGTCTTTGTGTTTCCATACAAATTGTGAAATTTTTTGTTCTAGTTCTGTGAAAAATGCCATTGGTCGTTTGATAGGGATTGCATTGAATCTGTAGATTGCTTTGGGTAGTAGAGTCATTTTCACAATGTTGATTCTTCTAATCCAAGAACATGGAATATCTCTCCATCTATTTGTATCATCTTTAATTTCTTGTGTCAGTGTCTTATAATTTTCTGCATACAGGTCTTTTGTCTCCTTAGGTAGGTTTATTCCTAGATATTTTATTCTTTATTGCAATGGTAAATGGGAGTGTTTTCTTGATTTCACTTTCAGATTTTTCATCATTAGTGTATAGGTATGCCAGAGATTTCTGTGCATTAATTTTGTATCCTGCTACTTTATCAAATTCATTGATTAGCTCTAGTAGTTTTCTGGTAGCATCTTTAGCATTCTCTATGTATAGTATCATGTCATCTGCAAACAGTGACAGATTTACTTCTGCTTTTCCGATTTGGATTTCTTTTATTTCCTTTTCTTCTTTGATTGCTGTGGCTGAAATTTCCAAAACTATGTTGAATAAGTGTGGTGAGAGTGGTCAACCTTGTCTTATTCCTGATCTTAGTGGAAATGCTTTCAGTTTTTCACCATTAAGGATGATGTTGGCTGTGGGTGTGTCATATATGGCCTTTATTATGTTGAGGAAAGTTCCCTCTATGCCTACTTTCTGGAGGGTTTTTATGATAAATGGGTGTTGAATTTGGTCAAAAGCTTTCTCTGCATCTATTGAGACGACCATATGGTTTTTATCCTTCAATTTGTTAATATGGTGTATCACATTGATTGATTTGTGTATATTGAAGAATCCTTGCATTCCTGGAATAAATTCCACTTGATCATGGTGTATGGTCCTTTTAATGTGCTGTTTTATTCTGTTTGCTAGTATTTTGTTGAGGATTTTTGCATCTATGTTCATCAGTGATATTGGCCTGTAGTTTTCTTTCTTTGTGACATCCTTGTCTGGTTTTGGTATCAGGGTGATGGTGGCCTCGTAGAATGAGTTGGGGAGTGGTCCTTCCTCTGCTATATTTTGGAAGAGTTTGAGAAGGATAGGTGTTAGCTCTTCTCTAAATGTTTGATAGAATACACCTGTGAAACCATCTGGTCCTGGGATTTTTTTTGTTGGAAGATTTTAAATCACAGTTTCAATTTCATTACTTGTGATTGATCTGTTCATATTTTCTATTTCTTCCTGATTCAGTCTTGGCAGGTTGTGCATTTCTAAGAATTTGTCCATTTCTTCCAGGATGTCCATTTTATTGGCATAGGGTTGCTTGTAGTAATCTCTCATGATCTTTTGTATTTTTGCAGTGTCAGCTGTTACTTCTCCTTTTTCATTTCTAATTCTATTGGTTTGAGTCTTCTCCCTTTTTTTCTTGATGAGTCTGGCTAATGGTTTATCAATTTTGTTTATCTTCTCAAAGAACCAGATTTTAGTTTTATTGATCTTTGCTGTCGTTTCATTCATTTCTTTTTCATTTATTTCTGATCGGATCTTTATGATTTCTTTCCTTCTGCTAACTTTGGGGGGTTTTTTTGTTCTTCTTTCTCTAATTGCTTTAGGTGCAAGGTTAGGTTGTTTATTCGAGGTGTTTCCTGTTCTTAAGGTAGGATTTTATTGTTATAAACTTCCCTCTTAGAACTGCTTTTGCTGCAACCCATGGGTTTGGGGTTATTGTGTTTTCATTGTCATTTGTTTCTTGGTATTTTTTGATCTCCTCTTTGATTTCTTCAGTGATCACTTCGTTATTAAGTAGTGTATTTTTTAGCCTCCATGGGTTTTTTTTGGTATTTTTTACAGATCTTTTCCTGTAATTGATATCTAATCTCATAGCGTTGTGGTTGGAAAAGATACCTGATACGATTTCAATTTTCCTAAATTTATCAAGGCTTGATTTGTGACCCAGGATATGATCTATCCTGGAGAATGTTCCATGAGCACTTGAGAAAAATGTGTATTCTGTTGTTTTTGGATGGATTGTCCTATAAATATCAATTAAGTCCATCTTGTTTAATGTATCATTTAAAGCTTGTGTTTCCTTATTTATTTTCATTTTGGATGATCTGTCCATTGGTGAAAGTGGGGTGTTAATGTCCCCTACTATGAATGTGTTACTGTCGATTTCTGCTTTTATGGCTGTTAGTATTTACCTTATGTATTGAGGTGCTCCTATGTTGGGTGCATAAATATTTACAATTGTTATATCTTCTTGGATCGATTCCTTGATCATTATGTAGTGTCCTTCTTTGTCTCTTGTGATAGTCTTTGTTTTAAAGTCTATTTTGTCTGATATGAGAAATGCTACTCCAGCTTTCTTTTGGTTTCCATTTGCATGGAATATCTTTTTCAATCCCCTCACTTTCAGTCTCTATGTGTCTCTAGGTTTTAAGTGGGTCTCTTGTAGACAGCATATATCTGGTCATGTTTTTATATCCATTCAGCCAGTCTGTGTCTTTTGTTGAGAGCATTTAATCTATTTACATTTAACGTAATTATCGATATGTATGTTCTTATTCCCATTTTCTTAATTGTTTTGGGTTTGTTATTATAGGTCTTTTCCTTCTCTTGTGTTTCTTGCCTAGAGAAGATCCTTTAGCATTTGTTGAAAAGCTGGTCTGGTGGTGCTGAACTCTCTCAGCTTTTGCTTGTCTGTAAAGGTTTTAATTTCTCCATCAAATCTGAATGAGATCCTTGCTGGGTAGAGTAATCTTGGTTGTAGGTTTTTCTCCTTCATCACTTTAAATATATCCTTCCAGTCCCTTCTGGCTTGCAGAGTTTCTGCTGAAAGATCAGCTGTTAACCTTATGGGGATTCCCTTGAGTGTTATTTGTTGTTTTTCCCTTGCTGCTTTTAATATGTTTTCTTTGTATTTAATTTTTGACAGTTTGATTAATATGTGTCTTGGCATGTTTCTCCTTGGGTTTATCCTGTATGGGACTCTCTGTGCTTCCTGGACTTGATTAACTCTTTCCTTTCCCATATTAGGGAATTTTTCAACTATAATCTCTTCAAATATTTTCTCAGTCCCTTTCTTTTTCTCTTCTTCTGTAACCCCTATAATTCAAATGTTGGTGCATTTAATGTTGTCTGAGACTGTCCTCAGTTCTTTTCATTCTTTTTTCTTTATTCTGCTCCATAGTAGTTATTTCCACTTTTTATCTTCGAGGTCACTTATCCGTTCTTCTGCCTCAGTTATTCTGCTATTGATCCCATCTAGAGTATTTTTAATTTCATTTATTGTGCTGTTCGTCATTGCTTGTTTCCTCTTTAGTTCTTCTAGGTCCTTGTTAAATGTTTATTGTATTTTCTCTATTCTATTTCCAAGATTTTGAACCATCTTTACTATCATTATTCTGAATTATTTTTCAGGTAGACTGCCTATTTCCTCTTCATTTGTTAGGTCTGGTGGGTTTCTATCTTGCTCCTTCATCTGCGGCGTGTTTTCCTGTCTTCTCATTTTTCTTAACTTACTGTGTTTGGGGTCTCCTTTTTGCAGGCTGCAGGTTCATAATTCCCGTTGTTTTTGGTGTCTGTCCCCAGTGGCTAAATTTGGTTCATCCACCTGTGTTCTGGTGGATGAGGCTGGATCTTGTCTTTCTGGTGGGCAGCTCCACGACTGGTGGTGTGTTTTGGGGTGTCTGTGGACTTATTATGATTTTAGGCAGCCTCTCTGCTAATGGGTGGGATTGTGTTCCTGTCTTGCTAGTTGCTTGGCATAGGGTGTACAGCGCTGTAGCTTGCTGGTCATTGAGTGAAGCTGGGTGTTTGTGTTGAGATGGAGAACTCTGGGAGATTTTTGCCATTTGATTTTATGTGGAGCTGGGAGGTCTCTTGTGGACCAGTGTCCTGAAGTTGGCTCTCCCACATCAGAGGCACAGCACTGACTCCTGGCTTCAGCACCAAGAGCCTTTCATCCACACAGCTCAGAATAAAAGGGAGAAAAAGTAGAAAGAAAGAAAGAAGATAAAAGACAATAAAGTAAGGTAAAATAAAGTTATTACATTAAAAATAATTATTAAGAAAAAAATATTTTAAAGTAAAAAAGCATAAACAAAAAAACGGACAGATAGAACCCTGGGACAAATGGTGAAAGCAAAGCTATAGAGATAAAATCTCACACAGAAGCATACACATACACACTCACAAAAAGAGGAATAACTAATAAATCTTGCTCTCAAAGTCCACCTCCTCAATTTGGGATGATTCATTGTCTGTTAAGGTATTCCACAGATGCAGGGTACATCAAGTTGATTGTGGAGATTTAATCCGCTGCTCCTGAGTCTGGGAGAGATTTCCCTTTCTCTTCTTTGTTTGCACAGCTCCCGGGTTTTAGCTTTGGATTTGGCCCCGCCTCTGCGTGTAGGTCGCTGGAGGGCATCTGTTCTTCGCTCAGACAGGACGGGGTTAATGGAGCCGCTGATGCGGGGGCTCTGGCTCACTCAGGCCGTGGGGAGGGAGGGGTACGGAGTGTAGGGCGAGCCGGCGGCGGCAGAGGCCGGTGTGACATTGCACCAGCCTGAGGCGCACCGTGCATTCTCCTGGGGAAGTTGTCCCTGGATCCCGGGACCCTAGCAGTGGTGGGCTGCACAGGCTCCCTGGAAAGGGGTTGTGGACAGTGACCTGTGCTAGCACACAGGCTTCTTGATGGTGGCAGCAGAAGCCTTAGCGTCTCATGCCCGTCTCTGGGGTCCACGCTTTTAGCCGCGGCTTGCACCCGTCACTGGGGCTCCTTTAAGCAGCACTCTTAATCCCCTCTCCGCGTGCACCAGGAAACAAAGCAGGAAGAAAAAGTCTCTTGCCTCTTTGGCAGGTCCAGACTTTTTCCCGGACTCCCTCCCGGCTAGCCATCATGCACTAACCCCTTCAGGCTATGTTCACACCGCCAGTCCTCTCCCTGCGCTCAGACTGAAGCCCAAGACTCAGCTCCCAGCCCCGCCCGCCCCGGCGGGTGAGCAGACAAGCCTCTCGCGTTGGTGAGTGCCAGTCGGCCCCGATCCTCTATGGGGAAATCTCCCCACTTTGCCTTCTGCACCCCTGTTGCTGTGCTCTCCTCCGCGGCTCCGAAGCTCCCCAAGTCCACCACCCACAGTCTCCGCCCGCGAAGGGGCTTCTAGTGCGTGGAAACCTTTCCTCTTTCATGGCTCCCTCCCACTGGTGCAGGTCCCGTCACTATTCTTTTGCCTCTGTTTATTCTTTTTTCTTTTGCCCTACCCAGGTACGTGGGGAGTTTCTTGCCTTTCGGGAGGTCTGAGGTCTTCTGCCAGCGTTCAGTAGGTGTTCTGTAAGAGTTGTTCCACGTGTAGATCTTTTTGTAGTATCTTTGTCTGGTTTTGGTATCAGGGTGATGGTGGCCTTATAGAATGAGTTTGGGAGTGTTCCTTCCTCCGCAATTTTTTGGAAGAGTTTGAGAAGGATGGGTGTTAGCTCTTCTCTCAGTGTTTGATAGAATACACCTGTGAAGCCATCTGGTCCTGGACTTTTGTGTGTTGGAAGATTTTTAATCACAGTTTCAATTTTATTACTTGTGATTGGTCTGTTCATATTTTCTATTTCTTCCTGGTTCAGTGTTGGAAGGTTATACCTTTCTAAGAATTTGTCTGTTTCTTCCAGGTTGTCAATTTTATTGGCATAGAGTTGCTTGTAGTAGTCTCTTAGGGTGCTTTGTATTGGTGTGGTGTCTGTTGTAACTTCTCTTTTTTCATTTCTAATTTTATTGATTTGAGTCCTCTCCCTCTTTTTCTTGATGTGTCTGGTTAATGGTTTATCAATTTTGTTTATCTTCTCAGGGAACAAGCTTTTAGTTTTATTGATCTTTGCTATTGTTTTTGTTTCTATTTCATTTATTTCTGCTCTGATATTAATGATTTCTTTCTTTCTGCTAACTTTGGGTTTTGTTGGTTCTTTCTCTAGTTCCTTTAGGTGTAAGTTTAGATTGTTTATTCGAGATTTTTCTTATTTCTTGAGGTAGGCTTTTTCATTGTCATTTGTCTCTACGTATTTTTTGATTTCCTCTTTGATTTCTTCAGTGATCTCTTGGTTATTTAGTAATGTCTTGTTTATCCTCCCTGTGTTTGTGTTTTTTACGTTTTTTTCCCTGTAATTCATTTCTAATCTCATAGCGTTGCAGTCAGAAAAGATGCTTGATATGATTTCAGTTTTCTTAAATTTACTGAGGCTTGATTTGTGACCCAAGATGTGATCTATCCTGTAGAATGTTCCATGTGCACTTGAGAAGAAAGTGTAACCTGCTGTTTTTGGATGGAATGTCCTATAATATCAATTAAATCTATCTGGTCTATCATGTCATGTAAAGCTTGTGTTTTGTTATTAATTTTCTGTTTGGATGATCTGTCCATTGGTGTAAGTGAGGTGTTAAAGTCCCCCACTATTATTGTGTTACTGTCGATTTCCTCTTTTATAGCTGTTAGCAGTTGCTTTATGTATTGAGGAGCTCCTATGTTGGGTGCATATATATTTATAATTGTTATGTCTTCTTGAATCGATCCCTTGATCTTTATGTAGTGTCCTTCCTTGTCTCTTGTAACGTTCTTTATTTTAAAGTCTATTTTATCTGATATGAGTATTGCTACTCCAGCTTTCTTTTGATTTCCATTTGCATGGAATATCTTTTTCCATCCCCTCACTTTTCAGTCTGTATGTGTCCCTAAGTCTGAAGTGGGTCTCTTGTAGACAGCATATGTATGGGTCTTGTTTTTGTAACCATGCAGCGAGCCTGTGTCTTTTTGTTGGGGCATTTAATCCATTCATGTTTAAGGTAATTATCAATATGTATGTTCCTATGACCATTTTCTTAATTGTTTTGGGTTTGTTTTTGTAGGCCCATTTCTTCCCTTGTGTTTCCCACTTAGAAAAGTTCCTTTAGCATTTGTTGTAGAGCTGGTATGGTGGTGCTGAATTCTCTTAGCTTTTGCTTGTCTGTAAAGCTTTTGATTTCTCCATCGAATCTGAATGAGATCCTTGCTGGGTAGAGTAATCTTGGTTGTAGGTTCTTCCCTTTCATCACTTTAAGTATATCATACCACTCCTTTCTGGCTTGTAGAGTTTCTGCTGAGAAATCTGCTGTTAATCTTATGGGAGTTCCCTTGTATGCTATTTGCCATTTTTCCCCTGCTGCTTTCAATAATTTTTCTTTGCCTTTAATTTTTGCCAATTTGATTACTCTGTGTCTCGGTGTGTTTCTCCTTGTTATCCTGAATGGGACTCTCTGTGCTTCCTGGACTTGGGTGGCTATTTCCTTTCCCATGTTAAGGAAATTTTTGACCATAATCTCTTCAAATATTTTCTCAGGCCCTTTCTCTCTTCTCCCTCTGGGACCCCTATAATGCGAATGTTGTTGTGTTTAATGTTGTCCCAGAGGTCTCTTAGTCTGTCTTCATTTGTTTTCATTCTTTTTTCTTTATTTTGTTCCACAGTAGTGAATTCCACCATTCTGTCTTCCAGTTCACTAATCCGTTTTCTGCCTCAGTTATTCTGCTATTGATTCCTTCTAGTGTATTTTTCATTTCAGTTATTGTATTGTTCACCTCTGTTCGTTCTTTAATTCTTCTAGGTCTTTGTGAAACTTTTCTTGCATATTCTCGATCTTTGCCTCCATTCTGTTTCCAAGGTCCTGGATCATCTTCACTCTCATTATTCTGAATTCTTTTTCTGGAAGGTTGCCTATCTCCCTTCATTAAGTTGTTTTTCTGGAGTTTTATCTTGTTCCTTCATCTGGTAGATAGCCCTCTGCCTTTTCATCTTGTCTGTCTTTCTGTGAATGTGGTTTTCCTTCCACAGGCTCCAAACTCTGGAGCTCCGCACTCCACCTGATAGGCACTTTAAATATGCTTTCTCATTCATCCCATAGGGCAAGCCCTAGGGATGAGTTATTATTATCCTTTGTATCCAGGGTGGGCTTCTACAGGGCTTGGGTTGATGATAAAGTACTGCTACTTAGCCCCCAGAGGCTGTGCATTATCTGAGTCCCCTCCCCTCCACATGCCCATCTATTTCTCTTCTCACCCACTCAGTAGGATTTTGATGGAATTTTTGTGTGGTTGGGGTGGGGGTGGGGGATCATGATGTGCCTTCTGCTGTAGAAGGACAAGGCTTACAGGGAAGAGGCTTTTCATATCGCTGCAAAGCTGGTGAAGTCCACAGCTGCTGGAGCAGCCATTGGTTCCAAAGCTGTTCCCTCTATTTTAATAAATTTGTAGAGGCAAGCTGTGCCTTCCTTGTTATAGTTGGTAGAAGGACACTTACTAACATGCCAGTGCTTTCTGGACCAAAGTGCTTTCAATCCTCTCATCCTTACTTTGTGTGGGCTCTGGGCTGAACCTCCTTGCTTTTGTGAGAAGCTGTTTCAGCTCCTGTATCCATAGGGGGAGAGTATGGAGGGACAGATGTTATCCACAGTGTCTCCCGTGTGCCCAGACACCGTGAGGCCTACTTTCGAGTAGTTAGAAACAAAAAAATAAAAACTAAACAGAGAGATAAATAAGAAAAACATCAGTTAGTAAAGTGATACCCAAGGATGGTTTACAGCAGTTGACCTTCAACCCCATCAAACACAAAACTCTTTAAAAAGAAAAGTTTCTAATGCTCCATTAACTACCTTGATATGAAATTAATAGAAAATATATCTATAAATATAATTTTAGGAGTTCACAGTATAATGCACTTTAAATATAAATATGAAGTGCATTTAGAAACATATTTTATGTAAAGATATAAACAAGAAATAAATATAAAATGTTTGTGCATGACAAATATAAAATAAAATTTTAATTATATATTATATATAAATATATGTAATACATTTACTAATTATAAAAAGGAAACATAAGAGGAAAGTAACTTATCAAAAAATAATATGTATTACAACATGCAAATGCTTGAAGTCAACTACACTAGATATTGTTATTCCTCTTGTGGTTGCTCTGAGCTTTATTTAGATTTCCACTTAAGTATATTTTTCCCTATCAGTGCTTAAAGTTTGTGCATATTTATTTCTTTCCCCAAATAAGAAAAAAAACTTCCTTCACCCTCTCCTTCTGGCACATTACTATTGTCTGGAGTTTTAAGTCTGAAATGGTACAGAGTTTTTGGCAAAGGAGGGAGGTAGATCATTGCTCATGTAAAAAAAAAAAAAAACTTTCTTAATATCGTTTTTTATTTAAAAATTATCTTTAAAGTGTACAATATCGTGCTTTTTGTATATTCACAAGGTTGTGCAACTATCACCACTATATATTCCAAAATATTTTCATTACCTCAAAAAAGAAACCCCATATCATTAGTAGTCACTCTTCACCTCCTTCCTCAACCCCTGGCAATCACTAATCTACTTTCTGTTTCTGTGGATCTTCCTTTTCTGAACATTCCATATAAATGGAATCATATAACATGTGGCCTTTTAGACTAGCTTCTTTCACTGAACATGTTTTTAAGGCTTATCCATGCTATGTCATATATCAGTACTTTATTTCTTTTTATTTTCTAGTGTCTTGTTGCTTCTTTTTGGATTAATTTTCCTTCTTAAAGTGTATCTCTTAAAGAATTCTTGCAAAGGGGCATAAATCTGTGGTTTAAATTTTCCTTAGACCAAGTATGCTTCATAATAGCTTCATGTTATACTCACATTTAAATAAAAGATTGACTGAATAGAAATGTTTAGGTTCAAAGTTTCTTACCTTCAATACTTTAAAGATATTTCTTCATTGTTATTTAGAATCCTGATACCAATCTTGTTTCTATTCTTTTTAAGGTGACCTGCTCTTTCCCTGTAAGCATTTAAAATGTTCTCTTTAGCTTTGATATTCTTAAATTTCACTATGATGTGTCTAATTGTGTTTTTATCCCCATCTATTTTAGTCTTGTTTAGCACTGGATGAGGTGTTTCAAACTAAACATTCTTTCTCTAATTCTGGGAAATTATTTCTTCAAATATTTTTCTCCTTATTCTTTTTTTTTTTTTTTTTTTTTTTTTGTGGTACGTGGGCCTCTCACTGTTGTGGCCTCTCCCATTGTGGAGCACAGGTTCCGGACGCACAGGCTCAGCGGCCATGGCTCACAGGCCCAGCTGCTCCACGGCATGTGGGATCCTCCCAGACTGGGGCACGAACCCGTGTCCCCTGCATCAGCAGGCGGACTCTCAACCACTGCACCACCTGGGAAGCCCATGTCCTTATTCATTTATTTCACTCCTTTAGAGATCCCTATTATGCAGATAGGGACAGTCTTACTTTTGTTTTCCATATCTCTTAACTTTTCTCTCATTCTTTCCTTTCTTGATGTTTTCTTTGAGAGTTCCTTGACCTGATTTTCCAGTTCATTAAATCTTTCTTCAGCTGCATCCATTCTGATACCTTTGAATCCCTTACTTGGAAAATTATATTTTTCTGCACACAGTATATCTAATGTCTTTATCTTCATAGGCACTTGTTTCTCTTCCTGGTGTCCAATACTGTATCCTCCTTTAAGTTGGAGGTTCTTAATTATGCTCATTTAAAATTCTTTTTCCCATTACTTTTGCTTTCTCTGTTTTATTTTTCTCTATGAGTTTATGTTTTCTTCTTTTGGGACTCTCAACTGCATTGATTACCATGGGAGGGAGAAACCCTTGCTATACTTTCCAGGCTAGTTTAGGTTTGGGGGACAGGGCTGCTCCTCAAGGTGAACAGACACTTGTGCTGTATTCTTGCTTAACCACTCCCTGTTTTCCCTACTTTAGATATCATCTGTCCCCAGGGATCTCCCACTACTTCTGTCCCAGGAGAGGTGGTCATGGGTGAGTGTCAGGGAGAAAATGCTTGGACTCCTGCCAGCTAGCCTGCCTGCTTTTACTCTCTGTTTTCCATTCTGGCAAGCACTGACATTGCCGTCATATTACCTGTCCAGTTCCACCTTTCCTAGGTGCTGGGTTAATATTGCTGTACAAAATGATCTTTGCAAGCAAATTCAAGGACAGAAAGGGGAACAAGAGGAAGGAAGGGATCCCGTGGCTCTGGCCTTCAACTCCAGGCCACATTCCTCCTATGCTAGCTGTTGAGCTCAGCTTTGTAACCCTCCAACCTCCAGCCTCTCTATCTCTTCTGTCGTGTCTCCATCCAGACTAGATTCAGGGGAGAGTGTCAGCATTCCATGATACGTTGCCATTTTTCAGCCTTAACATACGTATCACTTGTCTTTCCAAATATGAAAGAAACATTAATTTGACTTCAAAGCAAGGCTATTCCAACATTTGATTGGTAAGGCATTCAGAGTAAAATGTGCAAGCCCTTGGATTTAAGTGTAGTTTAATAGTTTTATATATAAAAAGAGAGCATTTCAAAACTCAATGGTCTGATTAATATTTCATCTCAATAGAAGCCCAGATACTGAGCTCGACAAATAACTCCACTCTCAGTAGGATAGGATTCAGTTGGTTGGAGTTTGGCTCTCAATTTCTAAATATACAGAGTGGGAAGATGCTTGTAAGGACATCTGTCTGGGCAGTTGCCAGCCCTGATTTCAAAGGCAATCCATTAATAAGAGAGAGTGGTTTTTGGTGGGGGAGTATACATTTGAATTACTTCTTCATTCAAAAAGTATTTATTGATCACCTATGCTGTACCAGACTCTGTGCTACGATCTTCACAAGACATTCTTTTATGTGAGTGATAACCAGAGTTTTAAAGTATAAACTGATCATGTATTTCATGACATTGAGCATACAGTCTGAAGAAAGATTCCTATTGTCTTGTTCTATTAAAATTCTGACCTGTGCTAAAGTTTAGACTATGTTATTGGTGAAATTTTGTTCAATAACACTTTGATGGTTCAAGAAATACTGTATCAGAGGGATGGCTATTTTTTAGACTATCCTTTTAGACTCTGGTATAGAAAAGTTGCCATCCTGGCCTGCAGACATGGAGCTGAGAGCAGAGAATCAGTGGAGGGACTCCTAGGCAAATACTGGGGTGGCTATGGCCCACATGCAGCACAATGAATTGTCTGAAAGCTAGTTAAACTATGGATTCTTGGACTTTTCCAAGAGATTATGAGCTAGTGTCTCTAGGGTTGGTGACCCTGACATCTGAAAAATTCAGGGCCTTGGCTATGTGTGGGTCTCTCTTGTGATCCTAGGGCAGATCAGATGGGAACTGCTCATGTAGGAAGAAGGAAAAGGCAGCCCCAAGGGACAGGCAATATTGGAGGGACACTGGAGCCATCATAGAGAATTAAAATGTATTCAGAAGACAGCTGAGTTAAAAACTCCTGAGAAGGGCTTCCCTGGTGGCGCGGTGGTTGAGAGTCCGCCTGCCGATGCAGGGGACACGGGTTCGTGCCCCGGTTCGGGAGGATCCCACATGCCGCGGAGCGGCTGGGTCCGTGGGCCATGGCCGCTGAGCCTGCGCGTCCGGAGCCTGTGCCTGTGCTCCGCAACGGGAGAGGCCACAGCAGTGAGAGGCCCACGTACCGCAAAAAAAAAAAAAAAAAAAAAAAAAAAAAAAAACTCCTGAGAAATAAGATTATATATCAAGATAAATGCGTGAGATGATAGAATTGTTCGCAATTCATTGTGTTATGAAAAGGGAGCCAAGAGCTAGGTACAGGATGAGTGAAGCATATGAAGATCCAGAACACTGGAACACAGTAGAACTTAACTTTTAATTAGAACCTTGTGTCTGTTGTCATGCATGAAGATCCCGACAAGATTCCATTGATGTATAGAGAGATTATTTTACACAGTCCTAAGGGGAAGATGGCATACTCATTTATCCATTCGTTCATTGATTTATTCATTTGATCAGCAGCTAGATGTGGCATATTCATTACTCAACAAATACTGAGGGGCTCTTATATGCCAGGCACTGTGTGAATGGTAAGACTGGAAATGTAGGCAGGGACCAAACCATCCAGGGCCCGTGAAGTTTTGTCTCTATCTTAAAAGCAAATGGAAGTCACTGAATGATTCTAGGAAGAGATGTAACATGATCAGATGGCATGTTGAAAGTCCATTCCATTGCAGTGCAGAGGAGAGATTAGAGGGGACGGGTATAGCTACAGGCAGGCCAGATGGGAGACTATCAGTTTCCAGATGAGAAGCAATGGTTTGGACTGGGTGGTGCAGAAGTAACAGGAAATGGACAGATGTGAGAGATAGTTAAGAGGTAAAATTGCATTGGTAGGACATGATGCTAGATTGAATATGGGGAGCTTTTAAGGGAGAGAGAGATGCCAGAAATCACTCCTGGACTTCTGGCTTGAGCAGCTAGATGGATGATGGTGCTATTATTCCCTGAGAGAGGAAACAATGGAAGAAGTTAGGCTGTGAATCATGATGCTTATGGTCAAGCCATGTCCTCTGGCTACTTCTGCTCCCCTGTTGCCCTAATAGACCACTTTGGTTCCCACCATGTGCCCCTCATTGACCAGTTTGTTTACCTCCGCAGAACCTTGACTCATCTTTGCTCAGGGCCCTGCTCTGGAGAAAAATGTTTGCTAAACTAGTTGATGACCATTGTGGGAAAGCCATTAGGTAAAATAATTGGGAGGGGACATGAAATTACCAAGCCCCACCCAGCGACAGTGGGAAGGGAAGAACCTGGAAGGTTTAGTTTTGGAAATTCTTTGAGATGGTTCCCAGGCCACTGACATTCACCTTTCTGACTTTTGTAAGTAAGCCCTTCCCCCACATGTTTATCAGAGTTGGCTAACAAGCACTACCTGTTTTGCTTTCATTTTTTTCTGACTCCTCTGGAGCTTATGAACAGGAAAATGTTAAAAAAGGCAGGCAGGGGACTTTCTTGGTGGCACAGTGAGAATCTACCTGCCAGTGCAGGGGACACGGGTTCAATCCCTGGTCTGGGAAGATCCCACATGCCACGGAGCAGCTAAGCCCACGCGCCACAGCTACTGAGACCGCACTCCAGAGCCGGTGCTCTGCAAACAAGAGAAGCCACCGCAATGAGAAGCCCGCGCACCACAATGAAGAGTAGCCCTCACTCGCCGCAACTAGAGAAAAGCCTGCGCACAACAACGAAGACCCAATGCAGCCAAAAATAAATAAAAAACAGTAGATTAAAAAAAAAGGCAGGCAGAAGACATTATTCAGCCAGACAATGATATTTATTGATCCCACTGTATACAAAACTCTCTACTAGTTTTTTGAAGAGGTAAAAAAGAAATGGCTCCCACGAAGAGAAAAAGTAGAAGCAAAACATCCAGGTAGTCTATAAATCGTACAATCAACTCTTAAAAAACTAAGAGAGGCATGATCAATTATCGGGAGGCTCTAGGGACAGGAGCTGAGAGCTCAGCAGAGACAGGCAACTGAGTTTTAGTGGTTTATTTGTGCGGGGGTGGATGCAGGCAGGCTGCTTGGAGATATGGGAGAGTACTGAGGCTGGAATTTTATAGACTTTAGTTATTTCTCTTCCTCTCACTTTTTCGCTGGAAAGGATCACTAAAACTCCTAACCAGGCAAGTGAGCTGCTGATGTAAATCATAGAAGTTATAAGCACATCTTCCTGGAAAACATACCCTTTGTATGTAATTTTAAAGAAAATGGAATTAATTCTTTCTGTTTAGTGGCTGAGTTGATCAAGTAAAACTATTAAAGTGGAAAATACTGTTTAGAGAATGTTACAGTGTAAATTAAGAAGGGTAAGCACTTCCCCTTACTTTGAGACTCAGAGCTAAGAAAGGAGTCAATCCATGTATAGGGGTCTAGTGCCTCAGGAGTTTCTGAATAATGTCATGAAGCTGTATGGGGAACATTGTGGGAAACTGAGGGAGCAGCTTAAATACCATTTCCTGGCTGCCTACTGTGTATCTGAGTCAGTCCCTGCAGACACTTTTTCACTCAGTCCTCTCAACAATCCTATTAAATGGGTGCTGTATCCCCATTTTTAAAGAAAAGAAATGAAGTTTCAGTGATATTGGTCACACAGTTAGTATAGGACAGAATCAGATCCAAAAGAGTTCTGCTGAATTCCATAGTCTGTGATATTGTGTTGTCTCCTGTTTTCTCCGTGCCTTTCCCACTCCTTCACTTTTCTTTTTCCAACCTGTAGAGAACTACTCAGTCTATGAGCTGCATAAGGAAGTCCCCACAGCTACCTTCTCCCCAAGGCATCGGCACTAGAGCAATGTTTCTGAGTGTGATCCCTAGACCATCAGCCTTGGCATCACCTGGAACTTGTCAGACACATAGGAAACTCTGGGGTGGGGTCCAGCAATCTGTGTTGTAACAAGCCCTCCAGGGGAAACCAGTGGCTTGGAGGGATTCCCTGGGGATTTTTGTCAGGGCATCTCCAAGAGGTACTCTGGAGTAATTCAAGGAAGTAACTAGAACTCTCCAGGGTTCGACTTCCCATGGGTGGCAGCTCATTTCCTGAGGGACTGCCCAGGGACCTATGCCATGCCTGCAACATGTGCCTGGAACTATAGGAAACCCTCCTGGAACCTTCCTTCTCCAGGCTGGTGGCCTTGACTCTCTGGGGCTTATAAACTAGGCCAGCTGTTCTCTCTTGCCATTGCAGGACAGGATGGGGTGTCACCCAGCCAGGCAGGGGCTCTTGTTGTCACACTCCCC
This sequence comes from Phocoena phocoena, assembly GCF_963924675.1. NCBI lineage: Eukaryota > Metazoa > Chordata > Mammalia > Artiodactyla > Phocoenidae > Phocoena > Phocoena phocoena. The sequence goes on from NC_089219.1 coordinate 159,802,687, forward strand.
TCCATGTTCTAGTCGTCTTCCTGGTGGGGAGGGTAGCACTGCAGAGGAGAGCAAGCTGCTCTGGTGGGAGCTCCTCCAGGCTGGGGCGGGTGGGAGGAGGGCCTCATATTTGAAGGGGTTGTGACCCCGCACCTGAGAAAGGTGTGTACTTGCTGAGAAGCCAAAGACTGGGAGCAAGAGAAAAGAATCCCAGCAGGTTCTAACACAGAGGAGAAGGGCAGATGCAGAAAGGGGCACATACTTGAGATGAGGAGCCACACATCAGGACTATCTGGATAAAATAAGAGAGGTTAGAGCCCTTCGGAAATTTTAGAAACTCGTTGGATGGCTGATACTGCTGTAGCCGGTCCGTAGCCTGTCATCTGCAAACCACTGCTGACTGTTACAATACGATGAGAGCCCTCTCCGTATAAGGGCAGCAATGGCTGGTCACCTGGGTTTCGTGTAGATTTTCATCATAGTCCCTTGAAACTTTTTTTTTTTTTTTAGTACATTGGTTTGGCTGTTTTTAAAGAGATAAAACCAAGGGCTAGGGCTTCCCTGGTGGTGCAGTGGTTGAGAGTCTGCCTGCCGATGCAGGGGACGCGGGTTCGTGCCCCAGTCCGGGAAGATCCCACATGCCGTGGAGCGGCTGGGCCCATGAGCCATGGCCGCTGAGCCAGCACGTCCAGAGCCTGTTGCTCTGCAACGGGAGAGGCCACAACAGTGAGAGGCCGGTGTTCCTCAAAACAAACAAACAAAAAAAACAAGGGCTAAACCAGATAGAAGATTAATTTCTCCTTTACATAAAAGTCTGAGGTGTCTGGGCATCCGCAGTGGTGTGTTGGCCGGATCCACAATGTTACCCCAGGGACCCAGGTCCTTCTCTCTTGTTGCCTGCCCCCATCCACATGACCAAAACTGGCTCACAAGTACCACATCAGTGTTCCAGCCCTCAGGAAGAGGGAAAAAGGAAGCAGAGTGCATTAGCTAGCTGGGTCTGCTATATCAACATACCGTAGACTGAGTGTCTTAAACCAGCAGTCCCCAACCTTTTTGGCACCAGGGACCGGTTTCGTGGAAGACAGTTTTTCCATGGACTGGGGGGTGGGCAGGGATGGTTTCGGGATGATTCAAGCACGTTACATTTATTGTGCACTTTATTTCTATTATGATTGCATTGTAATATATAATGGAATAATTATACAACTCACCATAATACAGAATCAGTGGAATTGCATTTCCTGCAACTAGATGGTCCCATCTGGGGGGTGATGGGAGACAGTGACACCCAAAGTGTGTTGCTTCTGTCCAGTCTACTGTGTAATCTCCTTTCGGTTGCTGTCACTGCAGAAAACCCTGCTTCACAAAGATAGGATGTTGGAAATGGAAGCAGGCTTTTCAGTGCTTTCGTGGCAATCTCAGGATATTCCACCTTGACTTTAATCCATAACATATGGAGATTTGAAGTTGTCTCAAACATACTTTTAAGGCTACCATCATTTGCGATCTCAAGAAGTTGATTCTCTTCCAGCACAGACAAAGTCGATTCATCTGACTTATTCACAAATGGGTCGCGGATCCATCCCTTCCCAGTTCAGGGGTCTTTTGTGGTTGGAAGTAATGCTTATACACTTTTGAAAGCTGAGATAGGTGATCGTGCACCAGCTGGGAGAAAGAAGGCCCTGGCTCAGTCTCTTTCAAAATCTCTGCTAATGTTTGAAACGGTCAAAAATCCCAGTGTTAAATTGTCACCCCCATAATTCCAGTTTGGATTGAATGCAGCCACTTTATCTGCTGACTTGAACACCGTTGTTCTTCTCCCCTGAAGTGACAGATTGAGTTCCTGAGCATGTTGAATACGTCACACAAGTAAGCAAGTTTTGCGACCCATTCTGTGTCACTGAAATGTGCTGCCGGTGGTGACTGTTTTTCTAAACAAAATCTCTGGAGCAGCTCTTGTAACTCAAAAACTCTGGCCAGTGATCTACCTTTAGAAAGCCATCTCACTTCTGTGTGTAAGAGAGGATGCATGTGCTCTGCGTCCATTTCCTCACAGAGCTGCACGAACAGACGTAAGTTAAGGGCGTGTACCTTAATGTGGTTGATAATTTTAATCACATCCTGCAAAACATTGTTAAGTTCAGGTGACATTTTTTGGCTAGTCAGCATTTTTCTATGGATGACACAGTGCGTAGACTCACATTCAGAAGTGACCTCTTTGACCTGAGTAGTGAAACCAGAAAGCCATACAGTCATGGCAGCCACTCCATCCGTGCATATACCAACACGAAATGACCAATTCAGTTTTCCTGATATGTAATCATTCAAAGACTTGAACAGTTCTGCAGCTGTGGTGTTGGTTGGCAACAAAAGTGCACATAACATATCCGCATGCATATCCTCCTGAAAAATATACCACACAAAAACAAGCATTGTTGCCTTGTTGTCAACATCAGTAGACTTGTCAACCTGGATTGCATACCACGGTGACTCATTAATTCTCTCTAACAATTGTGCCTCAATATCCTCTGCTATTTCATCAATTTGTTTAGTTATGGTGCTAGCTGAAAGAGGAACACGTGCCACCTTTTGAACTGCAGCCTCTCCTAAAAATTCACAGCAAATGTCCTTAGCAGCAGGCAGGATCAACTTTTCACCAATAGTAAAGGGCTTCTTAGCTTTAGCAATGCATTTAGTCACTAAGAATGATGTTCTCAGTGCAGACACATTTGATGAAGTCGTGGCCTTCAGTAATTGCTTCTGTTCTTATTTTTTTCTTTTGAAAAACTCCAAAGGCTTGTCTTTTAATGCAGGGTGCTTGGTCTCCATGTGGCGAAGCGGTTTTCAAGGTTTCATGGCTTTGTTGGATAGACAGTTGCCACATATTATACAAAGTGGGCTTGGAGAATGTGAATCACCTGTTGCAATGAACCTAATTTAAGTAGGACTCTTGGTGTTTTCTTTTAAATGCAGCTTTTTTTTGTTGGCAGTCTTAGAGTTTTCTGCTATCTCATCATTGGGTCTTTCCCCCTTTTCAAAGAAACTCTCCAGAGACATTTGTTTTTTTCCACATTTTGGCTAGGGTTAGCTTGGGGGCTTATGAAAACTGTGATTGAGACAAGTGTGCAGTGAGGGAACAAGACACGGACAGAAGTGGTAAACAAAATAATGGACGGGCCAAGTGTGGACTAAAACAAGTGTCAGATTCTGACTTAAAACCTGCCACCAGATGCAGCTGTACAATTGAAGTACATCAACTCACTTGCCACTATAAAGCCTGCCATGAGATGCAGTTTGTCACTTGCCACTAACTGACAGGGTTTTGATATGTCTGCAAACAATTGATTTATTATGGTCTCAGTGCAGTCAAACCTCTCTGCTAATGATAATCTGTATTTGCAGCCACTCCCCAGTGCTAGCATCACCTCCTCAGCTCCACCTTGGATCATCGGGCATTAGATTCTCATAAGGAGCGCACAACCTAGATCCCTCGCATGCATAGTTGACAGTAGGGTTCGCACTCATGTGAGAATCTAATGCTGCCACTGATCTGACAGGAGGTGGAGCTCACGTGGTAATGTGAACGATGGGGAGCAGCTGTAAATACAGATGAAGCTTCGCTTGCTAGCCCACCACTCACCTCCTGCAGTGCTGCCCAGTTCCTAACAGGCCATGGACTGGCACCAGTCTGCGGCCTGGGGGTTGGGGACCCCTGGCTTAAATGACAGATATTTATTTCTCTCAGTCTGGAGGCTGGAAGTCTGAGATCAGAATGCCAGTGGGATCAAGTTCTGATGAGGGCCCTCTTCCTGGCTTGTGGTTAGCCATCTTCTTGTGGTATCCTCACATGGCAGAGAGAGAGGGCTCTCATCTCTTTGTCTTCTTATAAGGGCCATAATCCGGTAATGGGTCCCTGTCTTCATGACCTTATTTAAATGTAATTACCTCCCCAAAGTCCCACATCCTAATATCATTACTTGAGAGTTAGGGCTTCAACAGATGAATTTTGAGGGGGGATGCAACACTGAATCCACAACCCAGGGCAAACAGCTTCCTTTTAATTGTGTAAACCCAAACTTGCAGACGTTAATTTCACTCACATTCTACTTGCCAGAATCCGTTCATATGACCATATCGGTTGCTGGGGAAGTGGGGGAAACAAAATCTTTATCTGGGTAGCCATTGCTCAGCTAAAGCTTGGGGAGTTTGGTTATTAAAAGGAAAGGGAGAGAAGACAAAGAAACAAACAGCAGATGAAGGAGCAAGGCAAAAACCCACCAGACCTAACAAATGAAGAGGAAATAGGCAGTCTACCTGAAAAAGAATTCAGAATAATGATAGTAAAGATGATCCAAAATCTCGGAAATAGAATGGAGAAAATACAAGAAACGTTTAACAAGGACCTAGAAGAACTAAAGAGCAAACAAACACTGATGAACAACACAATAAATGAAATTAAAAATTCTCTAGAAGGGATCAATAGCAGAATAACTGAGGCAGAAGAACGGTAAGTGACCTGGAAGATAAAATAGTGGAAATAACTGCCGCAGAGCAGAATAAAGAAAAAAGAATGAAAAGAACTGAGGACAGTCTCAGAGACCCTGGGACAACATTAAACACACCAACATTTGAATTATAGGGGTCCCAGAAAAAGAAGAGAAAAAGAAAGGGACTGAGAAAATATTTGAAGAGATTCTAGTTGAAAACTTCCCTAATATGGGAAAGGAAAGAGTTAATCAAGTCCAGGAAGCACAAAAAGTCCCATACAGGATAAATCCAAGGAGAAACACGCCAAGACACATATTAATCAAACTATCAAAAATTAAATACAAAGAAGAAATATTAAAAGCAGCAAGGGAAAAAAACAACAAATAACACATAAGGGAATCACCATAAGATTAACAGCTGATCTTTCAGCAGAAACTCTGCAAGCCAGAAGGGAGTGGCAGGACATATTTAAAGTGATGAAGGAGAAATACCTACAACCAAGATTACTCTACCCAGCAAGGATCTCACTCAGATTTGATGGAGAAATTAAAAGCTTTACACACAAGCAAAAGCTAATAGAATTCAGCACCACAAAACCAGCTTTACAACAAATGCTAAAAGAACTTCTGTAGGCAGGAAACACAAGAGAAGGAAAGGACCTACAATAGTCAACCCAAAACAATTAAGAAAATGGTAAAAGGAACGTCCATATCGATAATTACCTTAAATGTAAATGGATTAAATGCTCCAACCAAAAGACATAGACTGGCTGAATGGATACAAAAACAAGACCCTTATATATGCTGTCTACAAGAGACCCACTTCAAACCTAGGGACACATACAGACTGAAAGTGAAGGGATGGAAAAAGATATTCCATGTAAATGGAAATCAAATGAAAGCTGGAGTAGCAATTCTCATATCAGACAAAATAGACTTTAAAACAAAGACTATTACAATAGACAAAGAAGGACACTACAGAATGATCAAGGGATCAATCCAAGAAGAAGATATAACAATTGTAAATATTTATGCACCCAACATAGGAGCACCTCAATACATAAGGCAAATGCTAACAGCCATAAAAGTGGAAATCGACAGTAACACAATCATATAGGGGACTTTAACATCCCACTTTCACCAATGGACAGATCATCCAAAATGAAAATAAATAAGGAAACACAAGCTTTAAATGATACATTAAACAAGATGGACTTAATTGATATTTATAGGACATTCCATCCAAAAACAACAAAATACACATTCTTCTCAAGTGCTCATGGAACATTCTCCAGGATAGATCATATCTTGGGTCACAAATCAAGCCTTTGTAAATTTAAGAAAACTGAAATTGTATCAAGTATCTTTTCCGAACACAACGCTATGAGACTAGATATCAATTACAGGAAAAAATCTGTAATAAATACAAACACATGGATGGTAAACAACACACTACTTAATAACCAAAAAATCACTGAATAAATCAAAGAGGAAATAAAAATATACCTAGAAACAAATGACAATGAAAACGCAATGACACCAAACCCATGGGATGGAGCAAAAGCAGTTTTAAGAGGGAAGTTTACAGCAATACAATCCTACCTTATGAAACAAGGAACATCTCAAATAAACAAGCTAACCTTACACCTAAAGCAATTAGAGAAAGAAGAACAAAAAAAACCCCAAAGTTAGCAGAAGGAAAGAAATCATAAAGATCCGATCAGAAATAAATGAAAAAGAAATGAAGGAAAGAATAACAAAGAACAATAAAACTAAAAGGTGGTTCTTTGAGAAGATAAACAAAATTGATAAACCATTAGCCAGACTTATCAAGGAAAAAAGGGAGAAGACTCAAATCAATAGAATTAGAAATGGAAAAGGAGAAGTAGCAACTGACACTGCAGATATACGAAGGATCATTAGAGATTACTGCAAGCAACTCTATGCCAATAAAATGGACAACTTGGAGGAAATGGACAAATTCTTAGAAATGCACAACCTTCCGAGACTGAACCAGGGAGAAATAGAAAATTTGAACAGAACAATCACAAGCACTGAAATTGAAACTGTGATTAAAAATCTTCCAACAAACAAAATCCCAGGACCAGATGGTTTCACAGGCAAATTCTATCAAACATTTAGAGAAGAGTTAACACCTATCCTTCTCAAGCTCTTCCAAAATATAGAAGAGGGAGGAACACTCCCAAACTCATTTTACAAGGCCACCACCACTCTGATATCAAAACCAGACAAGGATGTCACAAAGAAAGAAAACTACAGGGCTTCCCTGGTGGCGCAGTGGTTGAGAGTCTGCCTGCCAATGCAGGGGACACAGGTTCGTGCCCCGGTCCAGGAAGATCCCACATGCCGCAGAGCGGCTGGGCCCGTGAGCCATGGCCGCTGAGCCTGCGTGTTCGGAAAAATTAAAAAAAAAAAAAAAAAAGAAAGAAAACTACAGACCGATATCACTGATGAACATAGATGCAAAAACCCTCAGCAAAATACTAGCAAACAGAATCCAACAGCACATTAAAAGGATCATACACTATGATCATGTGGGGTTTATCCCAGGAATGCAAGGATTATTCAATATATGCAAATCAATCAATATGATACACCGTATTAACAAATTGAAGGAGAAAACCATATGATCATCTCAACAGATGCAGAGAAAGCTTTTGAAAAAATTCAACACACATTTATGACAAAAACCCTCCAGAGGGCTTCCCTGGTGGCACAGTGGTTGAGAGTCTGCCTGCCAATGTAGGGGACACGGGTTCATGCCCCAGTCCAGGAAGATCCCACATGCCACGGAGCGGCTGGGCCCATGAGCGATGGCTGCTGAGTCTGCACGTCTGGAGCCTGTGCTCTGCAACGGGAGCGGCCACAAGAGTGAGAGACCTGCGTACTGAAAAAACAAGCAAACAAACAAACAAACAAAAACCCTCCAGGAAGTAGGCATAGAGGGAAATTTCCTGAAGATAATAAAGGCCATATATGACAAACCCACAGCCAACATTGTCCTCAATGGTGAAAAACTGAAACCATTTCCACCAAGATCAGGAACAAGACAAGGTTGCCTCCTCTCACCACTATTATTCAACATAGTTTTGGAAGTTTTATTCACAGCAGTCAGAGAAGACAAAGAAATAAAAGGAATCCAAATTGGAAAAGAAGAAGTAAAGCTGTCACTGTTTGCAGATGACATGATACTATACATAGAGAATCCAAAAGATGCTACGAGAAAACTACTAGAGCTAATCAATGTATTTGATAAAGTAGCAGGATAAAAAATTAATGCAATGAAATCTCTTGCATTCCTATATACTAATGATGAAAAATCTGAAAGTGAAATTAAGAAAACACTCCCATTTACCATTGCAACAAAAAGAATAAAATAGGAATAAACCTACCTAAGGAGGCAAAAGGCCTGTATGCAGAAAATTATAAGACACTGATGAAAGAAATTAAAGCTGATACAAATAGATGGAGAGATATACCATGTTCTTGGATTGGAAGAATCAACATTGTGAAAATGACTCTACTACCCAAAGCAATCTACAGATTCAATGCAATCCCTATCAAGCTACCACTGGCATTTTTCACAGAAAAAGAACAAAAAATTTCACAATTTGTATGGAAACACAAAAGACCCTGAATAGCCAAAGCAATCTTGAGAATGAAAAACGGAGCTGGAGGAATCAGGTTTCCTGACTTCAGACTGTACTACAAAGCTACAGTATCAAGACAGTATGGTACTGGCACAAAAACAGAAATGTATATCAATGGAACAAGATAGAAAGCCCAGAGATAAACCCATGCACATATGGTCACCTTATCTTTGATAAAGGAGGCAAGAATGTACAATGGAGAAAAGACAGTCTCTTCAATAAGTGGTGCTTGGAAAACTGGACAGCTACATTTAAAAGAATGAAATTAGGACACTCCCTAACACCATACACAAAAATAAACTTTAGGATTAAAGACCTAAATGTAAGGCCAGACACCATCAAACTCTTAGAGGAAAACATAGGCAGAACACTCTATGACATAAATCACAGCAAGATCCTTTTTGATCCACCTCCTAGATAAATGGAAATAAAAACAGAAATAAATAAATGGGACCTAATGAAACTTAAAAGCTTTTGCACAGCAAAGGAAACCATAAACAAGACAAAAAGACAACCTTCAGAATGGAAAAAATATTTGCCAATGAAGCAACTGACAAAGGATTAATCTCCAAAACATAGAAGCAACTCATGCAGTGCAATATCAAAAAAACAAACAACCCAATCCAAAAGTGGGCAGAAGACCTAAATAGACATTTCTCCAAAGAAGATATACAGATTGCCAACAAACACATGAACGAATGCTCAACATCATTAATCATTAGAGAAATGCACATCAAAACTACAATGAGATATCATCTCACACCATTCAGAATGGCTATCATCAAAAAATCTACAAACAATAAATGCTGGAGAGCTTGTGGAGAAAAGGGAACCCTTTTGCATATTGGTGGGAATGTAAATTGATACAGCCACTATGGAGAACAGTATGGAGGTTCCTTAAAAAACTAAAAATAGAACTACCATGTGACCGAGCAATCCCACTACTGGGCATATACCCTGAGAAAACCATAATTCAAAAAGTCATGTACCAAAAAAAAAAAAAGTCATGTACCAAAATGTTCATTGAAGCTCTATTTACAATAGCCAGGACATGGAAGCAACCTAAGTGTCCATCAACAGATGAATGGATAAAGAAGATGTGGCACATATATACAATGGAATATCACTCAGCCATGAAAAGGAATGAAACTGAGTTATTTGTAGTGAGGTGGATGGACCTAGAGGCTCTCATACACAGTGAAGTAAGTCAGAAAGAGATAAACAAATACCATATGTGAACACATATATATGGAATCTAAGGAAAAAAAAAAAGAAAGAACAAAAGTGGTCAGAAGAATCTAGGGTTAAGACAGGAATAAAGCTGCAGATGTACTAGAGAATGGACTTGAGGATACGGTGAGAGGGAAGGGTAAGCTGGGGAAAGTGAGAGAGTGGCATGGACATATATACACTACCAAACGTAAAATAGATAGCTAGTGGGAAGCAGCCGCATAGCACAGGGAGATCAGCTCCGTGCTTTGTGACCACCTGGAGGGGTGGGATAGGGAGGATCAGAGGGAGGGAGATGCAAGAGGGAAGAGATAGGGTGACATATGTATATGTATAGCTGATTCGTTTTGTTGTAGGGCAGAAGCTAGCACACCACTGTGGAGTGATTTTACTCCAATCAAGATGTTAAAATAAAATAAAATAAAATAAAATAAAGATGGCTTCCAAAAAAAAAAAAAAAGAAAAAAGGAGAGGCAGAGAAAGATACTGTAATTTAATCAGGTGTCTTTCCAAAGGGTTTTGCTCACTATACCTCTCTTTCCCAAGCCAAAACTTTCTATCCTTAAGCTCCATCTCCTGTCCTGTCTTTGTATGTACTCTGCCCTCCTTTGTTCACGCACATGGCCCTAGACATTGTGAAGGTCTCTCAGAGGCTGTGACCAGGTCTGTATCTGTCACACTGGATGTCATATTTTAAGCTGCCTGGGGCTACACTTCCTAGGGTGGGGTTGAAAGGGTGAAGGTGAAGGTAAGGGCTCAATAAATGGCAGTGAGTCCAGTGGTCCTGGAGTCACTCCTAGCACCTGCTCACACTTGATTTTAGACATTTCCACAGATTCTTAAAATAGAGATTCCCAGTTTTGCTTTGTCTGTAGGCTTTCAATGAATCAGTAAATATTTACCTGTATTTCCTACACCATAAATATCTGTCACCACACAATAAAATCCAATGTTCACCCTCCAGCACCTTACCAATCATATATTCTTACCCATCAAAAATTCTCAAATTTAATTGGCAAGTCATTCAACAAAAGTTTATAGATTGTGGGCTATGGGGCAAGCACTATTTGTGGTTGAATTTCTAGCATCTAACATAAAATAGGCATATGATAAATATTCTCTGAAAGAATGAATGATTAACAAATGATTTTAAAAATTCATTTGGAGATGAAGTAAACTGTCCTATAAGAGTTCATTGTTCCGTGGGGGAAATGAACATGCTGACAAGGACTCACAACATCTCTCTGGGAGTGTTCTGGCTGCCCGACCCCACTGTCTCATCGCACCATGCAACAGGCTTTCCAGTGTGGATGGGTGTATTGTCCACCCACTGGATCAGTCCGCTCACCTCTCTGCAGGTGTGCTTTTGAATTAGCTCATCCTGGGGGGTTCTCAACAGCAGTAGTGCTGACATTTTTGGATCCGATAATTCTTTGCTGTCCTGTAGGTCATTTGCAATATGGGATGTGTAGCAGCATCCCTGGTGTTTACCCACTTGATGCCAGCAAAAGCCCTCCTCCAGCTGTGATAATCACGTATGTCTGCAGACATTACCAGAGGTCCCCTGGAGGGCAAAAGTGCCCTCCATTGAGAATGATTGTGGTAAATCCACCAGACATCTCTTCTGCAAGGTGAACTGCAGATGCTGACCAAGAACTTGTGAAGTACTTGAGGATGAGTCAGTGCTTTTCACTCAGGGACACTGGCTCTTCCCAAGGTTTCCAGCTCATGCAGGAGGTTGGATTTCTCACTTGGTGAAAATATACATCTTATTCCTAAACTTTCACAACAGAATGACAACCCTGCCTCCCTCATGTCTGGTTTTAAAGCATACAGTTCTCACTCTAACCAACAATCCCAAATCTTTGCACTAAGGCACAGGTTAGAAATTCATTCAAGAATTAATGAAAACCAGGGGCCACCAGGATTCACTGTAGGCACCTGATCTTTGAGAGGCAGGTTAATGACCATGTTTATGTCCTTGGGGACATTTGTTATGCACAAACTTTACTGCACATCAGAATCATCTGGGGACTTTGTTTAAATGCATGTTTTGGCCCTATTTCCAGAGATTCTGATTCAGTAGTTTTGGGGCAAAAGTCAGGAAGCTACATTTTCTAAAAAGCCCTTCCAGGTAATCCGTGGGCTACACTTTGAGAAATGGTATTTATTTCTTCAAATTATACTATTTATGCGTGAAATTAGGCAATCATAAAGAAAAGCTCTTGTATCATATTATCTCAGTCCCCTTAAGGAATGCCTTTGATACGTCACAACGTAATGCTATGTGTTCAGACTTTATAAATAAATTTAGTCTAAAAAGTGCTTGTTTATATTCAAAATTCTGGACTTTATCCAGGGTATCACTTGATGCCCCTACGTAAGGACACATGTAATGAATTTTTTCTGGGATTTAGTTAATACAGTATTTTCTCCACAAATATGTGTGTGTATTTATATTTATATATTTAGCGGGAGATGGGGAAGGAAATACAGCTCAAAGTTTGTGATCTAATGTATGTCCCTTTTTGCTTCAGTGTCTCTCAGCCCCTTCCTGGTTTACCTAGTACTGCCGTGATTTGCTCCCAGATGCTCTGCTGTGTCCAAATCCAGAACCATGGAATCCCAGCTTGGTAGGAAGTTAGAAACTGCTCTCCATAAGGAGGAAATCTGAAGTTGTCAGAACTGTTCTCCCATATGAGCTTTTAATTAGAGCCCCAGCCTTTGTCATAGTTGGCCTCACTGTCTCCTGCCCAGGTCCTGGCTTTCATTCCAGTTCTTACCAGGACCAAGCCTGCCCCCAACCCCAGCCTGGCTGCCCTTTGCTTGCTTCTTGCCAGCTCTTTACCCTATCCCTTGGGAGCTGGATCATGTTTTTATTATCAATCCAGCTGCATTCCTGGCTCCAAAAGCAAGATTCAGTGACTACTGTGAAGCCTCATCCCTGATATCTACCAACACCAAAATTCACGATGACCTGAAAGTCCCAACAAACCAGAGAGCAAAAGCAACACCGTTTCTCTCATGAACAGAAAATTTATGGGAAAATTTCACAATCACTGCAATTAATTTATAAGGTAACAGGCTTCCTTTGTGTCTTAGAGTTCTCTAGAGATTATCTATCTATCTATCTATCATCTATCTATCTGTCATCTATCTACTATAAGGAATTGACTCATGCTGTTACAAATGCTGAGAAATCCCACAATCTGCAGTTAGTGAGCTGGAGACCCAGGAGAGCTGATGGTGTAAGTCAGGCCTTCAATAGATTGGATGAGGCCCACCCATATAGGGAAGGGCAATCTGCTTTATTCAATCTACTGAACAAAAAAAGTACAGTCCTGCCCTTGGGGATATTACAGACTATAGAGAAAGGTGACATTGAAAAAGCAATGTGAAGTTCCTTGAGTGTGGCAAGGGTAGGGAGAGAAAAGGGGTTCAAAGGGACCACTAATCTTGTCTGAGAATGGGGAAGGGAGAACTTAAGTTAAGATTTGAGATATCTAGGGAAAGGTAAAGAACATAAGACGTGCAAGGTGTGAAGGCATATCAGTTCCAGAAACTGATTGACGATCAACCTGGCAGGTGATGCGAACAAGGCTAGAGATGCAGGCAGGAGCCGGCTGTGGGACGCACGGCAGGCCTTGGTAATTAAAGCCAATCAGAAGTACCAAAGGGATTTAAGAAGAGGAGAGACATGATCAAGTCACTCTGGAGTCAGTGTGTAATAGTCCTAAATAAAAAATAAAGAGATACTAATTGTGTTTTGAAGTCCAGTTTAAGTGTGTTTTATTATATGATAACTTTAAAATTTCTATTGATTGGTATATTTTATTAGTCACAACACCAAACTGGGTAAATAGTTACCTAGTTTCTAGGAAATGGGAAATAATCCATGGCTAAGTGATGGCTATGTCACGTGTTCTATTGTGGTTCTTTCTAATTAACCTTCCTAACATGCAAGTCTGTTGTTAAAATGATGGGTTTAAAGTGATTTTATCAGCCTAGGGACTTCCCTGGTGGCACAGTGGTTAAGAATCCGCCTGCCAATGCAGGGGACGTGGGTTCGATCCCTGGTCCAGGAAGATCCCACATGCCACGGAGCAACTAAGCCCATGCACCACAACTACTGAGCCCACGTGCTGCAACTACTGAAGCCCGTATGCCTAGAGCCCATGCTCCGCAACAAGGGAAGCCACCGAAAATGAGAGGCCTGCGCATCGCATCAAAAGAGTAGCCCCCGCTCGCCACAACTAGAGAAAGCCAGAGCACTGCAATGAAGACCCAACGCAGCCAAATAAATTAAGTGATTTTTATCAGCCTAATGAAATCCAGAGCAAGGGTTTTGTAAAGGAGTAAACCATGAAGATTACCTCTGGCAGAGAGAGATGCAGACTCACTGAGATGGCAGCGTTGCCCTTAAGAAATGTGTTTTCATCTTTCTCTCAAACTCACTATTAATTTCCCTCCTTTGTCCAGAACTGTTTCCTGAGTCACTGCTAAGTCTCCACAGCTTTAAGATAAAGCATGTCAGGACTCTTTTAGTTGCAAGTCAGTGAAATTCCAACTCAAAATGACTGGAGCAAAGATGGGAATTCAGGCTTGACGTTGGGTACGATGGGGTGTAGGGTCTCTTAAGAGCTCCCGCCCGCCTTTCCTGTGGGTCAGTTGTGGCTCTAGGGAAGCACCCTGCTGGTGGTGGTAGATGGCTGTCAGTAGGTATGGCCTTACCAAGTCTTACCTTCTCAGGACGTCCAGCAGAATTTCCCTTCTCCAACATTTGCAACAAAAGACTTGGAGTTGAGTCCCATGTGTTCCACTTGGCCTGGGTCACAAGCCACCTCAGGGATTAGGGCTGGGGCCAATCCCACAAAACCCAGATGGACCGAGAGTGGGGAGAGGAATTGATACAGGGAAGGAAAGACCACTAAGGTCCACATGAGCACTAAAGAGGGGCCAAGGTTGCAGCCTTTCAAAGGTAAAGTCTGGGTCTGCTCAATGCTGCACCCACACCGAGCTCTTGCTCATCTGAGCCCTCGGGAAGTGCCTGGTTGGGCGGCTTGGTTGCCTGTTGCCCTCCCAGCTCCAGACCTTTGGTTGTGATGGTGCTTTGGTTCCATTTGAGACCATTGCCAGGGCTCTCAGGGGCGCTTCTGTTCTCCTTCCCAGCTCTGGCTCCAGCAGTCACCCTTCTTCTCGCTCGACATCCCCCAAGTTTTTCACACACTGTCCCTGACCTATGCACCTAGAGTTTCAAATGTGGCTACGTAACACTGCGCTACAGTGTAGAATGTGCGAACTCTGGATACCATTCTGCTGGTATCCAGATATCATCCTTTGGATTCGTTAAATGCCACCACACATCTCCATGTAGAGAAAACAAGAACAGGGCAGAGACTTGGAGATTTGAGGAGAACCTCACCCATCCTGCCCCGTTCTCTTGGGTTCAGTGTAGGTACATCCTGCCTCTGGAGGGTCATGATGGGACGTGTTATCTCAGCCACCATGACCTTCCATTACTTTTAAGTAGCTGTAGCCAAACAAAAGACAAATGAAAACCTTCTCTGTTTGATGTTGAAAAAATTACTGGCATGTCATATGGTAATTCATTAAAGAATTCTCATTCATCAAAACAATTCATTTTTGTTTGAAGAGGCTGAATAAGCAGCTTCTTGCTGATTTCACTGTCAGCCTCTCTGGCCACATGTGGCTCCAGTTCATCTGCAGTAATTTTATTCCTAAATATTAAGAGCTTTGGGGAGATATGTGGAATATTTTAAATCAAACTGGGTTGTTTTACTTAGATACCCCCTTTACATTCTTTCTTTTACAATTCTAATACCCAGGACTGGAATTTAATCACTTTTTTTTTTTTTTTTATGGGTGGAGAGATACACACCAAGTAGATTCTTTCTCTTTTCAGAAATTGAAATCCACCCAACTGATTTGAATCCGCTGCGGAACTTGAGCACAGGAAAATTGATTTCTGGCTAATTTTTAAAAGATTTTTTATAATAATATCTCAAACTAGGGGGAATTGTTGTTTTGGAGTTTCTTACACTTCTGAACCCTAATTAAACTTTGTAAATGTGTGCTTTACAAAATCTATTATTATAAAGCACATCTAATTCATTCTTTATGTAGCTATGTTTTAGCACCACAGAAATATAGCTGTTGGATTTCTCCAAAATTCTTTCTCAAAATCTTTAATCAGAAGTATTTCCAACTACCTAATTTGTATTATTCATCTAAAAGATTTTAACTTTTAAAAGACTCCATTTTCCTTTTTTTAGCCTTTTAGCTGATTATCCTATAAACCTGGTTCCCTTAGTCAAGTCTCTCAGTATCTTTCTCTTACCTCTCATCACTGTTTCTTTGCCCCTCTGTCACAGAATAGGGTTTGTCAGCTCAAAATGCTACCTGAGGTCATACAGGTATTTTAAATGGGTGAAAAGGTTGAGAACAATAGCAGGTGTGTGGGGACTCTGGGAAACCGGAGACTCCTGACTGAGGGGAAGGCTGACACCATTCAGCTCCAGCAAGAGTCCCCATGAGAGAATTCAGCAGGAGATTTGCCAGATCTCACACTTTCAAGGGAAACCAGAAATCTAGATTTTAGTGTGAAATATTCCAATGTTTGAAATGGTCAGTTATTTAAAAATTTTAAGATCACTCCTCTCCCAAACCTATAAATATCCCATAAGCCATTAGAAATTTCTTTTATCCATGCTTTAAGCAAATTTGCTTCCATTAACATCTGATTACGCCACACTGATTTTGCTCCCCAGCCGCAGCCCCATACTTGGCTCAGACTTGTGCAGTAAGCTGGTGAATTATCTAGTGAGGGAAAGCCCTTCTCTCCTCTCACGGCCACTTCAGGCACTGGGACCAGAGCTGTTCCCAGGAACCAGTGGGTGCCCCTGGGCCCTGCACTTTGCCACGAGCCTCTGCACAATGACTTGAGGTGTGGTTGGTTAGGAGACAGGCAGCTCTGCCCACAGAGGCTGGAAAAGAGCAGCTGAATTCTAGTCTCCACCTGTCCACGTCTCCCTTCTTTTCACTTGTCACTGTCCCCTCAGCCTCTATTAGTCCAACACCTCCGCTGCCACTACCGGCACCAGGCAAGGCTGGATACAGGCTCATCTCTGTTATACATGCAGGCTCACACACACACATCTGCACATGGACACAAGACACACATCTGCACACAGACTCACACACATTCACACACAGATTCACATACATTCACGCACAGACTCACACACACATACTGCTGCCATTTCCTGACTTGTTTTCTTCTTCTCACCTACTCTTAATGTTCATTTACTTGGTCTCATCTGTACAAAATACGCAGTGTGTCTGAGCTTTCCAGTGCTGCAAAGGGACTAAAGAAGTGGTATATTCTTAATTATACCAGTTCCCCTCATCAGTCCACAAACTTGGATAATTGAAAGTTAACTTTACCATAAAAACTGCACACCTCCGATTTATTTAGTACTAAAGGTTTCAAAAGCATTTTTGGAGTTATCATTTTATTTTTACCTTTACAAATAAACGCTGTGGCTCCAGTAGTGAGATATCATCATCCCCTTTTAATGGATTAGGAAACTCCTGTCAGGCTCAGGGATCAGACATGAGGGTCTCCAAAGAAATTCCCATGTCAAATATTAAAATATGATATTTTCACTGCCACATGTATTTTCACTGAATTATATTTTTTCCAGTTATTTCACTCTTTTTAACAAAAGTAATTCATTACCACTGACCGGTATCTACACACATGATAGAATACTCTAGGATAGTCGACTCTGCTGTACCAGTTTGGTCTGGCTCATTTGACCACTGTATGGATGATGTCTCTCAGCCAGTTAGTAGAAGGTGAAGGACCAGTATGTTTTTCCTGAGTTGGATGATTTATTTGTTTTTTATAATTAGGTCAGGCCAAGCAATACAGAAAGAGGGGTAAATGTGAAGTTTTCAGACAACATTCCTGTTTGCATATACTTTGCTAACATTTTAAAAAGCGCTACACAGCTAACTTATTGCTAATGTATGATCTAGCAAGATCTTCTTTTGAGAAGCTACACCAATTATGATTTTTTTGGTTACAAACCTCCCCTCCGCCCACCAAATTCAACTGAGTATAGCTTTAAAAAAAACATATTTTCTCCTCCAATGACCAAAGCTGGAACAATTTGAGCAACAAAATAGTGTTGGATTATAGCACAAAGTATAAGATAAAATAAGTATCATGGGTCCATTATGGTGTAAAGAAATGATTGAGTAAATAAATAGATGATGAGGGAGAAGAGACAAATCTCCTGTACAGAAGAATTCCAAATAATTTATATAGTTACTCTACCCTCAAGGGGAGCATTAACTCCTCACTCCTTAACTGTGGGCTGCTCCCAATGAGGTTTTTCCAAAGAGGACAGTGTGGAAAGGGAGGAAAAAGTACATTTACGGTGGAGAAACTTGGTGCATGCTACCCCAGGCAGGTGGTCAAGGTTAGTATCAACAGTGTTAAGTCCTGTTGATAGTGGGTACCCTTGATATGACGTGATGAAACTAGCACTTTACTCGTGTGGTCTTCCTCCCCTCAAAACTCATAACCCCTGTATAATCATGAGAAGAACCCCAGAAAAATCCCTATAGAGGGGCATCCTACAAAATACTTGACCAGTACTCCTCAAAACTGTCAAGGTCATCAAAACCCAGGAAAGTCTGAGAAACTCTCACAGCCAAGAGGGGCCTAAAGAGACATGACAACTAAATGTAACATGGTGTCCTGGCTGGGATCCTGGACCAGAAAAAGGACATTAGGTAAAAACTAAAGAAATCTGAATAAACTATGGACTTTAGTTAGTAGTATTGTATCAGTATTGGTTAATTGTAACATAGTTACCGTATGATCTTAAAAACAGAGGAAACCAGGTGAGAGGATATACGGGAACTCTTTTCCATCTTCCCAATTTTTCTGTAAATCTGAAACTGTTCTAAAAAATAAAGTCTATTTAAAAAAAAAAAAGTATCATTTCACCTAAAAAAGAGAACAGGTAGGACAGTGCAGAGTTGGCTAGTTCATCAGCAACTCAGGTTTGTTCCATCTTCCTGCTCTGCTTGTCTGACGTGGGCTGACCTCCATGAGGCCGTGACACTGGCAGACATGGCCACAGCTGACAGAAGGAAGAAACTGGTTTTCACTATGTTTCTTTGTAAGTGTGGAAAGTGGAGACCCCTGGCCAGAACTGGGTGACATATCTGCTCCTGAGCCACTCACTGAGAAGGGAACAAGATGACCATGGGGGCCACAGGAACTGGGAGACTTCCCCTGAGTCTCCTGGGGTGAGGGGCATCTGAACCAGCTGGGCTCTTTGGGCCCCTAAGAAGAGGCTGAGCTACAGGCCATGCTCCTTCACAAGTGAAAGCAAAGCTAATGGTTATGTCTGCTTTCCCAGGTTGAATACACCACTCTGGTCACTCTTAACTCCATTCTTGTTGTATGTCCATTTCTCCAACTGTCATTCTGAAGGTTAGTCCATAAGGGTTCTCTATTAAGCAGCAGAGATATTGTTTCCCCACCCCCTCTTTTTTTTTTTAGTGGCTGCTGAATGGCTTTACCACTCAACTATAACTCTGCTCATCTATCAGACACAATATTGGGCTAGTTTGGAGGCACTAATATGCAGTGCTTTCTTGATAAGCTCTGATAAGGCAAAAATATCTCCCCCCCACCTTGGTTTTTCATCAAAAATGTAGATGACATGTGCATATAACAGATCCACCATCATAATCCCTAAACATCTTTCCAGTGTCTCAATCCTATTACACTATTGAATCCTGTCAAATTCAGGGTCTCCAAATGGTATAAATGTTACTAAGATGCTACATTTTCTAAACGGTTTCTAATAGGATATAGAATAATTATTGGTAAATAATTACAATTACATTTGGGTCCTACAGTCTTTTTCCACATGTGAGGTGGGGGAAAAATCCTTAAAAATAAAATATGTAAACTTTTCATAGAGTCAAGGGAGTACAAACATTGACAGAACCACAGTTGTCATCTCTCCTAAAACCAAGAAAAGGTAGGAAATCAGAGTGAGAATAGGAGTGAGATGAAGGTCTAGGTCCTACAAGAACACTTGTCAGAGAGCCGTGAGTTCCAGGGTGACATGAATCCACCAGGGCTTGGAGGTAGGTTACACTCCTAAGAACATTTTATTCATAGGAGATTTTGTTCAAGAGGAAGAAAAAACCCCAAACAAAACACAACACAACAAAACAGAGAAGGACATTGAAAACCATACTATTGTCTGGCAAACAGTGTAAGCTGAATTTGGTGAATGAATATGGATTCAGGAAACCACTGGGGTACAGCTGGTTCCCCCACCATCTCTTATTTCTCCCTTTTGTCTATCAATGTAGACAGTAAACAAAGAATAAAACAAACATAAAACAAAAATGTTCTAATGATCATTTCTGGGCCTTCTGTTCCTCTCTCTCTTACCCAAATCCCTAGAGAGGCAATGATGTGGGCGTGAGTCTCATGATAGCTGAAGGGACTGGTTCTGGGAGGGGTGTGTGAGTGCACGTGTGTCTGTGTGAGTGCCTGTGTGTCTGTGTGGCTGTGTGACTGTATGTGTTTAAAGAGGGGAGTGAAGGCAACAGAGAAACTACAGGGACACTTGGACCTATCTGATTTGAAAGGAGAATGTTTTGAGCAAAACACTGATGGTGGTGCTGACCTGATCCTTACCTCACCTAGGATCCGCTTCAAAACCATAGGAGCCTGGGTCACCTCTATAAAGGGTGCAAGATGAAGACCCTTTTTTAGGATTACTTAAAATAGTGGGAAATGCTAAGAATCAGGAGGAGCTTGATTGCCAAAGAGCAGAATTCTGCTTCCCTCTAACCGCTCCCAAGTACCATTCCTTGGTTCCCTAATAAACCATGCACATCAACCTCTGCCTCAGAATGCATTACCTGACTTAAGACAGTTAATGCCAGGATGCAGGTCTAAGTGTACCTACTCTGAAATGGGATTTGTGAATTAGATCACCCAGAATCCCCTGGCATCACGTAGTGGAGTTACCAGTGGTGAACTAGGATGTTCTCAGGTGTCTGAGAAGTTTACGGTGCTGGGGAGAGTAGTGATTAAAAGCTTAATGACCTCAGACAGCTCTTGCTGGTGCTACCAGTGAATTGGAGAAAGACAATGAAAGGCTATGAGTGAATAATCCCCAGTTTAAGACAAAGTGTGGGAGTTAGAGGACCTCTCCTTGGCAACACATAAAGAAAGAGTTCTTATCTCTCTCAGTCAGAAGCAAAAAGAAAAAAAAAGAAAGAAAGAAAAGAAAAGAAAAAAGCTAAGGATTTTACCCAAGGCTTAATTTAATTTAATTACAAGGTGAATGAAGCTCCAGAGAAGATGGGATTTTCAATCCTATCAAGTTTGTTATGCCTAAATCATGGCCCTGATTGGGAAGAAGTGGGAACTTGAGATTTAGGATTTAGACATCTGCGTTGATCACTCTGAAAACCTGGATTGTCCTGAGTCCTAGGGGCCTGCTGAAGTGACCCATGCCTCCCTGTTGAAAGACAGGACTCTCATTTCCTGTCTTTTCCTGACTCTCATTTCCTGACTCTATAAGGATGATGCAGAGGTCTCCGCTTTGCAGGGCAAATTGTGCCCCCTCCCTACCTCAGGATCTAGCCCCACATCAACTCTCAATCAGATCAACAGCTATGATCCAGTCAGAACATAACTTGATTGCGGAAGTGCTGGGCCTGGTAAGTGAGGAAGGGGACTCTATGCTGAAGAAGCTGCAGGAACCAGCAAACATGCAGCAGCAAAAGTTAGGAAAGTATGTGTGATGGCTAATTGCATGTGTCAACTTGAATAGGCTAAAGGATGACCAGACAGCTGGTAAAACATTATTTCTAGGTGTGTCTGTGAGGGTGTTTCCAGAAAAGATTAGCATTAAGTCGGTAGACTAATTAAAGAAGATCAGCCTTACCAATGTCGATGGGCATCATCTAATCCACTGGGGGCCTGAACAGAGCAAACATGCAGAGCAAGGGCAAATTTTCTCTCTTTGTTTGAGCTGGGACATCCATCCCAGCCTTTGGACACTGGTGCTCCTGATTCTTGGGGCTTTGGACTCTGACTGCAGTTTACACCATCAGCCCCCCAGTCTCTGACCTTTTGACTCGGACTTACATCCTTGGCTCCCCTGGTTCTCAAGCCTTGGGATTTGGGCTGGATTATACCACCAGCTTTCCTCGTTCTCCAGTTTGCAAAAGGCGTATTATGGGGCTTCTCAGCCTCCAAAATTGCATAAATCAATTCCTATAATAAATCTCCTATCTATTTATCTATCATCTATCTATCTTGTCTATCTATGTACCTATCTATCTATCTATCTATCTATCCTATTGATTCTGTTTCTCTAGAGAACCCTTATACAACATATATGGAGCTGGATCTCAACATGTCAGATCTAGAGGGATAGAATTATAGTTCAATAAGGGAGAGTTTATTGATATGGGAACACTCTTCCAAGCTACAGAATTACATACCCTGGCAAGGATCCTGGGAGATTATACTCTGGGAATACACTGTCAGGCTGGCTCTCAGAAGCATGAGAGTGATAAGCCACACTAAGTGAAGTAGAACTACTAGAATTTCCATGACAAATTATGGAGGAAGAGATCAAAAGGCTCAGAAAAGTGAGCATGCTAGAGTGGATATACTATGAAAAGCCAGAAAAATCCACCAGCCGACAACGTTACCTGGGAGTCCTTGGGAGACATTCCAGAAGGTAGGAGATAAATCATATGATGATCAGATCCACATCAATGGATATATAGGGGTCCAGTACTCTGGGGACATGCCAGGACATCCTCTCCTAAAATATGGAATAGATGCATAAAGGGGGTTCAGTAATGAGAAGTTCAGGGCTGGCTGTTCTCTGTGGGCTGTGGCTGACGGTGGGAGATGTTATTGAACTGGGCCTTCTGATAGCATCAAGGATAAGACCCCCAAACAGTAGAGGTGTATTTAATCATTAGAATCAAGGTGGGTGCAATTATTAGAGTGAGCATTAAGGACAGAGTTGACAGAAGGACTACCAGAAAAGAGATGTGGTGATGGTTAGTAGAGCTTGACATTCCTAGGATTAAGACAGATGGGCAACCAACAAAGGTATTGCTTGATCTACACATCAAACTAAATCAAGGGTGGGTGTTTAGGTGGCCGAGGGCAGCCATCCCAATACAGCATTGTGATCCTTTGTTCCGTTTCTGTACCTGGGCCAGTTTCCAGACCTGGAATCCATTGATTAAGGAAGAAGAGCCCAACATTACCACAGCAATTGTATACGATAATGATTTGCCCAGTCTTTCCCCAAAGGGACCTAGAGCGCTTTACTCAGGTAATCATACAAAAGGGAAAGTGGATACCGAGACATTTCTAGGATTATTTGTCCTGGGGTCCAAGTTCACATTGATACCTAAGGATCTGAAGCAGCATCGAGCTCCTTCTGTTAGGTTAGGGCACGTAGGGGCCAGGTAATAAACGGAGACCTGGACCCGGACTGATTCACAGTGGGTCCACTGGGTCCATGAACTCACCAGGTGGTCCTTTCCTCAGTCTCTAAATGTCAAATGGAAATGGGCATCCTTGGTCATTGACTAAACCTCACCTTGACTCCTTAGTAAGTGATTTTGTGGAGTTGTAACTATTGTAGTGGACAAGGCCAAAAAGGAAGCCTCTGAAACTGGCTCCCTCTCCTTAGCCAAAATAGTAAGTGAAAAAAATCTCATATCCTGGGGAGGATAATAGAAATTAGTGTCATCCATAAAGGCCTAGAGTATCTGGGGATGGTGGTTGTCATCTCAGTCCCCATTTAATCCACCAGTCTGGGCCCTACTAAAACCAGACACATTCTGGAGGGCATGAGCTATTGTAACCTCAACCAAGTAATAGTCCCAATTCCTACTCTTATTCTAGATATGTTTTTTTGTTTTGTTTTGTCCTTTTATCATTTTTTTTTTTTAGGGCAGAGAAACACAACCTCATACATGGTATGTGGCCTTGATCAGACAAATGTGTTCTTTTCCATTCCTATCAGCTGAGAATACCAGATGCAGTTTATATTCACATGGAGTGGGCCACAGTATACATTTACAGTCTTGCCTTAGACCTGTTAACTCTTCTGCTCTCTGCAATAATTTAGGCCAAAGGCAACATGGACCATCTGGATATTTGAGGCATATCACACCAGTCTACTAATTTAATTGGTCCACATAAGCAAGATGTGGTAAATAGAGACTTTGATGACACATGTGCTCTAGAGGGTGGGAAATAAACCCTGTGAGGATTCAGGAGCCCATCATATTTGTGAATATTTAGTAAAAGACAAGTAAATGCATTGTATATCTCCCTCCACTAAAAGGAAGCACGTCATTTGGTAAGCCTCTTTGGGTTCTGGAGGCAGTATTTCCTCCATTGGAAATACTATTCTGACACACTTACCAACTGATGTGGAAGGCTATCAGCTTTGAGTGGGACCCATGTCAGGAAAGAGCTCTGTGTCAGGTCTAAGTTGTGATGCAAGCAGCCCTGCTGCTTGGACCATATGACTAGCAGACCCTCTGTTATTAGAGGTATCTGTGGTGGGAAAATATGCCATGTGGAGTTTATGACAAGCCTGGTAGGAGATTCACAATGTAGACCCCTAGGGTTCTGGAGCAAGGCCATGCCATCTGCAGCAGAGAATTATATACCATTTGAAAAAATAGCTCCTGGCATGCTAATGGCCCTGGTTGAGATGAAGTGCCTAATCACGGGACATTGAGTGACCACGTGGCTAGAACTGCCCATGAGAATCTGGGTTCGGTCTGACCCACCAAGTCATAAGATCTGGCAGACCTAGGAGCAATCCATCATAATAGAGAAATGGTGTATCCAGGATAAGGCATAAGTAAGGCAAGTGGGCAGAAGGAATATTCATAAGCAGGTGGCCCAGACATTCGTGTCACCCACCACTGTCACACCAACTCAACTCCCCCAGCTCGCATCTGTGATGATCACTTGTATGCTCATGAGAGCTACATGGGCCTTTAATAATGAACTGAAAGAGGAAGAAAAAGGCTAAGCTTAGTTTATGGAAGAGTCAGGTTAGCTTATGGATGCAACCCAAAAATAGACAGTGATTGCGTTATAGCCTCTCCTGGGAGTGGCGTTGAAAGGCAGAAGGAAGGGGAAATCCTCCCTCACAGGAAGAACTTTGGATACGCTCATCTTGATTACTTACTTTTGAGGAAAAAGAAGTAGCCCATGCTGAGACTCATGAACAATGGCAAAAGGCTAGACCGGGGGCCTGGAAGAAGCAAGACAGGAAACATCAGGGACAGGGACTCTGGGGAAGAGTCATGTGTGTAGAACTATGGGACTAAGACAAAGAGTGAAGGCCTTTCTGTCACCTTTTAATGCCCACCAGAGAGCACCCACTACAGAAGAGGCCCTAAATGACTAAAACAAGGTGACTTACTGGTCAGTGTTAGCCAGCCTCTGTCGTTGGCTAGTACAATTGGTGCATAAACACTGTAGCTACCACCTCAGGGATGGAAGCTATGTATGGGCTTGGCAGCATGGGTCCCACTCATCAAGGCTGGCTCAGTCACTGCTACTGCTGAATATCCAACCTGCAGGCCACAGAGACAAATGCTGAGCCCCAGATGGAGCACAGTCCCTCAAAGAGACCAGGCAGCCACTTAGTGGGAGCTTAATTACATTGTACTTTTTCCACCCAGAAGGGGAGGTGATTTATCTCGATTAGAATTGACACATATTCCAGGTATGGGTTAGTTTTTCTGCTTACAGGGCCAAAGCCACTACCTGAAGGTCTACAGAGCGTTTGTTCCACTGACGTGGGAGCTCAGATTTTATTGCACTGGACCAAGCAATCCACTTTACAGCAAAGGAGGGGCAGAAGGAAGAAGCATCTGACCATGGGTTCTACTAGTCCTGGCACATATTGCCCCACCTAGAAGGTGCCAGCCTGATAGAGAGATGTCACTGGCTTGTAAAGGAGCAGTTTAGGCACTGGCTTGAGGGTAATTCCTTTTAAGTATGGGACACCATCCTCTAGGACCTTAAGTCAATGACTGTATTATGGTATTGTATCCCCAGTAGGTAGGATACGCAGGTCTAGGAACCGTAGAGAGAAAAGAGGAAAGAGCTCCCAGCGACCCACTTGGGGAGCTGGTGTCTCCAATCCCTTCTGTGCTGGATTCTGCGGGGCTAGAAGTTTTGGTTCCAAGTATGGGAATGCTTCCACCAGGGGGCAGAGCAAGAGTCTCACTAAACTTTAAGGTACAGCTGCCACGGGCTCTTCCAGGATCTTGGTGCCCAGAGACAATCAGGCAAGCAAAGGGGTCACTATCCTGGTGAAAGTAGTCGACTCTGATCATCAGTCAGGGGGAGGTAGGGTCGTTGTCACACAGCGGGGCAGGGGAGAATTTGCTCCCCACCCAGGTGACCTATGTCAGTGTCTATTGGTGCTCCCCTGGCAAATACTGATGATAGACAAGCACAGCCCATACAACCCGGGAAGTGCAGGACAAGAAGGGGCTGAAGCGTGGGGCTCAGGTATAAGTGTCTACTCTACCAGGTGGCCATCTGTACTGGCAGAGGTGCTGGCTGAGAGTGAGGGGAACACAGGTGGGTAGTGGGGGCGGGCTTAGACCAACTACAGCTATCGTTCATCACACTCGTCTTCCTCTTGAATTTCTGCAGGAAAAGAGACCAATGAGAATCCTGGAGGCCCGGTTCCCAGACCGGGTGAAGTTATTACACAACACAGACCCGAGGGTGTTAGGACTGGACTGGAGTGCACGTGTGATTCACCACCAAGATCCCTGCTCAGGACCGAGGCACTCATCTCCCCAGCCTCCAGGAGTGGTGACGGCAATCAGTGTCTGGAAGCCCCCTGCCAAAGGGAGCTGCCTCACACAGGCCTATGCCCCCCAACCAGGGACAGCCCACACCTGATGCCTGCTTGCTGTTGGGTGTGGAAATTGAGGGCTCTTGCCTCAGTTCAGCCAACTGAAGGGGACACCCCAGCTTCAAAGCACCCCGAGCGGTTGGCTGAGGCCTCCGTTATAACTGTACCCAAAGTCAATTCCTCTCCCCAGTCCCCCTCCACCCCTACTCCCTCAGGTATGGGTCCCCCACACTCTGCATTCCCCCATAAACTTCCTATAGGCACATTTCTGCTTCCTCGGAGTCTGTTTCCCAGGGAACCTTAACCTAAGAGAGCCTGAGACTTGGCTCTGCAAGTGATAACCAATAAAAACATCACAAACATTGCTAGTTTAATCAGAACATTGAATGAAAGATTTTCAGGGCTGTTTCATCTTAAGCTGGAACATTCAGGTGAATGATGGAGAATGATATTTGCAGTTTATCACTGGAGAAAATTCTTCCAGCTCAGACCCAAACATCTCCATCCTGCCCATCCCCCAGCCCTGCCATCCCACACCAATCCCCTGTGTACAGGAGTCACTTAAGAGAACAAACAGATTTGGTTCAGCAGTTCACTTATGCTGCACCAAAAACAACAACAACAACACAAACAAACAAACGAACAAAAAACCCAGAAGCCAAACAGATAAAACAAAAAAACCCCAAACACTGAAAAGCATTACTTTTCTAGCCACTCACGTAAACATCCGTGACTAACTCGTCTCTTTTTGTAGACCTTATGGATTTTTATATTTAAACACTGGTCACAAAAGGTGACTAGTAAAATCTCTGAAAACTTAAAGGAAAGGCTCAAATTCCACTTTCCTCAAACTTGTGTCCAATTTAATTTTCTGTGATTTTAACAGAAATTAAATGTTGGGGAGAACAGAGAAAAAGGATATTATTTAGCTTATATGGGAGGCTCAATGTGAACAGGTGTTTAAAATTCACTGCCAGGTAAACTAGACTCAGATGCAAAACTGCACTTTTGTTGGGTGATGCATATTTCGAACATTTACCCTTTTTTTTTGCTGACAGAACCTTGTTTTTTTCCCTTCTTTTTTTTTCCCCCCAGCAGGAAGGCACAATCACTTACAATACTGCCAAATATAACAAACATCTACAGATGGGTTGGTCTGCAGCTGGAGGCTTTAACTTCGTAGTATTTATTTGAAATATCCAAGCCAGCAGAGCAGGGCTAAAGCACAGTGGGCACAATTCACAATGTTTTGGCTCTGGAGCAAATAGCAGTTGAACTTAGTTTTTTCAGCGAAAATGGAATTTATGCAGATGTGCTCTGCACTAAATTCATTAAACAATTACATCCTGGTGCAGTTTTCACATTTTTGTAAAGGATCTGCATAAGCACTAATTAGATCTAAAACAATGTTACTGGGCAAATTACACTGCCGATTGTCTGCCTCATCTTGCGACCCGCATCTGCTTTGCAATGATGATGATAATTTAGGTGCAAGCAATACAAATGCCGGTTTTTGTTACAGTTAATAGAAATATTTATTTAAAACACACTATGGATTAATTGATAATGTAACCAGCGTTAAAGAGCCTCCAAATGTTTTCTCACGGACTTTTAGTGGTAAAATTGAATATGTGAAAATACAGTAGCTGAAACTTCTCACAATTGCTAACTGGCATTTCCTCAGTGAGGTTTGCTATTGAAAGGCAACTTTGCATTTCATTTGGCTTCAAGTGCAAGCTGGGTAGCTGAATTACAGCAGTGCCTTTCAGAGTGCCGCATTTGACGCAAAGGCAGAAAGACTCTGCTAAACAGTTCTCAGCCACGGCTCCCCACGCTACCTCTTCTTCAGTCATCGGTTTAAAAAGACGACTTAGTGTCAGAAAAGTATTTCATTCTTATTTCAGACATTAGGGTATGTTTTCTTTTGTCCATATTCTTCTATTTTCTATTTCATATGTCATTAAACGTAAGAAAGCATATTAGCATTGAACCATCAAATCAGTTCTGCAGAAGTGAGGACATTCAGACAGGGTTTCTATGGCAACTTTGAATGTACCAACTTAGTTCAGGGCTTGCTCTAGTCCGGTCACCTCCATTATTGCTCTCATCCTAGACATCCTTTAACTTTCCTGACCAGCCATGCAGTCGAGAATCCTGAGTGTAACAATTCTGCTCTCACCCAGGACAACCGCTCCCACAACTACCTAGCCTTGCTTTATCCCTGGGAAGGAGGCCAATGCGGTGAATCAGTTTGGCTGCTGGTTCCCTAAAAACCACTCCTGTTGTTTGACTTTTCAAATGGTTACTTTTATTGCTCAACAGAGCCAGCCTTAAAAGAGCAAGCTTAGTGCCAGCGCCAACAAAGATTAAGAGGCAAAATTAAACTCCAAATTTAATCACTGCAAAAGTCCAAGTTCGGAAATATCTCCTCTCCAGGCAGAATCCTAATTATTAATGCAAAGCACAACAAATAATAATGGTGCTCTCGAAATTCAGCATCCAGTTTCCTTTACTTTACTGAATTGCTTCCCTAACCTCTTTGTGGGCCTTTCCATTGCATTCTGCAGTTTTGCTAGGTAAGACATCATGGCTAGAAGGGTGATAATTCCTTCTACGGACCTAATTGGTAGGCCTGAAAATGCTGTGCTGGTTGAATATGAAATTATATCCTGTGTGAAGGAAAACATAACTTAGCACTGGGGCTTGGGATAGTTTAAAGATAAAATGTCATTAGGCCCGTGTAAAAAGGCAAAGTAAAATTTGTAACAAAAATGTATTTTTGAAGAGTCAGAAAAAGTGAATCATTAGTATTTCCTAACTTGAACCTCAAATTCTTGTTGTTTCACCTTGGGAAGATATTTGGTTCTATAATTCACTCCTATTTTGAGTTTAATTTTAAGGGGGAAGTATGATGATTTAACTTTTATTAAATTAAAAATAACATAGAGTGGGCTTCCCTGGTGGCGCAGTGGTTGAGAGTCCGCCTGCCGATGCAGGGGGCGCGGGTTTGTGCCCTGGTCCGGGAAGATCCCACATGCCGCGGAGCGGCTGGGCCCGTGAGCCATGGCCGCTGAGCCTGTTCGTCCGGAACCTGTGCTCCACAACGGGAGAGGCCACAACAGTGAGGGCCCGCGTACCGCAAAATAAATAAATAAATAAATATAAAAATAAAATAGAGTTATTTCTCAATGTTCCTAAAGTTGCCTTGGGACTGATAACAAATGGAGAAAATGCTGAACAAAAGGCTGTAATTTTAGAAAGTTATGAACAACTGGAAAAGGGTTGTTACGACAATGTTTTCAATTATAGGTGTTTATTGCTCCTATAGCCAATAAAGTGTACAATGGTCTATGCAACTTCTGAAGAGATAAGTAAATGAAACAGTGGAGCTTTTGGTAAAACCAATTTAATTCAATTATTGTACCTTTTGCCAAATGGGATTCCATTTATATTTGGTTGGCATGGATTATACCACTTACCGCTCCTAACTTTCTCTGTAAGTCTCTGGATAGTGACTATCTTTGGTCCTGTAGGGCCTGAGATAATTCTTGTTTCCTTTATTCCTCTTCTTTCCTGGGCTTCTTCCTTCTCCCATTCAACAAGAAGTTCTGGGTTCTTCCTCTGGGTCAAGCACCATGTTAGGCATTATAGGTCCAGAAATGGATGAGCCTGAGGCCCTACCGTCATGAGATTCACAGTGTGGTGGGGAACAATTACCCATCTTTATCCAACATGGCACACAGTTGTTGTTCTTGATTATCTGAGTCTGTGTACTGGAAAAAAAAACCAGAAGTTGTCATGTGGCTACAGTCATTAGGAAGTAACCTTAACTATCTGCGGAACCCCTGGATTGTTTTAGTAAAAATACAGTATCTGACAAAATATTATTACTTATACGACATAATATTATATGTGTAAACTGACCCACTAATACCCATCCAGGAAAAATACAAATTGCTATAATTGAGAACGCTCAGAGGTTCTACTGGCTCCCAGAATCTCTGTCCATACAGCCTCGTCTCTATATGGCTGACGATTTTTATTGCCAGCATTAAAATTTCTTCTTAAATGAATGTTCTTTAAGAAGCTTATCTCTTTAACCAGTTTCACTTTATATTAACCAGATTAACTTTAAGTCATCAGGACTCTCAAGTACTTCTGTTAGAAATTTGCTATGGTCTAGATATTGCTTCTGTACTGGGCGAGGGGCTAATTCTCTATTTGAGGTAGCATCATCTGTGTATCCCAGACAGCAAGAGCTCCTTGTTTGTATATGAGAGGAGATTTTTACATTTGAACTTCTGTATCAGGAAGGATGATGCTATAGAAAGAGAGACATAGGCTAAATTTTAGGCTATAAAGTGTTAAATGAGTTTTTGTTTAATTAGAAAGGAATTAATTTATTTAATAAAATCATTTCAACAGAAGGGAGAAGATATTGTGATGGAGAGGGAGCCAGGAGCCCATGGGTAGCTAAGACAATGCTGAGTATCTGAAGACTGGTGGCCTCACAAAGTGCTAGAGAAAGCTGAAAGTGTGGAGTGTGCCTGAGAGACACTAGGTAATGTCTTCATTCTGCTCATTAGCTCCGATTCCTCCTTTAAAACACTCAACAGATAACATGTTAAGAAGAAGTTTGGTACTGGGCTAAGCTGTCCTTTCTCTACATGTTAGGTTCTGGCTGTTTCAAGATTTTTAAGCACCTACCATGTGTCAAGCATGTGCTGTGTTTTGAAGATATAGAAACACCAGAGATAAGATTCCTCCCTGTTTCCAAATTCTGCTTAATGGGGGGCAGGGACCATTATTTTGTCATTCCTGCTTATGCCCTCAAAGCATAACACAGTATCTAACACATAGTGCTTTCATCTTATTGGTGGAGACAGACCCCTAAACAGATAATTTCAGTCAAAACAGTAGGTACAGAAGCAATGAAAGTCCATAGGAGAAGCCCCTAACCCAATCTCGTTGAGTACTAAAAGATCAGTACATGTTGATTAGGCCAAGAATACTGGAAAGGGCTTCCAACAGAAGGAATGGCATGAGCATGTTGTAGAAATATAAAACGACTTGGTGTTTGGAAAACTACATACAAGCTGCGTGGGGTTAATAAAGCTGAAGCTCAAGGTGGATCCCTGAGAGAGAAGACCTAAGCATTAAATACAGACCAGACTTGTGCCCTGTGGGCCACACTGAGAACCTTAGGTTTTACACTGTAGGCAATGAGAAGCTGTTTCAAGGGTTTTTAGCACAAATCACACTTATGTACAATGTTATCTCACCCTCTGGTAATAATAGATAACGTGTATTGAATGCTTACTATTTGCTAGATGCACATCTAAGTACTTTACATGTCTTTTCTCATTTTACAGAAGAGAGAACCTCAACAAAGAGAAATTAAGTGACTTGCCAAAGTCACACCTGTAAGTGTAGAGTGCACTTGAACCCAGGTCTTAGTCACTGCAATGAGAGTCTGCAGGATTTCACAGAAAAGTATTATAACACCATGGATTTTTACTTTTCTCTTTCCTTTAAAACTAAACACTAGATTTTCTTTCTTTCTTTCTTTTTAAAAAGTTTTATTTATTTATTTATTTTTGGCTGCATTGGGTCTTCGTTGCTGTGCGCAGGCTTTCTCTAGTTGTGGCGAGCGGGGGCTACTCTTCGTTGTGGTGCGTGGGCTTCTCACAGCGGTGGCTTTTCTTTTTGCAGGGCACGGGCTCTAAGCACGTGGGCTCAGTAGTTGTGGCTCACGGGCTCTTGAACACAGGCTCAGTAGTTGTGGCGCATGGGTTTAGTTGCTCCGCGGCACATGGGATCTTCCCAGACCAGGGCTTGAACCCGTGCACCCTGCATTGGCAGGCAGATTCTTAACCACTGTGCCACCAGGGAAGTCCAACACTAGATTTTCAACACCATGATTCTCTAGAATTTACAGCTCTTTCGTTTTACTCCCTCACTCACATTTCTACCTTTCTTGGAGAGTACAGAGGGACCATTAAATTGTGAATTCCTTTTTTCTTCTAACATCTCTGTGATAGTTATGGATATAGGCATTAATTGGATCATCTAATATGCTGAATTTGTTCTTTTTATGAATCATTTAAAAGTGGAAATGCCTTTTTCTCCTCTCATTTCCCTCCAGCTCACAACTATAAATACCTAGTGGTTGCTTTACTGGAGAATCTAGAGCCACACTGTCCAATAGAACTTTCTGTGATGATGGAAATGTTTTCTATGTCTGTGCTGTCCAGTACTAGACATACATGGCTAATAAGCACTTGAAATGTGGTCAGTGTGACTGAGAAACTGAAATTCAAATTTTATTTAATTTTAATTATTTTAAATTTAAATATTCACATGTGGCCAGGGGCTACTGTTTTGGACAAGGCAGATATAAAACATTTCCTCCTATCACAGGGAGTTGTGTTGGATAGGTTGCTCTGGAGCGTAATTTTACCTTTCCTAAGCAACAACCAGCACCTTCAATCCTAATGTTACTCAGTATGAGAGTGTCCTCCACAATGACCTATTAACTTTTATCTTAGAGTTTACATTGATGGTTTTCAGACTTTCTTCACTTTTCCAATTAGATTTTGGGTCTTATCTTATGGTCTACAAAAGCAGTAAGTTATTCTCTAACACAAATCTCATGAGAGCAATGATTCTTCCACAAAGTCAAGAAGCTTTAAAGTTCTTATCCTAAAAAATCCACTAAAAAACCCAAAAACAACAAAAAAAACCTTCCCAAAACTGTAAGGACTAATAAATAGGTTCAGCAAAGTTGTAGGATACAAGATCAATACACAAAAATCAATTGTATACCTATACACTTGCAATAAACAAAGAAGTCCAAAAATGCAATCAAGAAAACAATTCAATTCACAATAGCGTTAAAAATAATAAAAATACTTGGAATAAATTTGACAAAAAAGTGCAAAACTTATACTCTGAAAGTTACAAAACATATTTGAAAGAAATTAAAGATCTAAATAAATGGGAAAACATCCCACGTTCATGGCTCAGAAGACTTAATGTTAAGATGACAATATTCCTCAAAAAATCTACAGATTCAAAGCAATACTTATCAGAATCCTGCTGAATTCTTTGTTAAAACTGACTAGTTAATTTTAAATTTATATGGAATTGGAAGAGACCTAGAATAGTTAAAACAGTCCTGAAAAAGAAAAACAAAGTGGAAAGACTCACACTTCCTGATTTCAAAACTTACTACAAAGCAACGGTAATCAAGACAGTGTGGTACTGGCTCAAGGATAGACATATGGATCAAAGGAAGAGAACTGAGAGTCCAGAAATAATCCATACATCTGTGGTCTACTGATTTTTAAACAAGGATGTCAAGATCATTCAATGGGGAAAGAACAATCTTTTCAACAAATGGTGCTGGAACTACTGGATAGCCACATGAAAAAGAATGAAATTGGACTTTTACCTCACACCAGATACAAAAATTAACTTAAGCTGGATCCAAGACCTAAATGTAAGAGCTAAACTATAAAACTCTTAGAAAAAATCATCATGACTTTGGATTTGGCAAAGGATTCTTAGATATAACACCAAAAGCATGAGCAACAAAAGAAAAAAAAATAGATAAACTGAACTTCATCAAAATTTAAAACTTTTATGCTTCAAAGGACCCCATCAAGAAAATGAAAAGACAATCTACAGAATGGAAAAAATATACCTGTGAAAATCACATATTTGATTTGTATCAAAGGATCTGTATCTAGAGTATATAAATAACTCATACAACTCAATAATAAAAAGGCAAATAACCCAATTTCAAAATGGGCAAAGGATCTGAATAGACATTTCTCCAAGGAGGATATATAAATAGTTGATAAATGCAAATCATAACTGTGAGATACCACTTCACACCCACAAGGATGACTAGAATAAAAAGTCAGATAATAACAAGTGTTGGAAAGGATGTGGAAAAATCAGAACCTTCATATATTGCCAGTGGGAATATAAAATGGTTCAGCTGATTTAGAAAACAGTCTGGCAGTTCTCCAGGTGATTAAACATAGAGTTACTATATGATCCAGCAATTCCACTCTTAGGTATATATCCACTAGAAATGAAAACATATGTCCACAAAAAAATTTGTACACAGATGTTTATAGCAGCATTGTTCATAACAGTCAAAAGGTGGATGCACATCAGCGGACAAATGGATGAACAAAATGTGGTATATTCACACAGTAGAATTTTAACATGGTCATAAAAAATTGAAGCACTGATACATGCTACAACATGAATGAACCTTGAAAACATTATGTTAAATGTAAGCAACCAGGAACAAAAGACCACTTACTGCATGAACCTATTCATATGAAGGTCCAGAATAGGGAAATCAATAGAGACAGAAAGTAGATTAGTGGTTGCTTAAGGCTGGGAGGGAGTGGGAGTTAAGGGGTGAGAGCTAAAGAGTACAAAGTTTCTTTTCGAGGTGGATAAAAATGTTCTAAAATTGACTGTGAGGATGGTTGTACAGATCTGTGAATGTCCTAAAAACCATTGAGTTGTACACTTTAAATGGGTGAATTTTATGG
Source organism: Phocoena phocoena (assembly GCF_963924675.1). Classification (NCBI taxonomy): domain Eukaryota; kingdom Metazoa; phylum Chordata; class Mammalia; order Artiodactyla; family Phocoenidae; genus Phocoena; species Phocoena phocoena. The sequence goes on from NC_089219.1 coordinate 159,837,645, forward strand.
TATGTAAATTATACCTCAATAAAGCTGTCTTCTTTTTTTAAAAGAAGCTTTAAAGCTCTCTGAAAGGAGTCATATTAGAATGATTCCATTAGTCAACAAATTTTTAATTCCCCTCAAATGTGTCAACTTGATTCAGATGGTGTTTTTCTTATCAAGATCCACCAAAAGGTAGGGTCAAGTAGGAGTCGGATTACTTGGATTTAAGTTTTAGCTTTATGGCTAAATTGAACAAGATATTTAACTTCTCTCTAAGCATCCTTTTCCTCATCTGCCAAATGGGAACAATGAGAGTGAGTATCCACTTGGCAGCGTTGTTGTGAGGCTTAAATGAGAGAATGGCTGTGTAGCACTCAGCACGCCTGGCCTCCAGTAGGGCCTCAGTGCATGTTGGTCATTATTATTCATGATAGCTGATGATAGTGTAGATTATAGTATCAAATAGAACAAATAACTCAGTAAAATAGTCTCTGCAGATTCCAACAAAATAAATAGTTAAATCAGTTAAAAAAATCAAACTATATGATTTTTATTTGATTTTATCATGGACAAAAAAAGCAGTGGTTCCTCACATCCATTACGATGGCTTCTATAAAAAGCAAACAAACAAACAAAAAACCCCAGAAAATAACAAGTGACAGTGAGGATGTGGAGAAACTGGAACTCTTGTGCGCGGTTGGTGGGAATGTAAAATGGTGCAGCCACTGTGGAAAACACTATGGCAGTTCCTCAATAAACTAAAAATGGGAGTTGCCATATGATCCAGCAGCTTCACTTCTGAATATATACCCCAAAGAATTGAAAGCAGGGACTCAAACAGATATTTGTACACCCATATTCATAGGAGCATTATTCACAGTAGCCAAAAGGTGGAAGCAATCCAAGTGTCCACTGACAGATGAATAGATAAACAAAATGTGATATAAACGTGCAATGGAATATTATACAGCCTTAAAAAGGAAGGAAATTCTCACACATGCTACAACATGGATGAAGTCTGGGGACATCATGCTAGGTGAAATAAGGCAGTCATAAAAAGACAAATACTCTATGATCCCACTTATAAGAAGGACCTAGAATAGTAAAATTCATAGAGACAGAAAATGGAACACTGGTTGCTAGGGGAAGGGGGAGGGAGAAATGAGGTGTTGTTTACTGGATACAGAGCTTTATTTTAGCAAGATGAAAAGAATTCTGAAGATTGATTGCATAGCAGTTTGAATGTACTCAGCATAACTGAACTTCACACTTAAAAAGTAGTTAAAGTAAATTTTATGTTATGTGTATTTTATCAGAATTTAAAACAAACAATGCTTTCCTATGTTATTAACTCAGCATCTGAGAGGTAATGCAGGGTAATGGTGAAGAGCAGGCTTTGGACTCCTGCAGACCTGGGTCTGGATCCTAGCTTCACTGCATATTGACAGGGTGGCCCTGGGCTAGTTCTTCCATACTCCCAAATTCCCCTAAGATGGAAACTCCGTAAGGTTACGAAAGATCTTTCTATCCAACTGTAAAATGAGAACTAAAGAAGATTGTGCCTGCACTGCATTTCTTTCTTTCTTTTTTTTCTATTAATGCTAATTCAAAAAAATGCATATTAGGTGTGCATCAGCCCGATGACTATACAGTTAGGATTGCCAGATAAAATACAGGACACCCAATTAAAATTGAATTGAACACAAACTATGGAAAAATTTTAAGAATTTTTAGTATACTGTGTTCTAAATATTGCATTATGTTCCATGCAATATCTGGGCTATACTTACACTAAAAAGTTATTTATTTTTTACCTGAAATTCAAATTTAACTCAGTGCCCTATATTTTATTTGCTAAATCTAACAACCCTACATATAACATTGTTTTTATCACTCAGATAAGTGACAAAGTTTAGCTCAATGGGGTAGAAAAAAACTGTTTTTCCTGGTGTCATGACAGTTCGTCATTCTTGTCCCAATTCTTGTGTTCAATTATTATCAAAGAGGCACGATGGGCACATGGCTTGATGACTAAAATGACAACTGATAATGGGTCTAATTTATTAATTTTCTATTTTGTCTCCTAATTACAACTGATTTGAAACAAACAAAAATATGAATGGGTTAAATGCTTTCCTGCTTTATTTCCTTTTCCACCTTTTATCAATATTTCATTAAGCATCTGTGAAATATCCTTTACTCTGTGCTGTGCCCCCCATTTTCCTCAAAAGCAGTTTTGTCTGAGAAGGTGGTGGCCCTTAATCACTCTATAGAAGGCCTGCTTTGATAAAAATTAATAATGGTTAAAACAGCCATCTAACAAAACTTTAATTAGGGAATTCTCCTTCCATCTTGGAGTGTCTATGATGTCTAATGTGATTTAAATACTGTTGGCCCTACTTGCAGTCACCAGACAGTCTCCTGCTGGGGACAGTGCTGTGTCATTAAAATGGAATCCACTGAGAGAGACAATAGTCACATTCACTGAATAGAAGCACTAAAGCCATGACAAGTATCTTTCAGGCCTTATTTCAGGATAGCTACATAATATGTGCTTATGGATTTATCCAATTTGCTAGATAGGACCCTTCTGCTTCTCCATTAAAGTTTGCGTTTGCTTTCTACAGACAGTGGAGTGTGCTGGTGACAGTAGAACCAGGAACCACAAGGCACGGAACTCAGCTCAGGTTCTGTTGCCCCTGTCCTGGGATTTGAGTGTACATTATAGACTGTATGTTTCTGTTCCCCCAAAATCCTTATGTTAAAACCTAATCCCCAATGTGATGGTATTTTAAGACGGGGCCTTTGAGACGTGCTTAGATCATGAGGGTGGAACCTTCATAAGCGGTATTTGTGCCCTCTAAAAGAGACTCCAGAGAATTCCCTTGTCCCTTCCACCACATGAGGACACCATCTATGAACCAGAAAGTGGGATCTAACCAGATGCCAAATCTGCTGTTGCCATGACCTTGGACTTCCCAGCTTCCAGAACTATGAGAAATAAATGCATGTTGGTTAAGCCACCAGGCTCTGATGTTTTCGTTACAGTAGCTTAAATGGACAAAACCAGCATGTCCTGAACCTCACAGAGCTTCATTTGCCACAGCTCTACAGTTGGATCTAATGAGTGTCCTTGAGAGCAGATAAGACAGCACCCACAGAAGAGCTCTGAGGACAACTCCAAGCCTCCACATGTGTAGAGGGGAGTCAGGCTTGGGTAACCAAAGGGCACATTTGATAAAAACCTCTTTCTGCTTCTGGACTCCAGCCCCCCTCGAGGTTGAGGGGAGTCAGGCTTGGGTAACCAACCTTCCTCTGCTCCACCTCCTGCTCCCGGCCCTGCTGGTCCCTCTTCTTGCCTCCCTGTGGCATCACCAAGCCATTGTTCACACTGGAAACTTCCTGCCTGTGGCCTTCTCTGATAGACTCAGCCGTGTGGGGGCCCAGAGGGGAACCGTCTTGGATGCTTAAAGTGTTGAGGGTCTGCCCAGCCCCCTTCAAGGAACACAATAGACGTGGAGGTTTAAATTAATATTCATCTTACTAAAATTACACATTTAAAAACCCAATTTCCTAAAGCCTTTAAGTTTATGTTAAAAATCTAGTTATTCTACTTATAAATTTAGTACATTTTATATAAATAAAAAGAGACGCCTTTGATTAGTTTTTGATTGACTCAAGTTGAAAGGACTAAATTCCCCATAATCCATTGGTGCCATTTTCATTAACTATTAGTTTCTCTTAAAATGTAGTAATCAATTTAACACAATTTTCTTTCCAAGCAACTTCAGATGCCTGATCTTGCAAATTAATGACTCTGACAAGCAAAACCTTCCAATGATTTTAAAGTTTTTTAAACTTGGTAAATTGGGAGTTTTAATATTATGACTTTTAAGTTCTATCAGACATTTGAATATTGCTTACAAACTTAAACACTTAAAATTTCCATTATAAGTCTTGAAATTACTTTTAAGCTTGTAGTCAGTAGGGCATGGTGACTGGCAGGTTGTGGGCCTGGGAGGTCCAAGACCAAAGGACACCCAGGTTCTGGGTTAACAGAGACAATGGCCTCAGAGGAGCTGGGGTGGGCACCTGGCAAGGAGGGTGGGGCTGGGGAGGGGAAGGTGAACTGTGGCAGAGAGCTGGGGATGCAGACTGAAGGCTGGAGAAAAGATTCAGCCACTAGAGAGAGTGTAGGGAGAGAAAAGAGCAAAAGTCCCACTAAACCCAAGACTTTGGAGATCCGACAGAGGCCAATGACAGACCCAGAGAAGGAAAAAGGAGAACAAATCTGCCAGTCTGTGGCCATGTGCTCTTAACTTTTAAAGCTGAAAGGCAACCCTTCAGGAGTTGTGGGCTCACCCTGCACTGCCATGGTCTCACACTGTGTCTGTGATGAATCTTTAACTTTTGAACTTAAATTTCTCTATCTGTCAGACCATGATATAATAATAGTTTCTATAATGTAAGAGGAGAAAAGAAATTGCTATCAAACGCCCAGCTTACTTCTAAGGAAAGTGGTTCTTTTAAAATAGAAGTTGATGATTCACTTTGCTGTACAGCAGAAACGAACACAACATGGTAAATCAGCTATGCGTCAATAAAATTTTTAATTAATATATAAATAAATAATTAAAAATTAAAAAAATAAAATAGAAGTTGACAAAGAAGAAACAGACCTGGAATAAAGGAGCAGAAACAGGGGAAGAGCTTCATATAATCCAGAGGAATTCAGAATTGCCTGGGACTTTTTGTGGGGGTGTGAGGAAGGGATCAGGAAGAGAGGTGGGGTGGAGGCAAGACCAGGTTAGCCCTGCTCAATCCAATAAGGCAGCCACAGCCACATGTGGCCACTTAGCCCTTGAAATGTACCTAAACTGAGATGTGCTGCTGATACCGACCAGAGTTCTTGGCCTTCCCCAACCAATAGAAATTGATAAGAGGCCAGTCAAGAAATTCAGGCAAGGTTTTACTGGGACTCCTGTGGCCATAGGAGAGAGCAAAAACAAGTAACAGGTTCCTTTGCCTCCTCCCCAAGTGGAGGCGAGCTGGTTCCTTATATGGGGTAAGGGTAGAAGTGTGTCCAGGGCTCAGGCCCAAGGGGTGGCTTAGGTGGTCTGCCCACCCCTTTGGTGGTGCTGAGTGCAGGGGGCATGTGAAGTCCAATGCTTTTGCTCCCGACACCCTGTTTTTGCTCCTGGCTCTTTAGAAGTGGCAGTTGGGCTTTTTTGGTCTCTTTGTATCTTGTTGTCCCTAGTTTGCCCCAACTGTCCCTGCACGCAGTTATTTTTAGTCCCCTATAGTTTCTTTGTATTCTGTTGCTCCAGAAGACGTGTGTCCAGGTGCAAGCACTGCAGCAAAGGGTCCCAGGTCCCTGGTCCCAGCCTGTGACAAAATTGGAGAACTGAGTGATGAGATGCAAATACAAACATGGCTTGGGTGGCAGTGGAGCCTTTCTGTTAGACCTCCATGTGGTCCTTGTCTGGCCGATGTTCTCTTCACACGCATCCTAAGCGCTAACTCACTGCGCATGGCTTATTGAGGAGGGAATAGTGCTGCTGCTGCTGAGTCTCTTGGGTTTGATCATTTGTGCTTTCTATGTCCTGGTCCTTATCCAGCCACTCCTTGTAAATCTCTACAGCAGACCTCCCTGCAGCAGTTCCGGGAGAAAAGACTTCCAGAACGATTCTAATATTTGGTCAAAAACTCTCATTCCTTTTTCCACCTTCTGGCTTTGAGGAGGCAACAGAAAAGATTCCATGGTGCTCACATCTCAACACTGGAGAGAGCTTAGAGTTGTCCATGACCTCCCCATTTCCAAACAGAAAGCATCACATGTGAGAAGGTCTGGGTCCATAATCCCTTACCTGAAATCCTTGGGACCAAATGGGATTTGGAATTCAGGACTTTTCCAACTTTAGGAAGGTAACGTGGTGCATAAATCATATAACATCCCGGCAAGGTCTGGGGAAGTACCCATAAAAAGGTGCATTACTGTTTCTGTGGTAAACATATGAAGAGTCACACTAAGAAGGATAAATAAAGACTCCAAAGAGCCTCATCTTCATTCAGGATGAGTTTTGATGCTAAGTGAGTTTGCTTTTCCCTTATTAAGAACAAACAGACAACATTTGGTTGTCAGAGCTTTCTGGATTCTGTAACTACAGATATGTCAGTGTGGACCTCCACTCCCAATGCCAGGACTCAGTAGTCCCTGTGCTGGGCTTGGGGTTCACTTCCACGAGCAGTGTCCCAGTAGACCCTGTTAGCCCTGGAAAATCTTTAGTCTAACTTTGGCATATTGGAGGGAATAATTCACCCTTATGTAATTACCCAAAGTCTGAGAGTCCTCTGAATTTGAGTTCCCCAAACAGCCAGTTTCTGTACCCATTGCTTTTTGGTGGCCATTATGGGGGTTGGCACGAGAAACTTTTCTACATTCAACTTTGGAATATTATAGAGAATCAGGGATTGGTATTTTTCACCATTTTTCTACTTCACAGCTAGTTTATGAATTCATTTTTATTCAACAAACACTATAATTACATTACTATATCAGGTACTGCTTTAAAGTAGGGACAATTATAATCTGCATTTTACAAGTAAGATGAGGCCCTGGAGGGTTAAAGAACTTGGTCAGAGTCACACAGATAGTTAAGTGGCAGAGGAGGAATTAAAACCCACTTCAACTTCAGAGTCTATGTTCTTAACCACTATACCACAGCCCCTGTTAAATATCGGGTTTATAGTGAGTTAAAACATAGTATACACAAGAAGAAAGGTGCTTAATTTTTTTTTTTTTTTTTAACAAGAAATACATGTGATTTACTTCTTCCAGGGTGTTAAACCATGCCCTGAAAGTATTAACTTTCCATCTGTGGTCACTCTTCTCTCACCCAAAATAAGATTCAATATTGTTTTATTTTGAAAGAATTAGCAGTTAAATATAGAGCTTGTTGCCCCAACAAGTATATATTTTAATGGAAGAATTTGAAATTAAGTAATGTTTATAAGGATAAACTGAATTTCTAGCGCTTAGGAATAATTTACATTATAAAGAACTTCCTTACTCTCTTCTGTGCATGAATAGGCTTAAAATATGGTGATGACTATTATTGTTCCCAGTACTGTAGTTATTGCTTTGAACATACAAAGTGCTTTAAAACCAAAAATTAATTATTAATGAGAATATTGCTCTTGAAGAGTTATATTGTTCATAAGGAATATGATTGTTCCATAGAAAGGAATGTGTCTTATGTTGTCACAATTTTGGGTGAATAAATAAAATTAGCATCTGGCCAAGTCATGAGGCTTTTCAAGTCTCTCCTTTCCATTTCAGGTTGGTCTTAACTAAATGGATTCAGGATACGAGGATCAAAACCTATCCTGCCAATGTTATGGAAGAGGAGGATAAAATATACTTTGGTTAAAAATCTATACTCAGGGGCTTCCCTGGTGATGCAGTGGTTGAGAGTCCGCCTGCCGATGCAGGGGACACGGGTTCGTGCCCTGGTCCGGGAAGATCCCACATGCCACGGAGCGGCTGGGTCCGTGAGCCATGGCCGCTGAGCCTGCGCGTCCGGAGCCTGTGCTCCGCAACGGGAGAGGCCACAACAATGAGAGGCCCGCATACCGCAAAAAAAAAAAATCTATTCTCAGCAAATCCATCTGTTTCCACACATTTGTACTTACTTTATCTTCATTTCTTAGTAACAAATTTTCACTTAGCGAAACCCAGTATTGCTTCCACAAACTTAGAAGAAAAGAGGTATGAATACACTGAGACTGGAATACCTGGGGGTATCTGGGAGCCCAAGACACCAGGCATATGAGGGAGGCAGCAACTGTCACAGCCTCGCATCCTGGGGCGTGTCGGTGTGGCTGGGGTTGATTCAGGGGGAAAAAAACACAGGGAGAAATTGTTTTTTCCTTTGGGGGATTTATCTGTACTAGGTGAGTCTATTATTAACCCATAAAGTCCCTTTCATTTCTCCAGAGTCAGTGATTTCTTGTCTCACCTAATAGTCCTAGGCAAAACATTTATTAGGGGGCTATACTGCAGTGAAAAACAGCCCCCAAGTCTCAGTGACTTAATACCACAAAGGTCTGTTTCTCACTCAGGAAGTCCACTGTGGGCTGGATGACCCTCCCAGACGTCTGTCCAAATGCTGTAGCTTGACCATCAAGGCTGCTGTTGCATCTCTGTCATCTCCTCATGAGTCCTCCTTGACTGTCCCAGCAAGGGAGACAGCTGGAGGGTTGAGCATTGCTTCTCCTGAGTTTTGACCTGTAAAAGTCACATATTCACAGCTCATCAGGCAGTGAACTAGTCACACGGCTCCACCTAAGGGATGTGGCCAACAGCCCTGTTTCTGTTTGTACCGGCCGAAACGACAATCATTATCCAAAAGTGAATAGCAATGACAAGTATATAGATAGATGTGTCTCCCCTTTCCTTTAGGGGAGACTCAAGGACGGTATTTGTTGTGTGGAGTATTTGTTTACATGGTGATGCTGATTCGTCAATGACAGTACGAATAAATGGGCCTAGAAGGCAGGGACCGTGTTGCGTGGGTCTAAGTACCCATCCCGCCTGATGTGTACACACCTTGTGGAAAGAGTTCAACGGAGCTTTCTTGAACAAATGAATGAATGAGGCATCCTTAACTTCACGAGGCATTACTTATTGCTGTTGTCTCCCAGCAGACCCCAGTCATATGACATTGAAAAGGCATTCTATAGAATGCCTTAGAAGCCTGAAACAGCTTCTCACTTGCTATAATTCATCGTGACGAGAACTGGAAGCTATGGTCTTGCCACTCTGGTAGCAGTTAGGAAACAATAGGAACTCAGTAAATTGCATTTCAGTTTTAGATGTAATCGCTGTTGTTGTTTGCCCCTTACCTAAATCTCTTTCGTAAGAAACAAATTAGTCTTCAGATAAAGTTTGCATGTTAGACACCTTAGCCAAGTCTTAGCCAAACCAATCTGTAAGCCAGTCTTTGAATACAACATGCGCTGACCACTGTCAGCATTTGTGCTCGTGGCTGCTTTTCTCATCACAGTAATGGGTCTGTGTTAGCCACATGTTGTCTCTCATCGAGCGCGGTTGACAGCACTCCCCTTGGGAGGTGGTTTGGCGAGCAACCACTGCCCAGAGAATGGCCCGTCTTGTTATTTTGGCTTTGGCCTTCTTAGAACCCACTCATGGATGAGCAAATGGTCCTTGGCTAGACTCCTAAAGTTAACTTGTTTTGCCTGCTGCCTTGACGTCTGAGTGCAAAGTTGGTGATATGTATTATTAAGTAAATGTGAATTTAACAAAAATGTGCTGTGGTTTATGCACTGTTAATCTTATGCTGTGGTTTGAAACAATGTCTGGATTTCTACTGACTCCTTTGAGTTTACATATGTGCTTAGATACACCTGAATACTGGGTTCTTTTACTTCTCTGAGTGAACTCTTTTACGCAGGCTTTCGTTTTCTCCTCTAGGCCTGGTGCCATGCAACAAAAACTGTATACATGCCTGGTCATATTTTCATCTGTGTGCAGGCTGCCCCCTTGGGGTTTGAACATTAGTGTTTACTGATTTCCCCTGCCATATATATTTAAATGCGAAGAGTTTCATTCAGATGCAAAAAAGCCTGGCGGTTTGAGGAGGTATAATTTTTCAATAATGAGCTTAGTATGTATAAAAAGGTAATGGGCACTTTTGTATGGACTATTTATAAACTATTGAAGGGGAAAAAAAGCACACTCCATTCTTGTCATTAGGATAAGGCAAACTACACGAGAAGACTGTTCATTCAAGTTTAACTGATCTATATCAAAAGACTCAAGAATAGATGGAAATCAGTGTTTCAAAAAGACAGCAGGTTAAATAAAAAAATACCATACAACATTAATCCCAAGTAGTCCTTTTTTCTTTCTGTCTGCAATTTATTATAGCACTGGCAATAATAAAAGGAACCTGGAAAATGGTGATGGAAATGATCCCTTTTTTAAAAAATTATTTGATAGTCTCATAATTGCATTCCAATATTTTGAGTTTGGCTTCTTGTTTGAAAGTATCTTTGGTTATAGACCAGATTGTTCTTAACTAGATATAATCTACTTTCTGGATTTTCTAAATGAAGAAAATCATATTTCATTGTACTCTAGCGTCTTATTTATATACTGAGAAATGCATTAATTCTTTTAATGGTATTAAATGAGTCTCCAGATTGTTAGTTATGGTTTTATAATTATTAATAGTCCAACTACATGCATTCAACCTTTCTTTTTTCTAGTGCTCATATGTTCACAGGAACTTAGCCCAAATGGTTAGGAATGAGATAGGTAAGTTGTAAGTGTTTAACACAGTGGTACAATATGAAGATGCCCAGACTCTACCCCTTAGAGGTGGGGGTAGAGACTGCAGCAAGGTTAGCATTTTGCTCAATGATGAGCAAGGACATGGGCTTAGTCCTTTTCTATCAAGCTGGTGACCAAAAGCTGTGACAATTGCACTCAAAGCCCCAATTAACACTCAGTTTCATTTAATGGCAGAGGTAAGGTGGACCAGAGTTTCTCAGTCTTTGACAAGTAACATTCAACAGGGAGGCTTTTTTAAAGCATGCATCCCAAGATCCCATGTCTAGGACCCTCTTAGAGATTTGGATTCAGTAAGTCTGAGGTGGAACCCTGGCAACAGTATGTTGGGTAAAGCCCCCAGATAGTTCTAATGAGTACTAAATGTTGTGAATTAGTGACCTATGCCCGTGGCCAGACTGTCAAACCTGAATACGTGGAAAAAATTTCGATGGAAAAAGGATTAGCTCAGTTCTGGCTCCACACCAAAAAGCACCAGAAGGCAGAATTCCTGATGTTTTTCTTAAACCTCAGAGGTTTAGAGCTGAGAAGTCTCTCCTTCCATAAGCCACAAAACACTGGCAAGTGCTTGGTGATTTCCTTGTGGTAGATAAGAGTGGACTATTCACTCTATTCACACCAGGAAAATGATTCACTACATATCTTGAGAGTTGCCGGAGTCCTATTTATCCAGGAGTGCTTCCTGCTGGGGTTGCAGAACTGGGCATCCTTGAAGGTCCTCTCATTTCTCACTGAAGGTGAAGTTCACCCCAACTCTTGTCTCCCTATTCACCCTCTTCTTCTCCCAGAACTCTGGGGTCCTAGTCATTCACATACATTCATTCAAAATCTATTTGAGTGCCTACTACATGCCAGGCTCATTAGACATGTAACAAGTAATCCTAACGTGCGGCCCCAGTTGTCCTAAATCCAACAATCCTAAACTGGGACTTCCTTGAAACATACAGAAATTGATTGAAAGTCTTCTCATTTTTAACTTAAAATTCTTCCTGGTTTTACAAAAACATTTTTGTACCAATTTCCTCTTTTATTCTGTATGAACACCAATGCTTCAGATTTCTTCTGTTAACATAAAAATTCAAAATTCACTCTTATGCTTCCCGTGAAGTTTAATCCAAAACATTAAATCTTGCTTTATATTTCACCTGGGAAATAGACAGAAACTCTAAAATTTACCTTCTGCCTATTGTATGCCTCAAACCTCTGGAAAAGAGCTGAACTACAAAATCAAACCATGAAAGGAAATAATAGTTTATAGTGACAACATCTTCAGGACAGTTCTGGAAAAGGAAGTTTCCAACTTTTTATAAAAATTAAAAAAGGAGGGTTTCCCTGGTTGGGAGTCCGCCTGCCGATGCGGCGGATGCGGGTTCGCGCCGCGGTCCGGGACGGTCCCGCATGCCGCGGAGCGACTGGGCCCGTGGGCCGTGGCCGCTGGGCCTGCACGTCCGGATCCTACGCTCCGCGGCGGGAGGGGCTGCGGCAGTGAGGGGCCCGCGTACCGGAAAAAAAAAAAAAAAATTTAAAAAAGGATTCTCAAAATAAAATGTGATGAAATAACTTGTCCTATTATGCAGGCCACAAAGTAGTAATTCAGTTGAAATGGAATCTTGGACTTTATTCCTCTTGAATCTATTATTCTTTATCTCAATCATGTTTCCTTGAATGGGTTATTATTAATAATTACCCAGAATTCAAGGAAAACGTTGGTTCAATAAAACCATAATGATTAATTTTCCAGGGAGCAGTAGAGTTTTATCTATCTATCTATCTATTCACCCACTTACTCGCCTACCCACCCACCTAGCCCTATCTATCCATCTATCTATCTATCTATCTATCTATCTATCTAACATCATCTCTCTCTCTCTCTCAATCTGTTTTTGGAGGGTCTAACCATATTAAAAATACCCTAAATGATCCTATTTTACACAAGTATTAGGTAGCACATAATCACAAAGCCTACAAAATATACAACAGTAGTGTAAGAGAAAATGGAAAAGCTCTGCCTTAATGATCCATTGTTATCTCCAGCACTATATTCCCAGACCATCACTTAACTGCATTTTAACTATTTTATTCAGCAGTATAAAGCTATGGAGACTTTTCTTAATGTCTTCCATAGATGTTAGAGAATTACCTTTCATCACAGGAAAAGCACTTGAACAAGGAGAAAGAGCAATAGTAAGAATCGAAAGAATAGTAGTGGCCAGGGCTTGTGATTGAAGCTTCACCATTTGGGGAACTCATCTTCCATAATCAGAAATGTTTGACTCATATGTTTCAACGTCAAAATGATCCATGCAGAACATTTTGCTACACAATGAACTGTGTTGAACATGTGGTCCTTGTTCAATTTGGCCTTTAACAAAGAACTTAGAAACAGGGATATTGGAAGCTATATTTTCTGTGTATGTTTTAGGTAAGGGAGAGCTAGGGTTCTTGTTCCTTCTCTTCTTCCTGGGAACACAGCTAAACTCCATTTCCAGGCTTTCTTGTAGTTAATTTGGGGTCAACTGACTGAGCTCTGGCTAATGGAATGTGGGCAGAAGTGCCAAATGCCACTCCAGGCCTGGACTGTTAAATTTTTCCTATGTCTGATCCTACACGCTCTCTTTCTGTTCTGTTGAGACTTGGGAAGCCATGTATGGAAAATGGCCCAGGTCTCTGGTGGTTCAGATAGAAAAATCCTAGCTGTCAGAATAGCTGCCTGGAACAGGGGCTCCACATCCTTCCTCCAACCCAGCCAGTCCACAGTAGACTATGATGTCAGAAATAAACTTTTTAAAAATTAAGCCACTGAAGTTTGGGGGATTGGTTGTTTCAACAGCTAACATTACTTAGCCTAACTAATATTTTTATATGTCTTAAATATGTTTTGTAAGTATGTTAGAACTTACTATTTAAATATAGCCTTTGTTATGTTGCTATAGTTACATGATACTATATTCCATTTTAAAGGTGCAAACCCTGGTGGTAATATACACCCTACCTTCCATTGTGCTTTAGGAAAAGGCATATGTAAAGCATCAGTTAGAATTAAATTCAGCTGCATGTGAAGAAACTCTCAATAACCAGACCTTAAACATGATTTCTCTCTTACAGAAACAAAGTTGAGAAGTAAGCAGTCCTGGGCTGATATGGTTACTTTAGGAAGTCATTAAATTCAGAAGCTTCTTTTAGCTTACCTCTGCACACTCCCTGTAGTGTGGCTCTCATTTTCGTGATCCATTATATCAGCCTAAGCTTCAGCCATCACATCGATTTTCCAGATGGTAGAAAGGGGCAAAGAAGAAAGGGGTCAAAAGGTATAATAACTATTTTTATAGGGATCTTTTTATAAACTGTCACAAAACACTTTTACTTATATTTCATTGTCCCAGACTTATCATATGGATAGATCTACCTGCAGAGAAGCTGGGAAATGTAGTTTTTATTTTGAGCTGTTGTGTACTTAGTAAAAGTTGAGTTTTATTAATAAAGAAAAAAGAAAGAACAGCTATTGGGGTACACCTCCAGAAAACTTTACAACATTTAATAAGTACAAACTTCTTACTGTGAAAGAAGAATTGACTTATACAAAATGCAATTTTAAACATACATCTGTTTACATATACACAAATTTTTTTTTTTTTTTTTTTACGGTACGCGGTCCTGTCACTGCTGTGGCCTCTCCCGTTGCGGAGCACAGGCTCCAGACGCACAGGCTCAGCGGCCATGGCTCACTGGCCTAGCCGCCCCGCGGCATGTGGGATCTTCCCGGACCGGGGCACGAACCTGTGTCCCCTGCATCGGCAGGCAGACTCTCAAGCACTGCACCACCAGGGAAACCCTCACAAATTTTTGTTTATATTTTAAAAATATGAAATTCTTATAGCTTATCATTTCCACCCTAGTCTCAGCCCATCAGAATTCCTCTGGAGCCAGTGAGTTAACTATTCTCCAGTGTTTTGGACATAAACATAACTGCATCAGATGACAAAGGAAGAATAGGGATACTTTACATCTGTGCATCAGGATGCATAGAAAGAAGTAATTACATGCACATATGAGTATAAATAACAAGCTCTGCAATTGTTTAAATTTAAGCAGGGCTAGTATGGTATTGATTTATGGATAGATCTATGTCTGTTCTGAGTCTGTTTATGTCTGTACGTGTGTTTGAGGGAACAGCAAGAACTTGTCCTCCATTTCTATAATGCCCACTACTATACTGAATCATGGAGAAAAACTAGTAGAACAAATAAAATATAAAATAAATAACTCTTTTTAAATTAGATATGTGGTAGACAACTTTCATCATCACGTTTCCTTTCTGTGTACTCTATTTTACAGACATATGATACATACACCAGATTTCCCCCACTTTTCCTATGACACTGGTGACACACTTCCTCTGTGTAATACTGTATATTTGGTTTTAAAATTATATCCACTTCTCCCTTATTCCCCATCCTCTGTGTAATAGTGTATATTTGGCCTTAAAATTGTATCCACTTCTCCCTCATTCCCCATCCACCCATGTACATTCCAACACTGTATTTTCCTGCACTACCCCCTAATGAAACAGAGGAAGAAATGTTTCATACCACAGATTTGGAGTTTTGTGTGCCCTTGGGCATCAGGTGCTGGCAAAGGCCGAAAAGGGACTCCTAGGAAATGAGGGCTAATTAACTACCTTCCAGGCACTGTCTAAATGCTTTACAAAGGACTGTCTCTATAGGACTAGCAGTATAATGAAGGTGCATGCTATTATTGTCATGCCTGTCTTTACAGATGTGGAAATTAAGGCTTGGACATGTTAAAGTAACTTGGTTACAGTTACATAGCTGGAGCAGCCTGACATCCAGTGCAAACGGTCTGCCACCAGAACCCACGCTTGTAACTACTCTGTCCTGCTGCGACCATCATGGCCCCTCCCCATATCCCTGATCCCATAGTGCTGGTTGCCAACAAAGTGCACTTGTGGAGGCTGCCTGATGTGGAGCAATCCCTCTCTGGGAAAGCCTACCGTCAATTTAAGAAAATGAAATAATAATATAAAATGACACGAATATCAATACCCTATCCACCAGAACACATTAATCTCATGTCTGACTCGGCCTCATGACTGCAGAAGGGTTACACGTTCCACCCTGTGACTGCTAACATCCTTTTGTGGACCATCTTGCCTTCCTCTGATAGAAGCACTAGTTTGAGGCAAGGGTTTTGTGAACGTTTTTCTTCAGGCAAATCTTCTCTTGCCATGAATTAATCACCAGCCATTTTCATTTGCACTCCCTTATTTACCCTCACCCCTTTTATTTGCAATCACATCCACACGTTCTGGGCACTGCAAGTCGGTTCAATTAACAAGGAAGAAGGATACTGATAAGGATATTGTTAATGGATCTCTTTGTACATAGAAAGAACTCGCATCTTCCCTCCCACGAGCTGTCCTGAATTCCCCTTTTCCTCCTTCTCAAAGTTTTATTTTTTTCTCAGAATGTCTGTGTGTGCCATATGACAGTGATTTTCTGTGCTAATTGCTTTATTCTTCAATAAGAACCTTTACAATAGAGAACTCCTACAACACTTATGTGTAAATTAGGGCTGTTCCAAGGCAAAAAGTGAATCTTTGAATATAAATCTGCACCATTTCTCCCTCCCCTTGAGTATGAGTGTGTGTGAGTATGAATTTTAGACTGGTACAAAAAAACCAAAAAATCCTCTCCTTAAAAAAAAGAAAATCATTCTTTTTCTGCATCTACACTTTCACGTGTTTGGGTTTACAATACAGGATCTCAGAGAGGACAGATCATTAATTCATTTCAAAATAGCTCACCAAGAAAGAGTATATTTCATTCCGTTGTATAAAAAAGTCGGGTGGAATTCTATATAATACAATTTTAAAATTCCAGGGCTCTCAGGCTGAATAACGATGGTCCCGAACGGGCTGATTATAGAGTAGAGGGTGGCTGAATCCCCAAGCGGCAGGGCCAGACATGAGGAAAAGCAGCACACTTTATCAGAGGGGCTCCCAAGAAACGATCGTGGTGGCAGTAGCTTTAGTTTGCTCACTCGCAGTAGCAAGAACAAAATGATGCCACAGACGAGAACCGTCACGTCCCACCCACGCCATCTGTCCTGTGCTGCGTACCCACAGCTCCCCTCATTCTACACATTAATCTTTCACACATATTTTAACAAAAAAGTGTTAATGGTATAAAAGAAAAAAACAAGGAAAACAGAAAGGGCTGTGTAGAAAATAAATTAAATTTCAATTTGATAGCAGTTATGACTTTTTTTATTGACTATAAGAGCAAACAGTCACATCAGATTGGTACCACTGGCCTATTATTAAAACGACAGGGCACCCTTAATGATCTCTGACAATGATTGCGTGTGTGTTTTTTTAAATATAGCATGCACATTTTGTCCAATTTGGGCTCTTTTTTCCTGTTGCTTTTGTCCTCTTTCTGAGTGGATATTATTCATGAACTGAGTCTTTATTATGTGTTTGGCCATCTGCATAGCATTGGCCATAGTCCCCTGTATTGTAATTTTGAGTGAAAGTAAGGACTATTGGAGACTGCAATACTAAAAATAATAATAATAATATGCTTTAAGAATTCAAAAATAAAAGAATGAAAAGGAAAGTATTTGTGATGAGGTGAGGTTTGAAGGTTTGGAGGTGGGAGAAAAACATAAATCAATTCTTTTACTCATCTAGGATAATAGAATCTGGGTATTTGCTCTGACCAAACTAACGTCTACTTGCCTTGATAACAGGCAGTTCAGAAAGTGATGCTTCTTCATGCTGGAATGTCTTTGAATGAAAAAAAGTTTTTCTTGTTTTCTTACTCGCTGCTCTCCTGTTTCGGATGTCCGTATACCTCTTAGTGGAGTGACAATACAAAACAGCAACAGAGCCCCTTTAGCTGTCAAGATTTTAGAATTAGATTCTTCATGTTTACAAGACATTAAGTGACTGTTTTTCATTTAATAAAGGGAGAGTTTCTTTTTAATTAGAATATTAAAGCATAGTTTTCCAATTAAAAATTATATATTGGGAAAAATAAAGTAACTGCAAATTTGTATAATTGTCTTATTCCTAAAACTTGGCCTAATTTTATTTGGTTCCCTCCATTATCCTTTCTTCATTTTTCTCCCCTTTTGATCTTTTCTTTTCTTTCTTTTTGAAATTCTCTTAGTCAGTGTTAGCTTACCATTTATTTTCCTTTCTACTTGTCAGATTTCCCTGCAGCCACTAGAAGGCCATGAAAATCAGCTGATTGAAATGTGAATATGGATTAGTAATGAAACATCTTCCCGACAAGAGTAAATATACAAGGTTATAATATATTTATGACAACAACATTTTGGTTTCAAGTGAAAATGTGTAATATCCATTTGTTTTTTAATCTTCCTTGTTTTTTTTTCTTGTAGTTGTTTTCCATTAAACTTGAGGAATATGCAATTAAAGCTATGCTTGCATAGACAGACAGACAGACAGACACACACACACACACACACACACACACACAAACTGCTTGAGCTTACTACCAAAGCAAGATGAAGTCTATCAATTATCTTATTATATAGAAAATGAATTATTTGCTTTTAGTAGTGGTTTAAAATAACTTTAAAAATTTGTCTTTCCCCTCCAAATTGGTGCATGTACGTATATGGTGACACCTATTTTCTAAAAATTAATTAATTAAATTAATTAATTAATTTTGGCTGCTTTGGATCTTCTTTGCTGCATGCAGGCTTTCCCTAGTTGCGGCGAGCGGGGGCTACTCTTCGTTGCAGTGCATGGGCTTCTTATTGCGGTGGCTTCTTTTGCTGCGGAGCATGGGCTCTAGGCGTGTGGACTTCAGTAGTTGTGGCGTTTGGGCTCAATAGCTGAGCCTATGTGGTTTCTAGAGCATAGGCTCAGTAGTTGTGGTGCTCAGGCTTAGTTGCTCTGCTGCATGTGGGATCTTCCTGGACCAGGGCTCGAACCCGTGTCCCTTGCATTGGCAGGCGGATTCCTAACTGCTGCGTCACCAGGAAAGCCCTATAGTGACATCTTAAATGGCATAAAATTTTCAGATTGGGAAAGTTAGAGCTAATCACTTTAATATCCATATCGATTTACTTAAAAATAATAAAGAATTTCTAAAATCAAGAGGAATAACCCAGTTTCAAAAATAGCTACTTGCTAATGGTGGGTAAAATTTAGGTCACGTTTTTATTTATTTTCATACTTTTTTAACTTACATGGAGAAGGTAAGCTTGTCATTTAAAAATGATTGAGTTAATTCTTTTATTTTCAAGACTACTTTAATCACAAATATTACAATAGCCCATTATTATAAAATATATGTTTATATGTCAATATTTATATATTTCACCTCTATGAGATCTGCAGAAAACAAAGCTATAATGTTATTTTACACAGCTGTTTTAAGTCATATAGCTCCATTTTCACTAAATTGGTGTACGTTTGATAATATGGTACAGACTTCTCTAACAAATTTTATTTTAGGTCCGATCCTTAAAAAAACAAAACAAAAATGGAAAACATCCCCCCAAACAGAAGGCTTGAGCAGTCACAATTGAGAGCCAAAGTTTTCACTCTTGCAACATAACAAGAATAAAGTTATTAAAAATCCCAAATTTAAAAATATTCTTTTAGAATTATGATCTAATAGATACTTTTAATAATCTTAAACGACACATGCCTCAACTCTGCTTTTGTATCGTCCCCCTTTGCTGTACCACATCCCCCCAAAGTATTATCTTGCACTAAACATCATCTGAAAGCTAAACATTATTTCTTAACCATGGCTTACAATTGCTCTGAGGCTTTCCTGAGTCTAACTAGGATTTCCGAGTCTTAATGAAGAACAGGGCCTCTCTCTTCACTCACTCTCGTTCTGTGGGAGTTTTAGAGTTGTTTAGAGAAGTAGGATTGGAGACATGAGGTACTAATGTGCTTAGGTAATGTATGCTTATTCTTGGACATTTCTGTAGCTGTTTTTAAGTGTTGCAGGTTGATCATCTCAGAAGTTGTGTAAGAAGAAAGGATCTCAATCAAATTTCTGACTAGATCCCTTCTTATGGCCATGAGAGTTTGATTTTCATTTAAACAACAGTCAATATAGGCGTAAGGGTTTGAGATGAATTATGTAAGCCCTTTAGCCATAACTATTACATTCTGCCACCAAATGAGCTGCTGTTCCCACTTTGTTTCACGGGCTCTGAGTAGCCTGTGTTATTGTATCTGCCAAATAAAACCCAACAAACCATGCAAATGAAAAATATAATGTTTTATCTTTCATAGTCACAGGATGCACCCATATATACAGTTTTATAGATAACTCTGCACCAGATTTACTGCGTTAGGACCCTACTGTCTTAATAGGGTGTCCAGAAAGGGAAAACATTTCTTGCTTGGAGGCATCTTCATTTATATCCACCAATGGCATATGTCTTTATTGGAGCTACACATGAAAAGTCAGGAATAATTTCTTTCATTATATTTTTAGCTTGTCTGTGTGGTTCAATTGAGATCATGGACTTTTTCCTTAAGGAGAAAGACCCGACAGGTTGTATTCTTTCAAAGCTAGTAGATTTAAATTTGTTTAAAAACAATGGAGGTTTTTCTTTTAGTTTCAGAGCGGCCTAAATATCTGAAGAACAGTAACTTAAGGAATTGATGACTAGCCCTGCAATGCGTCTGTCTTAATCTGGGGCCTTGGATATGCCACTTAGCCATTCTGTATCAACATTCTCCTCCAAGTAACAAAAATCACAACACATCCCATGCCTATGACAGATCTGTTGAGGAGTAACTCACTTCTAAAATGCCTCACAGACAGAATACTCTTTACATATGCTAGAGAACTGCTATGATTCCACTAGGAGTAAAGTCTCCACCACATTCACCTGGGTTATTTCTATACTGGGTCAGAATACCTCTAAGAAAGCAAATGGACACTTTTTCTGGTAGTCTACAGAACAAATTGTACTTCTCACTTTTTCCTGAGTTTGAAGGGAACAGTTGAACAGGTAAAGCACTGTTATTTCCTCTGGCCTCTGGAAAAATGAAAAGTTGTAAGTTATTTCTTTTCACCTCTCCCTTCTTTTTCCCCTCCCTCCCTCCCTCCTTTCCTGCCTATATATCTTTCTTGAACTCTTACTAGGTGCTAAAGGTACAGTTGCTAATGCTGTAGAAAAAGTTCTCATCCTGAGGGAGCTATCAAGGAAGATAGTGAACAAAAGTGGAGTCAGTATCTTAGATCATGGGAATTTTTTCTTTATTGGAGTTGTCCAACCCTCTTTCTTTCCGGTGCTAATTTAGGCATCTGGTTATGATCCAGGTCAGATGTTTTATATGGAGGTTGGTATGCCTAGTACCAGGCCCCATGTATGTTATTTAGTGTCTGTTGAATGAATGAATTTCCGAAATGTGATTAGTTAGGTTAATGAATAGGTCATACTTCTCAATGAAATGTCAGTACATCCCCACAGTTTCTCTATAAGATCAACCTAAATCTAAGTAATGAGAGTGCTTGCTGTGAAGCTCTAACTCTATATTAAGAAAACTAGTTTGTATTGAGCAGGTCTTATCAGAAAAACCAGCCAAACTAATGACCTAGATGCACATAAGGGCATGCGCGCGCGCGCACACACACGCACACACACGCACAGGCACACACGGTTGCCCTCATTGTGGCAACAATGTCTGGAAACGGTTAAATACAAAGTATATTCTAATCCTCTTTACCTTGGGGCTAGCTATTTCATAAAACATTATTTAAGGACAATGTGCAAGATACGATTTGACAAATAATAGTAGCATAGGATCAGCAGAGCCCAGGAAGAAATACTGACATCTCTGTTGTATTTACATTTCTTCTGCTCCCATGTCCACCAGCATCTCCACCACCCAGGCCTCTACCACAGACTTCCCGTGGCTACCGTTCCTTCTCTCCACCTCTCTTCAATCATGCTTCTCCACTGCCACCATCTTCTCACTTTCCTTTATCACCCTACCTCTCCTCTCTAAAGCTATAGTCTTTATATTGTTCGTCTCTGTCATTTGTCTCTGTCTAAAATGCTCTTCTGTGTGTGTGTCTTTGTTACAAAGATTTTTGTTGCTGTTCTGTCTTAGTAATCCTCTGCTCCTGCATCTGTCCCATATTCCAAGTGCTAAGGCACGGCTTGGCAATGTAGAGCAGCTGTCAGTTTTTTGCCCTTTTTTTTTTTTCTTTTGCTCTGATCTAGCTGGGCAGCCTTAGTTTTGTAAAACAACTTCAGAGCAATGGGTGCTCAGTTAAACATGTGCCAAAACATTAAGGTACAGAGCCAGGGAGCAAAGAAATCTTCAAGACACCTGGAAGGAATTTGAAATTTGTTTTCTTCTGCGTTCATATTCAAGAACAGCTTTTCCTATTGTCTCCCATAAAGTCATTACTGCAGCTTCAACTTAAAATGCTTATTTTTTTTACTGAGTTTAATTTAGATACACATTTGCATTGTAAAATGGGTACTTTAAAAATAATCATTTTAGTCTTAAGCATAAATGCTAGTTCTTTGTAAGGGAAGTAACTTCCTGAGTTGCATGTTATCGCTAAGGGTGAAATAAATTTCTGGAGTGAGATTTAACCTTCTGTCTGCTCTTATTACCAGGAATAGTCTGAATTCGGTATGTATCAAGACTTTTGTGTTAAGTTCATAAGGATTTCTTTATAAGAAAAGGTTTTTATTATGACAATTTTATATTATTATGGTAGCTAGGGTTGGTATGCATTTATTAGCCATGAACGAAAAATGCAATGTTATCTTTGTCCAATGGGTTCACAATGACATTTATGCATAATGAAGTCCTAAATATAAGGGGGGATGGTTTCTTTCATGTATCTTTGGCACCTAGCACATGGAAATTTTATAAGAACCATGAGAATGCAATTCCATATTTCTCTTATGTATTTGTAAGTTCTCAGCAAATAATTTTTGGATGTATCATTTTCCTTTCTGCCGGTTTAAAGCCCCAAAAGATTCTGCTTTTGAGGGTGGAGCAGGCCTAAAATGAAGGAAAAATTTATCCTTGTATTGGAATGCAGACAGATGAAGTTTCTGTCTTTTGGTCAGAAGCACAATACTTATCATGTAGTAGCTATGCAGCGTCAATTCCAGTAATCTCTCTTACTTCACTTTTTCTAAGTTCATTTGCACCCAAATTTAAGCAACTGAATATAATTAAGAACATTTAAATATTTAGAAGTTTTATTCTTTCATTTTGAACAAAAACAAACTACCTCTCTCTATATATACTTTACAGAATTTTAAAACAATCAATACTCAAAGATTTATGTTATTTTAAAAATGGGGCATGAATATCATAGGTTCATATTAAATCTTTCTTTAACAGAATCTATTCATCTGGAAAAGTCATATGTTTCTTCGGATTATTTTTTAAAATTTAATCTAAAAAACCCACAGATAAAATGAAGGCATCTTTTAATTAATATAACTTCCAAAACAATAGAACAGTTCCAACATTCAGATTTTTGAGGAATTGTGTGATTTTTAAGGGTGGTAGACTTGTCTCTACAAATTTATTTTGTTTAGGATAGTATTTAAATACTTTTTAACTGATTGAACTGACATCAGTGGATGGCAGGAAGGCATTCTGTGTAGCAAGGAAGAGAACCAACCTGGGGTTCAAAAGTTACCTGGGATCATATGCCAGTAGAATAATGAATCTATTATAGTACAAAGTTAACTGTAAAGAGCGTCGTTGTATGCATTGCTTTGCCTTCCATATGCCATGAGGCATAATGAATTTAATGGAGGGTTGGAGAGAGAGAGAGAGGAAAGAGGTGTGGGTTGGGTGGCTGTTTGCTTTCTTCCTAAGTTCTCCGAAGGGGCCAGTCTTGGTCTCAGCCAAGCCTGAGCTATCAGCCTCCTTCAGCCATTATGCTGTCTCTGGATTTATGGCGGTCATGTAAAAGCACTGATTTACAGTAAGCAACTGAAAACTGGCTATACAGGAAAAGCAGTTTTGGGAGGACTGTATCTTTTGCTCCTCTCTGCCCTTTAACAGACCTCAGACAGGTTTGAATTACTGGTGTAGAGGCTCGTTCTGCTTTCAGTATAGGGGGTCTGTCCCCAATGCTCTGTGTAAATCTGTTAAGGACCTTTCCTCAAGTGTTTATAACATTTCTGTCTTCAGGGCTGAGAATCAGGATGAATTATCTCCTATTTATGGCTTATCATAGTTCAGGAATTTAATAGATTCAAGTATTACAGATTTTATAACCTAAGAAATGAGTTGGTATATAATGTGCTTGTGGAATTATTTTATATGTGTGTGTGTGTGTGTATACACACACACACACACACACACACACACACACACACACACTATGCTTTAGGAAATATGCTCCTTCATTTCATTATAGTGGTGTGTGTTGCAGTTTGCTCAACTCCATTTTTTACTATTGTGTCAGCTGTGTTTCTGTGTCTCCTTCTCCCTTTAGGCCATTTCAACCTGGTCATTTCTAAAAGCCAGAAGAGAGAGAGAGGGAGAGAGAGTATCTAAATAAGTTAATAGAATTTCATGTGTGCTATGACATTGAAATTGGGCTTAATAGAATCGTCAACAAATTTTTCATTTTAGTGTATTTTTTCTCTAGATTCAAAACCGGTTAACTTCTACTCACATTTTGTCACATTTTATAGTTCTTATATTTAAAACATTACACTTTGGAATATCTGGCCTTTTATTATTAATGCTTGCCTCCCTATTTTTTTAAGAAAAAATCCAATTATACTTGAAGTTTATAAAAAGTCAATATTCAAAAATTAATTTCACAGATAATTTTTCAACATGACCTATTGCACAAAGTGTAATAAAAACACTGATTTTTTTTCAGAGATTTGACCTGTGGTTCACATTTAAAAGTCAGACATTCATTTTATGGAGTTGCTCATCAAATTAAATTTTATTTGGTATGTCAATGTTTTATAGTGTTATATTGTTATTGGTCAGAATACATGTGTTAGTAAAACATAAATCTTGTTCTCTGGCAAGAAATCTAACCATGAATGGTTAACTTGACTGGTATCATTCTAAATTTCAGGACTCCCAGAAAAGTATGGACTAATTGGAATTGTATTAGGACTAGGATTCCTCCAGAGGGAAGCAATGGTATATTTTTCTAATAGTTTAGAGACTATACTTTTTGCATTTTTTTCCATTGTGGGAGAGAAAAAAAAGAAAGATTATTGGCTCTCAAACTCTGGCAAGTAGCTCTGTATCTTACTAATTTGCTAAGCCAAACAGTCCCTACTTTGAGGAGCTTACTTGAAGGGGTGCTTTAGAGTCTGACTTACCTTCCACGGTTCCAGTGGGTGCCCAGTAAAAATAGTCATCATTCTGTATTATGATACCTCAGAAATCAGTCTTATTTTATTTACAATTTGTAGGCTGATGACTTTCCAAAGATGATTACAAGTATCATTTTTTACAGTAAGTTTATAACAATAAAAAAAAGTCAGAGTAAAAAAAATTGTCTTTAATGTAAAAAAAGGGCAGAGAAAATGTAACAGCAACCAGAGACCAGGGACAAGATGTTTATAAAAATTTAATATTAAATTTAGCTCTGACATTCATATCCTATTATATTGTTATTTAGTTTTTCCATTGGTTCAGATTTTTATATATTTATGCCATTTCTTTCCCAACTAAATTTAAACTCCAAGAAGGAGAGATGTCTCATACCTTTTTGTTGTTTTCTGTATCCATCACAGTACCTTTCTTGAACACAGTAAATACTCCAGAAACATTTTTATTTGTTCTGACAATGTATGAATATTCCATGCATTTTCATGAATTTAGAAAATATTTTAAATAATTGAGGGACTACAAACTTGCTTCCTTAAGTATATATTTAATCTACATTTTCTGGCTACACTACTCAGCTCTCAAAATGGATCCCAGTGATGACAATTATATCTAAAAAACAATACTCATAACTTTTGATGCATCAATGTCTCCCCCAGCACATCTCTGGGGATTTAACCTATCTGTAGGTGCTTTTTGTAAAAATTTTTGTTAGAGCTGTGGCTTTACATGCTACAGAGCTGAGTTTCTAAACTTTTTATGGATAATCTTAATGTTCTAATTTTCTTATGAACTTCTTACTTCATATGCTGACACTATTAATTACTTTGTCTTTTTGTTCAGAGATGTTACTTTTCTTATTTTAAACTTTTAGTAGGTGAGAAACAACTTTGAGAATGCAAATATTTCTTTTTCCAATTCTTTCCTGAACTTGTTGGCAAAGCATGTACTTCTTTTCACCTGTTTTTAAAAGAGTGTATTTCCTTCATCAAGAATATTTATAAAATTCCCTAACTTTAAACAGGTCAGACTGAAATTGGGCCCTCTACCAACCGACTAAAAGATCTAGAATTCACCAAAAGCACAAATGGAATATAGTCCATGGAATAAAAAACTCTAGTTGTCATAGAATGGCCTTGACCTCAGTTATCAATCATGAGGGTGCATGAAAACATTGAGGAAAGAGTAGAGAACATCACTACTGTTTCTAACAGGATATGCCAATATCAGCTGCAGGAATTTTGTGTGCTCCTGTTTTTACTTCATTAGTAATTCAATATGCCTGATTTGCCTACACAATACTTTCAACTTAGTTTACCCATCTGACCTGGAACAAAGTGAAAGCACATTCTGCCCAGTTGAAAGGTCTCCTGGCAAGTTGGTTAGCAACAGGCTTGCCAGTCTCAGTTCAGTTAGCAAAGAATAAACACATTTCACTTGACAATTACTAGTGTACTAACTTCCTCACTCTGCAGTTTTCTATTTTATATTCTTAGAACAGTTTTCCCCCTTGTTATTCAACTTTTTACTTGTAATTCTTGCCTCTTCAACAATATTTCCAATTTCTTGAGGTAGAGGTTTCTACTTTTCTTGGTGGCCGTGATGAACACAGTTTAATTGCAAAGAACAGGAATCGAATAAAAGTTTATTTGAAGGGAGGGAGAAACGATACAACAGTCTTACATCTTCCCTCCATAGTTTAACTTTGTGGCTTGAGACGTACCAATTAAGAAATCAGGCTATGGCTTCTGCAAGTATCACTTTTACTGTAGTTCTCTAGAATTTGGTCAGTCGGGAATGGCTACTTGTAACACTGCAAATACACGTGACATGAGGGTTCTGCGAGAAATACAGGTGCTCCGCCGTGTCTGACAAGACGCCCTGAGAATGACGACCAGAAACTGCCCGTCTAAGCCGGTGGCGTCCGCTGAGCCCGACGCGCACCTGCACCTGCTGACGGGGCAGCGCGGGACGGAGCGACGACGTCCCTTAGTCCTACCCTCTGCGCTCTAGGAGACGAGGGCCTGGGCGTCGTCACCCACAGCAGCCGGAGCAGAGGGAGCCACCTAATGCCTGACTCAGTCATGTGTGTCCCGGGTGCTCTGCCTCCGCGGATACCTCCGCAACTTCGAGCAGCCCAGCCCCACTACGTTCAAAACTGTATTTATGGTTGTCAAGGCGCACACCGAAAAGCTCGCTCCGCACCCCCAGAGCGCTCGAGGCCTCCTAGCCTGGAAACAAGCCCCTCCCAGTGCAGCTGTCGCCGCCGCCCGCGGGCTCCTTTCACTTTCTCACGGCCAAGTCCCCCAGAGGGGCGCCGCTGCCGCCACCGCCGCTGCGCCCTCCCGCCGACTCCGCCCGTACCGCCTGGCTACCAGCCCCGCCCGCTCGGGCCCGCCCTCCCCAACAGTTTCTGCCTGCGATTGGCACTCGCGAGAGGCAGCTCCGGTTCGCCCATACCATTGGCTGGGCCCTCTTGTCAGTCCTACGACTGCCCGCCACTGTCTCCGCCTCCCTGAAAAGCCACCCTCCTATTGGAGAAGACTGCTTGCAGGGGGCGGGCGGGGAACCCGGTCCGGCCGCTTTCGGTCAATCGCAGCAGCCCAGCGCCGGGAGGGAGGGCGGCAGGGGGGGAACATCTGGCCGGCGCCGCCGCGTGCGTGCGTGGTGCGTCCCCCCGCCCCTCCCCCCGGCCCCCCCCCCCGCCCCCCGGCCCGGGCTCCGAGCTCGCTCCTCGCTCGCTCTTCGCTCGCTCGCTCCCTCGCTGTGTCTGGCAGGCTGCGGCCGCCGCTGGGCTGCTGCCATGGGGAGCCGTTGAGAGTGGGGCCTCTTCGCTCCGCCGCGCTCCTCCGGCTGCCAGCGGGGGTGGGTGGGCGGGAGGGAGGGGGCAGGGGGAGCGGGCGACGGAGCCGGGATTGGGGGGCGGGGGGGCCGGGAGGGAGGGAGGGGGACCAGCGGAGGAGGAAGCCCACCAAGTCCGGCGGCGGCGGCGGCCGGGAGGCGGAGGACGCGGCGGCGGTGGGGACGCGGTGACTTAGGGCCGCTCCGTGTGAGTCCCGGCGCCGGACCCGGCCCCGACCCGGCGCCCCCTCCGGGCCCTGGAGGGCGGGGCGCCGGCTGTGCGGCCCCGGCCGGCGGGGCAGTGCGGGCGGGCGGGCGGGCGACCGGGCCCCGCGAGTGGAGTTAGTTTGTTCGGGTGGAGCTAGGGGTGACGGGGGGCGCCGCAGCGGCGGGGGCCGGGTGCGGGGCCGGGCCGCCGCAGCTGCGGGTCGGGCGGGGTGCGGCCGGTGCAGCTGCGGCTCGGGGCGCGCTCCGGCCGGTGCAGCTGCGGCGGCGCCTCTCGGGGGCGGGGGACGCGGGGCGGGGGCTTGGGAGCGGTGCAGCTGCACGGCGCCGGGACGGCCGTGGCTCCGGGGACCCTTGCAGCTGCGGCGGCGCCCGCGGGGAGGCCCCTCCCGGTCCGGGGCAGTTGCCGGGGGCTCGCGCCGCGGCGGCAGGGAAGCAGTAGCAGCCACCCTCCCCCGGCTTCTTACGACTTTTCTTTTGTTGTTGCCGTGACCCGGGTCTGTTTTCTTGTCTGTTGTTTAAGGTGTTTTCCTGCTGCACCGGCTCTACGCCCTCCACCTCCTTCCCTGTGGTTTAACCTTCCTCTTTCCCCTAGTGTTTTATGCACAGCCAACTACGTAAAGATTTGCATTTCTTCCCCCCTCCCTGCTCCGCACCCCCGTCCCCACCCCCACCTCCTTGAAAAACAAAACCCAACCTCGCAAAACCTCTCCGGACCTGAGGCTGCGAGGCGCAGAGGGGCTGATTTGTGGAGTGGGAGTCGCTGGCCCATTGCGGTGCTCGGGGCTCATTAAACTGTCACTCGCCCCCCACCCCACTGGGTAAATGGGGTGATTAATGTCTGATATATTGGAATGAGGCGAGGGCATTTGTGCAGAATAGGTGGTGTGGCTGAGAAGGAATTTATCCCCAAAGAGTGCCTCCTGAAATAGGCATTCGTAATTATGTCATTCATCGCGAAGTTAGAGAAAGTTGGGTTTGCGACTTTGGGAAAGCAAGAAGCACAGGATAGAGACCTTGGTCTTTGTTACTCTTTATTTAACTCTTGGTCATGGTTTTCTAATGAGAACGGAGCGGTTATCACCAGGACTGTGACACTTGCGCCTCAGGCCCCAGCGCCTTTTCTGCTGCACTCTCCCACAAGAGTCTGTGGAGACTTCGACATTCACAGATGTCGCAGCCCCTTGCAGGGCACTGGTCAGGCCAGCCCGGGTTACGTTACAATTTCATCAGCCATTCGAAAAGACCCGCAAATCTAGCTGAAAAGTTCCCCAACTTGCTAGACCTGGCTTCCCCCACCCCTTCCCCCTTTCTCCCTGAAAGGCTTTCTTGTGATCATGAACATTACAGTGACCCAAAAAAAGATTGTTATGGGACACAGATCAAGGGGAAGACCAAGTTCTCTTTCTGAGCAGAAAGTCGGATCAGATACGCAGATGCAGCATTCATTTTAACTGGCTGTAGCAGGTTGTATCTGTTTATTAATTTGTCTCATTGAACTGAAGTACTTTCCAGGATTTCAGAAAGTGCAGTTTCAGCTTGTTGATATTGAGAGTTGAAATTTGCATTAACTGGCAGGGTGAGAAATTTTACTGAGAAGGTAGTTTTAGATAAGTAGTTATATAAGAGTGAAATAATAAGGTGAACCAGGTTGAAGTAGTAGTTCTGAATAGTCTTCCAGTATTCTGAGACATGTATACCATTATCTCAGCAGAAAAAAAAAAAAATTGAAGTGCCGTAATAATGTTGAAATGGGACTGGAGATGTCAAATGGGTTGGTTTAAAAATATCCCTAAGCTGCCTTTGAAACTAAACGTTGGAGTTGAATAAAAGTGAATCTGGATTTCCTGAATAGCACCGTGGCTTGAGTGTGCTGTCAGTATGTAAGCCAGTCCACCAACTTAAGACAGAAGTGTTGCTATTCCATAAATACAGTAGAACTCCATATGCTGAGTTTTTCAATTTCTTCTGTTAGAAAGTTTGGAAAAAAAGGGAGACTTTGAAGTATTTTGTTTATACTAACAGAAGAGAAAAGTTCTCCTAAGAAAAAGCTGGTGGCAGGAGTGTAGAGGAGTAGCATATGGCATTAAAAGGAGCACAGCTGGAGGTAGCATTTCCATCTGAACATGATGTCAGAGCAGCTGACAGCCTGCCATCCCTCAGCCTTTTATTCTAACACACAGACAGGGAGTTAGTGTGTGCGGATCTGTGGTGGAGAAGGTATCTCATTCCTCTCTAACATCATCTCCACTTTGCATCTGTCTCTTAGTCTGCTTTTTTTCCACCGATGTAACAGACCTGGAGCCAGCAAGACTCAGAGGAAAGGACTTAATCAGGTTTATGTGTCCTAAAGGTAGGAGTAGCAAGAGATTAGATGGAGCATATTTCTGTTTTGGTGTTTATTTAATTTTAAAAAATCACATTACTTTTCTAATCCAGTTTAAGAATAAAATATGAACTTGAGTATTAAATGAACATCTTATTGGAGTTGAGAGTCTTGGGCTTGTTTAGTTTTAATTTCTATCCCTCTTGCTCGATCGGGTAAATAACTTTAATATGCAGAAATATTTCAAGTTTTGAGATGTTAAGAAAGACTTTGAAATATTGCTTTTTGAGATCAATTTGGATTAAAATCCTTTTTTTGTTGTTGTTGTTCACTGCTATTTAGATTTCTTTTGCTTTTGGAGTCGGGGGTGGGGGAGAAATAGTAAACTGTATGGAATCCAGCATTCAAACTTATATGAGAAGATTTTTCTAGTTAAGAAGCTAGATTGTTGTGTAATTAATTCCACTGTGAAACTTTATTCTTCAAAACATTCAGCAGCACTACTGAAACATACAGCTGTAGTGCTTTTATAACCGAAGGGTTTTTTTAAAAGAAAAAAAAAAAAAACTTTTGTCCCCAGGAGAATAGTTTGACTGGTTTCCTCATTTCTCTTTCAAATATATATTTAAGAGATCTTTTATTTCAGCATAACGATAATTATTTGCAGGAGTTTTTGTGTTAGCGACTAATTTAGAACTTGTAGATTTGAGCTGCCTGAATTGGCCAGACAGCTGTAATCGCACTCCTCTATTCTTAATCTCTTTATCTGGGCAGCAGCTGCCATATGGCCACAGTCAGCTGGATCAGATGTTTATAAGCTTCCTTCTTCGTCCCTCTCTGTCCTCTCAGCCTCCTAATTTGATCACGGCTACCTTGTGAGCTGCCCTCCAATCTTTATTTTTAGCCCTCTCAAGGATTAGGATTGATGTTAGCTGTGGGGCACTTGAAGTGATTGTATTGTAAATCTTGGTTTATTCTAGCAGTGGCATCTTGCAGAATGTATTGGGTTAGGATGAAAGTTTTAGCCCATTTTGGGCAAAGTGTAGAAGAAGCAGGGAAGTAATTTTTAAATATTAAATGAATATGTATCCATTCTCCAAATGCACTTTTTGAGATGGATGGTGTGGAACTTTGCTTCTGGTCATAGGAAAGGGGAAGTCAGGTTTAAGGAGTTGAATTTTGTGGTTGAATTTTGACCCTTTGTACATCTGCGTCTCTCCTGCCTCCATTTTACCCTCTTTCACCAGAAAATAAGGGCAACAGTGCATATTTGAAAGAATAAAAGCTAGTCGGAAAACAAAATATATCAAATTATGTTGAAACAAAGTATTTTCTGTTGACTGAGGTATCGGGGAGTCAAAAGAATAGTTTCTCTTTTACTAGCAAGACTTTTTTTTTCTTTTTTTGTATGGTGAACCTGTAAAGCTTTTGAGTTTCATTTGAATGTAATATGCCTTTATTTAAAAGTTTGCATTAATTTTAATATGGAACTCATTTTGCTTTGCAACAGATCAAAGTTTAGATGAGAATTTTCAGAGTTAAATAAAGCTCTTCTGGTTCTTAATATTCTAGATGTACAGATTTTACAAAGAAATATAACCATTTCTTTTTCTCAATTCATTAAAAAAAATTTGGATTTGTTCATAGTAGAGATGATCTTTTCCATCTGTTGGTGTAGTTCCTTCTGATCTCATACATGTGTGCTATACCTGCAAATCTTAAGGCATTAACATCTGTTTCTATACACAGGGCTTTTGTTGTTTTAACACTCTGACTTTAAAAGTAAGTTGTTTGCTAATTTCTGGACTAATTATGCGGTTTCATTTTTTTTTTTTCTTGATTCAGCCAAATGTGTGTTTAAATTGTGCTTGCTAAGTGCAGTCAAGTATCAAAAGTAATAAAATAAAAAAGGATGGTTGAACAAGTTTTCTGAATCTTCCAGAATGTGTTTGGGACTTTTCTTTGTTCATTATTTGAGTTGTTCCCTTTGAAATTAAAGCTATTTTGTAGGTTTTGTAGGACATAATTTGATGATTAGAGTTAATTAAATTTCTTCTGAAAGAGACCTAAATTCTTATTCTCAGTAAGAGACTGTACTGAAATTAACGCTTTTAAAACTTGACTAAAAGTTCAAGGAAGGTGGAGATGCATCAGAGACTGTTTGGCTGGGGTAAGAAGTTTCAAAAGTGTACATTTTTCTTCTTGCATTTGGTTCTGTGTGTGTGATTTGGTAGTGCTTGGGTCATTAGCCTGATTAAAATTCAGGGACATGTACCTCCGTGGCCCAAGCTGATTTTTTTTTTTTAAATGGGGACTAGAGCCTTGACAAGTTGTTCCTAAGCAGGCTCTCATGAGAAATTTCTCTCTTCCCAGGTTATGAAGACAGTATGGAGTTTCCAGACCATAGTAGACATTTGCTGCAGTGTCTGAGCGAGCAGAGACATCAGGGTTTTCTTTGTGACTGCACTGTTCTGGTGGGAGATGCCCAGTTCCGAGCGCACCGAGCTGTACTGGCTTCATGCAGCATGTATTTCCACCTCTTTTACAAGGACCAGCTGGACAAAAGAGACATTGTTCATCTGAACAGCGACATTGTTACAGCCCCAGCCTTCGCTCTCCTGCTTGAATTCATGTATGAAGGGAAACTCCAGTTCAAAGACTTGCCCATTGAAGACGTGCTAGCAGCTGCCAGTTATCTCCACATGTATGACATTGTCAAAGTCTGCAAAAAGAAGCTGAAAGAGAAAGCCACCACAGAGGCAGACAGCACCAAAAAGGAAGAAGACGCTTCAAGTTGTTCGGACAAAGTCGAGAGTCTCTCTGATGGCAGCAGCCACATGGCAGGCGATTTGCCCAGTGATGAAGATGAAGGGGAAGATGAAAAATTGAACATCTTGCCTAGCAAAAGGGACTTGGCGGCCGAGCCTGGGAACATGTGGATGCGATTGCCCTCGGACTCAGCAGGCATCCCCCAGGCTGGCGGAGAGGCAGAGCCACACGCCACAGCAGCTGGAAAAACAGTAGCCAGCCCCTGCAGCTCAACAGAGTCTTTGTCCCAGAGGTCTGTCACCTCCGTGAGGGATTCGGCAGATGTTGACTGTGTGCTGGACCTGTCTGTCAAGTCCAGCCTTTCAGGAGTTGAAAATCTGAACAGCTCTTATTTCTCTTCACAGGACGTGCTGAGAAGCAACCTGGTGCAGGTGAAGGTGGAGAAAGAGGCTTCCTGTGATGAGAGTGATGTTGGCACTAATGACTATGACATGGAACATAGCACTGTGAAAGAGAGTGTGAGCACTAATAACAGGGTACAGTATGAGCCTGCCCATCTGGCTCCGCTGAGGGAGGACTCGGTCCTGAGGGAGCTGGAGCGGGAGGACAAAGGCAGCGACGACGAGATGATGACCCCCGAGAGCGAGCGGGTCCAGGTGGAGGGCGGCATGGAGAGCGGTCTGCTGCCCTACGTCTCCAACATCCTGAGCCCGGCGGGCCAGATCTTCATGTGCCCCCTGTGCAACAAGGTCTTCCCCAGCCCGCACATCCTGCAGATCCACCTGAGCACGCACTTCCGCGAGCAGGACGGCCTGCGCAGCAAGCCGGCCGCCGACGTCAACGTGCCCACCTGCTCTCTGTGCGGGAAGACGTTCTCCTGCATGTACACCCTGAAGCGCCACGAGAGGACTCACTCGGGCGAGAAGCCCTACACGTGCACCCAGTGCGGCAAGAGCTTCCAGTACTCGCACAACCTG
Organism: Phocoena phocoena; assembly: GCF_963924675.1. Taxonomy (NCBI): domain Eukaryota; kingdom Metazoa; phylum Chordata; class Mammalia; order Artiodactyla; family Phocoenidae; genus Phocoena; species Phocoena phocoena. Next base: position 159,871,511 of record NC_089219.1, read on the forward strand.
AGCCGCCACGCCGTGGTGCACACGCGCGAAAAGCCGCACGCCTGCAAGTGGTGCGAGCGCAGGTTCACGCAGTCCGGGGACCTGTACCGGCACATCCGCAAGTTCCACTGTGAGTTGGTGAACTCCTTGTCCGTCAAAAGCGAGGCGCTGAGCCTGCCCGCTGTCAGAGACTGGACCTTAGAAGATAGCTCTCAAGAACTCTGGAAATAATTTTATATGTATATATAAATAATATATATATACCTATATATAAATAGATCTCTATATAGTTGTGGTACGGTCTAAAAGCAGTCTTGTTTCCTGGAACTGAAAGGTTGGGGTATTAACTTGTTTTTGCACTTTAGAATAGCATGAGAATCTCACTAATTTAGCATTCTGGTAAAAGAAACTTTAGAGCAAGTCGGAGAATAGAGAGGTGTTTTTCTTTCTTTCAAGGGGGGTAGGGGAAGTAAGCCAATAAGAACCTTTGAAACAAATCGTCCTATCACAAAATGCTTTCCTAGGGCCTATTTTGTCAGCACTGCGGTGTCTTTTGAGCTCTCTCTTTTTTTCCCACCTTTTCTTTTTTTTTTAAGTAGAAATTCCCTCCGGTTTTATTAGCCTCTTTATATGTCTCAAATTGCATGAATCTTTTCTGGCTGTTGGAAACCTGAATGCTTTTAGACCCAAATGGAAAATTTCTGAAATGCTGGATTATCTATTTTTAAACAAGCAGTTGACTTAAAACTTTCTGTGGCAACTTCTGGTTTTCTGACGGTTCCCAATGAGAGAAATTCTGAAAGTACACTGGGATCACTGGGACGCTGTCTTTGTGAAGGTTTGCTTGGGATGAAAAAGGATATTGCAGCTTCAGCAGTGTTGAACTGTGTGTTGAAAAATGTGAATTACTGTTATTGTATACTGTAATTGATTACATGGGCTGGGGGGGTGTCAAAGGACTTGACAGGTTGTGTTGATGCTCTTAGTTGAGTCTTGAAAAGTAAATATTAACGCTACAGAAATGCATGAGTTTCAATATATTTTTTGTCTTTGTTTGCATTGTATAACTTTAACGAGTGAGTTTAAAATTATTTAATTTCCTTAGAAAAATAGCACCATTTGGAAAAAAAAAAAACCTGGTGTTATGAAGAACGTTAATGCACTGTTTTTATTTTATATAATTTAAATTGACTTTCCCACTGTCTTTAAGTTGAAACTGTTAAGCTGAATAAAAACTTAAGCTGCAAATTGATAACTTCGCTACATAACAAGGAAAATATAAATGTTTACAAAAGGCTTAAAGATTTGCATGTGCAGTGTGCATTTTATAACAAAACTTCTAATTGCACAAAACCCAGGCCAGCTCAAAGTTTAGATGTACACATTTACCCAGTTGAGCGTTTTTAGAGTAACTACTGCACAAATTGACAATAGGTCATTCTCTTTTTTTGCTCCCCTTTTCTTTTTCTCCCCTTCTTCCTTTCCCTCCCTTCCTCCTTCCCTCCCGCCCCTCCCCCCCCCCCCAAACTCATGAAAAGATTCTATGGACTGAAAAAGCCCCAGGCTGAAAGGACTGGACTGCCTTGATTGACATGGGGAAGGGGGTTAGTAGACTATGTGTATCGCGGCAGCAGAGGCTGCAGCCCAACGTGTGGTTTTAATGACCAGCACGCAGGGCAAAGCATTTTGCACAGTGTTTGTTTTCCTGTCTTGCACTTACAAATAAGGTCTATGGGAGTAGCATGGAAAACGTTTGCTGTTTTTCCCTTTTTTTTTTTTTAATTGCTTTTGTTTAAAATTTGATCGCCTTAACTACTGTAAACATAGCCTATTTTTGTGCTTAAGATACTGAATGGAAAACTCCATTGTGTGTTGCTGGACTGTTTTGGAAATATTTGGTCAAATGTGTGTTAATTTGGCTGTAATGGCATTTAAAGCAAACAAACAAACAAAAAAAGCTGTGAAAATGGCCTTGGAGCATTATCTTTAGTTACTTGAAGAGTTTCTAGTTTTTTTTAAATACAGTTTATGTTAAAATAATTTTTATTAATTTAGAGAAGACAATCAATGTCTGTGAGAAAACGGACTTTCTTTTGGATTTTCTTTTTGTGGTCATTGTGAGTGATTGCTTTTTCCTTTTATTAGTTTCACATTCTTCCTTTGTTCTAAAACTTAGACTGACATCTAGCTTTGACAATCATAGTATGTTTTATTTTCCTGAGGGGGGAATAACTTATAATGCTGTTTAGTTTTGTACTATTGGTGTGTTGGTGAATTTTTAAACTGTGTGCTAACTGCAATAAATTATATGAACTGAGAATTTTTGTGTGTTTTTTAAATTGTGATTGTGTACTACATAGATCCTAAATATGTATCATACATGGCATCTCTCTTTTTAATACCAATTCTGTTCAGAGCTTATGAATTATTAGAATGCCTTAAATCACTCAAATGGAAGTGTGCAAACATTTTGCTTCTAGTCATTTAAGAAGATACTAAATGCACATTTAAAAAATGTGACCCATTTTCTATAGCCTAGATCAGGAATGTTAAGGTAACTCTCTAGAAATTTGTGAATGTGTGAAACCTCAAGTGGCAGCATAGATTTTTTGTAATGTGCTGTACAACTACTAATCCATACACCATAAGTCATATTTTCATGGGTAATTTTATCCTAAGTTGATTGGTCAAATCTATTCTTCTGTGTTCTGGTTTAAGTGGAAAATTGAAGGAGACCGGATGTCTTAATTTGGAAAAATGCTTGGCTAACGACTGGAATTCTAGGCAATCGAATTAGCAGGCATTCGACTGTTCAAGAATAGCTGTATACGTCCTCTTTGTTCCTGGGAGAACTCAAAAGTTCCCAGGTTTTAATTTCTCAGTTTTAACTAAAATGTAATTAAGTTCATGCAACCATTTAAAAAAACTGTTCCGTAATTTTTGTGATCGTCCCATCTTCATGCTTGCCTCATTGGGCTTGTCAAGGTGAGAAACGTTTGCTGGTTGACCTAAAGAATTGACAGCACTCACACGTGCCAGACAGTTCTATAGAGGAATTGTTACACGCCGTCGTCCTAAGTGTGAGCACGGCTGGCACCGACCTGAGAGTTTCTGTATATCCTGGAATCTATAATTGTCCATAACTTCCAGCCTTAAAGATACCTATGAAAATACAGTTTTACATGATTATTGTCAAAATTAAATCCATTTATATTAGTGACCTATAGTAAGGTTAATATTCTTAACTTTGTTGGAAGTGGGATATAAGGTCTGGAGCTTGAAAATGTACCAGTTGTAAGTTCCCTGATGGCTTTGGATGGGAATCCCAAAAGATTGTCATAAAGCGCAATTAGTAATTTACTATTTGGGATCCTACCTTTCCCTTTTTTTGTTGAAACAGGCTTTCTGTTACATGAAACTCACTTGGTTTTAACTAACCAAACATTGTTTCACATGAAAGGGTCACAGCATCTCCAAGCTTTCTGAGGATATCGAGAGTTGTAATTTAGTTCCACTGACTAGCATCTAATTTTAAATGAGGAGCATTATCTTAACTGGATCCACTTATAAAAACAGTATTTTGACATGAACTTTGGAAGAAATAACTTCTTAAAACATTGCTCGCAAAACTAGAACAATTACACAAATCGCCACATTTGATAAGTGAAGGAATCAGTTGTTTATTCACTACATTTTTTAAAAAGGAAATTAATTTTTCGCGTAATCATGTTGGAAACCATTCAGTTTGCTCTCCCCTTTGACATCGGGCTGATACATAAGTATATTTTAAATACATGGTTTCATTTACTTTTGAAAACATCTGTTTCTTTTAGATAATCAATTATGCCCTAGATTAATGTGAGCCCAGCATTGTGTGCAAGGTGTACCCTAGGAGATCCAAGAAGTATGCAATGTTAAGGATACTGGTTTTGGATTTCCTTTCTAGTTAATCATGCTACCAGATTAATAGGTGAATCAAGTAGAGTTTTGTTTTTGGTTTTTTTAAAATACGCTTGTCGTAATGATCTACAAACAGGTTACTGGAAGACTAGAAAAAGGTAAACATTTTATTAAAATTATAGAGCTCACATTAAAATGGCTGAAATATTTATTTTTCAGGTAAAACAAAAGTTTTGAACTGTTATCAAAGAAAACGATTGTTTTTTTAACCCAAGAAGTAATAGTACTTAAAAAATCTTGAATCTCCCAAAAGTTTTATCACTAGAACGCAAAACATATAAAAACTTGACTTTAAAAATCCCATTGTACCAGATTAGAATTAAAAAAAAAAAAACTCACCATCTCAAAATTTCCTGTATTGTATGACTACATTTTATTATAAAGCTTAAAACATTCTTTGGTTTCCAGTTTAATGAGGGAAACTTTCACATACATCTGGATAGCAAACTCAGATAATTTTAGTTTTAATTTGTAGATATTGATCTAAATTTTTCATTATAATTGTTTCCATGTTTGAAACTTACTGATAAGGTACAGTGAATTGAGTGTGAATTTTGAAATCCAGGACCGAAGAGCTCAGTCCTTCTCTTTAAAGTCATTTGCCATTAAAATGCTAGAGATAATACCATTTTTTTAAAAAAAGCAATTTTATTTTTAAAAGCAAATAACTTTTAGGAGTTTCATTTTGGCTACAGTCCAAGTTTACTACACTGATAGGATTTTTGTCTCTTATGTTAAAAATTTCCTGCCTTTGGCCTGCTGAAACATGGCAAAGTATCTTTTGTATGTGATCCTTTGGTCCAAAATGTAGAACCATTTATCTTTTGACTTTGTCGATGTAGTTACATAGAAACATTTTATGTTTCTAGCCTTCCCCACCCCTTCTTAGATTTTCTTAGTATTATAAAAGGAAAGCTAAAGCAGTCAGATCATACTGATGATGCTGGAGGTTTTTAGAAATATTCATTCATTTACAGAGACATTTTAGAAATTAAACTTTTAGCATTTTGCAAACTGATCCCTTAAAAATCTTTTCTAATTAATTTCTGTAACTTCTTGTGAAAGAAACTGAACTCCAAATTTAAAACGTTGTAACAAGGAAGGGTGAGGTCATAGAAATGAAACGGTAACTTGAAAAGTTTTTAAGCCCAATTACTTTATAAGTATCTGCTTACACTAAATAATTTGTTGAATTAACTGTCCAGATAATTCAGGCTCATAGAATAGCTTTTTCCTAAAATATTCAAGCACTTGGAAGAAATCAGGTTTTTTTGGAGAGAGAGAAATGAACTATCTAGTTAAGTTTCCTGATTCTATTCTAACATTTATTAATTTACTGTTACTCTTGATCCCTAGGATTAAGTGAGCATGGTACTTTCCTCTGGCTGAAGGGTAGTTTGCAAAACAATTCTGTCAAAACTAAAATGTTTCTTGAAGTTTACAGGCACTTGTCCCCCTTTTCTAATTGTCTTCAGGAATGGGTTTGCAGTTGAGCTTGCATTTTGCTATAGGAGGCAATTCTCTCTAGTTCGTTTGGCAGGAGAGGAGCAAAAACCCAATTTGGCTTTAAAATGTAGCACATTAGTCAGTAACAGTTTCAGTGAGGATATTTAGAGTGGCTTTGAGAGGCCGTGTGACACAGAGAGTCCATTCACCGAAATGACTTATTTACAGTTTATTATAATCTCTGTAGTTAATCATTAAATCAAGTAGCTTTTAGTCAGTGTCCATATGCAGGCTTAATATGACTATATAGGAATTTTTAAAAGTCATATTGGCCTAAATACTCAAGTTTGTAAAAAGTATATTTGTAGTTAGTATGAAGTGGTACATGGAAAAATGTATTCGAATATTTGTAAACATTTATAGGCTAGATTAACTCTGTTGTTTAAATACATAATGCATGTAAGTACAATGATACTGAGGTCGAAAGACTAGCATAGCCTTATTCACGCGTGCTGTGTCCAATCAGAGCTAACTCTTCCTATGGGATAGAGCTTAGAAGAATTAACCACGTATAAGTTTAAAATATAGATTACTCAAAATGATGTATAAATAAGGACAGAGTCACCTCTTTTTAAAAAATCATACTTAGTACAGTGTGCACTTCAACTTTGAGGGGATTGCTAAACACCCTGACACTTATTTGTGTACGTCTATTGCTCTGAAATGATCTGTGATCAAAGTAGGAGCATTTAAGCTTTTAATCTGAACCTTTTAAATTTGTTCTTAAAAACAGACTAAAAATTATATGTATGTATGTTTCCTGTGGACCACTTTTTGGAACTGTGTCATGTAAATGAGCTGTTTGGTAACATTGAAGTGCCTATTGCATGTTTACTAGACACACCACAACACTTCCTAGGATGTCTATCTGGATAAGTTCTAGTAAAGCACAATGATACAATAATAGATAATTAAAACATTTAAGAAAAGCATTTATTGCTTGTGAGCCATAGCCACAGAAGTTTGTGACATCTATTAAAAAAATCCATTTCTTCTCATTTATAACTATTTCTCTGTGTACTTAAAATCCTCATCAAATAGAAAAAAATTGAGCGTAGAACCATATTCCAAGAAAATCTAATTTATAAGGTTATTTCTATAACTGCTTTTGAGAAAGAGGGTCTCTTACATGACAGCAGGGAGAAATGGTATAGGTTTATATTCAAAGCATAGACATTATACACATGCCCTTATTGTAAAATTTAGTATCTCTTCAGAAACCTGAAGATTTTGCAACCAAATAAATGAAAAAGAAACTGAAGGCTGGCAGATGGAATATTCTTTAGGTTTTTATTTTTGTTGAGACTCAAACTAAAATTCATACTTTATAGTCTGTTCTCTGCTTTTCTCAGTGTCCTTTTATTAATTACAAGAGGGTAAATTTTATGCATTGAGTGATTTTTGATACCATTGCACAATGGAATTTTTCAACCAAGTTGTTTTTGTGTGTGAATTTCTACCATTTTGAAAAATTGAAATAAATTTGAATGAAAACTACATTTGAGCTTGGCCCTATTTACCAGTCTGCACCAGCAAACCACATACATATATCCAGTGAGTGAGTCCGAAGCCTGCGGACCAAGGAGCTGAGGCATTTCCAGGTGCTCCTTTTAATAAACCACATTGAACTCAATGAAATCCTTAGGTTAAGAGAAAAAAAATGAAAGGATATGTTGAGGCACAATGACGTTTTGTTTTTCACACTACGTGTGAAGTCTAGAAAACGTGGTAATTTCTCACATTCTATTTATATGTTATTTTACTTGAGGGATGCCTCAAAGCAGTAGTAGAATCTCTTATGTGCAAAAGGGGGAGGGAGGGCGGGCTTGTCATCGTTTATTCAATTTGCTTTGTAAAGGTGCTTATCTTACAGTAAAAAATAATACTTTAGTCAAAATACAGGCAGTTTGAAGGCTTGACCAGCATGGAAGAATTTTAAATGATTGAAGTGTTTCTGTTTAAAAGTCAGTCAAACAACGCCCTCGAACTATGAGGCAACCAATCCTCGTATTGTTATCCTTATTTAATAATACATATATAATTTTTTTCTCTCTCCAAAAATAACATAATTCTTAAGCCTTATAAACAAAAACAATTCCCAGCTTACATCTGTATCCCGAATTTTAAAATTTGCATTCTGGACTGGTTGCTTTTGAAATAATGAATTAATTTTGTTATTCAAATTGCAAAAATCTAATGGCCAGAATGGCCCAATTATTCCCCATTATTTGAAAACCTATATTGTGTGTCTGATATTCTCCCCTTACAAATTGCTGTATCACATGTTCTTCCTAGAAACCACAAAAACTTAGAGCTGAAAGGGGCAAAAGTGACTTCCAGTTTATTCATCCTAAAAGTGGAAGAGCAGGTACAGGGCAAGGCATAAGGAAAGGGAAGAGGTCCAAGGCATTCTGCAAACGTTTCATACATTACCCAAACCTTTAGGTATCTATCATTTTAGACATGAGGTTTTTTTTTTTTCTCTTTAGAGGCACGTGGAGGTTGAATTCCTTGTTCGGGGCACATCTTTGATCAAGTCTGTATCTGAAATCAACATTCTGGTTATGCCCAAATGGTAAAGTTTGCAATATGTAAATATATATTTACCGTGATTGCACTTACTATTGTCTGATATATACATTTACAAGTTGAACCAAAGATTGGAATTATGCTGTTGAATATTTCTCTTCCTGACTTGGATCCTATCAACTATTAAAAGAATTATCATAGCAGAACACTCTCTCCTGTGAGTGAGAAAGGCATGTTTAGGCCCATCTACCTCGGGGTCCCCAGAGCTGAGACCCTGGCTGGATTCTACTGACTGACACGCTCTCCCTCTCTGCTCCCGGCCATGAAAGGGTTGCTTAGGTTTCCAAATATGTTACTAGTTCAACCAAAACGAGGCACTGCTACTTGCAGGCTAGTAACTGCAGAGCTGACAGAGCTGTTGCTGGACGTGCTAAAGGGAGAGAAGAAACACGGATGCATGGCAGAGGGTGGCAGCCAAGACAGGAACCTCAAAACCTGTTTGCTGCTAAAAGGGGAAAATTGAATAACTTTCCACGTAATCTGAAAACTGGCCTTGGTTACTTGGAATGTTTCTAACCCCCTTCTCTCAGTATCATCTGCTTGAGAGAAAGGAGGTTCAAGAGAAAGTTAGGGAAGGTCTACCAACTCGCCACTGGAGGAACCCCACCCTGACACCTTCATTTCTCCTCTTGTAAGAAAGACCAGAAAAATAACGCCCTTCTCATCTTCTTTCTTAGAATAGTGTGAAAATGAATTTGCAAAAGCATTAAGCTCTCAGCAGAAAAGTGCTATGTACATTTGCAGTGACCTCACTATTATAATGATTATTATTTTCACACCAAGATGAAGTTTCTCCTTATCGTAAAGACTTCTTACCAACGTGAGTTTTTTTTAATGTGAATTTTTATGATTTAAATTCATCGAGCACTAACAGATTCAACTTCATCTCAGTTTTAAGCAGGCCCTGAGGAAAGCAATTTCTACATGAAATGTGAAAGTCCAAGTACCATAGGAATGAAAAAGATCCTACAGTCTCAGGTAGGTCTGTACGTCTGTACATGTTTAGGTACGTACACACCTTATAGAACTTACATCATACTTTTGGTTCTTTTTGACGAATCTCCCAAAGCCCTTTCAGCTCTCTATCTGATTAGTCCAAAAACCTAAGCTGGACACATATTTTTTCTCTTAAGGCTGGAGAGACCAAGACCGAAAGCTTCAGCCTATGTTTAATCTTGCATCATAATATAAAAAACAGTATGATTAATATATATAATGATAACGAACAAGCACAGCTCCCCAGAGAAGCACACATATTAAAATGATTTATCAGAGATTTAAATGAGTTACTCCGTTCTCACCAGGAGAAGGTGGCACATGCCAGATAAGAGCTCAGAGCATCTCAATCTCAGGCCTCACATCACCGACGTGCTATTTTATGTGTTAGAGCCATGTTATGGTACACTGCAAATCTATGGGCAAATTGCAACATAGCAAATACATCCATTTGGAGGAAGAGGCACCTGGTGAAAGTCCACGACTCGATGGAATGCAACGCTCTGTTCCTTATAAGGAAACTTTGAGTAAATATTGCCCCGATCAAGCTTACGATCCAACTTTTCCTCGTAACAGGCTTCAAAATCCCCATTCAGTGAGTCCACTATGCTCTTTGATGCAATGCCACTTCACAAAAGCATTCGTGCCACAGTCATCTGGTTTTCTTTTCCTTCTTGCTCTCCTTGATATAATGACACAAATCTCCCTTTTTATTTTATAATTTTCATGGATTTTTTACAAGGCAATGAATGACTTCAACAGTATGTGTTTGGTAAAATAGTCCTTTTGGTTGCTATATTTAAGAGTTTTGTTTTTAAAAAGTTAAAAAACAACAACAAGAAGCAAAAACAAACACCCCCCCCACCTCCCTTTGCTTGGTGCCATAGACAAGAGTCCAAAGGACATTAGCTGCTCCACTGCACACATTGGAAGGGAGAGTTTGCTGTGAGCTCAGTCCTTCTAATAGACTGGCAATTTTGTAAAAGGTTTAGAGGGTTTTGTTTAACCATTTCTGCATGTGTTTTTAATGAGCTCGTGACGGTTGATAACAAAGGCCAGGTTGTGTGTGTGTTTTGCAGCATTTTCTGACCTGATCCCTCCCTGCTGACCAGAGGAATGGGCACCTGTGCTCCTCTCCTGGCTCACCTATGGGAGTCAAGGTGGTGGGCCCATCTCCGGCCTGTCTTCATGCCAGGGATGAATCATGCGGTAGGCAGAGCGGAAGGAGTCTCTTTGTTGACAGCTTTCCATCTGGACTTTGGATACGGCTGATTGTTCGCGTAGCGCGTGCGTTAGCTGGAAGGGGCTATGAGAGTCAGCTCCTCCAGAAGGGATCGGGAGTGTGTAAAACATCAGCAAGCCGCGGCCCAGGATTTCACTCGCAAAGCTCAGAGGAGCGTGTCTGTCCCTGAATTTCAGGTCCCTGGTTTGTGAATGTGGATGACTGCAGCCTGGACAAGCCAGCATTTCATAGTCAATAGGGTCGTTTATAGCCTCCTTCAGATAATCCGACTGGAGTACACCTGAATAAATACATCAAGCTCAGGTGGCTAAAAGTAACCCCCTCTGAGTTTAATAATTAAAATAGAGCTATTCAGATGAACTTCAGTTTGTCATGTATAAATGTAAGAAGCTCCGTAAAGGATGGTGTTTTGTGATTCATATAGGAATATGATGGATGTATGATACGTTTTCCACAGCTATTTAAGAAAAAAAGATTATCTTAGTCATGGGGTAGAGTTATGTGATGCATTGCACCATCCAGGCTGTGTCTGGACCAGTACAGATTTTTTTTTTTTTTTTTTTTTTGTGAAAGATTACTTCTTGGCAAACTAGATATGCAAACGCCAGAATACAGTAAAACCACATTTAATTGGACCTACTTGCCAACTTCTTGAACACAGCTTGGATTATTCCACTGGAGGCTGCTTCTGTTAAAAGCTGGGGGAGGAGGAAGTGGCATATTGACAAGGCTTCAGATCACTTTTTTTCACTCGGAGTACAATTATGCAATGAGCCAAGTTTGGAAGTATTTTACTATGTTTAATAATTATTATTAAAGATATTGTAAAACATATGCATTTGTTAAGTGGAATGTAATGGGAGTAAAATCATGTCATAAATTTTACTTTGGATTTATTTTCCTATTTTGTTTTTTATTTGACTGCCTTCCAAATTGATTCTAGCCAAAACTATGCACTCTAATACACATCGTACTTGATATTAAAGTGAGAATATGAGTAATTTATAGAACCCGAGTGAGAACAGTTTTCTCCTCTAGGCCAGCCTATATGGAATTGCCACCTCTGTTCAGGTAGCAGCTGACACACAAACCATACACAGAGAGGGGAATAATAGGGACTGAGAAATCTTGCACATTCTTCTCCGCATAGAAGCTCCAAACCCCACATGTCCTGGGCATATCTATTGTTCAATAGGATACCAGGGCCAAGGAGAAGGATAACTATTTCTGTGTGTGTGTGTGTGTGTGTGTGTGTGTGTGTGTCTAGAAGAATCAGACTCATCTCTGGAGATGTGAGTGGGGATTCACTGACGATTCCTAATTTTACTCAGGTGAGTTTTGGCTTCAGGTGATGCTAAATTACACCGTCATCCCTAACTTAGAAAGCTGAGAAGGCATGGCATCAGTTTCACGTCTTGAGCTTAAACAAATTTATATTGTCTTTACAGTCTCTTTTTCGGGGAAAGAAAGTGCCCCTGGAATTGCACTTCTTAATCCGAACAAAAGTGTCATCTCCAATGATTGGCAAGACACTCTGCCTTTGCACTGAACTCCACCTGCTCTGTGAAAACCCCACGGTTTTCTCACGACCCCACTCAAGCTACTTAGCAATTGGGCCCTCGCTTCCCAGTGTGGTGATGCGTCAGGCTGTCTTCTGTTTGCCCCGCGGGTTCATTGTTTTCTCTGCCGCCACAGGGAGCGACCAGGGAAGGAAGGGAGGGGAGACAGACTGACCTTCGCAGCCAGCCCGCCGCCCCTGCACTTCCCCCGGGCAGGAATTCTCGGCGTCTCCCTGGGTGTGTTCTGAACGCGCCCGGGGCTTGCGGGAGCCTGATGCGGCTGTGCCGCCCGCGCGGGGTGGACTGCAGCAGGCAGCCCAGCGTCTGCAGAGGGGACGTGAGGACATCTGGCCCGTGTCCCTGCGAGCAGGGCTCCGCTGCAGGCCTTTGAAAATCCTCCGCATCGGCCCCCAGCGCCTTGGAACTTTCTCCGTGGAGAATTTAGAAGAGCCAGTGCCCTTGATTTCTTGGACATCTAGGCCTCGGCGCGTGCAGTGCTGCCCGGGAGCAGCGCGATCCAGAAGGCCCCGAGCTCCTTTCTCAGAGCCTGGAGCCAGCGCGGGGTGACGCGCTTCTGCTCTCTAGCCCTCTGCTCACTGGCTGTGCCTCTTGAACAAGTGACTGTATCTCTCTGGGCTTCTTTTTCTTCATCTTTAAAATAAACTCTTGGGCCAGATGACTCTGAGGTTCTTTCCGGCTCTAAATTCCTCGGATATTTTAAACCTATTTAACTGAAATGCTGATTCAACTGGGGCTGATAACAAGGAAATATTTTCCAGTTAGAGTAGAAATGGTGACTAATTTGCCACTCAGGCTTCCGAGGCGCCTAGTGATCAAAGGCACACTCACGTAGACGGGAGGGCACGGGCAAAGCTGGTGAGCATTTCTACCTGCCTTTGGACTTTTAGTATCCAGCTGTGTTTTCCCTCGCATGTGCTAGACACAGGCCTCCTTGTTTTTGGTCGAGCCCGGTGGGTTTTGGGTTAATTTCTATTTTTTCATAGGAGAACCCTGAGAGATCCTAGCCAGATATCAGGCAAGAGCTAATCTAGTTCCACACATACTTTTGGGAAAGTGAATGGGACGGTATCACCTTTGTTTTTGTCATTCACTATTTTAACTAGCAGTGAACAAGCGCTAAGGGCTCCTGACTAAGGAGTCATCCCTGTTAGTCCTGCAAAGGTTTTGTGCTTGTTCAGCTCCTCTTCGGAGTCTTGGTTGGACAGCTCCCTGCCACCTTCTTAGGACAGGCCTTGTAAATGAAAAGGCTAATTCTGGTAGACAGGCGGCTTCCATAGGAAGGGGCGCACCACAGACCATTGCTGTGGACGTGGTTCACTGAATTTGGAGTGTCCAAGGGGACTGGTGAGGTCAACAAATCAGAGGTCATTTGAGTTAAGTAGGTCATCAAAAGAGAACACACAGCGCTCACAAATGGACTCTAAACTTAGGGAAGACCAAATTCTTAGTGGCTATTATAAAAATCCCATGTTTTGTCATTGGCGGCTAGACCGCTGACCTAGTCATCCCCTGTATGTCTAGCTTGTACTTAATCCATTCCAGTATGGAGGAAAACCCTACCAGATTGTTGTGTGAAAAAAACAGTCCAAGAGAATGATGGCGGACTAATTTGTACTAGAGTCTAACTCAAATATTTTCACTTTTAGTTTTTTCATCCTGAAGTTACAAAGTAAAATGGTCGAGGAATTCAAGATTAGCATATAAGTGAGACTGAAATAGGACTGCATTCTTATATTGGTTAAAACTCTTGCTTGCAAGGAACAGAAATCCAACTTAAGCTAGTTTAAGCCAAACAAAAATTTTTTTATAAGGATACATGGATTCAATGGAATCCAAAAGAGGAATATGGACAGGCCTTGGGAGCAGCTAGAAGTGGGAGATCAGAGGCTGTCAGGATTTGTTCTCCTTTCCTTGCCTCTGAAGTCTTTCTGCTGATTGGCATTTTCTATTCCTCAGTCCACATGGTAGAACAAGACTGCCAACTGCTTCTGCATTTACATGTCTTCAATTTCAGACACCCAGGGAAAGGCTGACTTCTTTTGTCAGTTGCAGTTCCCAAATCCTGGGGGAGAATTCTGATTGGCCTTTTTGGATTGGGCGCCCACTGCTTGACCAATGGGCTGTGCCAAAGTCACGCCCATTGTACCAACCTGTAGTCCACATGGTAGCCATATGCATGTGGAGGGCACAGGTATGGGAAGGCCAAGGGCGAACTCCCCAGTGGACAGGGAGAGAGTTCCCTGAAATGAAGCTGGTGCTGAGCTGACAAAATCATAGGGACCCATTACATTTCTCTACTGAAATTCAAGGGAAACTATGAAAAAAATATTATTTATCTGCAAGTGAGAACAATATATTCTCCCTTGTGGTCTAATACCAGTTAATTTCTAACCCATGGGCAAGTAGTTAAATGAAATAATGTATGTTTTTTAAAATACTGTAAAATATAAATTAATTTTCATTTAACTTAGTTCATCTAATTTCTCTCCAGTTACCTATCATTTGGTAATCTTGGAGCATGTTCAAGAAATCCTTACCTGCCTCATCCTGGTGAGGCCACAGAACTCAATTGCTGGCCTCGCCTCTCAGCGATTTAACAGTGATCCATGTGCCCCATGGGCACGGCAGAGGGTGATTGGGTAACAGAGCACTGTGGACAGAGAAGATGCTTCTCCCTTTCCTCTTGTTTGGGATGTAGGAAAGAGACGGTGCAATGAAGAGCTCTACAGCAGGCAAGAGCCATGTGTTCTCAACCTGGGACACAGGAATCCATGGGTGCAGAGCACGGAGGGGCCAGGATAAGGGTAGGGGCGGCAATGTTGGTTGCTGCGAAAGAGGTCCTCCAAGCCAGGGTGCTGGCTTCTCTCAAAGCTGCATTAGCCCTCTCAGGTGCTTCCCCAGTCACAGTGTCAAAGTGTCGCAGTTGAGAAGTGCATCTGCCTGTTGGAAGGAGAGAGTGAGCCTCAAGGAGATGTGGCTCCCCAACCTGAGATTGTTTTATATGGCAGACACAGGCTGTTTGGACGTGTGGCTCGTCACTCCTTGGGTACTCACTGCCCCGTCACTAAAGATGCAAAACAATCAGAGTTTGAAGGAGGCTCCTGGTTAGAGTTAGGTCCTCAAGGCCAAGGTGGAGAAGCATAAGGCTAATTGATTCAGGGTGTCACAGACTCAGTAGAAAACAGATATGAGTATTTTAGGCACCTTGGGTTTCATTGTTGCTGTTTTTGCTCATATTATTGTGGCCTGCGTCGGGGGAACTTTGGGGACTGATAGAAGATGTTATCTTATTTCCAGCTTTTGTTGACCTCCCCCTCCTGCCTGCCTATGAAGGCACCTGGGAAGCCAGGAGAGGAGAAGAGTTTGTGCTTTGAGCTCAGGCAGGTGCTGACTCACCAAAACAGAAGTTTCTGCAGCTCCCCCTTAGAAGGGCCACGTGGACTGGTGATACGGTACCTTTCAAGCAGCAGAGGCACTGCATCTGCCAGGACCATTTCAGTCACAGGTGACCGGAAATAGACTAGCTTGACAAAAGAAGAGAATTCACTAACTCACATCTGGGGAGGTCTGGGGGTGGCAGTGGCCTCAGGGATGACTGGGCACAAGGACTCAGATGACAGTGACATTTAGCTCTCTTTCCATTCCCACCCACTCTTGGGTTTACTTCTGTATTTATACCTGAAAATGGGCTTTCCTCACACGATGGGGGAATTGGACATAGACAAAGATGGTCCTAGCTGGCCTTGTCCCAGCCAGTGACCCCAAAAGGAAGAGGATGGCATCCTCTGAACATCTGTGTTTAAATCCTAATAAAAGAACTCTAACCTGACCTAGATGGTGTGCTTATCCACAAGACAATCACTGTGACCCGATAAAGGGAGTACTATGCTTGGGTAGGCTTGGGGCCATATAATGGCTTTTTTTTTTTTTTGGTCATGCTGCCTAGCTTGTGAGATCCCAGTACCCTGACCAGGGATTGAACCCAGGCTACGGTAGTGAAAGCCCGGAATCCTAACCACTAGGCCATCAGGGAACTCCCAATGGCTCTTTATAGCTGCTGGATGAGCCTTAATTCAAGCCTGCCAGAGCCGGAAGTAGAACTGCAGAAAATTTTGAGGGGCCCAAACACAGGAGAGAAAGACTGTACCAGGGCAACAAGGATAAAGGATAATTTCTATTCATGGGTTCCTGCCTAGGAAGACTAATTTGAGTTGGGTGTGGGAGGGGAGGAAAAAGTGATACGGTAGAGGGCAACTACTTATGAAGTGACAACTGTGCATATGAGGGTACAGCGTTCCTGCCCTCACAGAACTTACTGGTTAATGAAACAATTAAACAAAAAGTTATGGTAAAGTATCATAAGTGTTGTGAAAAGAGAAGTATATGGTAAGTAGGAACACACTTACTTATAGTCCCTCAGTGGCTGAGCGAGGGACGAAGGTGGATCATAGATCCACTCAGGAGAGCTGGTCAGCAGGACTGATTGGCTGGTTGTAGGTGGTGGGCAGCAGGATGGAGGCCGAGGGAGCCTCGTGGACAATGCACATCGTTATGCTCTGTGTTCTCCAGGAGATAGCACTGGGAGAAGGAAAGAATGTTGGCTTTGGAATTGGCTAAACCTGGGTTCAAATCCCAACACTTCCACTTTCCAGCTTCTTGACTTTAGTTATGTTTTTTATTTTCTCTGAACCTCAGTCTTCTCCTCAATAAAATGGAGATGATAGGGCTTCCCTGGTGGCGCAGTGGTTGAGAGTCCATCTGCCGATGCAGGGGACGTGGGTTCGTGCCCGGGGTCCAGGACGATCCCACATGCCGCGGAGCGGCTGGGCCCGTGAGCCATGGCCACTGAGCCTGCGCATCCATAGCCTGTGCTCCGCAACGGGAGAGGCCACAGTGGTGAGAGGCCCGCGTACCGCAAAAAAAAAAAAAAAAAAAAAAAAATGGAGATGATATACTGACTTCACAGGGCTCTGGGGAGTCTAGATGACGACCTACATCATGTGGGCGCCCCCAGTGTGTGGGCTTCCCCTCCTCTCACTGCTCGACCACCACTTCCCCCCGGGACTTCCCCCCCAAGGCTTCAGCTGTGCCCACCTCCTCTTTCTTCCCCATCTGCTTCCTGGGCAGCTGGCTCCCCCCACCTGCAGCTCTTCTCTCCTGGGACCTGCACACAAGTTACCCTCTCCACTGCCCCGGAGCCTTCAACAAATATTCTCTCACTTATCCCTCCTAAGCAGCCCAAGGTATGAAACGGTGGTCTTAGCCCCTTGAAAAGGGACCTGAAGTACTTGTTTAATTTAGTGCCGGCTACAATTCATTCATTTGCTCATTTCTTCTTGTATTTATGCATCTGCTCACTCAACAAACATTTCGAGTGGGCCAGGCACCGAGCTAGCACTGGGAACGTGGTAACTGATAGTACCTGTGGTTCCCAGCTCCTGTTTGCTGATCCCAGCAGCAGCCAACCTCCCCTCTGCTCATGGACGTTCCCGATCCACTGGTTTCCTGGTTTCATTCTGGTGTGGTAATCTCTGCAGCTAAACTTAGGAGGAGCATGAGTTAGCTTCTCCAGTCTAACCTGGGGATAAGGGGACACAGGAAATGCTACCTGAGTCCCAGGAGGTGGAATGGGGCTCCCCTTGGAGAGCGCAGCCTTCCCGCCCTACATCTCAGGCATATTTCCAGTCTTACTTGCAACATGTTTCCCCACCCCGTCTTTTGCCACCTCCTTCCCGTTCCTACCCCTTTCTCTTAGTCTGGGAAACGGAGAGGGCAGGGCTAAAACTGCATGTACCTACAAAGATGTTGTAGGCGCATATGAGCATAAAGGCCTGTGCGATTTCCTGGGACTGGAAAAGCACAAAGTGTAAAGGGTCCACCCCATTTCACCCCACTGAAGGGGCTGGGCTTGCTCTTTGGGGTACTGAGGAGACCTCTGCTTTCCACCTTCAGGCTGCCTGGGGCCTCGTGGTTCTCAGTGGACACGTGTTCTGCTGTGATGTGCAAACGCCAGGAGTTCTCTTCATAAAAGGACAGTCTCTAAGACTTGCCAAGGTCAGGAGAGACGTTAAACCTGCCACCTCAAAGAGGAAGGGCGAAATGGTGTGAACTCTGGGAAGGAAGGCAGAACCTTAGGGAAGAACAAAAGAGTAATTTCATTAATTGATGAATTCATTTATTCTGCTCAGTGCCATGCAAAACACTGTGGGCTTTACCAAGGAGGAGAAGAAATTTGTCCCTATCCTGGAGGACCTAAAAGAGACTGGTGGGGGGAAAGAGTGAATACACATGCCACGTGTCTTGCTTTAGGACTGGCACAAAAACGCATTTAACGGGCACCTCATGTTTTACACATTCTGTATCACTCAATATAAATCCCTGCTTATCTCTCCAACAATGTTTCCAGAATGGTATAAACACCCATTTTACAGATGAGGAAGCTGAAGTTCAGAGAGTAACTCCTCCAGGAACCAGGGTTCCACCCCAGTTCTGTTGACTCCAAAGTCCACTAAATCCACTTGTGAAAATTCAAATTAAAATGCAGATGAAAGGGAATTAGAGGCATTACAGAAGTATTCTTCCTTTTGCAAAAGAATTCTTAATTCTTTTTAATTTTGAGTGATTCTAGAACTTTTATGATACAGTTTTCACTCATCTGACTTACCTCCACAGTTTTAGGAACACCCACAGTGGGCTGCAGGAGGCCTTGCTGGCTGAGGAGTTTGTTGCTCAATCTGGAAGTGTATGTAGCCACAGCTTCTTTTGGCCTCAGCTGCTGATTCCAAAAGTCAATGCAAGAAAGCCCAAAAAAGGAATTTAGAGCCAGAAGGGAATTTAGATTCTTTCAGTCAAATCCTTCACTATCAAGTATGGAAATTGAGACCCAGAGAGGTTAAGTGACTGGCCTAAGGTCACACAGCTGGTTTGTGGTGTGGAGATAAAACTTGGTTTTGCCTGGTGTTCCTTTCACCATCTGAGCTACTCAGCACGGTAAAGGAGATGGCTCCACCCTAGTCATCTGGGGCCCATGGAAGTGCTGGGAATGATCACAGTCATCTCTTAGTTGATGGAGCAAACTGCAGTGCAATTGTTTCAACAGTTTACGTGGCTCTACTCACGGCCAATCTACATGTACCCTCTGCCAGGAGTCAGACTTCCTTGGTGCCATGTGGGCGAAACCTAGTGAACAACCTTGGCCCTGTTTCAGGTCGGCTGTGCATTGAGGGATCCGTTTACGTTTAATTGACGTTTGGCATATTCTGAGCCCAGGTGGCCTTGCTTTGGCTTTCTGAAAGAAGCATGTGACTTTGGCCTAGCACTCTGAGTTTCATATGGCAGTTTCCAATACCTGAGGCAACTGGCCTATTACTTTCTAGGGTCTTTCTGAATTGAACATAAGTCTGTGTGTTTGCCTTCTTCTTTGTTGTTCCCTTCTCAGAAGCTACGGTTCCTCAGATTCCAAGGAGGTGTGGCTGGGAGAGCCGAGGCCTGTGGAGACCGGGTGCCTCCACTTCAGCCCTTTGGCAGACGCTCTGCTGTCTCTGTCTCCGTCCTCAAGAGCTGTTATAGTAGGAGCTTCCTCATCCCTCCCTCCCTTGGAGTTGAGGATGAAGTGAGAAAGGGCAATGGGCTTGGCGCCTGGCCCACGGGAACCCTCCCTATGAATCCAGCCCTTACTACTGCTGTAGTTGCTGCTACCCATGACTTCCATGTCCTCTGCACCACCCAGTGCCCACTTTCCTGGGAATGCAGGGACCCGGAGAAGAGTGAACGGGATAGAGGGATGGAAGCGACGAGCGTGAAGGTGAGGGAGTAAAACAGCCCCCAGCCCTGCCATGCTCAGCTCCGTCCCCCCGCCTGCGCAGTCCTTCCTCGTGTCTCTGCCTCTGCAAATCCTGACGGCCCCTCAGACCCCCACCTCCTCCCCGGATCTGCATGACCTCTGCGTGCAGTGCCTGTAACCGAGTCCTCTCCTCACTTGCTGCCTTCTCTGGTGCCCCAGCATGCCCTTGGCTGCTGAGACCCTACTATGTGTCAGGCCCTTGGGCTTGAACAACTCTTTTGCTTCTCACATTGGCCTCCTGCAGTGGATGTTTCTCCATTGTGACAAATGAGGAAATAGGGTTCACAGGAGCTAAGTGACTTGTCCAAGGTCACCCATGTTGTCACAGTGCAGAGAGGCAGGCTGAGGTCCACTTACCCCAGTACCGGCTATTGGGGCTGCCACTGCTCACACTAAGGTGGGATGTGGCCACTGACCTTCAACCGCCAGTGTAGCTGGGGGACGGGGGCAGTTTTCTTTTCTTATGTGTACACTTCTGTTTTCCAAAGAACCTGCATTACTTGTGTCATCGAAAATAACATGAGTGATAGTTGACAGTACTTACTGAGCACTGGACATATACCATCCCATTCGTTCCTCACACAGCCCTGGGTAGGGGTCCCATGACTGTCATCCTTGCTTTCTAGGGGAGGAAGCCAAGTTGTGGAAATGTTAAGTAACTCGCCCACAGTTGCACAGTCAAAAGTCCCTGCCTGACAGAGCTTACTTACTGCTTCCAAGGAGAAATGAAATTAGGAATAAAAGAAGCATTCCATTTAATATGAAATGCCCAGAATAGGCAAATCCATAGAAACAGAAAGCAGATTAGTGGTTGCCAGGGGCTGGGGTGGGGGTGATGGATGGGAAATGACTGCTAATGGGTACGGGGTTTCCTTTTGGGTGATGAAATGCTCTGGAACACGATAGCGGTGATGGTTGCGCAACATTGTAAATGTACTAACAGTCACTAATGGTAATTTTTTTTTTAATTAATTAATTTTAATTTTTGGCTGCCTTGCCGTTGCTGCGTGTGGGCTTTCTCTAGTTGCAGCAAGCGGGGGCTACTCTTCGTTGCAGAGCACGGGGTCTAGGGCACAAGCGCTTCAGTAGTTGTGGCTCGCGGGCTCTAGAGCGCAGGCTCAGTAGTTGTGGCGCACGGGCTTAGTTGCTCCACGGCATGTGGGATCTTCCCGGACCAGGGCTCGAAACCGTGCATGCTGCATTGGCAGGCGGATTCTTAGCCACTGCGCCACCAGGGAAGTCCCACTAATGGTAAATTTTATATTTGTAATTTTACCACAATTTTTAAGAATGTAAAAAAAAAATAAGACAAGAAAAGAAAAAACTGTTACTAATCATTTCTGGGGGCAATTACATTTTGGAAGCTCTTTTTAAGGAGGGATATAATATCATGAATTAAAAAAAAAAAAGAATAAGCAGAAGCCCTTGGGGATGGGGAGCCATACAGACCTGGAAAGGGAACCACACGGCCATTAGAATTACTTACTCTGTGGAAGGTGTCTGCAGGTTGAGAAACCATACTATCTAAGTGCTTTATGGGGATCGTTTCTTCTACTGCTTGTAATAGCCCTGGGCATTGTTACTTTTACCACACCCATTTCACGGAGAAGAAAACTAAGGTGTAGAGAGCTTGAAAGACTTGCCCAAGGTCCTGATGCCAGTAAATGGCAAAGCTGGGCTTTGATTCCAAGTGGTCGGACCTCCAGGTCCACACCCTTCACTGCCAACATCATAGACCTGTGTGTCCTGTGCTGTGATCTGTGAGTGTAGCACAGTGCCGTTGAACTCAGTGAAAATATTCCTGTCTTTAGCCTTCCTGCTTTCATCAGTAATAGCCTGTCCAACAGGGATAAGTGTTTCAGAAATATTGAGCTTGGTGAAACTGCTGAACACCTGAACCCCAGTGAGGCTACGCCAGATGACGATAAATCATGTTCCAATGAACCTTGTGCCCTGAAGTTTTCATTTGTGGGAAGCCGAGAAGACATGAGCTCCTTGCCAGTTCCACCCCGTGGAGAGCCGGCTGCTGGGCCTCCTGACTGTGCTCTGGTCTCTAGGGGGCGTGGTGGCGGCTGTCCCCAGGCTGGCTGTGCCATAGTGGCACACACTCTGATGATGGCTCCCGCTGCCCAGGAAGGGCGAACGGGGGAAAGCTCCACTGAGGAGCGCTGAGCAGAGCATTTAAAGATTGAAAAACAAAGCAGAATGCCAAACCCACAGACCTCTGCCTTAGATATTCTTTACAGCCCCGGTGGGGTCGGGGACATGCTCTCTGTGTAAAGAGACACCAGTGCAAGCTGCTGTCGATTTCATCGTTCAAGTTCTGTTTGGGTAGGTAATAATAAAAACAGCGGTAAGAACCCAGTGCTATGCAAATATCTGCTCTCTCCACATAAGGGTTTGGGGCAGAGGCTCAAAGTCTCAGAGCCTGAAACTTCTGGGGACAAAGAGAACAAGTCTAAGACCATCCCTGGTCACCTGGACTCCCCCAGCCCCAGGCTAATCAGTTGATGGGGTCCGTCAATGTGATTTTTGCATTGTTTCTCCTCCCTGCTGCCGTCTCCCTGCCTGCACCCGTGCTTGGCTACCTCCTGCCTGGACTTTCCCAAGGACCTGCTAACTGGGCTTCCTGCTTTAGGAGTTGTCTGTCTTTATGAAGCCCCCAACCACTGTGCCACCACAGCGAACTTTCTAAGGCACAGATCAGGTCATCGCTCTCCCTTGGTACAAACCCTGTATTGGCTCCACTTCCCGCACAAAATAAAACCCAAACTCTCCAGCCTGGCATTCAGTCGGTGCACACGGGCACCTAGTTTCCTCCAATCTTTCATTCATGACTCGCTCAACACATGTTTATTTCTCCATGCACCAGGCACTGGGGCTGCCGCTGTGGATGCAAAATGACAAAGTCCTGGTGCCTCTCTTGAGGACCTGAGACTGTGGTAGAGTCCACGGGGGAAGTGTTGTGGAGCTACGTAGCCTGATCCCTAGGACGTCAGTGAAGGCTTCCTGTCTAAAATCATTTGCCGTCACCTGAACGCACAGGAGGGATCCAGATAAAGATGGGGGTGGGAGTGGGGGGCAGGAAAATGTAGGAAGCGCAGGGCGGTGACAGGCCAGAGGCCAGAGCATATGAGCAGTGCAGTTGGGCTGTAGTCCATGAGAGCAGCATGACAGCAGGATGGAGGTCGTCCCAACTATAAAAGGCTTGAAAACCCTGGCAGGGGTTCAGACCCAGTCCTGAGAGCAGCGGGAGGCCACTGAGGGGTGCAAACAAAAGAGTAATGTGAACAGACTTGTGTTTTAGAAAGTGCATTCTGTCTGCAGTTTGGAGAAATGGTCGGTGAGAAGACGGAAGAGAGGCAGGGGGACGAGTGACGGGGTGCGTCCAGGAACCCAGGCAAGAATCGTGGCATTGGGGGTGGATGGAAGGGGACAGATGTGAGATGTTGAGGGCAAGTCTGGGCAATGATTTGAGGTAGCGGGTGAGAGAGAGGGAGGTGACAAGTCCCTTCCACAGGTTTCTGGCCTGGGCAGCTTGTGGACAGTGGTGCCTTTCCTGGGCCGGAGCATCGGATGGGCAGCTGTCAGGTCTGGGCAGGGCCGGGTTGGCGTGTGAGATGCTGAGCTCAGCTTCAGACATGATGAGAGTCAGTGCCTGTGACACACAGGAGAAATATTTATCGTGACTGGGGACAAGCAGGGAACAGCAGTGTTCAAGGCTGGACGTGGGAAGGAGAGCCTGCCACAGAGACAGACAGGGAGGAGGCCTAGAGGCAGGAGGAAATCCTGGGAGTTGGTCCCCAAAGTCAGGATGCCAAGGAAAATGAGGACCACAAAGCACGAGCTGGTTGTTGTCTCAGCGAGGAGGTTGCTGATGACATTGACAGGAGCAGTTTCCTTGCAGGAGGAGATGGTGCTGGTGGGGGGAGAATACAGACTGCAGTGGGCTGAAAAGTCATCCGAGCTGAGATGATGGAAACAGTTAAGTGAAGATGATTTCTGTCAAGAACTTCGGCCAAGAATGGAGAGAAAAAGAAAGGACTGAGTCTGGAGAGGAAAAATCTTTCAAAGAGGTTTTCTTTCTTTCCTCCCCTCCCTTCCTTCCCTCCCTTAGTAGGAATCTGAGCCTGGGTGGAGAGATCAGCCCTGCGGAGGAAAGGTCCTTCTTTCAGTGTTGCCAAGGGGAGGACAGGAGGGGGCAGATGCAGGGTTGAGGAAGCCATTATATCATCCTTTCTAGGCTTGCCTTGAATTGGTCCTGCGCAGAAAGGGCCACACACACTCCTCCCATGTGTGCCCCGACCGACCTTTCTCCACTTCACTGCATTTGTCAGCAGCTTCCTCTTTTTCACATGCCCTTCATTCTCTCTTTAAATGCAATAGTGTGTCCAGATTTTGTGGGACCTGAAGTGTACACAATTTGGGACAGCCTCTCTAAAAAGAATGCTAAAATACATTACTTTGGCAAATTTTTCAGAAACATCTGAAAGCGTGAACACTTGTCTATGGCTCCTCATAGGAGTCCTTGAAAGGAACCCGTGAAAAGTTGGGTCCTTGAAGGCCAAGCTTCTTCAGCTTCCTGTTAAATCCTCCTAGATTCAAATGTTAAAATCATGTGCAAACCTCAAACTTGAACAACAGCAACAACAATAAACAAAACAAGCAAAGAAACTCCCAAACAGAGAAAGAAAAAACTTCTCCCATGAAGCCCTTCCATGGATGGAAGGAAGGAAGGAAGGAGAGCCTCGGTTTCCTCATCTATAAAATGGAGCTAAGAGCTTCTGTCTCCTTGTTGTGAAGATTGTATAAGGCAACATATGGGAGAGAACCTGGCATAGTTCCTTTCCCATAATTGGGGCTTAATAAATGATTGCTGAAGAAATAAAAGAACAGATGATCCTAGCTCCCTTTTCTCACTTACCTCACTTGGATTTGCACATTAGTTATTTATTTGTGTTCTGATCCTATTCTTCCCAATAGATTCCAAATACATGTCTTGTTATTTGAGTCCTTTACATAGTCTACCAGTGCGTGTCTTGCATATAGTGGGCATTCAATACATTTGGTGAATGGAAGGATGGATGGATGGACTGTGGTGTATGAATCACTTCCTTAAGAAGGGAGTCCATCGTTAACAGACTTGTCTAGAACTCCACCTAAACGAGTGTTCCAGTTGAAGCTGTCCATTCTTGGTGCTCACACTGGTGATCAGTTAACAAAATACCAGGAAGGACTGCAGCTGTGTCATGGCAGATAACACATGGCTGAGGAAGCAGAACGTGGGGAAGACAGGGTTTGAGACTGTAACCAGCTTTCAGAGTTTAGCTGACAGAATTAGGAACCTTTAAGAGAAGACATTGTGGAGCCCCGCTTGGGCTAAACATGATCAGTTAGAGCCCCCCAAACTAGGCAATATCTGTCAATTGAAACTCAGGAAGACAAGTGTCATGAATTTGTGGCACAATATGGGCAGATTTCTTACTTTATTCATTTCGAATACATTGCTGTTTAGGGAAATCTCATTTCCCAGAGTTACCTGTATGGGGGAGAGAGTGCTTTACTGTTTACTTCTCAAAGGGTTGCTGTAAAACTGTAAATGCCACACAAGTGTATTTTATTATTGCTATTATTATTGCCTCCCTGGCCTGATCTCCTGGGGCCCACTCTCCTCCCTCCCCTCTCTTCTCACAGAGTTTATGTCCCCCCCGCCCCAACTTCCTTGAAGTATCATCATTCCCCAGACACTGGAGTGTATTCCTAAGGATCACCGTTCCACGTGATCAGGGTAGCCTGCCCACAAATGTGCCTGCCTATTCCCCAGATTCTGAGGTCTTTGAGAACAGAGATGATGCCCAATTCATTTTTATTCCTTAGTCCCTAGAATAATCCCTGGCCCATAGTAGATCTCAGTAAATGTGTGCTGGATAGATAATGCTCAAAGATGATGGGAAAATAGTTCTTGTGTACTTTCATCTGGATCATTCGGGTATATGGCCTTCTCAAGGAAGGCAAATTTAGTTCCCAAGACACCAGCCTGCTTCATTATTCCTAAGAAAACAAGGCCATAAATATTTCCTGTTACTCTACAAATCGTGGAGAAAAATATATTCCATTTCCTTCTGGAGGCCATAATATTCCTTTTCTGATGTAATTTTTTTTTTTTTTCGGGTATGCAGGCCTCTCACTGTTGTGGCCTCTCCCATTGTGGAGCACAGGGTCTGGACGCGCAGGCTTAGCGGCCATGGCTCACGGGCCCAGCCGCTCCGCGGCATGTGGGATCTTCCCGGACTGGGGCACGAACCCGCGTTCCCTGCATCGGCAGGTGGATTCCCAGCCACTGCGCCACCAGGGAAGCCCTCTGATGTAATTTTTAAACCACTATTGACATCACATGGAGGGAGGCAGCTCTCTGCAGTGGAAAAAGCTCCAACAGGATATCTAAGGATGGGGGGTTTAAATCCACGTGATCTTGTCTAAAACCCTTGACTTCTTGGAGTCAGGTTTCCTCTTGTGTAAAGTGAAAATAACAACACTGTCCTGCCTACCTGCTGGGGCTGTTTTCAAGATGAATGAATAATGCACACATCTACCAAAGCCCTGCACCCTTATGCTCACTCCTCTCAGGATAATCTTTTTAGACAGAGCCTTGGTAGACCCAAAAGACAGTTATTGACAAACGTTGGTAAAGGATTACGCGGAAGGGAAATACCAGGAAAATGTGGAAAAACAGATTTCCCTGGGGGCAGATCAGTTGGTAGTTGTTACCAAGCGGATTGTCCTAAAACTGGCAAATGAGGCCATTAGGTGGGAAGAACGAGGGCGTAAAGCATAGAGGGGATCATTCTGGGGCTTGCACATCTCCACTTGTCCCCGCCTCTTACAACAGAGATGCCTGGTCCCAGGAACCCATTCCTCCCTGTCTCCTCAGGATCCTGCCTTTTGCTGGTCTATTCCACATTCAATATCTCCCTCCACACTTGGTCCTTCCCATCTCTGCCATCTTAAAAAATATCCTCCCTCAGCCCCGTAAATCTTTGCTTCTATCTATTTCTTCCCTTTCACTGTCCAGCGTTTTGATAGATTTGAATGCTATTTCCATTTCCTCATCTCGCATTCACTGCTGTTATTCTTCCATTTCTCCACAGAATCAGCCCTTGGTAAGAACCATGCTGTCTGCATTTCTAAATGCAATGAGCGGTCTTCACCTTATTTATGACACTCTCTCCCTCCTCCGCAAAGCGCTGCTTTCTTGTGGCTATGCATGAACGCGTACTCTCCGGATTTTCTTCCTCTCTGCGGCTGCCTGTCTGTCTCTGTCACGGGTTGAATTATGTTCCCTCAAAAGATATGTTCATGTCCTAACTTCCACAGAACATGACCTTGTTTGCAAATAGGGTCTTTACACATGCAATCAAATTAATGAGGTCATTAGGGTGGGTTCTAGTCCAATGACTTACATCCTTATTAAGAAGAGGGAGGGCTTTCCTGGTGGCGCAGTGGTTGAGAGTCCGTCTGCCGATGCAGGGGACACGGGTTTGTGCCCCGGTCCGGGAAGATCCCACATGCCGTGGAGCGGCTGGGCCCATGAGCCATGGCCGCTGAGCCTGCGCGTCCAGAGCCTGTGCTCCACAATGGGAGAGGCCACAACAGTGAGAGGTCTGCGTACCGCAAAAAAAAAAAAAAAAAAAAAAAGAAGAGGGAAATTTGGACAAAGATATGAACAAGGGAAGATGGCCATGTAATGATGAAGGAAGAGATTTCAGTGATACACCCACAAAACAAGGACTCCCAAGCGTTGCCAGGAGTCACCAGAAACTAAGAGGCAAGGAGGGACCCTTCCCTAGAGCCTTCAGAAAAAGTATGTCCCTGCTGACACCTTGACTTTGGACTTTTGGCCTACAGAGCTGCGAGAGAATAACTTTCTGTTGCTTAAAGCCACTGAGTTTGCAGTACTTTGTTATGGTAGCCTGAGAAACTAATATAGTCCCCATTTCCAGCTCATCCTCCATTTGATGTAGGTTTTCCTAAACACTTAGTTCTAGACTTCTTTTTATTTCTCTGCATAGCTTCCTCCCTAGGGGACCTTCTCTACATCTACGCTTCAGCTGTGGCTGCTAATCTTTCCTTCCAGAGCTTAACTCAGTCCTAGCTCCCACAGGGAAGCCTTCTGCAGCAGTCACTCTTGGAGTCCACCCACAGCCCTTGGCATGCCTCGCTACCAGGTCCAACTCTTCCTGTGAACTGCTACTCTCGGCCCAAGTGCTCTTGTGGCCAGAACGTCAGAGAGTGAAGCCCTCCAGGAGCTACCCTCCAACAATGATGGGTGGGACGGTGGAGAATAGACAGCCCAGCTTCCTCAGCCCACGGTGACCTACGGCATCTCTCAGAGGCCCCAGCAGACTAAGCCTCACTTGCCAGTGGGTTAACTTGTCCATTAACTTGCTTCATAATGGCTTTCTTCTTTATCTCGTGTCTCCACTCTCCTACCGTGTTTCCTGGGGTCACCTCCCAAACAGACTGTTACACTCAAATCCTTATCTCAGGGTTTGCTTCTAGGGAAATCTAACCAAGACACTGTAAATGAATGACCAGCTTGGGACAGGTCCTCCAATTATTCTTTCTAATAGCATGATGAACATTGGCTGCACAGTAACTATTATGGTCTATATGCATGTATTTCTTTTCATGATTATTTGAGTAATGTCTGTTTCTTGTGCTAGAGCAGAGGTCAGCAAACAATAGCCCTCGGGGCAAATCAGTCCTAACTGTTCATTTCCATATTGTCTCTGGCTTCTTTTGGGCTACTATAGCAGAGCTGAGTCATATCCACAAAGACCTTATGGCTTGCAAAGGCAAAATATTGACCATTTGACTCTTTGCAGAAAATGTTTGTTGACCCCCATGCTAGGCTGTAAGCTTGTATCAGTTGGTTCTGGCTATATAAGAAACCACCCCAAAACTTAACTGTTTAAAACAAGTACCATTTATTTAGTTCATAATTCTATGAACTGGCTAGGTAGGTTTTCTGGCCAGCCGATCAGCTGATTTCTGCTGGGCACTCTAATTTTCCTGTGGTCGGTTGGTGGGTCAATTGGAGGCAATGATCCTAGGATGGCCTCACTCACATTTCAGAAGTTTGGCAGCTGTTGGACAAGGAGACAGCAACAATTGTGCCTTATGTCTCTCAACATCCAGCAGTCTAGCTTGGGCTTCTTCACATGGTGGTGGCAGCAGGGGCTCTAAGAGCAGCCATACAGGACAAAGCACAAGCATTTTACAAGACTCTGCTTGTATCATGTTGGCTAATATCTCATTGGCCAAAACAAGTCACATGACCAAGTTTAGCATCAAAGCGGGAAGGTGCGCAAAGGGCCTGTTGGGGGTGTGGATATTAGGAGGAGAAAAGTCTGTGGCTACTTTTATGGTTCACCATGAAGCTCTGTGAGGGCCCAGATCCTATATGTATTTGCTCACTATTCTATGTTGATAGGTAAAGTGTAGGTGCCGAATCAATATTTATTAAGTAGATAAATAAGCTTTAACTGTTTGAATAAGAACTATCTTTTATTGGGCCATTGCTATATAATAGGTGCTAATTTAAATATTTCACATGCATTATCTAATGTGTATCATATAAGGTAGTCATTATTTGTACTATTTTACAGACAAAGACACTGAAGCTTAGGATTGTAACTTGCCCTGTATAACACAGGTAGTGAGCGAAGAACTTGAATTTGAAACAAGTTTGTTTAATTCCAAAGCCTGGGCTGTTTAACCATTACTCTAGGATGCTCTTATTATTATTGTTAATCTTTTACTAAAAGCTTTACATTTTTTATGGTTTAAATTTTCTTCCTTTATTTTACTATTTTAATTTTAAAGTTGGGAACAGGGTGATCCTTGTTTCTGATGGCCTCCCCTGTCCCACCTCCTTGGAGGTCCAGTGGTCCTGTGAACTCCTCATGACAGATCTCCCATTCCAGTGCGAGACGGCACTTTTGAGTTAAAAAGTAAGTTTGTGGGGCAATTGACAGCCTCACACCTAAGATCACCACTCTTGACAGTTCAGCAAAGTTGAGGGGCAACATTTCACCCAAGAAGGCAATAAATCCAGCCCCAAAGGTAGTTGCTGAGGGGTGTTGAAATAGCCTTGTTTATCTTATCTCTTGACCTTTCAGTCCTTACATGAGGGAATCCATGGATCAAAATCAAAATGGTATCTAGTAAACATAGACTTCTAATGACCATCATTAATTCAGAAGTCAGTAGCTAGTCAACTCCACAAACATTTATTTAATGTATTCCAGGCATTATGGTATTCACCATAGGGGAACATAAGTGTCCCTGCTGTCAAGATGCTCATCTAAACGTAACTATTTGACAATGTATTGAGTATATGGTGGAGACTTGCCCAAAAAGTACAGAAGAGGGGAATTGAACTCAGTTTGGGTGGTGGGGATTGAAGGGGGAAACAGGGAATTCTATTCTACAACCTTTAGAATCCAATTCAAGGTCAGACAAGGCTGGGCTTCCAAAGTAGTATAATTGAATGATCGAGTTCATGGACTGAGGGATCAGGCAGACTTGGGTTGGTATGCTGTTTCTGCCACTTGTTAGGTATGCGATTTTGGAAAAGATAACTTCTCTAAGCTTTAGTTTCTTCATTTATAAAATGGGCTAAGAATAGCATCTGCCTTATAAGGTTTTGTAAGAATTAAAAAATATATATGACAAGTGCTTAGCACAATTTTGGGCACATAGCAAATGTCCCAAAAGTGATAGGTGTAATTATTGGTTGAGGTAGTAGTTCGGGTAGTGCATCATCACCTCTATTCATCATTCCTTAATTCATTCAACAAATATTTGCTAAGTGTCTGCCATATGTCAGACTCTATGGGAGATACAAAACTGACAAGATACGCGTCATATCATGCTTTCAAAAGGCTTATGGTTCAGCGCAGAGACAACATATGTTTAAATAGCTACTCTCTTGTCCAGATCTAGGCTAGCACCCGATAAGAATGGGCCTGGAATTCTCCTGCATGTAAGGAGTAGTTTCTTCTTAACACACCCATTCTCTTGAGCCATTCTGAATATTTTTGATTTCAGATTTCTCTCTCATTTTTCATTTGTAGTCTCACCTTTGTCTCTTTGTCTTGGTAGTTGGTACAACTCTTTTTGTACTGACCTCTGGCTTTCATTTTTGGCCAGGGGTGATGTTATCCCTTTGGATTATGTGCGTTGTGGGCCACTCGAGGCAAACATCTTACCTAATTCAGCCTGAGCAGGAGCCTGATTCAAGCTTAGTCCTCAGAGGTTGACCAGATGGCAAATTAAAGGTAGAGTTTGAAAAGAATCTTATAAAGGGAAGAATGTAAAAGTGCTATGGAGAGCCCAAGGGAAAAGTCAGCCTAGCTTGGACTTCTTCACATCAGCTTCCTGGACAGGAAGCGGCCAACCTCTATGATGTGATTAATTCTGTGCAACACAGAGCTCATCCTTGCAGCCTCATAACTGACCTTGTGTACGTGTGTGTGTGTGTGTGTGTGTGTGTGTGTGTGTGTATCTTGTTAACATTCATACAGAGCCTTCAGACACTTGACTATAACTTGACATCTTCTAAAAATTCATCAATTTATTTATTAAGTTTAGCAAACTAGTTTCAGCCTTAGGAAATTAGGAGCTAATTTTTCAATAAACCATGTCTCTAGAGATAGTTCATGAAATCAAAGAGGAAAATACCTGGTCAATCTAATTCATTATCACAATCAAATAATGTTAAAAGGTTATTTGTGGAATAAGCTTAAATTGGGAAATTATATTATCAGTTCTAATCATTACTGATTATTTCATTATCAACCATTTAAAACTTGTCTTCTGTTTCGAGGTTTTAGATCATATTGACATTCACAGCATCCTTCTTTAATTCACTCTACCCTGTAACAAGATGTATTGCAATGTTGTTGAATGAGCAGTGGACTTACCTGGATTCATGCCATGGCTCTTTCATTTAATGGCAAGCTGGGGCAAGTCAGCTATTCTTCCTGAGTATTGAGGTCCTCCCCATTCATGAATGGGGAAAACAATGCTAGTTTTGCAGAACCAATGTAAGGATTAAATGAGATCATATTTGTGCAGGCAGTGTCTAACAATAACAGCTAAGATTTAGTGGGTGCTTATCATGTGCTAGGAACAGGTATGAGCTCCTAGCACATAATGGTAGATTATATTTATTGACTTATTTAATCTTCATACAACCCTATGAAGGAATTATTATTACTCCCATTTTACAGATAGGAAAACAGAGGTACCAAGACCCTTAAGAATTTGATTGATGTTCTCATGATGAATAAGCACCAGAGCAAGATGTTGAGTCCAGTTAGCTTGGTTCCAGGGCCTACACATTAGCTACCATAATCCGTGCCTAACCGCTAAGCAGCGTTGCCTCTTAATGCCTCCTAAACCTGGTGCTCAGTGCATAGTGCGTGTTCAGTAACCCACAATGCAGCCAGGTACTGGAGTCCTCACCAGACCGTAAGCTCTTCTGAAGAGAGCATAGCATCTTATTTACCTCTGTATCTATCCTTCACAGATGCTAGCACTGGGCTTGGAATAATAGAAACTCAATAGTGTGTGTGTGTGTGTGTGTGTGTGTGTGATCTAACTGTAAGGATGAGATTGGGGGGGGAGGGGTACAAAGGATAAGAGAAAGATTTTGCTAATTCTATAAGTAACCTAAAGTCTAAAGACGTTACAATCTCGACTCGGAGTCTTTCAGGGCAGACGTCACTTCTAACACACACCAGTAGATCAGAGCCAGGCTAAACTCCCTAGATTACCTCAGGTCTGAGAAATCAAGCCTGGATACGCTTTCTTGGAGAAATACTGCTGGGTAACAGAGAAATAAAGTCGGAACAGTTGGTGCGTTAATATCTGAAATGTAATTCAGATGAAGTCATATCTAGATTCTGCCAATTTCCAATTGCTTCCAGCATCTTAAACATCACATGCCAAAACCTTCTATCCACCTCACTCACTAAACACCTCTGCTTCCCAGTCACTGGGGCTCAAAATCCCCATCTTTGAGTCCCCCTTCTCTCTGTGCACCCTCAACCCCACGTGCTCGGTTTCCAAGGCCACCAACTCAATCTCTGCCGTGTCATTCCTCTGGAGCCGTGCTTCTCATTCCTCCCTGCTGTCTGCTGTCGGCAAAGCCTCCACACTGGCCTCTCTCCCTGTTCTTGTCCTTCTCCAAGTATCTATGCACCACTGCTGCATTTATTTTCTAATTGCAGTTCTAAGTACCTTATTCCCCTGTTGGAAGACTCTCAGTGGATCCCCATTGCCTACTGTAGTGCATGTTCCTTCTCCTTGAATTCATGGGCTTTTATCATATGACTCAATTGAATAACTCAGGTTTATTCCCTCCTCCCCTCTCACGTTCAACTTCATACTCTACACTCTAACCCAAGTGTGCTATTTATAGTTCCACATCTTCCTTCCAGGCCTTCTGGACCGCTCTCCTCTTAGCAGCTGGAACCTCGTCTTTCTTACCTGCCTTTCAATTCAAGTAAACTTATTTCTGTTTACTAGCCAAACCCAAAGAGACATGTCATCAAGGGTCATCTTGACATGTCATCAAGATCTTATAATTCCTCTTTTCAAAAGACACATTGTCTAACACCGTATACTTATCAGCTGTCACGGCACATCAATAATTTCTTCATTACCTGCTATGCTTTTACGCTTGTTTCATCAACGGTTTATCCATTAAATCTGAAGCTCATCTGTCTTGTGAACAGGGCTGTGTCAGCCTTACTTGTTTACTTAGTGGTCTGTGCTTATTATTTTTGAAGCAGCCTATCTAGCTATGAACATACTTCCGAAGGAGGAAAGGCAGAGTCAAGAGATAGGGGCCAGAGCCAGCAGCCAAGGGTCAAGAGCCATCTCAGAGCACGGAGGTGGGAGGAGGGGTGGGGGAGGAATAACTGTGTCCTGGGGCCAGGTGCTCACTTATTTTGACCCCTTAAGATACACGTTATTCTTCAAACGCAATGAATAGAATGACCAAGTCAAGCCATTTTTCTCCCGAGGAAGATCAGGATAGATATCAGGAGAAGGTTTTGAAGCCAGCCAATAGAAAATGCATGTTTTTCAGATTTGGAGATAGGCTCATCTATGATAGAATGGGCATTACCATCATCCTATTGATAAGTGGGCAAACTATTTCATCCACTTCTGCATTTTGCAGACTCTAGGACACTCCCAGCCAGGAATCCAGTAATCCTATCTGCTTTAAACAGATGATAAGTATATTACTTATTCTAGAAGTCTTTAACTTCTGTCCCAAGCAGTGGGTGCCATTCTTGCCAGGCTATTTATTTCAGCTAATCTCTTATAAATGGTTCACTTGAGAAGGACTTAAAATAGAAATCTCTCCTATACCCAAAATTGTTTTTCTGAAAATACAAACCCCTTAGTTTGTTATGCATCCCTTAAGAAATCTATGACAACTTCCTTCTTAACAAATTTCAAGTCTAGGTCTTCAGTAATTGTCTGCAGATGGTGAAGAATTTAGATGTTTTAGTCCATGACCATTCACTGCTGTACTCTTTCATTTCACCAAGGAAAAAATTGAGAGTAACTTATAACTTTTGTTGGGTGGGGTAGTCGTTCATGTAACCACAATATCCCAAGGAGACTTTGATTTCATAGGGAACCAGCAGTAAAATCTCAGAACTGACAATGGGCTGTTAATGTTTCTTCAAAAAGTCAGAGTCATAACTTACTTCAGTTCACTTTCTTGAATACCACTGTACTAGGCACTGGGGGGAGGGGAAAACATGACAATGGGAAAGTGAGAAGATGAATAAAACAGGGTCACTGCCTTTAAAGGAGTTAGAGGCAAACCTCCTTACTTACATTCTACAAAGCCACTGCAAACACTCAATAGAGCAAATACTGAACCATCTCTCCAAAGGGAATACAAGGTCAGGTTCTTGTGAGCCTTTGGTCACAACATTTTCATCAATCCATCAATACATAATCTTGTTTTATGTGTGTTTTT
Source organism: Phocoena phocoena (assembly GCF_963924675.1). Classification (NCBI taxonomy): domain Eukaryota; kingdom Metazoa; phylum Chordata; class Mammalia; order Artiodactyla; family Phocoenidae; genus Phocoena; species Phocoena phocoena. Next base: position 159,906,277 of record NC_089219.1, read on the forward strand.
GTTTAAAGACACCTTATTTAATAGATATTGTTGAGTCATTAACATTGAACTCATGGCCAATGCTATAACTTATGCCTGAACAAAGTTCAGGCTGTGAAAATGACGCTTGTTTACAGTATGAACTGAAACAAGAAGGCAGAGTGTCCCTTGTCCCACCTCAGCTGGAAATGTGTATGTTGAGCCACTCAAATTTTCACCACATCATGCATGTCTGTGAATGATTAGGCCAGGGCTGTGAACGTGGATTTGGGATTACAAATAAATTTATCGAGTAGGCAAATTTGCAATTATGGAATCCATGAATAATGAGAATCGACTGTGTTTTTTAAAGGCATGTTAACAACAAATTATAAAATTTACAAGGCAGAACGGAGGCAAAAGCAAACTATTATAACCAGAGCCAGTTACATAACTTATAAGGCTCAGCGCAAAAAGAAAATGCAGGGTCCCTTGTTCAAAAAGACAGCAGCAACAACAGAGCATTAAACCAAGTATGGGGCCTTTGTGAACATGGAGCCCTTTCCAGCTGTGCAGGTCCTATGCCCACGAAGCAGGCCCTGAACTTAACACTGAGATTAGTACAGGCTGGGGAGCAGGGCTTGGGACTGGACCAAGAAAAGCTTTATGATGGTGGTAGCATTTGAACTAACCCTTGGATGGCTTGAAAAAGTAGCTCAGTGAATGGCTGAACACTACCAATTCATCTAAGACCTACTGGAGTTACAAACAGAACAGTCGGACTCTACAGGACAAAGGTTGGGTAACATTTATCGACCCTGATCCTGTGCCAGGTGCTGTGCCCATGCTTAACAGGCATTCTCTCATTTAATCATCGCCACAGCCCCGTGGAGGGCAACATCATTATCACCTCCATTTTACAGTTGAGGAAATGGAGGCTTAGTGAGGTTGAATAAGTTGCCCAGCGTTGCACACAAGGGGCAGAGGAAGGTTTGGAGCCCAGTCTCTCTGATCCCAAAACGCCTACATCTAATCTCAACCATACCATTTCCTTATTTAATGCAAAATATCCATTGCCCTATTTTTCACTGTCCGCCTTGGCAAGCTCACCACTGCTGGGACCCAGTAAGCAGATACCAATTACAGAGGGGACAGCCGGAGCCTGAGAGGGTACCTCCTTCCCTGACCTGCGCCTACATCCTGTTAGGTTCACACCAAGGACAAAGACCTCGCTGTGTACAGCCCCTTAGAATTTACAAGGTGCTTTCACTTTTGTTATCTCCTGCGTTCTCACACCAGTCTCATGAATTCCTTCCTCAGATTTGACAGTCGGGGAAACAGTGAGCAGAGACAAGTGACTAGTCCAAGGCATGCAGGCAAGGAGCTGGGGCAGGAGCTAGAATGCAGCTCTTCTAGTCCCTAGCTCAGCCCCGTCGTCCTTGCCCAGGACTGTCAGGTGCTGAGCAGTTTACAGCTCAGCGGGACAGAAACGCACTGGCTCTCCATCTCCAACCCGCCAACACACCCCGCCCCAAGCCCCTCACTGACAGGGCGCCTGTGTTCAAGTTTCACAGCAAATGCAGTCTCCTTTTTTTTTTTTTTTTTTTTTTTTTGCGGTACGCGGGCCTCTCACTGTTGTGGCCTCTCCCGTTGCGGAGCACAGGCTCCGGACGCGCAGGCTCAGTGGCCATGGCTCATGGGCCCAGCCGCTCCGCGGCACGTGGGATCGTCCCGGACCGGGGCACGATCCCGCGTCCCCTGCATCGTCAGGCGGACTCTCAACCACTGCGCCACCAGGGAAGCCCCATGCAGTCTCCTTTTGATTCGGTTCTTTAATAGTGGGGCAGAGTGTTCACTAGTATAATTAATACTCTGAATAGTCTGCATGACGGGAATCTGCTGGCAACTCAGGTTCAATCTGTGGACTACTCAGCTGAGGGAGTTTTCTAGCTTCTCGGAAGGACAGGGTAATTAAGCAAGTTGCTGGAGGGCGCTCCCCTTGGTTTGCGAAAGGGAGCGCAGAACAGTGTTTGAAGACTCAGACACAGACTGGCATCTTTACCCAGCTCTGGAAGGCTCTTTGGATGGAAAGAGGAGCCTTCCTCTCATCTTGCCGCCTGGGCTGCCATCACCTCCCTCCGTCTTGAAGCCGGTTCTCTGGGGCCCTCCCAGCCTCCAGGGCCTTCCGGGCCGTCTGTCCTTTCTCCTTCCAGCAGCGGCAGAAGGAGGGGAGCCAGGTCCTTTCTATTCCATGCTGAGCTGGGCCGTGAGGGGAGGGAGGGAATTTAAAAAAGTCTCTGGCTCTGCTTTCCAGAATTAATGGTTATCGTCTGCTGAGGCTATTTGCACTGTAAACGAAAGCAAACAACAAAAAGCAGGGATGAAAGGAAAACAACCCAAATGATCAAGAAACATTCTGGTGGTGGGTATAAAACTCGTTTCCTCTCAGTAGCAGAGGTCCAAGTAGGTGGACCCATTGGAAAGATGAACTGCTGAAGAGAAGCCCCATGTAGTCAATTTTTCTCAGGGATGCACGCTCCTCTTTCAAGGGGAGCACGCAGCCTGCTGCCCTCAGAAGTTGGACACACCTGACTAGTAAATTGCCGGAGATTTTTGAGAATTATCAAAAGGAGTGGGTAGAAAATTCAGCAATTTTATTCTGTTAAGTAAGGAGTAATTCTGTGGTAGCTAACCATCCTTCTGTCTCATCAAGAGATTTTGTGGAAGACTCATTCCATGGAAAGTTGTGTCTACAGTTTTCCATCTGTTGTGATAATCGTTATTAATCAAGCTGCTGTCATAACATCTTGGGCTGTGATTTTTGTTGACCTCCCATTGCGAGGTAGGGTCACTCCTGGGGAAGGAAGATATACCTGAAGGGCTCAGAGGGTGCATACTCCCCGCATCCTGTGAGAAGTCACTGGGCCGATAAATGCCATTTTCTAAAAGAAATGTAAAATGGAGACTGCGAACATGTGTATTTTCTGACTCACCCAGCAGATTTTCCCAAGATCCTGTTTTAGCTGGGAAGTCAGTTTCCTATCCCACAGGTATTTACACTGAATTTACCCAAGTCTCTGATTCCACCAGGAAACTTCCTGTTCGCTGTCTACCCCATGACTCTGGGTTCCCTGGCCCTGCCGAGCACACACGTGCTAAGCTCCGTTCTCAGTGCACAGAGGAGAGTCCTGAGTTCTTGGGAAGCCCAGCTTCTCTGGAGCTTCCCTGAGTTGGTAGCCCACAAAAATTAGGTTGTGTGTTTTAAAGTGTTATTTGTTTGTTTGTTTACTTTGTTTTTGTATTATTTTTAGAAAGTAGTATAGGCTAAACAATGTTTTAAAAATAAATGGAAAATTTCATGCTCTGCTTGAGTTAATTGGCTACACATGGAAGTATTTTAAGAACTAGAACCTTAGTATTGGGAGATAGATATAAAATAGAAAGTGGTAGTGGATTTCCATTTTGTGTTAGGATAATGGCCAAAGATGTACAAATACGACTTTGTGCCTAAATACGCTATAATTCATCGTATTGGAAATATCAATGAAAATTAACCTACCTCTCTGTAATCCTGAACTGATCAAATTCTCCCTCCCCTCCTGTCCTGACATTTGGGGCCAGTCTCCATCTTACTGTTCTGGGCAGGAGGGAATAAGAGACAAAGGAAGGGAGCCATCTGGTGAATACTGACGCCCACGGGCCAATGTCTTATAGACAGCATCTTACACGGGAGGACAGGGGATCCTCCAAGAAGAATCCCAATATATTCCATTTTAAAGGCAGAGAGAACTTGAGCCTTCCAAGGAAACAAGTTTATAACAGCAGTAAATGACATGGAAAAATATTTGGGCTAATGGATAGATCTTATATCTCCTCATACAGAGTAGAAATTATAATAATAAAACAACAACCACTAAGATTTATTAACTGCTTATTGTGTTAATTATCCATTATCTCATTTCATCCTCATGACCATCCTATAAATAAGTTACTATTATTGTCCCTGTTATACAGATGAAGTTTAAGCGACTTGCTCATAACTAGTTATGTAACCGTAACTCCTGCGACTAGGAAGGACAGAGCTAGCATCTGAACTCAAATGTGTATGACTCCACAGAGTCCATGCTCTTCAACACTACCCTCAACTAGAGTAAATGGGCGTCTAGCAAAAAAATAAGGATTGAAACTAATGATGACTTGAAGTCAACAAGAATTCCTCAGTCTTTAAGGAGATTGTTAACTGTGTTAAATAATTATCTGTGCTTACGCAGAGAGTTAAGGTTTCCACGTTGAGCTTATCCAGTACAGCTAACTGGAAGATGACATTGCCAAACAATTTAGATGAAGAGATTTAAATTCCTTTTGAATGCATTTTTTTTTTTTTACTGTTCCTTGGCTTTCACGTTTACACATTTAGATATCTAGATTACACTTCTGGCACTGTTTCCTATGGTACTTCAGATTTTCTGACTTTTGTGTACCTCACGCTTTTATCTTAGTGCCATAGTCATTCTCTTCTTTGCTTGGAGAATTTTTTTTCTTTGTACATCTTGATTTCCCTTTTCCATATTTTTTCCTGTATGAGCCAAGAACTCTCCGGAAGAAGGCAGGTGTGATGCGTATTGCCTATTGTCTGTTCCTTTGCTCTGCGCTAGACTTTCATTGTTTGAAATCCTTTCTCTCTTTGCATCCCCACTGCATCTATTTCCTTTATTCCTTTCCCCCTTTCCTCTCCTCTTCTAAACTAAATGTTAAACCCAGCTCTTTTCACTGAGGAAAGCAGCCCCTCCAGGAAAGAGGAGATTCGGCTTTCCAAGCTGCCCATTCAGCATGGCAGTTGAGGAGACAACATAGAAGCGTACATTTAAAACTGCTGAGAGGCATAGAAAAACCTTGTAGGGTGGTTGAAAACTGTGGAATCCATAAATTTTCTGGGGCCGCATTCATTACTCACAGAACTTTGGCAGGTTGAAGCCTGCTCACCGCTCCCGGAGGATGACTGCTCTGGCTAATGGAATTCTTCTGTTTTCCTATGGCTCTGTTTTGTTATCTTTAGGCACTGAGTCAAGTGGCATGTGCCGGGGGGGTGGCAGCTGCCCCTGCTGTCACTGTCCTGGCATGGCTATGACCCTTCTTTCTGTATCAGCATCAAGAGGATGCCGTCATTCCATGGCACCCAGCAGAGCCCCCTTGCCCCACCTCACAGAGCACCAGGTTGCCTCCAAATCCTTCCCTTTTGCCATTAACTGTGAAATATCTACCACAGGAAATGAAGGTGAAAAGACCGGTAAATGGATGCATTTCTGCAACCTGATGGTGAACTTTTTTTATTTGGGGTTTCTCTTTTGCTGACTATAGTTTCAAGTTCTAATGTTACTGTAACTAATTGCTGGCAGATGATGGATTTTTAAAGTATAATTAAATTAAAGCAGACTTTGCTTTTGGTAAACTATTTTTAGTAAAATGTATAGGATAAAAAAATCAACCCGACACTAAAAACATGCTCAATCTGGATGTGAAAGCACGCTGTTCACTAAAAACCCTTATATATATTTCATTATCATTTAAGAAATGAACTGGCTTATCAGTCTAATAGAAATTTAACCTTGTATAAGTAAGTATGAATACATGGCAAGGCATCTGAAATTTAAATATTTATATATACTGGAATGAAAGATGTTAAACTATTAAAAATGCTAATATGCTTGTAGACAAACTATTTGCATAAAATACTATACAGGGAGTCACTGTATAAAAGATGCTAGGACGTGGAATCTAAAACATCTAGGCTCAGAAAACACCTAAGGACACATAGCGTGAACATCTCCAATTTTAAAGTCAATTTTAAGTCATATAAACAACTGTACACCCATTATCTGGCAAATATAACGTGGTTAGGAATTCAAGTACCTAATTACATGCTGAGCAAAGAGTGAAAAGGCAGAAGGCCCTTCATTAGAGGTCAGCTTTAGAATGAGCAGTGTTTAACTCGATGTGGCCCCCAATTGGTTCAGAATATAAATGGTCCTAAAGTTTCTTTCTCTATTCTCTTTTCCACCAAAGAGAATTATTAGTGAGAAAATGCAACCCACTGAGAAGCAAATCCTCACTGCAAACCCAATGGTTGGAATCCCTGACTTGATTTATTGCCCTGACACACTCCCTTCTCCCTGGCAGGAGCATCCTCGCCGCTGCCCAGGACCACTGAGCCATCTCCTCCGTGCTGATCACCAGCCCTGCCATCCATTATCCCCTCCACTCAACAGCTGTTTCCTGCTTGCACTTCGTGCAATGTGAGGCACTTTTAATCTTTTTTTTTTTTTTTTTTAAAGATGTCTATATACCTTCCATGATTTCCTTTCTGGGATCTAACTCAGTGTTCTTCTTTCTTCCTCCGCCACTACTATACTTGACACCACAAAACCAAGAATCTGGCCATCGCGGGCTTAACGTCTCCATGAATTGGAGCTCCAGGGAACACAGACCTATCAGCTTTTCCCGTGGTGCCAGCTCCATGGCTGACACCGCGGCTGGAAGCTCAGCAGAGGGTGGGCGGCACAAAGTCTGCCTGGCTCTCGGTGCACTGAGTACCTGAGAACCACCCAGATAGTGTCAGGCTCCAACTGCAAAACAGGCTGCTGCCTTCTTTTCCTTCCAGGCAATAACATAATGGGAACTGGAGATTCTTAAAAGGAAAATGAACAGCAGAAAGGTTGATACCTTTGCTATTTCCAGCAGGCTGAACAGCCTACACAGAGAATCCTCGGGATGGGCGAACTTACAAAGCCAAAACGTAACTTTTTCACATCGACAGCAAAGTTCCCCTTATAGATAAAAGCAATTCTCATTGTGTTGTGGCTAGACCTTTATATTTCATGAAGAGGTTATTCAATTTTTTATTAGTCTTTTTTCCACAGTTTACCTGAAAGGTAAATAACTGACTATTGTAATTCTCATCTTATTTCTAGCAAAATTAGAACACAGAGGAGTAAAATAACTTCCATCAGCCACAAAATTAGTCAGCGGTGAAATCTAAATTAGAACTCAATGTCTTTTGAGTACTCCACTTTCATTTTGTCCACTGAGCCACACAAACAAATATATTCAAATGGCCTAGGAAACATGCACTGCCACACTGTAAATTCTACAATCTTATAAATCTTTCAGGACATTCTTGAAGCATCACAAACCATAAAGTCATATTTTGAGTAGTCTGCCACCAGATCTTCCAGGTCAAGATATTTTCTGAATTTCCTTGTGGCCTATTTATAACCCCAAGTCATTATTTTGGTACTTTGGGAAACAATTATTAATTTGTATTTGTCATAAAACTAGAATTACAACATATGTAATATGTATGCCTTTGGGATTGTGTGCCTTTTGTCTTTTGATGGGACCTGTCAAAAATCATATCCTAACCCTGCCTAGTGGACAAATAAATTTTATAGCTGTCTAAGGGTTTAAAGCAATACAGATCATCTGAGCCAATAAGTTGATTTGGTGAGAGCGGGATGCTAATGAGTCTTTGATCCGTGCAGAGGCCAGTGAGCTCTAGCACAGCCTCAGCCTGCACCCCTCACCCCGCCAGCTGTCTCGCAAATGCCTGCCATTGGTCACAGGGGGGACCAGGCAAGCTGGGAGTGGGATGGAGCAGTGCAAATCCATCATTTCTCCAAATGCATCACTCAAGTGCCGGTCCTCCACAAGACAGACCAGCAGTGGTCTCCTTCTGCACAGAGATGGGCACGTCGCAATAAAGAAATGTTCTTTAACACGATCAGTGTTGTTTTTAAGGGAGTCATTTTTGTGTGTGCTGAAAATAAATGTAGACAGGCATTTACTTCATGACTTGGGTGTTTAACAGTATCGTGTATGGTGCTACTGTGGGTGGGGAGGAATACTTGCTGAGACTTACAGACTGACGATTTGGGTGAGTGATGTCAGGCACGCGACAGCAGCGTGAAGCAGCTGGGCTGCAGTGGGGAGGCAGAAACAACCTGCAGCAGCTGGACAAACGCACGAGGTCAGGCAGTGTTTGTGGACTCTGACTTCTCCCTGAGCCTCCCTGGATGAGGAGACATCAAAGCCTGTCACCCAGGAGTAACACCCAGTGGATTTTCTGTATATAAATCCCTCCCAAGTTGCTGACCCAGGAGAGACAGATCTTCTGTTAGCTCTAGGCCCTTCGAGATGGCCTCACGTCGCTCCTGCACATGCTATTTCTGGAAGTAGGCTGGGTGATGGAGAAGAAAATAACCTACGTTACAATTGCATTGAGAAGGTAAAATGAAAAATAATTTTCCTTTGCTATCCATTTTCTTTTTCTGATGAAAATGCCTTTAACATTCAACAGATTTGTACTAAACATCTACAGTAGTCCAGGCATCAAGGATAAAGGTAACAATACAGATCCTCACCTGGGTTGGTCTATCAAGGATCTCCATATGGGCTCCATATTATACCCTTTTTCTTACTACTTTTAAGGTTTGGGTATATTTGATACGGTAGAATATAGAAGTGTGTAAGAAATTATTAGCCGAAAGCTAATTAGTGAGAAAAACTAGTTTAAAAAAAAGACAGGGGGCTTCCCTGGTGGCACAGTGGTTGAGAGTCCGCCTGCCGATGCAGGGGACGCGAGTTAGTGCCCCGGTCCGGGAGGATCCCACATGCCGCGGAGCGGCTGGGCCGGTGAGCCATGGCCGCTGAGCCTGCGCGTCCGGAGCCTGAGCTCCGCAATGGGAGAAGCCACGGCAGTGAGAGGTCCGCGTACCGCAAAAAAAAAAAAAAAAAAAAAGAGGAAAACATAGTCTCTAAAGTCTAGGAGCTAGGATTATTATTATTTTATACTGTTGATGTTGAAATTGATGGAAATGTCTAGAGAACACACCGTTTCCCCGTAAGAGCAGGAGGCTTAATACACTGGGGAAAATCATGGCAAAAGCTAAAACACAAAACCATTTTGTACAAGAGAATGTTCCAGTTTTGTACACAAAGTGCTTGAATCCTAGATGGGACAGTGCTGTTTCTAGCCCATTTTGTATGGGCTCCAATGGCAGGCTCTCCTTTTAAAGTGAGTTAGGCTCCAAAAATTTCACTTGGAAGTCTCTCTTGTGGAATTTGCAATGCCCTCCCCCATAAGAACATAAGGAATTTCCACAGTGGCGAGGTTCCCATGACCCTGGAAATGCTTTCCATCTCTACTGTGGCCTCAAGACTCCCCACTCCCCCGGCACGGCTTGGGCAGCCTGGCGACTGCTCTCCCACAGCTGGTCCAGTGGCGTGGTGTTCCGAGATCTTGCGGGACCTGCTCCGTCCTCAGGACTTGCACTGGTTCCTTCTGCCTGGAGAGTCGGTCCCATCTCTGCACGGCTCCTGCCTCCCTTCCTCCAGGGAGGCCTTCCCAGACCACAGTCATCCCCCCTGCCACACTCTGAATCACCCTCGTTGGCTTCATTTTTCTTGAAATCCTTTCACCTTCTTAAATATGGCATAAGACACTTCATTTTGTCTCTCCCACCAGAAGGTAGGCTGCTCTGGGCATGGATTTTTGTCAATTTTATACACTGCCTATTCTCAGCACCTAGAAAAGTGCCTGGCACAAAGCTGGTGCCCAACAAACGTTGGATGAAAGACTATTATTATTATAAAGATGTTTAGTGACTACTTTGCAGGGGTGGACTTGGAGTGTAGAAGCCCTGCTGTGTGACCGTGAACAAACAGCTCGTCCCAAGTCTATTTTCTCACCTGGGAAGCATGCTATCGCAGCTCACCTCACAGCACCGCTGGGACGAACAAACCAAGCGCTGTTTGTAAAATGATTTGATTTCTCTAAGGCATGGATTTTTCGTCTTTAAAATCAGACTGTCATATTAGCTCTTCTTTAAGATTGTTTAGAGCTCTTAACGTCAATGATAAGGATGGAGACAAAATCCTCTTTCATGTTGCTCGGTGCTCTCTGCGATGACCTCTCATGCTTCATGTGATGTGCTGACTGGCAATTACATCCTGAAGACTCAACTTGGAGCCAAAGGTGGCAGAATTCGGACCAAGGTTTCTCTGGGGGCTTCCTCCTTACGTTCCCTGGTGTCCTGTATGGGCAATGGGATCACCATGTGTATCTGCTATGCTCAGATGCTGAGGTCTAACTTCTAACCCTGCTGGAATGTAATCGAGGGACTTCTCAGATCCTACCAGAGAAAGATGGACGCATCCTTTCCACCTACATCTACTGTAAAGCTATTCCATTGGCAGAGGTGTGGCTATTTTTAGTGGGGATGGATTTCCCAAGGACTGGGGAAGAGAACACATTGGAGACTGGTGGAGCCATCATGCTCCTCGAAACCATAGTTTCGAAGCAGAATCACCTGCACAATCCTGAGCAAACATCTGCCTTTGAATTCCTCCTGTGCCCCAGCAGAGCCATGCTCAGAAAGAAAGCCTTCCCCAACCTCCACTGCACCAATCATTACCTGGAGATACCTTTAGATGTCACCTAGTTTTGGGTGTCTGTCTCTGATTTCAAATCTGTATCATCGCCTTAAGCATACACCAAAATTTAAATTTCTAAGATTTATTTTAAATTGCCTTTATGTATGTCAAGCAGGCTTCCCGTGATAAATCCTGAAATTACCTTTGAAATTTTAGACAAGGGCAGATGTCACTTAATGTGACTGGCAAGTGTTCCACATGCCATTTGTTGCGTGTGGTCGTTGTTTTCCCTTTTGCTTCTTTTTTTTTTTCCTCCTTTAAAAAAATCACCATCACACTGTAAACCCAATTAAAACAAACTTTTCAAAGACTCTTATTTTGTGGCTGAGCTATTCCAACCTCTGACTTTTTCTGAAGCACGAAATAAGACTTTCTGATTAACTGGGGGTGGGATGTTTATTCAATCTGTTCATTTTATACATTATGGATACTGCTCTTTAATTTTTATGCCATGTCAGTGGCATATACTTTCTGAAATTAATAAATACAATACATACCATCAATGTGTGAAATTAAAAAAAAACCATATTTCCATAGTTTGACATACAAAAATGTACTCACTCACTTTTGAAATCCACTGTCAAATCATTTCACATCTGTACCTAAAGCAAACAGACATAATGCTAACAGCTTGTTAGAATTCAGAAATGCCACCCGCTAATCAGCCCACCTGTGGCATTCTCAGTCCATCTTGCAAGCTGCATAGCCTGCTGCCAAGAAGCTTGACAAGAAAATGTATATTAAATTATTGAATAAGGTTGGAAATGTTGTACAGTGTGGGATAGAGAGAATGCACAACGTGTGGCCAATGACATACTGTACCTTTTCATTCTAATGTCTGCCTGGAGGTGACCTAGCTTCATTCCCATTTGCCATAAATTAGAAGCTACTGCTAAATCTCTGGATGTAAAATCAGCAGCAAGGTTTTCATTGTTTCTGTCGGGTTTTGTTATGTGTAGTTGGCGTTGGTTAAAATGAAAACCAAGAAAGAAAAGCAGAACGCAAATTTTGAACCAAATTTTGAAGAAAAGTAACCCCATTTTCGTATCATTCCATCCTGTGGTTCAGAGTAAAACAAAAGAAATTTCCTGATATTCCTGACACTCTTTAGAAACCGTATTACCAACGATATTAACCAAATCGACCCGTGAATTATTATTTAAAATCTTAGGAAAATGATCTTTTGATCATTCTTAGCAAAAAGTCAAGTAAAATGCAAAAGTGAAATAGAGCTGTTAAGACCCTGCAGCCGAATGGGGCAGCAGATTAAGGAACAAACCATGGGCTCGGCCCATGCCTGGAAGCTTGTAAAATCGGGGTAAGTGTGATGTTGTACACCACAGTTACATTCTATTAATTACTAATTTCTATAGAATAGAAACTAACGTGCTCACAGAACTATCTTCTCTAGGGCTCTGTGAGTAAGAAATGCGATTTTAGCATCTGTTCTTTTAAGGCTATTTGCTCTGGGAAGGCAGTGTGTTTTGCAATAAATCTAGGTCATTAATTTGTATCTGTTCTTTGTTTATTTAAGAAACAGGACAAAAGGGCAGCTGCTGAAACATTTGGCTGTGCCGAGGGGTAGTGGGCTCGACATGCTGGAGTTCCGCACATGACCAGCTTGAGTTTGTATCCACAGCTACAGGACAGGACTTTATAGAGACACTTTGCCAAGCCATGTGGTGTTCGGCTTCCCTTTGCATCAATACCCTTTTAATTACCTGATCCTGAGGGGGAAAAGTTAGAGAAAAGTGTCAGTGCAAAAGCCTAGTAACCTGCCGAGAATCAGATTAAAAAAAAAAAATCATCATGATACAATGCCTGGCAATTTTTCTACAGAATATCAATATAAATCCTGCAACTGGCCTGCATAGGTAACACTATGACCTATATAATTTGATATTTATAAACTGAAGCACAATAATATCCAGGAAATTGATTGTTAACATCAGTTAATGCTCTGAAATTGGCCATTAAGCAGAGAGTCATTTGAAAGGCATTATTGTTATTATGAAGCATTACAGAGGTTTTATTTATTATCATAAACCTAATGGACTCAGTAAATTAGGTGTATTTACAAAGGTCATTTGCTGCTTGTTGATACCGAATCCTAAGCACTTTAATTCAAATGAACCACAAAACATAGAAGTGTTTTGAAGGATGATCTAGTTTAAGCTATGCCAAATAGACAACATGGGAGCACAGTTCCTTGGATTCGGAAATAATAAGAATAACAATAGTAATATAATTGACGAGACCTGTTAGAACTGCTTAAAAGGTTATATTTGAAAAACATGAGTTCTCTGTTCATAGCTACTCATTAGAAGTGAAAGAAAAAAGTAAAATTCATCAAAAGTGAATTTTAAGACACAAAGAAAAATGTTTGCCTCGAATAGTACTTCTTTGGATGAAATATAATGTCCCCTTTGCATTTTTCTAGAAATCCCTCACTGTGAGAGGGTGTAGCCACTTAATAAATCTCAGGAGTTTGCTTGTCTCAACCTGGAGGGGGGCGGTTCTGTTGGACGAGACAGAAATGACTCAAGGGTCCCAGCAAGCCACCTGTGGTGTTGATGAGTTTGTTGAATGTATAGTGGAAATTTTATACTTATCTGGATTGAGATTTAAAGTTTTTATCTGTTGAATGTATTTTCACGTGAGTAGAAATGGGTTTGTTTTTTCAAATGCTCTCCTTTGAGGAAGTCGAAACTGAAAATTTGGTCAGAACCTGGCAATGCTCTTTCAGTGCAAAATCATACCCTTCCCTGGGACACTCTGGGAACCTGAGGGACATTGCAGACACTTGTGTTTGCTGAACTCTCCTGTCAGCAGCAGGCAGCAGGCAGTTGTCAGAGAGGGACCCGGACGGTCTGCATTCAGAGACAAGGATCTAAGACACTTAGGGAGAGACAAGACCTGTCTTTTATTTCATCTTACATGGTCTGTGCAGTCATCATTAGGGTACCATGTAGACCCCTGCAGTCTTGCTCTCAGAATAAATGTGAAGTTGGTCCAAAGAAAAAATGTGCTCTTTCCCATCATTGCATTGTTTCGCGGTCAGGTGGTGCAGAGAGAAACTTAACACGTGTCAAAGAGCATGATTCCTAGGAATAGCTGAAAAGACACTTCTCTCAACGTCAGTGAAAAAAAGAAACACAAAATCAGTTAGATATGAGATCTCATAAGATTTCTTATATTCAGACTGTGTTTAGGGAAGAAAACACATGAAGGATGCTTCCTGAATATGTACGTACCGGGAACTTGGTTTCACACGGGTGCTACTGTCTTAAGTCCATTAACAAACCATTGGATGTTACTAAACCAATATCTATTCAGCACCTACTACAGGTAAAGAAATATCTAATACTCTCTGTAAAATAAAATATTTCTAAAAAGTCTTATCTGGAATTTTGGTGTACTATGTAGAATACCTAGACTCATTCTGTAGGCTTAGATTAATTTAAAGCTATCTTTTTGGTAAAATAAAGGAAACTGAATTGAGATAATTCTAAAACAAAGGGGGGGAAATCCTCAGAATTTATTATGTTTTTAAGGAAACTGATCACTGGTTCACTGCTGAGCTGGGCACAAAACACTTTGTACTTGTCCCATCCAGCCATTATGTTTCAGTTCTATTCATCTCTTGATTTTTTTCTTTTTGTCTGACCCCATTCAGACTCCTTTATTCTCCCACACTGTTCCCCTCTCCCCAAGGGCTTAACGGATGAAAACCGCACACATGGAAAAATGCTGGATTCCCAACCCCCTAGGATAGCCAAAAGACACCTATTTAGTTCTTTATTGGGCTCTCAGTGGATATAAAGAATAAATATTTTGTATACGTATAAAGATAATATTATATTTATATCAGATAGAGACGATCTGAGCTTCTCTTCTGCTACCCATAGCTCTTCCATTCTCGAGACTTGCTTGGTGACTTTTCAATTCTACTCCAATATCCCTTGGCTGCTAAGTTCCTCAACTTTTCTCTGTGTCTTTTTCTCCTGAACCCAGTTCAGATGCTCTCCATCTGATCCTCTTCCCCAGGGTGGTTGTGGCCTTCGGGATGCAGTTTAGGTGTTAAATGAGTGATTATTCTTTGTAATCTCCAAGCATGAGAGCTCTCCTCTCCGTATAGAGGCTCTACTCCCTAGAGAACAGTTTGGCAGCATTTTTCTCAAAGTGGAATAAGAAAATGCATCACAGTTATATATATATTAAAAAAAAAAAAAACACATGGCATCTCCCAGGAGGCTCCTGATGCAGGTTCCATTTCTGTCAAGAGAAGATGCATGCTGTAGTGGAAAAAGCATTGAACTGGGATTCAAGAGACGCCCACACTTCCAGTCCTGGCTCTATTAATTACTAACTGGGGGATCTTGTACAAGTCACCTACCTCCCTGGGGGCCTTAGGTCCTCAATGTGAAACTAGAAGCTGAAACCAGGGAACATCCAAGGTCCTCTCAGCTCTGATATTCCCTGAGTCTAGGAAATGGGACACTGAGCCATTAAAAGGAGACTTTTGTCAAAGCTGGGATTTGATGCCTCGCGACTAGGTAACTCAAGCTTCTACATTTTTGGTACTTTACTTTCCAATCAAAGTAACTTTGCCCCCTTTGCCAGGCTTCTCTAGGAAGAACATCTAATAATTATTGAAAGTACAATTTACCTTCAGAAATGAATTTTTTTGAAAGCTTGAAACCAACATTCTTCCTTTTTTTTTTTTTTTTTTTGGCAATGCCTGCAGAGTAAGATGCAATAGATTTAAAAAATGGTCAACTTCATAATTTTGTCTACTTTATTGGTGAATACTACAAAGCATAAGGCTTATTCTGAGCAATCACTTTAAAAAAATAAAAGTTTTCTTTCTGATTTGAGAGCTACAGCTAGATCAACCCATAATTCTATCTATCTACCTGCCTATCCATATGCATACTTATTATACTATTTTAAAAATAAAGTTAGGAAACGTTCCTTTTCTCTTGTCTCGATAAATATTCCATATTAAGTACTTTGTGTTGAGAAGATTTTCATCATTGGGATGCATTTCAGATATACTTAAAAAAAAATTGTAGAGGATCTGGAAATAAATAATGAGAAAAACTGCTCCATATTTGCATGAGGAAAGGAGAGAAGAGAGGAAGGTGGGGAGGGAGGAAATAGTGAAAAGCAAACAGGCATGAATGATTGCTCTTAACTGTATTTGTACAGATCTGAGCAAGACCCATGTTCCCTGTGTTGGGGACAGACTCCATTACTACCCCTGAGCTCAGATACTGCACACTAAAAGTATTATGCCCAATTATATGAAGTAGTATAAGAAGTCTTTTAAAAAGTATCCTTTGATCATGGATGCTTTGGAAAGCTCGTTCAGTCCAGTGTTTTCCTCATCCCCAGCTCAGAATGCACTGGTACACCATGAAACCCTCTCTGAGATGTGAGTATAAGCCAAGCTTTCCCCAACCCAAAGGATACCTGTGACCCTGTTCCTGAGGCTCTTCCTTTCTTCCATCCGTTGGTCAACCCACATTTCTGAATGCCCTCCCAAATCAAGACCCAGTTCAAAGTCAGGCTGCTTGCAGCAATCAATCTCACCTTCTTCCTGGACCCCATCTCATTGTAACCACACATCAACCGTTTCTCCACTCCTCACATTTCTAACTATCTTGGAAGTCTCTTCTCTAAGTCTCTTCTCTTACCCTTCTTTGCCCCTTGATTTGGTTAGGGACACTTTCTCAACTTACCCTCTGGTAGATTAAGTTAAAGAAAATGTTAACCTCTGTCAGTAAATAAAACAAACATTTGCAAGGCACTGGACTGGCCTAGAGAGCCCAAATCCCCATCTGTAAGTTAAGTTAAATTCATTGTAGATGGATCATGTCTTAGATCTCTTAGATCACGTCTGCTCAAAACTTTCCAAAGTACTAGGATACTGTTTGGTGCTTATTTGTTATTATAATGTTATCAGGAAGTGACTTAGAATCACTTGATGTGAACCGATATTAAATCTCAACCTGGATATCATATGGGTCTTGAAGTTACATAAGGAGGCTAACTTTTCAGTCCATGGTAATTCCCTAAATTTGTAACAACTCAACATCTAAATCTATAGATTTGATAACCAAGTTTATAAATTATTGAAGTGATATTAACTACCAATTATTGAGTACTTACTGTGTTCTAGGCAGTGTGCTAAGCATTTTCTGTGTGTTATCTCCCTGCATTTTCTCAACAAACTTCTGTGGAAGGTGTTATTAGTCCCTGTTGGGCAATTTGCCCGAGATCACACAGCTAATAAAATCACAGTCAGAATAGGGACCAAAGCCTGACACATAAAACAGTACTTTCAATCATTATGTTAAACATGAAAATGTGTAGTTTATATTTCTTAAAGTGTTAACCATGGAATATAGACTCTGAAGCACATCATTCATAATGGGAGCATTTGAGTAAGACTTTGTGGAAGGATCCCACTGCAGGCTGCAGGGCTCTTTGATTCTAGTCTTCTTGGGCACAATGATCTCACACAGAAGACAGTAACATGTTATTCTTAAACTGGAGGGGAAAAAATGAACATTTGCTGGAATAAAAAGGATTTAGATTAGGTGTATAAAATATTTTCCCACAGTAGAGAGCTGTGAGAAGCAGGAATGTGTCTTGAATGAAAGTGATGGAACCTATTTCACTGTAGGATAGATTTTCCTTTGAACAGAAGTAGAGAAGATTCAAAGGCAGGGTCCAAGTTTCCTTTGTTTTAGGATTCTGCAATCATCACGCAATTCTAAATAGCCTCCTGGCTTAACATTCTTTTAGCAACAAGTCATCTGAGATCATGGTAACCAAATATATGCAGACCTCAATAAGTGAAGCCTGGGAGTCAAAACTGGATGAGATTCCATCATTCTGAACCTTAAAATGACAGTTTAGATGAGAAATGAGTCATTGCTGAAGGAAGGGCATGAATCAAGGAAGAGGATTTTTTCCTGATTTAATATTTGTTAATTGAATAAAATTAGACCTCATTCCTGTTCTTCAGGTACAGGATTCAATCCTATAACGCCATTGAAAAGAGAAAAATATTCTTCCTTTTCATTGCTCCTATAAGGGAGGCAAATTTTCTGATCCTTGATAGGCCTTTAAATTTGTAGCTCACTTCTATTCTGAAAGCTTAAGAAATAAAATAATAGTGTTTTGAAACAATGAAGGTTTTAAGTTTATACTTCTTAAAGTTGTTAAGCATTAATCAAAGAAAAAAATCTCTATTCATGTGCCAGGTGAATCAGGAATTTGAGATCTACTCAACAAACATCTGTAGAAGGTCTGTTAGTCCCCCTGTAGTAGGAAATCTACTTTAATTTGTGAGCATCATAGGGGTGGGTATCCTGGGGGGAGATATAAGAGGACATATCAGAGTTAAATCAGTCTGTGGGAAGTAAGAATTTTAATAAAATTTGGAACTGTGATCCAAAGAACTGTTTCTTGGTGATATCTCAAAGCTCTGATGGCTTACTGTTACCAGATGCATCATTATTTTGACACTAATAAATGTGGGAAAACCTGGGAAAATCTGGTGAGCTGGAAATTGCCTGTGAACTAGGTCTAGCTTTTAAAACTAATTTACTGGAAAAGATAATCACTGTCTTTTTTCTTTCAGTCGTAGAAAAGATTATTTCCTTTGTGCCATTAAGTGTGTTAGTCTATTTTTTTAAGAAGCAACAACAGTAACAATTTCCTAAAGCCCAAACACGCTTAAACAGGTTATTTTAAGAGAAATATACATGAGTTATGGATTTGAGCAAAATCCATATTTAATCCAGATTATAAATTCCATAGCAGTTTAAGAGAGTGTTTGTTTTCATTTCATTATTCAGCTCTCCATTATGTCACTTGGACTCTCTTCAGAGGTTCTGATTTGAGTGTAACTTTTCAATTGTTTTCTTTATTGATTTAATCTTATAATTTGAGGTTTGCAACTGATTATCCAGCTTTTTATACAGCAGTACATTTTTTTTTTCCCTGCTTAACACATCGCAGAGAACTGAGTGTCAGGTTTCTATCTCATATGTTCCGTAATTCTGTGTTCTGGTGTGATGCCGGCATAACTGGTATAATTTGAGATAAATAGTGATCTTTCCAAGTTTCATAAAATAAATGCTTGTGATTTATAGGAATTAGAAATGCAAATATTGAAATGCTTTAGAATAGCACATGGTTACATATTTTTTTTTTAATTTCAAAGGCAGAGAGAATTACATACAGTGACCTGCCCTTCTACAAACTACAGCTAGCATTCTAGATTGTTCAGGAATAAGTAGAATGAGTCCCTCAGAAGGACAATGTAGAAAGAGAAAACAACTGTCATCCTGTCACATTGTCTGTTTCTCATTTAGAAAGATGAACACCATTCTCACACGGCCATGCACACCTGTTCATATGTCCATTCAATATTGAAAAATAAAGCAATATTTAGGTGGATGTAAGCATCACTGTCAGTTGTTGAAGTCTCCACCGTTATACCAATTGTGTTTTCCCAAATGTCTTAAAAATCTGTTTAAATAAAAATGTCAAACACTCGTATGATTTCTAAAGTTGTGGGGGCATTTGAGGTGATATACATAGTTGAGGACAAGATCTTAATTATCTCTCTGTCTCCCACAATGCCTAGCACAGGGTTTTGCTCAATAATTATGTATTTAACGTTGGAATAATTGAATGGATCTAGTTCAACCGATATCACAACAAAGACGTCGCTGCTTTGCACCCCTGAATATCGCCCTCGTCAACCTTAGTCTACTGTAGTTTACCTCTAATGGTTCCAAAGATTCCCCTGATGTTGAGCTAAAGTTTGTCTGGCTGTGATCTCCACCCACCAATCCTGGTCTGTACTTTGGGGAGAGTGTTCTTTTCCCTTTACTACAGAACAATCTTTCAAATATTTTAAGGCAGTTATCAGACAGATGTTTACTGTCTTCTTGTAAACATCTCCAGAATATTTCCCAGTTCCTTCTACCATTTCTTGTAAGGGAGGCAGTGTAATAAAGAGGAAATTGTTAGTGAGTGCTCAGTAAACTTGCATTTGTGTCCCATCTTGGTTATATATGCGTATGAGCCCCATGACATTTGGTGGGCCACTTAATTTCTCTGGGCATTTATAGATTCATATATAAAACATGAATTATATTAATTACAGATTAACATTTGTCAGCTTACCTGAGAGTTCTGTTTTGGAAATTAAACCCTCTGGAAATTATAAGATGTTAAAGAAACGTAAGACATTATTATTATTATAAGATGTAGTTTCCAGCTACTTCACCAATCTAGCATCCACCTTCTGGCTGTACCTATAGTTTGTCATTGTGTTCCTTAAAATGTAGTGGCCAAAATTAAATACACTGTTGCTTCCATGACTGGCCTTGCACAAAGTACAAAAGAAATTAAAGGAGGAGAAAGGAAGAAGTGAACTCACATTATTTACAACTTACCATGTACCAGGCTCTCATTCGCGATTTATTTTAATCTACATAATAACCCTTTCAGGTATGTATTATATAGGAAAGGAAATAAAACCTCACATCACTTCGGTCAACTTGACTCATGGGCTTTCTACTCTGCCATGTTCCCCATAATTTCCAATATTCCCCTAATTAGGACACTGCTTCTGTGACTGGAGCATTAGATGCTGAGGACATTTTTACCTGGCTGGAATGTGATGCTACCTTGTGTTAAGCTTGCAGTCGGCTCAGGGCCGCCAGAACTGTGAGAGAAGAAATTTCAATTGTTTGAAGCCACCAAGTTGGTGGGTGTAGCAGCCACAGGAAACGAATACACTCCCTTATATTATTCTTATGTGCTCCTGAAGCTCTTTTGTAATCTCCTTGGGTTGTATGCTCCATCTTCCTTTTTTTCTCTATACATATTATTTATGTTTAAATGCACCACTTTCCATGTGTTTTCTTTTAACATTTGAGCTCACCATACTGCTATCCATGCTTCACATTGGTTTCTTTAAGTGTCAACGTTTAGAGGTCAGAAAATATAAAACATTGTTTGGACAGATATGTAATGATTTTCAAATGTCTTTCTTCTTGGCTTTTCAAATATCAGTGGTAGAAGGATGTTTACCATTTATTTTTAAAATAGAACTTTTGTTCAGTAGATTAAGAATTTTGTCTTAGAAGCTCTATTGATGCCAGGAGACCCAGTGAGCTAATACGACCTGGGGGGAGAGACCCTGCTGGATGGGAAATGGGTCCTACAGAGACCATGGACAACCTTCTCTGCAGTCAACCCCTGCCCTCCAACATCCTGAGGGAACGCACCTAAATCTGCTGACTTTTACTCTGGATAGACAGCTTAATGCCTCTTAATAACCCCATCAGTACTGGATAGTTAAGTGGGTCCCAATGTAACAGCAACAGAGAATTTATGTTTACTTAGATCCCTTTTCCTATTCTTTTTTAGTTGAAAAAGATATATATATTTCTTTGCCACTTGTCTAATGTTCAAAATAATCAAATCTTAGAGAAGTTGCTGTGTTTTAGAAGTGCCTGGAACAACCTCATATATCATTATATGTTTGCTCTGCATAAAACGTATCGTACATGGAAACGATTTAGAAAGGTATATATAGAGAGAAAGAATTCAGTGCTACCAAGGTTACTCAATTTTCTTGTGTTCTGTTAGAGCTATTCACCATATCTGGATATGTGAAAGGTGATTTGGGAGGGAGAGGAGAGGAAAGCAAGTGGAAAGGGAAGTAAGGAGGAGGTGGGACAGAAAAAGAAGGAGGCACAGAGAAAGGAAGCAGGTTTGACCTAGATTCCCAGCTGCCCATTCTTTGAATATCAGAACTCAATTAAATGCTGTTTGGGGGGAGGGGCAGAGAACAGAACTTTTAGAAGTATGAAGTTAGAGTCCAAATCTCTGATTCTATTCATTTTCAAAACAGTGTCACCGAAGGCCGGCTCAGTGTGTAAAGTCGCACTCTCAGATTCCCAGGCTTATCTTCCAACATGGTATGTCTTCTTTCTTTAGTGAGATGAAACTAATTTATTCTGCCACATGCCTCAGAAATACTTAACCTTGTTATTTGATAGCCGTGGAGGTGGGGGGAGCTGTTCGGACTCTTTTTCACTGTGAAAGACATGGACTGTTTGAATTGCAAGAGTCTTGGCAGTTGGGAGTGGCAGCTTGGGAAGTGATTAACTGAAGGGGACCCAGTACACCCCAGGGGTTGCTCAGACTCACCCTCAAGCCACCATACGGCAGGAATGGTGCCAATGCCTATTTCACTTTTCTATTTATAGAAAAGGATTCTTCCAGGAGTCTTGATGAGATAAACCTAACCTATTCACAGATACTAGTGGAAGAAGGTGAGGATTTTTTGTTTGCCTGTTTCTCTGATGTTCTCTGAGGCCAACAATCCTATTATTGCATCTTAGCTGTGCAGCTCTTTTTGTTTTTTAATTAATTTTTACTGGAGTAGAGTTGCTTTACAATGTTGGATTAGTTTCTACTGTACAGCAAAACGAATCAGCTATACATATACATATAGCCCCTCTTTTTTTGGACTTCCTTCCCATTTAGGTCACCACAGTGTATTAAGTAGAGTTCCCTGTGCTATACTGTATATTCTGTTATGCTCATGGATCTTTATTAAGCATCCATTGAGTGGAGGGCAAGGTATTTGGTCCTGTGATGAGCATAGCAGAGGAGCCTTGGTCCTAGAGGGGGACCAAGGACCCCAAACCTGCAGATGACAAGCACTCCCCCATGGCAACATGTAACCACAGTGCCCTTGACAGCAGGCAAGGGTTACATCAGGGGAGCTCCCAGCACTGAAAGTCTTCATCAGGGTTGCCCTGCAGGAGGAACAGCGTGGGAGGAGAGGAAACCACTAAGCAGGGCTAGGGCTAGGGCTAGGGCAAGCTGACTGAGGAATTTGCTCTGGTGCAAAATTTAAAGGTGCACCAAAAACTCAGTAATCAAGGTAAAGAATATTTTAGTGCAATATTTTAAGAATCACAATTCATATTAAACTTAAATTTGTAGAATACAAAATTAATAATGAACAAAATGTCAAAAATTTAAAGAGAGACGAAATTGATATTACTGATTTTTCCTGTTTTCTCAGGTTCTCATTTGATTCCACACAGCCTGCTACTGAGCCTGTAAGTAAGGAGGGAGAGGAGATGGGGTCAGCTTTAGTCATAGGTATAAAAGCTCTGAGGAAGGAGTAAAAAATTCACACTATGCTCTTAAGCAGATAAACTTAAGAGCATATAAGCTTAATCTTATTATTTTCCATTCTGAAAGTCCAAAAGGTCTAAACAAGGGGACAGTAAAAGATGAAGGGTGCAAAGGGGGAAAGAGATATGACAGTCACTGAGGGTGGGATGAAGAGTCACAGTGAGAACTGAGAAGCAAGGTCTGTCATAGTGGATTATCAAAAATGGTGGGGAGTGGTCCATAAAGCTAATTGTAGCAGTAGGGTATAGGATAGGCGGTAAAGGGCAGGGATTGCCTTTGGGAAGCCACTTAGGATAGACATGGGGTAAACACAGGTGTCTGCTAAGGGATTCCTGTGGCAATGGAAAAGAAACATTTCCAAAAGACGTTATAGATAAAAAGAACTGGCAGAACTCAATCATTTGGATGTGAGGAGAAAGGAAAAAGTAGAAGCAAAGACTAGCCATCTGCCAGGCTTCTGGGTGGATCTCAGTTGGAACTGCCCATGAGGACATCTTCGGCAGCAACTGGCATGGGGGACCTAGAGGACCACAGAGGGACAAAGTGGGAGAGACAGTCTTGAGGATCTTATGTGTATGTGGGAGATTTGATCCCAGTTGAAGCAAAGTGCTCAAAGGTAGGGTCTCAGAAATAATAAATGAAAGGTCAAGAACTTGGTTTTCCCACTGAGTGTTTCCCCAAAGTGTAGTGCTGTAAGAAGTCTTTGTCCTATGGAACAGTTCTGTGTATCCTAGAAAATTAGCATTCTTCCTCCTCTCCCCTCCCCCACCTCCCTCACATTACATGCCAGTAGCCTGTCACTGGACAACAGGAAGAGGCCCCTCATACATCCAGATTCTCTCCAGGATGTGGTTCCTGACCCTCCAACTCACTGAGAAAACCTCTGGAGAATAAGAAAATCTGAATTCAGAGAAAGAGTTGTCCAAGAGATAGCAAGAAATAATAGTGTGACAGAAAGTCCAAAGGCAAAAATGTTCCCAAAGGGAGGGTAATCAGTTGTGTCAAATGTAACTGAAAGACCAATGAACAAGGACACCTTGAAAAACAAAAGACAGCCGGGGTGGTGTTTCTCATAACACCTTTAGTTATTCCAAAACAATTAGGTGTTGTCCTATATGGTAAGTGATAGGACAGCTGCATTTTTTCAGGCAGGGTGCAATTTTTATGCTTCATTGTCATCATCATCTTCATACAGTTATGCAATCTGAAAATCTAGCTCTATTAAAAAATATACATGTTTGTATATGTACACGTGATATGGCTTGATTCACAGGAAGAGCACGGCTTTTATAATAAAATGTTATCTCATTGTTATACATCTATTAATGCCATCTGTGGAGCTATCTGTAGGATGACAATATGCAAATATCAGGAAACTTAGCTAAAAATTTCCTTTTACTTCTTTCTAAATGTAAAGAATATTTTTGTGGGTGTGTGTGTGGAGACAAAAGGGCAGCACCATCATTTGAAAATGAACTTGTCCAACTATATGTGATAATTTTTGTAATTAACTGCAGTCAAGAAGCTGATAATGGTCTCTTTCTTATCAGCCATTGCACCTTCAGAGATGTTTGGGCTCTTGACCTGCATTTCTTTGTATATATAGTTTATCCTTGAAGTTGCACAAAGGTTTTGTTATGGTTTCATCTTTTGGAATATTCTCTCTTGGAAGTAAAATGAAGAAGGTAATTTTCACATATTATTTTCCATTCTGTTTAGTCTACTCTTGCATTTGGACACTTAGTTTGGCATATGGTCTTTGGAATGATTATGGTTGTCCATTTCTACTCAGTTCTGTTGGTTATACTGAAACAGATCAGATACAATTTTGTGAATTTCTATTTCGTGTTCTATCAAAGTCTTCTCTAAATTGTTGG
This sequence comes from Phocoena phocoena, assembly GCF_963924675.1. Classification (NCBI taxonomy): domain Eukaryota; kingdom Metazoa; phylum Chordata; class Mammalia; order Artiodactyla; family Phocoenidae; genus Phocoena; species Phocoena phocoena. The sequence continues at coordinate 159,930,849 of NC_089219.1, forward strand.
TTTAGGAGTACCAACAGAAGATTGGAAAAGGAACTATGGGATACTATTTCTAAACATAAATTACTACCTTTAAGTGTTTTTAATTCCTCTTTCCAAATCTCATATTGTCAACAAAGGTCTTGTTTCCTCCTCATGATGTTCAAAATGATCTGCCCTTTTATGAATGCCTTGAGACTATCACACAAAGTTAACGGTGAGGGAGCAGATGCCTCATTCAATTCCAAATAGAAGGAAATCTGTTGTCTCAAATAATCCCTAAATTCAGACACTTTCAGACAGCTATTATCAAGAGACCACATTCTAAGAGCAGATGTGTTATTAAGGCTGAGAAATGTTATGAGGACTTCGTGATCTGACAAATGATTTCAATCTATCCAACATTCCAACATTTCATCTTTTAATAAATTAGCGATTAAAATATTCATCTTGGGGAGACAAGTTGTATAAGGTAGTTGGGAACTGGAGTTGTAACTGATAAATCATTTCCATGTAAAACCTTCCTTAAATTATGCTTACAGATCCCTCTTATGTATCAAATCTGTTCATTTGACTAAAGCAATTATGATGTATTTTAATCTCCATATAAAATCCTATGGCTCCTTCCCACAGCTATGAAACACAGCTCCTGCCTTCCAGTGAGGAATGAAAAACAAATACCTCTAGACTTCAGTTGTCCCACCTAAATGTGCTCAATCATTTCTTTATACCATTAAGTTTACCATTATGTGATTACTCTATTTAGAGCCCTTTCAGTGAGGCAATTACTGGAAATTCTGCTGAGGGCTAATACTCTCCTTTTCTTGTCTGATACTAAACCTCTTTTCTCTCTCTCTCTTAAGGTGCAATAGAGTTCTTACACTCCTTGGATAATAGACTCTTGTTTTGCGTTCAAGTGAATGTTTTTCAACCAGCCCTATTCAGAGTCACAAAGTGTACCATCCATGACAAAGTGTACATTCCTCAGCATTTGCAAACTGCTTGTTATGCAGGGGTTGTACTTTGATCTCCCCGAAATACCTGTGGTGCTGTGAAATTTTTACGTAATCCTGTCATTGTCAAATATAATAAAACTTAGATCCAGGTGAACATCAATCACTGTAAATAACCTGGAAAGCAACAAAGGCGTCCAAATTCTCTTCAGCAGAGATGTCTCCAACCGTACCCAGGCAGAAGTTTATATTCCACCTGCCCTTACAGAAAGTGGGTAATAAAATGGTCTTGACTGGTTTTCTTTAATTGTCTGGAATTGCTCTCCTGGCTCAACATTTTTTTTTTTATAATTTATGTATATTTATTTTTGGCTGTGTTGGGTCTTCGTTTCTGTGCGAGGGCTTTCCCTAGTTGTGGCAAGCGGGGGCCACTCTTCATCGCGGTGCGCGGGCCTCTCACCATCGCGGCCTCTCTTGTTGCGGAGCACAGGCTCCAGACGCACAGGCTCAGTAGTCGTGGCTCACGGGCCCAGTTGCTCCGCGGCACGTGGGATCCTCCGAGACCAGGGCTCGAACCCGTGTGCCCTGCATTGGCAGACGGATTCTCAACCACCGCGCCACCAGGGAAGCCCCTGGCTCAACATTTGAAGATGCTTCTTCAGTGTGAAATTTGAGAGCAGAAAATAAATCTTCTCCTAATATTCTCCTTTGGCAGGTAATAATCTTATCTCAGACCTTAAGGATCAGAATTTGGCGACCAAATTCAGAAAACAAATGACACTTACGTTGTAATTTTAAAATACCTTAAATTGTCAAAATCCTCAATATGGAAATGTTGCACAACAAAGAGAATGGAACCTCACAGTTGGGCAGAGGGGCAACTCTCCTCTTTATTAGCAGTCTTGTGGCCTCACCTTGGCCTCCAGTGGGGTTCCCTCTGGCCAGAACACTTCTTATTTTTTTACGCTTAACAAATTTAAGTTTTATGGTGGTCATTATCCAAAGCTTGTTCATTTATTCATTCATTCAATGTTCATTTAGCTCCTACTATGTGCAGCATAAAATAAAAATGTTTGCAAAGTCTTTGGAAAATAGACATTTAAAGAAACTTGCTACAGACCACAAAAATGATATTTTATATAATTTTGAACTAGTTGCAGTGAAATGTTTAAGATTGCAGATTTGTACAAGGAGTTGAAAGAGAGCAAAAATTAGTGACAACTTTGCAATTTACCAGCTTTGATTTAGGGTACGTCTCTAAGAGCATCCTGCCTCAGATTCCTAATCTCTCTAAAACGGCAATGACTAAGTAAGTACCTACAGTGTACAGGCATGTATTGGCACTTTTGGGAGTACAAAGATAAGTCAGACACAGATTCTGACCTTATTTAGCTTCCAGTAGTTATGAGAGCAGACAGACACATAATTACAACACAGAGAAGAGGTGCTCTTGGTAGAAAGGCACAGGTCAATACGTAAGTTCAGGGAAGCAAGTCACTGTTTGCATTTGGGGACATGGGGAAGGAAAATGCATTTGGTTTGGGTCTGAGGAAATGCGTAGGATTTGGATGTACAGAAATAGGTAGAATTTTACCCCATGCAGAGGGAGCGTGACGAAAAAACTCAGAGGTGGGATGAAGCACAAGTGTCAGGCTCCAGTTCAAAGAAAGTGCCTTGTCATTGCTTGCTTCCTTGCTTGTTTATTTTTGGTGAGGAACACTCTTGATCTCATTTCTAGGCTCAGGGGCATTTGTCCAAGAAAATATTTTAAAGGTGGGTTGGGGGAGGGGGTGGGAAAACAATAGCATAGAGTCTTGGATCAGGTGTGGGGCACAGGGACAAGGGGAGCGACACTGTGGAGAAAGAAGGTGAGATGGAGCGAAGAATGAGTGTGTGCAGAGGTTCAGGCAGAGCTCAGGGGAGCTGGGAGTCCATACTTAATGGCATCCGTGTTCTCTAGGACAGGTTGGCATCTGTTGAGTCCAGGAGCCAGGGGGAGGAGGCTGAGAAGACTGATGAAGATTTAGAAGCTCTGATGAAATGGATGGGGAAAGAGGTCAACTACGGTTATGTAGAAGAATTGCTGAGCAGTCCTGAGGATCTGGCTGAAATTGGAACCATGCACTTGCAGTGGAACCAGACAGGATGGTGATTTCCTCTAAAAATTTGAGTATGGGAAGATCCAGGAAAAGGAAACATGAAAGACAGAAGGCAGAAAGAGGAAACATGATGGAGCCAGGCCATGGAGCAAGCAGAAGGATCAGGCATCAGTAGTGAAATGCAGTTAAGTAAAAAATGGAGGCCCATGTTGGCTTTGCGGGAGGTCTTGGAGAACTGAATAGACATTATTTTCTCTGAATAACAGGGAGGGAGGATTTTCAGCAAATTTTCTTTCTCTGAGGGTTAATACATTGAGGAATTTAATTGTGCCAGGTCCCGTTAAAACTGACAAATAAGTAATTTTCAAGGATATATTTTAGTGAACATTAAAAAATAATAACAAAGAAGCAGGCAAATGAAGCTTTGTGCTCCCTTATGTGAATTCATTCCTAATGTAGACAACACTTGGAAATAAGTCTAACTCAAGGAAGCAAATAGACTTAAACTAATCAATCAATTCCAGTTGCTTGATGGTGGCTGCTTGGAGTGTTCGTTAACAATTCTGAGGATCAATATTGCAATCAGTTTATGATGGCAGGTGAGGTCCCAGAAGAGGAGAGCGGGGTCTATACAGCACATACTTGCTGTTCATGCAGTTGATAGAATTCAAAAAGCTTTGTATTTTCTTATGTATTGTCACCAAAGTATTCAATAGTATAAAATCGTATGCAAATCGCTTAATTTGTTTTTATTAATTTACCTAAAATTAAATATAATATTTAACCATATCCGTATGCATTGCAAGTATTTTTATTTGCGAAGCCCTTTGGGCTCTTGCACAGAAGATGACACATAGTTACAAATTATTATAATGTGAGCAATATATTTTGTTAAATACATATCTATCTTTTATCTGAACTAAATTACTAACAGGAGACAGGTTTTGCTTAAGTGAACTCTGTCCATGGTCAAACCCTGGGAGCTTTAAAGGCACTTGTACTTTAACAGGCTGACAAAAATAAAGAGAACTGCAATGGTTATTTTGTTTTATTGAGGACAAGAAGAGAATTACTGTTTACTAAGTCCTGTTTTGGGTTCTGCATGTGTGTCCTTATTTGGGTAACCTGACAAGTTGGGGAACAGAGGGAGGCTGAGGGAGGCTGTAATCTGCTCGGGGACAAACAGCTCACAAGTGGCAAGGGCAGAGGCGAAATCTAGTCTCACGGCTTCCAGTCTGTGGTCTTTCCATCACCAGGAACGAAGTGGGGTGTTACCACCTCTGCACGTGGATAATGTATTTGAACTAAATGTTAAAACTATCAGTTTTGCACTTAATACAAGGCAGAAATTATGATCACCATAATGCTGGACTGTACATCTTAACGAATTGCTCCTACTTCATTATCAGCAGAAAGAGAGGTTTTCAAATTGCATCTATCTAAGTTTGCTTTAGAAACGCATGACTAAGGAAGAGAAATTTTACAAGTGGATATTGTCAATTGATACAGAAATTCCATGTGTGTGAACTAGAGTTGAGTGACCTTTGATAACACCCATCTAATCCTACTTGGTTCCTCTTCTCTTGTTCTATTAGAGCCTAGATATGGGTTATGTTTTTTCTCAAAATCTTTTGGTGAAAAATTTTTAATGCCAGTCCAGGAGAGCCAGGGCCACACTAGCCAGCTGAGCATTCAGAGGTGTTGGTGAAGTAATAGACAAAAGTAGCAAGTAAAGTTGGTCCTCTGAAAATCCAAAGGCAATGCCAGCTTGCAATCCTGCAGAGGGGTTTCTGGGGTTCAAATATAAATAGTTTTTCTAAATAAAAAACAAATCTAACATATTAAGTGTTTCATTGAAGACCCCAATTATGCCTAGAGCTTTGCACTGAGTTTATTTTAAAATGTATCTGGAAAAGCTGGTGTCCAAGTTTTCCCATAGACGTACACATGATGAGAATCTGTCTCTTTATATTTAGCCGCAGGCCACCTAACAAGTTCTTAAGCGAAACACATTATTTTGCTTTTACAAGAAGAATAAATACTGTATTTGGAAAGTTCCAGTGTTCTTTAAAATATTGCTGTTTCCATAGCAATAACATAATGTACTAAAGAGTAGAATAGTGTTTCTTTAGAAACCACATGTATGGATGCATGTTTCCATGAAGGGTTTTGAAGCATCTCACCTGCCTGTGGTCCAAAAATGGAACAACAATCGTTAATGGAATCAATCATCATCTTATGAAATGGAACTTGGCCAGCATTTTACTGCCCGGTTATATGTCAGCCTTCTGCTTTTGGATATATGTACACATATGTTCTTTCTTAGGCTCTGTGCTCTTAGATGGATGAGAGTAGACTTATATTCATTCATTAATTCATTTAGTCAACAAATATTTATCAAGCAAGTAAATGTCAGGTACAGTTCTAGGCACTGGGAACTCAGTGACATTATGGCGCTTACATTCTGATGGAGAAGACAAGGAAATTCTCTTTAAACACAAGAAATGTCACATGATGTACAAATATGTATATAAAAGTGCTCCTTGATGATGGTAGTGATGTTTTAAATACTGTGCAAGAATACAACATCAAAGAATAGCATAGTAATAAGGTAAGGAATAAGAGAAAAGGAGAGAGGGCTAGGAACAGTTGTGACTGATACAGTGATTCCCAGGTTGCTCTGCAAGGAAATAGACCTAGGATGATCCTCATCATATTAAAGGTAGCACAGGTGTTTTAGGGGGGTGTAGAGTTACAGAGTTACAAAGAAATATAAAGACTGGGGAATGAGTTCTTTATGAAGTAATGCTCTTGGGGAAGATGGGGTGTGTCCCTTAGGATGCCACTGTGATCTTTAAAACTCACATTAGGTTGGAAGACTCTTTTTGAATACCTTCCTCCTCTTTACTCTGACTTGTAGTTGGGTGCCTTTGCCTTCCCGTAACCCTCCAAATTTGTCTCCTGTGCTGATTTTTGCCCTGATGAGCCCCACTTTGCTCTGTACCCCTGGCTTCAACTCCCAAAGCTGAGAGAGTGGACGGGTGGCAGGAATGTTACTGGTTAACTAATGGCCATCTGGCATCTGGCAAGCGGGGGATGCAGGTCATAAATGTCTCCATGCTCAGTCATCACCATTCAGAGAGAGAACAGTAAAGGAGCAGTGTCCCCAACTCCTCCCTGAGGCCATACATCTTTGTATCCTACACAGGGCTCCGCTTGTGCTTTCAGTAGTAAAACCTTGAAATATGTAATGTCTTAAGAAACCCCTATCTATCTACCATGTGCACAGTCCTTTTGTGCTGCGGCCTTGCTGGTGTCCTGGTCAGAAGCAAGCAGCAACCTCTCAGCTCTCCCAGACTTTGAAAGGTTTGGCGAACTGTCCACATTTCTCCAAAGAGCTCTTGGTTGCAGACACTTCTCAAGCCACCATGGGGACAGAAAGAGCTTCATGGGCCAGATGTGGGGTCATAGAGTCAAAAAGGCTCCCAGGGTGGCCACCCTTTCTTCAGAATCAGACAAATTGACCAGCTACCCCAGATGCCTTCTTAGACACTGCTAATAAATCAGTAAGCAGCAAGGTCACAAAAAGAGTGCTGAAATGTAAGCATATACTTTCAAGTGAAGCATTTCAAAGTTTTGCTTTTGCCCCCAGCAGGGCCAGAAGACCCAAAGGAAGGCGGTGGGAGGGTGAGAGAGGGGAAGTGAATCTAACTCTATCAAAGAAGGTGAATTTTTGGTTGCCAACCACCCAATTCTTTTAACCAATGTGATTCCACCCAGATGTTCTTTCTTAAATGCAAAGGCATCATTTTCTTGCCAAGAAACGGAACGATTGATCAAGCCTTCTTTAAATCATTTCATCTTATCCATTCCCATCTGAAAGAGCAGATATTGCGTTAATATTAATATTCTTACTATCTCCCTTGAGAGAGAAATGTCTCTGTAACCCCCCTCCCAATTACTGCCAGCACCATGGGGATATGAAGTCAGAGGAGGAAGCTACCAATGCAGGGTCTGCAGTTGTTTCATTGGCAACAGCTAGTGGCAGTCCCCTGCCCATTATTTTTTAATGCTATGTTTGTCAGATCCAGCTTCTTGAGACTGGATGGCAAAGGGTAAAACAAGAACATGGCATATTTCAGCTTTTGCATGCAGAAAAAGAGGATTTATGCTAAAGAGGACGCTGGCAACGTTCAGAAGCTGATTAAGAAACTTTACAAAAGAATATCTGTTCTCAATATTGTGTAGGTAACATTTGAGCAATTAGACAAACATATTGACTAACTGAAACCACCTGTAGCATTTGAAAAAACACTCTCTCCTTCTCATTTGTCCAAGATACTTTTATAGGAATAAAAATGTGGGCCACATATGTCTTACATTTATCCTCATTGTAACTTTATGTTTATGATCAAGGGTGGAGTTTGCAGCACCAGGGCTCCTTCTAACTGTGTCGGAAACAGTTGACTATCAAAAGGAAATCTGTGCCATTTGCCCAGCAGGGAAATAAATCTTCCATTACTCACTTTTGCCCTGATTTTTATCCAAGAAGCCCAAAAGGACACCGTTTCTTCTTATTTCACATTTGGAATTCCAGGTAGCATTTTCAGCTATATTAATTTCACATATGGAATGTACATTTAAACAAAGCTTTTGGCTGGTTAAACAAGTGTCCTTTGTAATTTTAGCTATTTCATTGTCATTTGTTTTTCTTTATCTAATCAAAATTGAATGAGGGCTTCCCTGGTGGCGCAGTGGTTGAGAGTCCGCCTGCCGATGCAGGGGACACGGGTTCGTGCCCCCGTCCAGGAAGATCCCACATGCCACGGAGCGGCTGGGCCCGTGAGCCATGGCCGCTGAGCCTGCGCGTCCGGAGCCTGTGCTCCGCAATGGGAGAGGCCACAACAGTGAGAGGCCTGCGTACCACAAAAAAAAAAAATTGAATGAATTTCATACATATTTCAAATCTATAATTATATATATAATTTCATATGTATATATTTATATATATATATACATAATTAGTGAACAAATACCATATTGTTAGCATTATGCAACCACTCTAATTTTATAGAATACCAATTATATATCATGCAAATAAGAACATTATGAATTTGCATCTGAAAACATGTTATAAGTAGTCATAGAAAAAGGGCATGGTTAAGAAACGTATTGCTTTTTCAAGTCCATAATGACTATTGGGAAGAAAATGGTTAACAAAATCCAAAACGTGCATCTATGATGTGCCTGTCTCTGGGGGAGAGAAACTAGAATAACGCCAAATAGAAAGAAATATTGGCCACCCTCCCAATTTCTTTCATGTGTAACAAATTTAAGACATATATTTCTTCCCTATGTATCAAATATTCTTGAAAATAAAAATTTCTAAATACAACAGTAATACTTAAAGGACTAACACTTAATACTGCGACGGAATCTTAAAGACAGCCACAATAATACCGCTGTGAAATGCGTGGTCCCTCTCCAGATAGTGCTGTTTCATGGACTGTGCACTCCCTGCTCTTCTTTTTATGGTCAGATCAGAGGAAAGTTCACTGCAAAGGAAGCAGATACTCCTGCTGTTGGCAGCCATGGTCTGTTTAAGTTAAGTTTATCTGTATATGATACCTGTGCAGTAAGTCCCCTATATACGAACAAGTTCTGTTCCGAGAGTGCATTCGTAAGTCCAATTTGTTTGTAAGTCCAACAAAGTTAGCCTAGGTACCCAACTAACACAATTGGCTATATAGTACTGTACTGTAATAGGTTTATAATACTTTTCACACAAATAAAACAAAACAAAAAAACACAAAGAAATCATTTTGAATCTTACGGTACAGTACCTTGAAAAGTACAGTAGTACAGTCCAACAGCTGGCCTACAGGCGCTGGCATTGAGTGAACAGGCAAGAAGAGTTACTGACTGGAGGAGGGAGGGGAGGTGGGAGATGGTAGAGCTGAAGGATCGTCAGCAATAGGAGATGAGGGCAAGCTGCAATTTCACTCACGCCTGACGTTGATGGCACAGGTTCTTGTTCCTTGCTGGATTCAATTCTATCCATCCTCTTGAAAAAATGATCCAGTGATGTCTGGGTAGTAGCTCTTTTCTTCTGGTCATAGATGACATGGTAGCACTGGATTGCATTCTGAACTGCTGCTGCAACCTTCGTGTACCGTTCTACATTTGGGTCCTGTGCATTTAAAACAAACAGTGCCTCCTCAGATAAAGAAAATCCCCTTGCAGTTTCCTACATCGTGAATCTCTTCTGTTCTTCAGTTACTTCTTCTTCCTCTTGTCTCTCTTCGTCCTTTCTCTGGGCCTCCAATACCACCAGGTCTTCATTAGTCAGCTCCTCGTGTTGCACAGCAAGGAGTTCAATGAGGTCGTCCTCTTGCAGGTCTAGTTCCAGCTTCTTGCTATGGGTCACTAAGTTGCTGAAGACCTCTTCGGACTCCTCATTCACCTTCTCAAATCCATGAAAATCATGAACAGTCTTCAGGCAAAGTTTCTTCCAAATTCCACTCGTGGTGACAGCTGTAACCTCACGCCAAGCAAAGTCAATGTTTTTTATGGCCTTGTAGATGTTATAGTCCTTCCAAAATTGTTGCAGGATTGTTCCTGTTTTGTCAGTCTCCTTTACTCCCTGTCGAAAAGTGTGACGTAAATAATATTTCTTGAAAGTCTCTATAACTCCCTGGTTGGTAGGTTGGATGAGCGACCTATTATTCAATGGCACTACTTTGAAGTTGGGATGAAAGTCGTCCATGAATGGGGTGTGGCCCAGAGCACTGTCCAGCAGGAAAAGAATGTTGAATGGGATGTCCTTCTCCAAGCAATATTTCTCTACCTCCAAGATAAAGGGGTAGAAAAACCAGTCCTGGAAAATGGCCTGTGTAACCCAGGCTTTGGGGTTACTCTTCCACACAACAGGAAGAGAGCCCTTGGCTATGTTTTTAAGGGCTCTTGGGTCCTCTGAATGATAAACTAAGAGAGGCTTCAGCTTCATATCACGAGAAGCATTGCCACCAAACAACAGAATTAGCCTATCCTTTGCTGCTTTATAGGCTGGCATCAGCTTTTTCTCCTTACTGATGTAACTTCCGTCTGGCATCCTCTTCCAGTACAGTCCTGTCTCATCCACATTAAAAACCTGCTCAGGTAAATACAGGCCTTCATCAAGAATTTCTCGAAGCATTTCAGGGAATTCCTGGGCAGCTACCGTATCTGCACTCACTGCCTCACCACTTACATTGTGAAGGTTGGCTCTAGCCTTGAACCGATGAAACCAGCCATGGCTGGCATTAAAAGATGCGCCCTCTGATTCTTCACCGTGTTTCTTCTTTAAGTCTTCATAAAGGCTTTTAACTTTCTCTTGAATTGACATTAAGCTGAGCAGGACTCAACGATGATACTGATCCTGCATCCACACACTGAGAAGTTTCTCCATCTTCTCCATCACTTTTCCATGCTTCTCCGATGTTATTGTTGACATCATCGGCACACCAGACTTCACATGTTCCATGATCTTGTCCTTGTTCTTTAGAGTCGTGCCGATGGTTGAACAATTCATGTTATAAGAACAAGTGACATCTACCATCTTTTCGCCTTGCTCCACTCTCTCAATTTTCACTTTTGTTTCCATCATTATCGCTTGGCGCTTCTCAGCAGTACCAGATACATCACTGCTGCTTTTACGCTTACTTCCGGACATCCTGGGCTTGAAATAAAGATACTGTACCAGTGTACTACTGTACTCTATACAGTACTGTACAGTAAAGTACACAAAGGTGCAACCACTTGTAGAGGATGCACGCACGTGACAACCTACGCCAGACACGTGAACTAACTTATGTGATTGGACATGTGAACACGTGTTCACATTGAAAGTTCGCAACTTGAAGTTTCATATGTAGGGGACTCACTGTATATGATAGTTTAGTGGGTGCAATCCTGGGGATTCATTTGCTTCTTATAACTTATCAAACACATTTTTTTTTTCAGGAGAAGGAATGCACCGCATTCTAAATGAATGTTGGAATGTTATTTTTAGACACTTTAAAAATTTTTGTGGTGGGCAGAATAATGGTCCACAAAGATGCCCACTTCCTAATCCCTAAAACTGTGAATATGTTACCTTACATGGCAAAAAGAGGCTTTGCAGATGTGATGAAGTAAAGGGTTTTTAGATGGGGAGGTTATCCTAGATTGCTCAGGTGGCCCCAAATACTCACAAGAGCCCTTAAACATGGACGAGGGAGGCAGGGGAGGAGTCCGTGGGAGAGGTGACTACAGAAAAGGGTCAGAGAGATGTGCTATGAGGATTCAGCCACTGTTGCTGGCTTTGAAAATGGATAAGGGGGGTCATGAGTCCAGGAATGTGGCAGCCCTTAGAAACTAAAAAATGCAAGGATGTGAACTATCCACTAAGGCACCCAGAAAGCAACAGAACCCAGCAGACACCATGGTTTCAGCCCAGAGAGACCTGGGTGAGACTTCAGTCCTCCAGAACAGTGAGGTAATAGTTGTTTTAAAGCCCTGAGTTTGTGGTAACTTGTGACAGCAGCAATAGGAAACTAATATACTTGTGATACATGTTTCCTTTTGTTTCTGAGGATTCTATTTGGAATGAATGACTGACTGACTCCAGAATGTTGTACCGGGAGAACTCTCCAAGACTCAAACCCAGACAGAGAAGAAAATGGATCTGGAAGGATGAGACTGTGCCCCAAGTGAGTAAGTGTAACAACACTATTTATCATTTCAATTATGTTTTCTGACAGTCCCTCAGAGGAAGCTGTGATTTTAGTTTCAAGAAATGGTACACCTTGGGTTGGCATTATGGACATTTGGTTTTATTTAGAATTTAAAGAAAATGACAACGTGCTCTCACATTAATTATTTAGCAAGTAGTAATATAAAATCTGAATTTTAATGGCTTCACTTTTGATTAATATGTTTATCTCACAACAAGCTTAAAAGACAACAGCAAAATCAATATCTTTAATGTTATTCAAGGACCATCGTTTAAATCTGTGGGAGAAGCCTTGATCAAACAGTTCCTTTTTGTTTCATTCTCTTTCATCAGGGAAGTTAGAGGTAGAAAAGACTCACTAGATCATAAATTAATGAACCTGTGTTAATGCAGATGTCCCTGCTAATTAATAAAGGAAAGTAAAATGTGAAGCTTGAATATATCTAAATACCTTTCAGTCTGGGAAAAAGATTAAGAATTTTTTTCCTTATACCTAGACAAAATTTTTTCATGTTTTACACTAAAAGTAGATTTATAAAATCCTGACCCTAAAGCTTAATCTCAGTGATTCCTTTAAAACAGATTTTCTCTTAAACAGAGGGGCAGGCAGAATTGGGTAGAAAGAGGAAATTCCCACAATGCTGTGTCATTAGACAACATCCCCAAGTGTAGCCAGTTGCTGAAGCTATCTTTTGTTTTTCCCAAACCCCTTTACTGGTTACTGATTTCCTTCTAGTGGATTCCAGGTACCCAATGCATTGGGAGCTATAGACCTCAGAAAAGATGTGCCTCCTTAATGGGCGTGTAATTTTATGAAATAGTACACTTAGAAATGGAAGAGAATAAGAATTAACATAAATAAATATGGAAGCCGAGTTTCTTTTATGTCCTAGCCTCAGAAATTACACACAAACATGTTTGTAATATTGTATTGATTACAAGGATCACCCTTACTTATTGTAGGAGGAGGCTACACAGAGGCGTGAAAACTTGGAGGTGACACTCATGGAGGGCCATTTTGGAGGCTAACCACCACACAACAAATTATCTTTCTTCAAAGACGTTGGTTAGTTTTGGTCCTTTTGACTTCAACCTACAGAAGCATGTCTTCCAGAACTGGGAGTTTATATAACTGTCTGCCCTCATTCTCTTTTTCCAGAGTGGTAGCACCCATATAATGACTGCAGGGCCTTGAATGGAGAGACTGATATTGTTATTAAGAAAAAAAATATCTGCCAAGTAAGTCAAGCCCATGAACAATCTCCTCTATGTTCTGAGAGAAAACCTTTCTTTCTTCTCAGTGCAAACAAGCAAATAACAACAAATAACTTCTGCCTGAGTGTCAACAAAATACTTCAAGACCTGACATTTGGGGAGTCACTGAATTTACATGGATGAAGGAAGAATGTCATATTCTCTTTTACTTCCTTGACAAAATCTCTTGAATAGTATCTATTCTTCATTATACATAGCCAATGGAAAATTCAAGGCTGTGACTCTGATAAAATTGACAAATTCTGCACAGCAGTGGACATGATTTCAAAATCGTTGGCCAAGTCTTAGATAAGAGCACATGCCAAGGTCAAAAGCAATAAGACACAATGGTATGTTGTGCTTCTTTATTTACTAAAGGAGCAAAACCAGGTCGGTTGATGCCAAGCATAGCATGTGCTTCATCAGTTAAAGTACGGTAACAAGGTTTTGTGTCCAAGTCAGACGCGTGTTTGGCGAAGGAACTTTTAACAGTTTTGAAGATGTCAGTGGCCTTTGAGGTTCCAAAAGGGACTCACAAAACTAGAGTTCTCTTGTATCAATGTGTACCGAACAGTCAAAAACCAAGAGCTAGATGCATTGAAAGATGTCAGTAACTGTCTTCAAGGGAAATGGCTTATAAGCCAATTCTTCCATGACCTTCATTAAATGGGTAAAAGAAATGATTAAAGAAGTGCTAGTGATTCTGGAAGAGATACCTCTACATGACAGAGATCCAGTTTCAATATTTCTTCTCTGATTCAAACTAGAAGTCTTTTGACTATTTTCCAGGACACGTGGTTTCACAATTGTGTGTGGCTTCTTTTCCTTGAAAATATTGTTAGCAGCTTTGAGAGATGCATGAAAACAAAGTTTTTTTGTGTTGAAGCACTGCCATATTTTGTAAGACTCCAACCAAAAGTATCTACCGTGTCTGATGTGTTGAGAGAATGGGCAGTTTGATTGGATTTGTGTTTTCATTGGCCACACAGGAACACTGTGGCTTTTGTAACCCATGATGTTCAATGGTAAAAACAGAAAACGTATTGTTTCTTTTCCATGACATTTCCCCTAACTTAACTTGGGCCTATATAAAAAGGCAGGGATGCCAGGGTACATTTCCTTTCATTATTATCTATAGGAAACGAATCTCAGTGTCATATCATGGTGGTGATGATGATTTTTGCTTTACCTGACCATGTACAATAGCATTGCTAACACTTATTAGAAGCAGTGATATCATTACAACGTGGTTGATATTAAACACGATTTAAAAAAAAAATAAAAGCAATTATCAAAGTAATAGAAAGGCAAAAAAACAAACAAAAACATTCTCTCAAGCTCATTCATGAATTCCGTTATGGGCTGAATGTGTCCTTCACAAATTCCTATGCTGAAACCCCACCCCCTATGCGATGGTTTAGGAGGTGGGATCTGTGGGAGGTGATTAGGGTTGACTCAGTCATGAGGGTAAAGCCCTCATGAATGGGATTAGTGCCCTTATAAGAGTCACAAGAGTGCTTGCTTCCCCTCTTTGCTCTCCACCATGTGAGGACGCAACGTGAAGTCACAGTCTACAGCTGGGAAGAAACCTTTCGCCAGAATCTGACCATATTGACACCCTGATCTCAGACTTCCAGCCTCCGAAACTGTGAGAAATAAATTTCTGTTGTTAAGCCACCTAGTCTCTGGTACTTTGTTATAGCAACCTGAATTTGTCCAAGACAAATTCCCTAGGAAACCTTGCCATATTTACTTGGTTTCTTGTCTTTTTCCCAGTAGACTGGGTTCCTTGTGGGCAGGAACCGTATCTTTAATCTCTTTATCCTGACAATGGTTTTATTTATAGTAACCATGCAAAATAGCAGTGACTATACTTTACATACCATCTATCCAAGTCTCAGAGCAATTAACTAGTGGTGCTGGCCCCGTAGCGAGTGTTCATTAAAAATCTGTTGAAGAAATGAATGAATGTGTACCCAAGAAAAATAACTTGTTCATGCATCTCTACTACTAGCTGGGGAAAAGAGTCCCTTGATAGAGATATTCCAATCTAACTGGCAGGTCAACTTTTATATTGTCTATGAGCACACCATGCTATCATAATCTCCAGAGTGATGAACTTGGAATCAGAGGACCTGGGTTCAAATTACATCTCTTCCACTTATTTGCTGGGGAACAGGTTTCTACTGGTTAATTTACTCCTTCATTTTGTAAGTACTTACTGCTTGTCTATTTACACTCAATCATGATGCTATGAATATCAATGAACCTCTCTGACCCTTGATTAACTCATCTATAACACGAGAACATTAATTGTACAAGATTACTGTGAGGATTAAATAAGGTTGAGTGAAGTGACGTGTGAAAGTACCTAGAATCTATCACAGTGCTTGACATACAGTAAGTGCTTGATAAAATTTAAATCCATACTCAACCAGATCACGCACCTTCCTTTGCACTGATCATATTCACCAAACAGCCTTCTCATGCTAATTTAATTTCTCAAGAAAACTTTTGGAGTAGAAATAAAAAATACTAATGACATGATGTAAGGGTTCTCATCTTAAGTGTAAATATGTTTTCATATAATTCTTGATTAAAAATCAAGCTTTTGGTTTATTATGAGTCATCTTCTAGAGGCTGTCACTCCTGGGTGAACATTAATTCATTCTTCTTGACCTACAAAACTGAGGACTAGACCTGGACTTGTGAGGACTACATTAAGGACACATACCTTCTGAAGCTCAGACTCAAACAGAAGGGACAGTATGTTTCCCTGCCCTCTACTCTCCAGCCATAAACACTGAAACAAATATATTAACATTTGCCTGTAGCTATTGAGCCCACAGAGGAGGTGGAGTAAGACCTTGTGATGGAATCAGCCTGCATGCAGGACTTGGGTTCACCCACTTATCCAGCTGAAATTCTCTGAGCATTAATTTTTGCCAGCCTCTGTGCCAGGCCTTAGTAACGAGAGGTGGAAAAACAGGGTCCCTATCCTTGAGACCTCGTGATCTGAGATGTGCTTGTTTACCAGTTTGGAGAGTGTGTTAGGTGCCTACCTAGTTCACATCTTGCATGAACCCACCAAACAAAAATTGGCTCAAAGTTGGAGATTGCATGTATCTGTAAGTGTTTAGACATACATACACATATACTAACCCATCATGGGAGGTCCTGAACTTTACAAAAACTGCTTCACAAACTTACTGTAATGCAGTTACTGACAGGTAGGTTTAGAACCTGACACATTGGAAGCTTCACCTGGTTGTCTGATCTATAAAGCTGTGTTGTTGAATATTTCATTTGGAAGATGTGCATATTTCATTCATTCATTCATTCCCTTATTCAACAGCCATTTATTGAGAGCCTGCTGTGTGCTAGGAATTGTTCTAGTTTCAAGACTAAGTTGACTCCATAGATTCAAATCCTCCCCATCAGTCTAATCCCAGCTTCAATTTCACTCTCTCCATAATGTCAGCCAGACGCTGGTGTGTGATCCCTCTGAACTCCTGTACTAAGGTCTCTATTACTTTTATATTACCTTTGGGTAATTAAATAAAACTTAACTGAAGTTTAACATGTATACCAAAATTATGCATAAGTTTACATTATTACAACTGAATATACTCATGTAACCAGCACACAGATTTTAAAAAAACAGAATGTAGAAGCCCCTTAACCCTTACCCCCTCCCAAATGAGGGTAATTACCATTCTAATCTGTAACAGCATAGATTAGTTTTGACTGTTTTGTACTTTTTATAAATGGAATCATATAGTTTTTATCTTTAGACATTTATAGCATACTGCCTAGATCGCTGTATTTTATAAATGTGGTTTTTTTAAATGATGAGAATACAAGTTTCTTTATGTAACTTCCTGGTAGGAAAAAAACCCAGAATCTGTAACATGTATTGGATGGAATACATCAAACAGGGTGCTCCTCAGCCTATTCAATTCACTCAAGTCATGGAGATGTAGACTTAGAAATTTGTCTGAGAATTGGATCTAGTTTTTTTATTCCAGTCATTCTAGGACTCTACTTGGAGTGTGCACATGGGTAAACTTATTCTGCCTATATATAGTATATATAGTATATATAGTATATATAGTATATATCACTGCCTAATTTAAGCAGCATTTCTGAAAATGTGCATGAGAATAAAAAATAAGGGTTTTTCTATCCTGATAGTATTAATGGAGAGTTCTCGAGACTGGAGTTAACTTACTGCTGACATTTTGGATTTATCTTAAACACTGTTCTTAGCCTCATAGCTTCCTTCTTGGGACTTTATTGATTGACATGAGAAGAGTATCACAGGGTCCCATTAGCGATGGTGTGGCAGGTGACTTGTCTTCCTCTCCAACCTAGGAAACACCAAGTTGCTATAATGCAATTGAAAGATCCTTATACCTATGGCCTATTCTCATTTTCCTTTTTGTTTTCTTTTGTTTATTTAACTCTTGCTAAAAGCTAGGCAGGTTCTTTGTCAAGAACCAACATGCAACCCTACTGAGAATACTTTTCTATATAACTGACTTTCATTTTCAGCCTGTTACCAGTGTAGCAGGCCTTCTCAATCCCCAGTATTCTGGTGAGCATTGACCTCTACTATGCACTCAGGACCCTAGCAAATGAGTTGTTCCGAGACGTCAGGAAAGAAGCCCTTGAAATGTAGCTTCCTAATGGAACCATTCTGGGAAACACTGACCTAGCAAATGGCCCCAGTGTATTCACTGTGGATGTCCATCTCCAAATAGCCACAAACAAATTCTGGAAAGTCACAGAAGTGCAAGATGTTTAAAGGGCATCAAAGGAGTAGGAAGACAATGGTTGAATAATAAGGAAAATCCAGCTGACAGAAGCCTGCAGTTCAGGAAGCAAGCTCCAGGTTGTGGTGGGTGGAGCTCAGATCTGTTGAGCTTGAAAGTCACATCCAAGATTGTCTGCTCACTGCTTCCATTGTTAGCTTTCTTGTTGCCAGCTCAGTGTTAGATACTACACCAAACCTGGGACTGACATCCTGCATTCTAGATCATTAGTCCATCTTCTGGCTCCCCATTATAACATCAGCATCAACCCCTTTAGAACTCTGCCTCTTCTAGGCAAGACTTTGAGACAATCACTTCAAGATCTATAGAGTTACTTCTGACCCTCTCCTCCCCTTTCCCTACACACTGATACTCTTTCCTCTTATTCATAAGATGGATCACACAAATGCTATCAAGCAAGAGTGCTAATAAACCAAACTGCACCTCCAGCGTATTAGTTCATATTTTGTTGCTTCCATTTGGTTCTAGCTGCAGTTTTCCCATTTTGCCAACTAGAAGAATGGAAGGGCAGCAGACCATGGGAAGCTCAGGGGCAGATTCAGAAGCACTTTGTCTTATCACTTGCTTTTGTTGAGATGGTGACCATCAGTGCCAACAAGTGACCTGCCCATCTTCCTTAGTTGCCATGGCAGTGACTAACAGGATCTCCAGTTGGACAAAAGGCCTTTCTCCAGTTTAAACAAAGCAATGGGAAAATATGTTTTCTTGATCCTTTGCAGGAAATCCTGCCCAACACACACAAGAATGCAGCATTTCCTGGACTGTCGGTTGCTCCCGTCCAGCCATCAAGGGTGGGCTTGAGTAAACCTGGGAAAAGATGCTCACGTTCTCACTGAATGAGAAAACCTGAAAGTCATTACCCAAGTCTGAATCTGCCAACATGCAGCAAAACCCCAGCATGAATTAATTGGCCCTTTGGGATATTAAAAAAATGATATGAATGGTTCAAAATAGACTAAAAGAAGGGAAAGATATACATTTGACCCTGACGTTGCCCACTTGCCATGCTTAGTTTTAGATTTCTTACAAAGTTTCTACCCACCAAGAGCAACAGGGTAAGATACTGGTCTGAAAGAGAAGAAAGGGAGGTCTGTCTCCTGACAATAGAAACAAATGATGGCTCAATATCTTTATTATAAAAGCCGTGGTCTCTAAATTAAGGGGAAAAACATGCAAGCTACAATTTCCTTCCCCGTGTCCTGGGGAAGTCACAAGAATAGATAATGCACAGCTGTCTTGCTCTGCACTGGCCCTCTCAGGTGGTGACATATCTGATCAGCAATGGTGTCTACAAATAAAAATAATGAGAGAAACATCTGTCTTCCTGCTTCTCTCTTTTCCAGGCAAATGACACTTGAGTCTCATCTTGGACTTGTAAGTCCTCCCCCCTGGAAAAGCAGCTTCTGTGTTAACCACATCTCCTTCTTTCTTTGAATCTGTTGGTCACTTTTCCTTTATTAGTATTTTAAGAGAGTTTAAAAACAGAGAAGACAACAACAAAATGCTTGCGTATCACTGACACTACAGGATTAAGAAAAAAGAGGTGAAGAATCCAGTGGAATGGAGTGTTACATGGGCACAGATAGTTTTTTCTTCCTTCTTGAAAGAAATTAGGAGAGACAGTGTTTTGGAAATGTTTGTATGTAAAATACTGTAGAGGTTCGCAAATTATAGAGTCAATCAGATCAGGAATGGAACGGTGTTGGGAGTGGTGCCCTCTTATGGTCAGGATAATAGGCCAAATGTGATTTTCTCTCTCTCTCTCTCTCTCCTCTCTCTCTCTCTCTCTCTCTCTCTCTCCCCCACACGTACGCACCCTGGCCCATATACAACTAGACTCACTTTCACAAGACATGCAGACAATGTCTTTCACATTAAAGAATGTCTTGTGAATTGGTGTCTAAAGCAGCGAGCTGGAAACACAGGCCTTGCATTTTGCCGCTGGATTATATAGAAGAACATAAGGAGATACCATTTTTCCTTTATTTTGGCTTCACATAGAATCAAGATAATTTAGAGCTGGCAGGAATTTCAAAAATTAAGCAATTCAGCCCCTAGATGTTCCTCATGAAGGAACCGAGGCTCAGCAAGGTGCCCCAGGGCCACGAAGATGGCATCAGGGCCTGGGTCCTCATCCTTTCCTTACAGGGTCGCCTCTCCACCTCCTCAGGAATTTCAGATACACCTCCTCCTCCAAGCAGCTCACCATCTCTTCCCAAAGTACTCCGCTGCTGTTATGTAGAAAGCAAAGAGCACAGAAGCAATGTATTTCTGCGGGTATCTCGGTGTAAGGACTCCGCAGCACATGACTAACACGCCCAGGAACACCAGAGGGCGGAGCCTGCTGGCACCCAATCCGTCCAAGGTCTGCCGGCGGAGCTCTTCCCAGCCCTCCGTTTTCATTTGTAAATGAAAATATTTCTGAAAAGGTCCATCTCTTTTAAAAGTTAACTCAATTAAATAAATTAATTAAAATAGATTGATTAAGAGGTAATTAAATGGATAACCATTTAATCAGATTAAAGACAGCCTAAAAGGAAGACAGAAGAGAAAACCAGTGTAGATTCAAATTTATTCTGGGTTTGGTTAGTATTACAAGTTGATGGTCCATCTGTCCATCCATCCATCCATCCAACAAAAGTTAATTCAAGCAACATTTCATTCAAAATCATTTTTCGCACACGTTCTAAGTGCCAGTTATTTGGTATACAAAGTCACGTGAAACACAGTCTAGTTAGGAAGATAGAAAAGTATAAATCATGATTACACTACAGTATAATAGATACACAATGTATCAATACACATATATTCAACATTATATACTTCTGACAAATGTTTATGCAAGGCTCTTGATGAACACTATAAAAGACATAATAATAATAGTTCCCGCCCATTACGAACTTTAATTAAATAGAAACCATAAGACAAAAAATTCTAAGGCAAAGTAGAATAGTATCATTTACTCTAAATTACTCTGTAATTTACAGCATTAAAAAAATTAGGGGCAGAAGCTCCCTACCTAAATACTAGGAAAGACATAGAGTGGGTATTATTATATTGGAATAGAACAGAAAAAGATCTTGAGGGTCAGAGTATCTCGTGGATTAAAGATAATAATCAGCAAAGAGCCCCCACAGTTTAAACAAAGAACTTGACGTTTGGATGCCTAAACAAAGAGAGTTCAGCAAATATGAATCATAACGGAATCAGTGCTCTCTAGACTAGGATTGGTCTTCATGACTTAAGGGAAAATTGGAAGAGATAGAGACATTTTATTTAACAGATGAAAATGAAGAGAGGGTTTCTAATAAAGAAAGGCTAAAGTAACGTAGTATTTTACTGAGTGAAGAAAAGACAGATGCATTCTTACTGCTTAGTCACAGAGGAGACTTGAATGAGGAATTTAGGAGTCCCTTCCTGACACCAACTCCTCCTGTGCTTCTTGTAGTTTTTTAAAAGAGGAGGGTGGCATTGGCTGAGCGAGCTGAGTTTGGATATGGTCCTTCCTGGAGATTAGGAGATTGACTTCTTAGGTGACTTTCTTCTTCCTTTTTTTTTTTTTGGTGTTATCAAATACTGTAACTGATCCTTCTGTAATTATTTTTTACTTCATCATGTGAAGAAGAGGAGAACCATTACCTCCACAATGATCTGAAAAATTTCTTAAGGAGTGAAGCCTTCAGAACCTGTAGATATAAAAAGAATCCTTTTGTTTAACTGAGTACCAAGTTATTATTTAAAAGGCCTGCCTTTTCAAAGTCTTCTGCCTATAAGACCCATCTAAAAATGAGAAAGCATTTTCTCTACTTTTCCTCATGCATATTTCCTTGAAAAGTGTTTTCTATCTCCCCTCAGTGCTTTAATAAGTCACATTTCCTTTCTTGCTTTGATTTTATGGATTTATCTCTATAATTCATGCCTAGACTGTCTTTCTTCACTCCGAACCCTAATGCTCACTTCATTTTGGTTATTTTTGAAGGGTTTGCCCAGACAGCCAGGTTTTTCCTTGTCCTCATGCTGAGGTCGACCTTTCCGATGCCCATATTGTACTTCCTTGAAGAAGATTCAGCTACTCTGGGCTGATGTACCAATCAATGAAACCAAACCACTATGTAATAGCTAAACTCACTCCCTATCTACTGTCTTAAAAAGAGTCATCAAGAATTTTGAATTATCACTTGACCATCAGTTAGGAGAGAGAATGCTCTCTCTACAATTTTCTTCAAACCCTTTCTCTTTTGAAATAAACTAATGAAAATAAAGGCAACAATTAAAGTGGAAAAATATAAATTCTTCTAAGTAACACTATGGCTATAATCCTGTCTTCCACCTTCCACAGAACCTAATTTTAATAATATTTTAATTGATTCTTAAATGTTTGTTTATTGTTGTTTTTAATTTTGGCCCACAATCAGTTCTCTAAGTGAATACTTTTCTCCAAATCGTGTTAAGAAAGGGGCTTGACAGGAAGTTAAAATAAAATGTCAAATTTGAACTTAAAATAATTTTGAATTCTTTTAAATAATTTAACACTATTTAAGGCATTAAAGATCACAATGTAGGGAGTCGTAAAACTTTTAAAGAAGTATAATTTTAAAAATATGTACAGTGCCATGGTGGAATTGTGAAAGCTGGATGACAGAAACAGCACTTAAAAAACCGAACCTGACTTCCACATGCGGAAACATCTGAACTGAGCAAAACTGTCCTTCTCAAACTGGGCTCATTATATTTTTTCCCCCTTGGCTGTGCCACACAGCTTGTGGGATCTTTGTTCCCCAACCAGGGATTGAACCTGGGCCCTCAGCAGTGAAAACATGGAGTCCTAACCACGGGACCTCCAGGGAATTCCCTGGGCTCATTAGTTATTTAAGGAGCCATGAATAGATCATGAATAAAAACACTTGTGGTGGTTTTAAAACATGGCTGCAAATTCCTTGGCATTTCTCCCATTGAGAGGTGGAGTTTAACTCCCTTTCCTTTGACTATGGGTTGGTCTTACTGATTACCTTCTAACAAAGAGAGTGTGACAGAAAGAATGCTGAGAGACTTCTGAGGCTCAGTTAGAGAGGTGATAATGCTTCCATCTAACTCTCTCCTGGAAGTCTCATCCTCACAATGCAGCTGCCATAATGTAAGGAAGCCCAAGTCACATGCAGAAACCACATGTAGCTGATCTGGCTAATGGCTAAGGTCCCAGCTGTTTTAAAATGTACCCAGGATTTATTTTAGTCAGGTGTGTTAAGCCTTGCCGACACAAAAATGAGTCACTTCATGACTTCACAGCTCCCTATAACAGAAGACATGCCATGCCACACAGGATAACATGGAAGTTCCAGGAGACAGCAAGAGTGAGGGGAAAATGTGGGCAAAAATGGAGGCAAAGGTGGCCTCCACAAGAAGGAACAGATGAGGCAGGGTAAGCAGTCTTCGCATTGGCTAGTTTGAGTAATTTTGATGGACTCTGGGTTGTAGGACTTGTCTCTAGTTGTCTGATACCTGCTCCTGGGTGACAGGCAGGTATCTAGGAGTCCAGAGTGTGAGAGCCCATAAAGGAGGTGGTTGGCTTGCATATGAAAGTCATTTATTCTCTAGGAACCAGCTAGGTCTGGGAGGGGTGGTCCCTCCAGGGTCAGCAAGGACCCAAATGTCAAAGCATCAGAATAAAAGTTATGGTTAACGCACCAACTGACAGCCAGCATCAACTACCAGACATGTGAGCGAGGAAGACTTTAAGGTGCCCCAGTCACTGTTGTCTGATTATAGTCGTAGGAGAGACCCTGAGCTTGGTCAACCCCCCAAACCTGTGTGAGACAATCATCATCACCATCATTTAATAATTAGAATAAAAATGATGATTGTTCTTGACATTTTATGTCACTAATGGGTGGTTTGTTATGCAGCCATGGACAACCAGAATATCCTCTCTTTAAGAAATTGACATTGCATAAATCACTTTTGTATGCTATTGCTTATACTTTAAACATTGAAAAGAACTTTATGTACATGGCTAATGTTACATATTCTCGTATAGAAGACACTCTCCTGTATAAGACATTTTTAAAGCATAATTACGACACTACTAGAATGATTTAAGCACATAGATTGTCTTATCAGTCGTAGCTTCTATTTTGAAGCAAATTACTCTCATCAGTTACTACATACAAATAAAGACATCCCTTTTAGTGATGTTCATTTTAGCTAAGGACCAGTGAATATGAGAACATGCCTGCTTGAAGACACTAAAATTCTAGAGCAAAAGCTTTGATTGGGCGCCTACCAATAGGGCATTGATAAAAAGTTTTCCAGGTGCATAAGAGGTAGTGCACCTTTGGGAGAACAGCACAGGACTGCAAGATTCTTACCTGGGCTTCCTGAGAGGTCACTGAGGCTAACCTCTGTATGTAATCCGATATTTATTCACTATTGCAAAGAGCAATCTCTGGCTTTTGGACCCATTCATCAGTCTGTTTCTGTTATTAGCTCATCCACTAGCAGCACAGAGGCCTAACCCTGGAGATAAAACGTTTCATCTCACCCCCAATAAGAAGGTGCGTTCTTTGAGCTGATGATGCTGAAGTGTGCAATGGTTGCAAAATAGCAAGTCTTCAGAGGGTTTGGGTGCTAACGACCGTCAAACGCCTCACCAGAATCAGGAAGGGAAGCCACTGTCTTGCAAAAATAAGAGAGGAAACCACATATTTTCCTCCTGTCTTCCTCTCTAAACATCTCTGATGACAGGACCTAAGGTAAACCAGGTATGGGTGCTGCAGAGTACCCTGGTCTCCCTTACAGCTCCTCTGTCTCTCCCCTTTCCAGGTTTCTTCCCCTGCCCCCATCCCCAGGTGCCCCTGTCCCAGTTCTATAGATTTCTTATTTAAAAGGGAGCTTTTGATATCATCTCAGCCTCTGAGACCCAAATTTGTGATGCTCTAGTGATGAAGAGACAGGTGAGAGTTGGGGATTTGGAGACTAGGGAGTTATGCCTTGAATCTCTTCAATTCAGACCAGACTGGCTCTCACCAGCTCAGTGTGCTATGAGGCTGGCCTGTTCTGTGGGACTACCTCAAGAGAAATCTCAGTTCTACTTCTATTATGTTAAAAGACAACCTGAGAAAATATAACTCAAAGCATTTCAGGGAACATAATTTTAAATGCCACAAACCAGAGGGTAAAATAAGGGTTTTTTTTAAATCCTAGGATTCTGACATTAACATTTTGATAAGTTGTTATGAATACATTTTCAAAATAAGACCTGAAATTATCAGTGAACCATAAAGGAAATCTCTTTGAAGGCAGAGCAAGGAGAATTTCCTTTGATTCCATCTAAATGTCCTTGAATGTCTACCTTTTAAGGTTCTGCATCATCTTGTATCCCCAGTTCCTAGCTACATAATGGGTGCTCATTGTTGAGTGAGTGAGTGAATGAATGGGAGAGAAAAAGCAATGCAGAGAAGTAACTTATGCACTCAATCAAACAGACCAAGGATGACTGATACTTCTTTTAACACCAAATACTGGAATGAAGAACTGTCTGAGGCAGGATCTATACTACTAATTAAATCTACAGCAGCAGCCAATTGCGCCTGAATCTGGCTGCTCTGTGATCAACAACTTCCACCCCCGCCACACCACAACGTCCTGCCAAGTGAGTAATCTTCTCATTAATTCAATTAAGCTGTTTAGAAATTGGTGTCTTGTTAGATGCAGGGTCTGGTTCTCTAGAAAGCTTTGTTCCTCAATTAGGTATACTCTTTATTTTGATATAGGTTAGGATTTTGGTTGAAGGCAAGCCAAAAGTTTTGATGGCTACCTTGGTTGCATCTTGTCTTTTAATTTATGATTTCAGCATTTGCTACCTGTATGTAAATTTGGACATTTTTCTTTGATTCTCTTACTGCTATTCTTTATGAGTCTATAACTCACCACAAACTAAAATGTAATCCTCTGAATGATTTGCATCTATATTAAATGCAAATATTAGAGTATATAAATGCATTTATAAATAATTCATTAAACAGTCAATAACGCTATTGAAAAATCTGGACTATAAATGCAGGCAAAAACCACTGCATGAAAATGTGTCCAGTCAGCTAAATAAATGCACAGTAAAACATGGGTACTGCATACATGTCCTGAAAACCAACCCTTTCCAAAAATGAAGAAAGGAAATGAGTAAATACAGAGACCTGACCTACACAATATCTCCTAGGCTCATCTGTATTAGGATTTGAAATGGCTATTTAATTACTTATATACAATGAGCATCTTTAAAAAGGGGGTGGAGGATTTCAGCAACTTTTAATAAAAGCAGAGGAACAATAATACCCCAAACCATTAACAGAAGATTAAAGCAAAAAGATAGTAATAGCCAAGACGAGGGATGAGATTAGGTCAAGAAAAGCTATACCAACTGAGCATAGAGGTTGGCTCTGAGTTTCCTGGCAGGCCAGGCCTACATGGTCATTTAATGATGTTGAGCTATTGCAGGTGACCAAAGGAAAGGAACAGTAGTACACTGTTCTTTCACCGAATATTTATAGAGCACCCAAAACAGTGGTGAACAACTCATTCAAAGTGTCCTTCGTCATAGTCATAGAATTTTAAAGCTTCCACGAGACATATCGATCAAGCGTCACAAGACATCTCTCCAAGGCACTTGAAATTCGCAAATAACATGATATAATGCTTAGTGGTTCCTCAGATGGTGAGAATTAGTTTCCTACTTTGAAGGGTAGATAATCCACAGCTGGGGAACTCAAGCTCTTATAGGAAAAATAGGATTACTGGGACAGAGGTCACAGATTGAATTTATAAAAACTTTGTACATATTTTTATATCCCCTAAAACAAAATAGCACAGCAAAGAATAATAAGCATTAATGGCATTTTTCATAGCTCAAACCAGTAATAATGAATACCATGAACTTAATTTTTATTTATAATTATTTGTTTGCTAGGATTTCCTTCTCAAACATTTAATCAGATGGCTATATTTTCATATCTTCTTACAAATAATAATGATACTAATTCTGTATCTAATTCTCCATTTAAATACTCAAACACTTTAAACTTTATCATTTTGATTCTCACATTCCAGGTTTTGCAGTGTTTATAGAAATTAGGATTATTGAATTAGGAAAGGCGTTACACAAGTTGCTGCAACACATCTGGTTATAGGGTCATAACACTGGCTGTGAAAAACTCACAGCCTCATAGACACAGCTTGTTTCTCTCCTTTCCAACAAAGGAAGTCTAATTTTAAGAACCTAGTTTCCTTTCTCTTAGCTGTCTTTATTTCCTAAAATGTTGTTGCAAAATCTCTACTCTTGTATCTTTGTTTTAAATTTCTAAACTTTCCTTCTTTTCCAATTATCCTCTGAGCAAATGACTCACAGTTTTAAGGTATTAGAATCAAACTCTTCAATTGTTGAAAAGATATTCAGAGAAAAAAACATCATGTGCTGGAATTGTTTAAGAGGAATTTGCGTTGAGCATGGTGAGCTCTATTATTTGCCAATACTGAGAGCTCTGGAAGTTGGTGGGGATGGGATAAACATGTATTAATTACCAACAATGAGCCAGACACTGTTCTAGGCACTGTGTATATGTTATTTCCTATCATCATTACAACTCTCTAAGCTATTTGACATCCACTACACAGAGGAAAAACGGAGGCTCGGGAAGGTCAAGTACATTTGTTACGGAGTCCAAGCTCGTACTGCTCACCACACGACAGGCCAATAAATCGAGAGATGAGTTGTTGGGACAAGGAATAGCGACTTTATTTGGAAGGCCAGCAGACCAAGAAGATGGTGGACTAACGTCTCAAAGAACCATCTTGCCTGAGTTAGAATTCAGGCTTCTTTTATACTAAAAGGGGAGGGAGTAAAATCAAACATTTCCTGGTTCTGGTCAGCCTCTGGAGGGGATGTGTTAATTTCCTCCTTCCTGCAGTCATTCACAGGTGGGCCTGGTCAGGATGTTTCCTGTGAGCCAAACAAAGGTATTTTAGCTTAATGCTCATTACCTGGGAGTCAGGGTTCCCAGAGATGAGCCATTATGTATTTAAGCTTATAGGCAACATTCCTTTAGTGATTAACTTGTAATAGGATACAAAGGTTCTTCCCTGTTACACATTCTCCAAGGTTTTGCTGCTGGTTAGTAGTAGAGCTGCAATTCAACTATACTTTTCTCTGGTCCCAATCTTCCTTAGCTTTCTTTGGAATCTTTTTCTTTAATACATATTAAGGTATGTCTTAAAGTATTTGCTGCATCAAAATGGCCACACATGCTAACAAAACCACTTTTAAATGCTTGAATCTTTTCTTAGCTATTTACCTTAATGAATTAAGTTATATAGACTGGATAGTCACCCTAATTTATTTGACCACTTAGAAAACATAAAAGTATACAACTGACGGTTTTTGATAGACATGAACAATTTAGTATTAGTCCACCTGAGTGTTTCATTTGTCTTTATTTTAGTGCCCATCTTTGTCATGAAGGAACAGTACAGCAGTGAGAAGTGTAGCTTACCTGGATTATTTAACAGTTGTGTGACCTTGGGTAAGTTTCTTTAACCTCTTTATGCCTCAGTTCTCTTTGATAAAACATGGATAATAATAGTACCTATCTCATAGAATTGTTAAGAGGACAAATGAGTTAATATGTCCAAAGTACTTAAAGCAGTGCCTGGCACACGGTAGTTCTGTCTGGGTCTCTGCTAAATTAAAAAAAAAAAAAAAAAGTTTAATGATAATGTAAATTCCCATATTAATCCTTTGAAAAAAAATGAATCATAAAACTAGACTAAACACTTTTCACACATGTATCTAGGTTGTTAAGAAAAGGAAAATGTAGGTCATTTTGGTCACAACATTGTGAATGTAGAATGGTACTCTTACAAATTTCTCATTTGGCAAGAAGGACATTGAAACCCATCTATATTAGCAACTAATTTCTTGTTTTATATCAATGCAATAAATGCTTGTGAAAGTCACATTTATTATTATGATGCCAATATCTGACCTATAAAAAATGGATGATTGAAATAGTTCAACATAATATTAATGGATATGAAAAAACAGTGCTCATTGGAAACTAAACAACTTTTCAACTTCCACTTTGCTCAGAATGAATGCATCTGGATGTTTTAGACACTGGGTGACTTAGGGGAAGTTGTGAGAATTTTCCTCTGTGTTTGTCTTTCAATCTTGAACTATGGGAAACCATGCCCCTAGATTTAGCCACAGCATTTCTTGGAGTTTCAGACAAAATAGAATTCTTTTCCATTATTCTTTACTTTGTAGGCTCAAGAATGTCAAAGCAGCTAGTCAGTACAGGAATAGACTCCATTAATGATCACCACAGACTTTTAAAAAAGGTTTGACGGGATGGTGGGGGAGGGATGGAGTGGGAGTTTGGGGTTAACAGATGCAAACTAGTATATATAGGATGGGTAAACAACAAGGTCCCACTGTATAGCACAGGGAACTATATTCAATATATTGTGATAAACCATAATGGAAAAGAATATGAAAAATAATATGTACATGTATAACTGAATCACTTTGCTCTACAGCAGAAATTAACACAACATTGTAAATCAACTATACTTGAATAAAATAAAAATTTTTTAAAATCTCAACAAACATTTACTGAATGCTTCCTAAAAGCCAAAACCTAAGAATATAAACATCAGAAACTTTGTAAACATCATAATAAGCAGCAGCATTTGACCAGGTACCATTTCATGAAAACTACATGCCAGTCACTGTGTTCAGTACTTTACATACATACCTCTTTCAAACCCCTGGGAAGTAGGATCTCTGCACCTAGGAAGATGGCAACTCAGAGAGGGAACCAGACAAGCAACCATAAAGTCACGCGATGGGCTGTCTCCCTGTAAGGTTCTTCCAGGCTGACGTCCCCTCTCCACAGCCCATCTGAACCTTAGACCAGCTGCCTCTAGAGGCTGCTTGGGCTACTCTGTGTGTGTCCTCTGGAAGAAATCAGCTCCCACAGAAGAGCAGGAGCTGATGCTTTATTGTGAAAGGGGCCACATTGAAACACTGAGAGGGTAGGTAAATCCCCAAGGTGTATAAAGAGTGTACAATAAAAATTAATTTAAAAAAAGAACGTACAATAAATCCAGATCTTCCTCTCCCAGCTAGATTTAGATTCTCAGTTTAGGCCACGAGATGTATATAGAAAAAGGTAGGATGATAAAACATAAATAAAAATCCTCTACATTTTAGGCGCAGCATTGGGTAAGCATAGTCACAATCCTGATCAGCTATCACTTATCAAATGCCAACAATGTGCTAGGGGCTCTGCATGCACCTAGGGGCTTCATCTGCGCAGCAATGCTCTGATGTAGGTACCATTGTCATTTTCACTTTATTGTTGGAGAAAACAATGTGTAGGGCAGTTAAGTCACGGCTGCATGGGGGTTTGAACCCAAGTCTGTCTCACTCTAAGGCCCATGGTGTCCCTAAGACATTAAGCCCCTCTAGCCTAGGTGCAGATTTATTTTCTGCCTCTCTTGGTCTGCAATCTTCCCATTTTCTCCACTATTTTAGCCTCTTCCTTACTGTGATTTCAGCCTGTCACTGGCTTCCAGTGGCAATTGCAGCAAGGGCACTGCCTGGCCAGAGATGCCCAAGAATGGAGGAGTAAGATGAGGTTTTATCCAGAAATGGGATGAGGCGCTTTTGTGGAGGATATAAGAAAACACTAGGAGGGTTCATGTCCTGGAACCCTTCCACATTCTCTAAGGAGCAGGTGACAGAGTGCTGAGGCCTTCCCATCCATCAGTTCAACAGCAACACGTTACTAATATTTACCAGCTGTGCACCCTTCCTCCCCTTTTACAGATGTGGATGCCGAAGAAGAAGGAATGGCAAGAGGCTGACCTAGGGTCACACACAGCACAGCAGGGATTAAAACCCACAAACTTTGAATTTCTAGCTTCTGGCTCAGCCTGTCAATCGACCATACATGCCGACGTGCATGGTTGGCTAGGTGCCTCAAGTGATGGAGCGTGACTCTACTTAATCTGCTCTGATTCACCCTTCTGAGAGGCAACAGTGGAGAGAGCTTGGACTCTGCATTTACCTCCAAGGCACATGGGGAAGCCTCACAGAAGGAGACAGGCTCCAGAAGCCAAATGTAAGTTCAGGAATCACAACCCCCAAGGACCCAGCAGGCTGTGTGGGTTTTCTATGCTTTGCTTAATTATCCAGGTATCTACAGGCGCACCAGTTTCCTCTGGAGAGTCAGAGACTCAGGTAGGGATTCTAGCTGAACACGCTCATCTCAGAACCAGCTCTGTTTCTCCAAATTCTGTGCTGCACAAACGGGAACCACGCCCACTCCGCTGAGGCCAATGTTCTGACATTTCAAAACCAAACTCCTCTTCAGTATGACTAAACAAAGATACATGCACGACGGTGACTCCAGCGCCTTATCTTTGGAAAGCCCACACTTCTAAGAAAATGGCAAATAGGTCTCCTTTCTCCTTAGGCTGTGAATGCAGTGTGTAGGGAACATCACGAATTCTGAGTTCTGTTTGCTATTCCACAAGGCAAGTGGGGATGACCATGGGTTTTTATTCGCATCTTGGCCTGAATTAATACAACCTCTGCATAGAGTACATACAAGCCACAGCTTTCACATTTGGAGGTGCCTTCCCCACTGGGCCCCTCGTTCCCCGGAAACCACTTCCCTGCCAACAGTTGCAGCTGGAATGGGAATAGTGCACCATGAGCCCCAGACTAAGGGTGACACTTTGTGCCCCTGGTTCCACCTGGTCACCCTCTTACTTCCTGCCCCTACAGGGATGCTCTACAATACCAGGGTCTCAGGATGTGATCTGTGGATGGCCACATGTGGCCATCTGAAAACAGATTTCAGGTTTTGATTTACTCTTAATATTTGTAATAATGTAGGAATATGTTTTATGGAATTAGTCATTTGCTAATATCTATTTAATTAAAAGACATAGCCCCTCATTATTGTCTTATGTGATGGAATAGTACCATATCAATAAATTCTGTTGAGATCAGTTGCTTTAGAAGGCCAGGGATTATTGGTGGAACAGATGTCCCATGGATTCTTTTCTCATGGGCCATAAAATTTTCAGAAGCACAGAAATACTAAAGCACAATACTAATGTGATCATAAATAAACATTCAAAGGTGATTATGATAAAAACCAGAATGCTGTATAGTAACTTCCAGGTACTATAAATCAGAGCATTGTAAAATCATAAATCTGGCAATAAACTTGAGAGGATACATTCAGACTAATGTTAAGAGTCGGAAGACCCCGGTGATATCAACCATGTTTATACAATTGGTATTTTTAAAAATGTTACTATAAACTGGAATATAATAAACCTGGCAATAAATTTGAGAAGCTACCTTTCATGTAAGGCTTGGAGTCAGAATTCCCCAGTGAAAAAAAATTTTTTTCTTACAATTTGTATTTTTTTAAATGTAATATCCAAAATAATTATGCTGAATGTGTGTGATAAATGTTTACATAAACCATTGGGGTTAAATTACTCATAGGCCCTACATTATACTACCACTTAAAATGTTTCCAACTTAGTATTACTTTTAATCCTTTTGATAACATAATTCACAAAGTATTTACTTTTCTTCTGATTGTATTGAGAGTTGCACATAATGTTTTAAGAGTTGTTTAGGCTCTCAGATCTAAAGGCTGCCCTCCCCCATCTCCTTCCTCCTATTTATTATAGCTTGTAAACTGACACCTTTGCCTTCATTCTAGAAAGTTCTATATACCTTTTTACATATAAGGCAAAGTAAGATAAAGGAGAATACTGAATTGATGATTTTGAGGTATTTGCTTAGCTTAAAATTATTTCATATATAATCCTCTACTCTTTGAGATAAAACTGAATACACACATACCATACCATAATTATTCCCATTTTACAAATGAGAGAACTAAACTCTTACGATTAAATGAGTTGTTTGAGATCTCCCTGTTTATTTACATTGAAAAATGTCTCAATACATGATTTGCCTGATGCTGAAGTCAACTCTTTTAACCACTCTCACACTTTCACACTCTACTTTTCTCAAGCTTCACACGTGCTTGAGAAAAATCCAGAGCACCATTGTAAGGAACACACTGGATTGTCTCCACCTTCAGGGACCTGTGCTGCTTACCGCTTTAATTCATTAATTCATTCCATCATTCCTATAGTCTTTCATTCATTCATCTATTCAACAAATAGTTATTGAACACCTTTTCAATGCTGGACACTGTGCTAGGTGCTGGGGATTTATCATAGAACAAGAGAGGCAGGCACGGCCCAGTTCTCATAGAGTGGGAGAGACATCCAAGTAATCGCATGATTATGCACAAATACACATGAATCACATCTGCGATTCTTATGATTCAAGGAAGACATAGAGCCTGAGAGTGTATGAAAGAGACCCTCATTGAGTGTGAGAGAATAGGAAAGTCCCTCCTGAAGAAGTGGCCTTTAAACTAAAGGAGATGAACTTCAGAAGGAGTGAGAGTACAAGTCTGGCTCTTGAATGTTCATAACAAAATGACAGCTTTGTCCTCCTACCCACCCCAATACAGCTGTCATTCAGAAATTTCTGTTCTCACTTCAAGCAACAACATAGAACATCTTCCTACAGATACTTGTAAAATTCAGCCCCAATTCAACTGTTTTTGAAGCTTGCCTAAGAGATTGGATATTGAAAAATATAGATTCCTCTTCTTTACCCTCCAATTTATCACAATCTTGTGAATTTTACCTCTTGTATTTGCATGTATTTGTCCCCTCATTTGTGTATAACTGCTCACTGCCTAATATCATTTCTCACCAGGAATTTTGCAACCATCTCCCTGCCTTCATTCTTGTCAAATAAATTGTCCCCATTGCTGCCAGTGTGTTCTCTCTAAAACATGGATTTAACCAGGTTGTTTCCATTCTTACTTTGCTAGCTCCTGTTTATCAGGCTGGGTTAGGTAGCTCTCAGCCATGGCATCTGTGCATTTCTACCTTTGCTTTTGTTGTGGCACACTGCTGCCATTAGCAGGGCTGTGGTTGTGTGCATGGAATCAGGCAGGCAAAGACTTGGGAGATATTCAGGATCCATTAAGATGATACTCACATACCTCAAAAGAGTTAAAGAAACAAATCTAATTGTGGCAGTGGAGGAAATTAGTTATAACTTGGTTGGAATTGTAGATTTGAGGAAGTAGACAAAAAACTAAGTAGTATAGAATTTAACTCTTGAGACATGGGCAAGAGACCAATCCCTTTATCAAGTTTTGAAGTACCTTTTATAGTGACAACAAAGAGATCTCATTGTATCTCATCATGACTGCAGCAAGAATCAAGCCCAGGATCTAACAAAGGGTATCTCTAGGTCAGGGGTCCCCAACGCTTAGCCTGTTAGGAACCAGGCCACACAGCAGGAGGTGAGCAGTGGGTGAGTGAGTGAAGCTTCATCTGCCACTCCCCATCACTCAAAGGACTGCGTGAACCATCACTCACATTACCACCAGAACCTCCCTCCCCACCCCACCCCCCATCTGTGGAAAACTTTTCTTCCACAAAACCGGTCCCTGGTGGCAAAAAGGTTGGGGACCGCTGCTCTAGGTCTTTAAGAAACCTGTATATATTTGCTTTGGTCAGGATGACAAAGTTGTTACTTTAGTTATTTGTTCTGTTTTGTTTTTTTAATCCTGATAAGGTATAGAATTAAATGTTGAAATAAATAAAATGTATTAAGATTTTAGCTAAATTTGGAAATAATATATGTATATTTGCTGTATTGAATATTTGGAATGTTTAAGAGAAATAGGCACATTTCAATATGTAACAGGATGTCATTCTAATTTCAAACTTTATTTGAAAATATGAAGTTTTGTTAATTAATTTGAATTATGATTTTAAGGTGAAAAGTATAGGAGAATATTGCCAAGGTTCTAAACAATATAGTTAATAGTTTATAAGAGCTTAAGATTTATCATACATATAAATTTCCTTTTACTAGGTTTAAAGGAGCAATGTAGGTACTTGAGAAATTTTTGTTTATTAATCAGACAATTGAAGCACTACAAAAAGAAATCGAGTGTATAGTTTTTATAAATGCTGTTTAAAAAATTAAAAGCATTCAATTAAGTAGTGAAAGGTTTCTTAAAAGTGGTTGCAAAATGTAGTAGATGTATAAATAGAATAAAATGATTTTAGTTGACCCCAAAAGCTTAAAATTAGGTTTTTGAACTTGTGAATTTTTAATTAAAAAAAATCAAATATAAATTGTCTCTGCAAGGACAGGAAAATTCAGATTGAGAATTGCAGTTATCAATAATTTATCATATTTTTCCATTTTGCTGTGAGTACCTTGAAGGTAAGGGTCAAGTCTCACTAAAATGATAATTCTTTCATTGATATGGTCTTTCATCAATTTTTTTACCTTTTTATAACTGGGTGACCTCCTTTTTAATCTGCTGATATATAGTTCAGGATTATAATATTAAGTTAACATCAGTTTTCTTATTTTATTCAGGCAGATTTTAAGATATAAGTGGTCTTGAAGCTAACTTGTTTAATAAAATTGGCTCCAAAATTCTGGGGAGATATTTTATTTTTCTTTTTTTCAGCTTCACTGAGATACAATTGACATATGTGTAAGTTTAAGGTGTACAATATAATGATTTGATACGTGTATATATTGTGAAATGATTACCACAATAGGTTAGTTTGCATATTATTACAATTTTTTAGGTGTGGTGAAAACTTTTAAGATCTACTCTCTTAAGAGTACAAATATAAAAATATACAATACAGTATTATTAACTATAGTCACCATGCTGTACATACACAACTTATTCATCTTATAACTAAGATCTTCATCCTTGACCTGATCTGCCCCTGGCAACAACCACCAATCTTCTCTCTGTTTCTGAGTTTGGTTTTTTGTTTTTGTTTTTGCTTTTAAGATTCCACATATAAGTGAGATCATACAACATTTGTCTTTCTCTGTCTGACTTATTTCACTTAGCATAGTGCCCTAAAGAGTCATCCATTTTTAACATTTTAAGGACTTCTTTTCCCCATTGAGTATTCTTGGCTCCCTTGTTAAATATTAGTTGAGCAGAGACACATGGGTTTATTTCTGGATTGTCTATTTTAATTCCATTCATCTGTGTGTCTGTTTTTATGCTGATACCATACCATTTAGATTACTATAGCTTTGAAATCAGGAGGTGTGTTGCCTCCAGCTTTACTCCTCTTTCTCAGGGTTAACTTATCTAATTGGGGTCTTTTGTGGTTCCATACAAACTTTAGTTTTTTTCTATTTCTTTAAAAAATGCTATTGGAATCTTGATAAGGATTGCATTGACCCTATAGATGGCTTTAGGTAGTATAGACATTTTTACGATATTAATTCTTCTGATCGATGAAAGCAGAATATCTTTCCATTTATCTTCAATTTCTTTCATTGAAGTCTTAAGAGTCTCCAGTGTACAGATCTTGCATCTTGTTTAAATTTATTCCTAATTATTTTCTTATTTTTGATTCTATTATGAATGAGATTTAAAAAAATTTTCTTTATCAAATGTTTCCTTGTTAGTGTATAGAAACACAGCTGATTTTCTGGGTGTTGTACCCTGCAACTTTAATGAATTTGTTGATTATTTCTAGCAGTATTTTTTTTGGTGGAGTCATAAGAATTTTCTATATTATCTTCAAACAAAGAAAATTTTACTTCTTCCTTTCTGATTTGGATACCTTTTATTTCTTTTTCTTGCCTGATTCCTCTAGCTAGGACTTCCAGTACTATGTTGAATAGGAGTGGTAAGAGTAGGCACCCTTGTCTTGTTTTTGATCACAAAGAAAAATTTTTCAGCATTTCACCACTGAGTATGTTAGCTGTGGACTTGCCTTGCCATATAAGACTTTTGCAATATTAAGGTACCGTCTTTCTATACCTAATTTGTTAAGAGTTTTTGTCATGAACAGATGCTGAATTTTGTCAAATGCTTTTTCTACATCTATTGAGATGATCATGTGATTTTTGTCTTTCATTTTTTAATGTAATGTATCACATTAATTTGATTTGCATATGTTGAACCATCCTTACATCCAAGGAATGAATTCCACTTGATCATGGTGTATGATCCTTTTAATGTGCTACTAAATTCAGTTTGCTGGTATTTTGTTGAAAATTTTTACATCTCTATTCATCAGGGATGTTGAGATGTAGTTTACTTTTCTAGTACTGTCCTTAACTGGCTTTGGTATCAGGATAATCCTGGCTTTGTAAAATGAGTTGGGGAGTGTTCCCTCCTCTAATTTTTGGAAGGATTTGAAAAAGATTGGCATTAATTTTTCTGTAAATCTTTGATAGAATTTACCAGAGAAATCATCTGGATTTTTCTTTGTTGTTGGAAGATCTGTAATTACTGATCCAACCTTGGTAAAGTTAAGTTTTTTATTTGAGATCTTTCTTTTTTCTTGATGTATGCATTTATCACTATACACTTCCCTCCTAGAACAGCTTTTGTCTGATACAAATATAGCTACCCCTGGTTTCTTTTGGTTACCATTTGCTTGAAATATCTTTTTCCATTCTTCACTTTTTGGCTAACTGCATCCTTAAAGCTAAAGAGAGTCTCTTGTGGGCAGCATGTCATTGAATCTTGTTTTTTTTTGAATAAAATTCATTCAGCCATTCTATGTCTCTCATTTGGAGAATTAATCCATTTATGGTTAGAGTAAATTTTCATAGATAGGGACTACTATTTCCATTTTGTTAACTGTTTTTTGATTGTTTTGTAAATCTTTTGTTCCTTGCTTCCTATTTTGCTGTCTTGCTTTGTGATTTGAAGACATTTTTGTGGTGATACGTTTTGACTCTTTTTTTCCTTCTAACATCTTTATTGGAGTATAATTGCTTTACAGTGGTGTGTTCGTTTCTACTTTATAACAAAGTGAACCAACTATACATATACATATATCTGCATATCTACTCCCTCTTGCATCTCCCTCCCACCCTCCCTATCCCACCACTCTAGGTGGTCACAAAGCACTGAGCTGATCTCCTTGTGCTATGTGGCTGCTTCCCACTAGCTATCTATTTTACATTTGGTAGTGTATATATGTCCATGCCACTCTCTCACTTCGTTGTCCCAGCTTACCCTTCCCCCTCCCTGTGTTCTCAAGTCCATTCTCTATGTCTGAGTATTTATTGCAGTCCTGCCCCTAGACTTTTCAGAACCTTTTTTTTTTTTTTTTTTTTTTTTAGATTCCATATATATGTGTTAGCATACGGTATTTGTTTTCCTCTTTCTGACTTACTTCACTCTGTATCACAGACTCTAGGTCCATCCACCTCTCTACAAATAACTCAATTTCGTTTCTTTTTATGGCTGAGTAATATTCCATTGTATATATGTGCCACATCTTCTTTATCCATTCATCTGTTGATGGACACTTAGGTTGCTTCCATGTCCTGGATAATGTAAATAGTGTTGCAGTGAACATTGTGATACATGACTCTTTTTGAATTACAGTTTTCTCAGGGTATGTGCCCAGTAGTGGGATAGCTTGGTCGTATGGTAGTTCTATTTTTAGTTTTTAAAGGAACCTCCATACTGTTCTCCATAGTGGCTGTACCAATTCACATTCCCACCAGCAGTGCAAGAGGGTTCCCTTTTCTCCACACCCTCTCCAGCATTTATTGTTTGTAGATTTTTTGATGATGGCCATTCTGACTGGTGTGAGGTGATACCTCACTGTAGTTTCGATTTGCATTTCTCTAATGATTAGTGATGTTGAGCATCCTTTCATGTGTTTGTTGTCAATCTGTATATCTTCTTTGGAGAAATACCTATTTAGGTCTTCTGGCCATTTTTGGATTGGGTTGTTTGTTTTTTTGATATTGAGCTGCATGAGCTGCTTGTAAATTTTGGAGATTAATCCTTTGTCAGTTGCTTCATTTGCAAATATTTTCTCCCATTCTGAGGGTTGTCTTTTGGTCTTGTTTATAATTTCCTTTGCTGTGCAAAAGCTTTTAAGTTTCATTAGGTCCCATTTGTTTATTTTTGTTTTTATTTCCATTTCTCGAGGAGGTGGGTCAAAAAGGATCTTGCTGTGATTTGTGTCATGGAATGTTCTGCCTATGTTTCCTCTAAGAATTTGAAAGTGTCTGGCCTTACATTTAGGTCTTTAATACATTTTGAGTTTATTTTTCTGTATAGTGTTCTAATTTCATTCTTTTACATGGAGCTGTCCAGTTTTCCCAGCACCACTTATTCAAGAGGCTGTCTTTTCTCCATTGTATATTCTTGCCTTCTTTATCAAAGATAAGGTGACCATATGTGCGTGGGTTTATCTCTGGGCTTTCTATCCTGTTCCATTGTTCTATATTTCTCTTTTTGTGCCAGGACCATACTGTCTTGATTACTGTAGCTTTGTAGTATACTCTGAATCTGGGAGCCTGATTCATCCAGCTCTGTTTTACTTTCTCAAGATTGCTTTGGTTATTCGGGGTCTTTTGTGTTTCCATACAAATTGTAAATTTTTTGTTCTAGTTCTGTGAAAAATGCCATTGGTAATTTGATAGGGATTGCATTGAATCTGTAGATTGCTTTGTGTAGTGTAGTCATTTTCAGTGTTGATTCTTCCAACCCAAGAACATCGTATATCTCTCCATCTGTTTGTATCATCTTTAATTTCTTTCATCAGCATCCTATAGTTTTCTGCATACAGGTCTTTTGTCTCCTTAGGTAAGTTTATTCCTAGGTATTTTATTCTTTTTGTTGCAATGGTAAGTGAGAGTGTTTCCTTAATTTCTCTTCCAGATTT
The DNA here is from genome assembly GCF_963924675.1 of Phocoena phocoena. Classification (NCBI taxonomy): domain Eukaryota; kingdom Metazoa; phylum Chordata; class Mammalia; order Artiodactyla; family Phocoenidae; genus Phocoena; species Phocoena phocoena. The sequence goes on from NC_089219.1 coordinate 159,970,591, forward strand.
TTCATCAATAGTGTATAGGAATGCAAGAGATTTCTGTGCATTAATTTTGTATCCTGCTACTTCACAAAATTCATTATTATTTCTAGTAGTTTTCTGGTAGCATCTTTAGGATTCTCTATGTATAGCATCATGTCTTCTGTAAACAGTGACAGCTTTACTTCTTCTTTTCCAATTTGGATTCATTTTCTTTTTTTTCTTCTCTGACTGCTGTGGCTAAAACTTCCAAAACTATGTTGAATAAGAGTGGTGAGGGTGGACAACCTTGTCTTGTTCCTGATCTTAGAGGAAATGGTTTCAATTTTTCACCATTGAGAATGATGTTGGCTGTGGGTTTGTCATATATGGCCTTTATTATGTTGAGGAAAGTTCCCTCTATGCCTACTTTCAACAGGGTTTTTATCATAAATGGGTGTTGAATTTTGTCAAAAGCTTATTCTACATCTATTGAGATGATCATATGGTTTTTCTCCTTCAATTTTTTAATATGGTTAATCACATTGATTTATTTGCATACATTGAAGAATTCTTGCATTCCTGGGATAAACCCCACTTGATCATGGTTTATGATCCTTTTAATGTGCTGTTGGATTCTGTTTGCTGTATTTTATTTTATTTTATTTTTTTGCAGTACGCAGGCCTCTCACTGTTGTGGCCTCTCCCATTGCAGAGCACAGGCTCCAGACGCGCAGGCTCAGCGGCCATGGCTCACGGGCCCAGCCACTCCGTGGCATGTGGGATCTTCCTGGACTGGGGCATGAACCCATGTGCCCTGCATCGACAGGTGGACTCTCAACCACTGCACCACCAGGGAAGCCCTATTTGCTTGTATTTTGTTCAGGATTTTTGCATCTATGTTCATCAGTGATATTGGCCTGTAGTTTTCTTTCTTTGTGACATCTTTCTCTGGTTTGGTATCAGGGTGATGGTGGCCTTGTAGAATGAGTTTGGGAGTGTTCCTCCATCTGCTATATTTTGGAAGAGTTTAAAAAGGATAGGTGTTAGCTATTCTCTAAATGTTTGATAGAATTTGTCTGTGAAGCCATCTGGTCCTGGGCTTTTGTTTGTTGGAAGATTTTTAATCACAGTTTCAATTTCAGTGCTTGTGATGGGTCTGTTTATATTTTCTATTTCTTCCTGGTTCAGTCTTGGAAGGTTGTACTTTTCTAAGAATTTGTCCATTTCTTCCAAGTTGTCCATTTTATTGACATATAGTTGCTTGTAGTAATCTTTCATGATCCTTTGTATTTTTGCAGGGTCAGTTGTTACTTCTGCTTTTTTATTTCTAATTTTATTGATTTGAGGGTTCCCCCATTTTTTCTTGATGAGTCTGGCTAATAGTTTATCAATTTTGTTTATCTTCTCAAGGAACCACTTTTTAGTTTTATTGATCTTTGCTATCATTTCCTTCATTTCTTTCTGATCTGATTTTTATGATTTCTTTCCTTCTGCTAACTTTGGGTTTTTTTGTTCTTCCTTCTCAAATTGTTTTAGGTGTAATTTTCAGTTGTTTATTTGAAATGTTTCTTGTTTCTTAAGGTAGGATTGTATTGCTATAAACTTCCCTCTTAGAACTGCTTTTGCTGCATCCCATAGGTTTCAGGTCATCGTGTTTTCATTGTCATTTGTTTCTAGGGTTTTTTTTCTTTCCTCTTTGATATCCTCTGTGATCTCTTGGTTATTTAGTAGTGTATTTTTTAACCTCCATGTATTTGTATTTTTTACAGATTTTTTCCGGTAATTGATATCTAGTCTCATAGGGTTGTGGTCAGAAAAGATATTTGATATGATTTCAATTTTCTTAAATTTACCAAGGTTTGATTTGTAACCCAAGGTATGATCTATCCTGGAGAATGTTCCATGAACACTTGAGAAGAAAGTGTATTCTGTTGTTTTTGGATGGAATGTCCTACAAATATCAATTAAGTCCATCTTGTTTAATGTATCATTTAAAGCTTGTGTTTCCTTATTTATTTTCATTTTGGATGATCTGTCCATTGGTGAAAGTGGGGTGTTAAAGTCCCTTACTCTGATTGTGTTACTGTTGATTTCCCCTTTTGTGGCTCTTAGCATTTGCCTTTTGTATTCAGGTGCTCCTATGTTGGGTGCAAAATTATTGACAATTATTATATCTTCTTCCTGGATTGATCCCTTGATCATTCTGTAGTGTCGTTCTTTGTCTCTTGTAATAATCTTTAGTTTAAAGTCTGTTTTGTCTGATATGAGAATTGCTACTCCAGCGTTCTTTTGATTTCCATTTTCATGGAATATCTTTTTCCATCCCCTCACTTTCAGTCTGTATGTGTCCCTAGGTCTGCAGTGGGTCTCTTGCAGATAGCATATATACGGGTCTTGCTTTTGTATCCATTCAGCCAGTCTATGTCTTTTGGTTGGAGCATTTAATCCATTTACATTTAAGGTAGTTGTTGATATGTATGTTTCTATTACCATTTTCTTAATTGTTTTTGGTTTGTTATTGTAGGTCTTTTCCTTGTGTTTCCTACCTAGAGAAGTTCCTTTAGCTTTTGTTATAAAGCTGGTTTGGTGGTGCTGAATTTTCTGAGCTTTTGCTTGTCTGTAAAGGTTTTAATTTCTCCATCGAATCTGAATGAGATCCTTGCTGGGTAGAGTAATCTTGGTCGTGGGTTTTTACCTTCATCACTTTAAATATGTCCTGCCACTCCCTTCTGGCTTGCAGAGTTTCTGCTGAAAGATTAGCTCTTAACCTTATGGGGATTCCCTTGTATGTTGTTTGTTTTTTTTCCCTTGCTGCTTTTAATATTTTTTCTTTGTATATAATTTTTGATAATTTGATTAATATTTGTATTGATGTGTTTCTCCTTGGATTTATCCTGTATGGGACTCTCTGTGCTTCCTGGACTTGATTGACTATTTCCTTTCTCTTATAAGGGAAGTTTTCAAGTATAACTCTTCAAATATTTTCTCAGTCCCAAATTTTCTTTGTCTCTTTTTCTGGGACCCCTATAATTTGAATGTTGGTGCATTTAATGTTGTCCCAGAGGTATCTGAGACTGTCCTCAATTCTTTTCTTTCTTATTTTCTTTTTCTGCTCTGTGGCAGTTATTTCCATTATTTTATCTTCCAGGTCACTTATCCTTTCTTCTGCCTCAGTTATTCTGCTATTGATCCCCTCTAGAGAATTTTTAACTTCATTTATTTTGTTTTTCATCATTGTTTGTTTGCTCTTTAGTTCTTCTAGTTCCTTGTTATACATTTTTTGTATTTTCTCCATTCTATTTCCAAGATTTTGGGTCATGTTTACTACCATTACTCTGAATTCTTTTTCAGGTAGACTGCCTATTTCCTCTTCATTTGTTAGGTCTGGTGGGTTTTTACCTTGCTCCTTCATCTGATGTGTGTTTCTCTGTCTTCTCATTTTGCTTAACTAACTATGTTTGGGGTCTCCTTTTTGCAGGTTGCAGGTTCATAGTTCCTGTTGTTTTTGGTGTCTGCTCCCAGTGGTTAAGGTTGGTTCAGTGTGTTGTGCAGGTTTCCTGGTGGAGGGGACTGGTGCCTGTGTTCTGGTGATGAGGCTGGATCTTGTATTTCAGGTGGGCAGGACCACGTCTGGTAGTGTGTTTTGGGGTGTCTGTGAACTTATTGTGATTTTAGGCAGCCTCTCTGCTAATGGGTGGGGTTGTGTTCCTGTCTTGCTAGTTGTTTGGCATAGGGTGTCCAGCACTGGAGCTTGCTGGTCATTGAACCGAGCTGGGTCTTAGCGTTGAGATGGAGATCTCTGAGAGAGCTTTCACCGTTTGATATTACATGGAGCCGGGAGGTCTCTGAGGGACAGACCAATGTCTTGAACTTGGCTCTCCCACCTCAGAGGCAGAGACCTGATAGCTGACTGGAGCACCAAGACCCTGTCAGCCTCACAGCTCAGAAGAAAAGGGAGAAAGAAATAAAAAAATAAAATAGTTATTAAAAAATAAGAAATTAAAAAAATATATTAAAAATTAAAAAGTAATTAAAGAAGAAAGAAAGAAGAGAGCAACCAAACCAAATCCACCAATGATAACAAGTGCTAAAAACTATTCAAAAAAAAAAAAAAAAAAAGACAGACAGAACCCTAGGACCAATGGTAAAAGCAAAGCTATACAGACAAAATCACACAAAGTCCACCACCTCAATTTTGGGATGATTCATTGTCTGTTCAGGTATTCCACAGTTGCAGGGTACATCAAGTTGATCGTGGAGATTTACTCTGCTGCTTCTGAAGCTGCTGGGAGAAATTTCCCTTTCTCTTCTTTATTCGCACAGCTCCTGGGGTTCAGCTTTGGATTTGGTCCCGCATCTGCATGTAGGTCATCTGAGGGTGTCTGTTCCATACCCAGACAAGTTGGGGTTACAGTAGCAGCTGATTAGGGGGCTCTGGCTCGTTCAGGACGAGGGTAGGGAAGGGTACAGAATGCGGGGCGAGCTTGTGGCGGCAGAGGCCAGTGTGACATTGCAACAGCCTGAGGCATACTGTGTGTTCTCCCTGGGAAGTTGTCCCTGGATCATGGGATCCTGGCAGTGGTGGGCTGTATAGGCTCCTGGGATGGGAGGTGTGGATAGTGACCTGTGTTAGTACACAGGCTTCTTGATGGCTGCAGCAGCAACCTCAGCTTCTCATGCCTGTCTCTGGGGTCCATGCTGATAGCCACAGCTCGTGTCCATCTCTGGAGCTCCTTTAGGTGGTGCTCTGAATCCCCTCTCCTCGCTCACCCTGAAACAATGGTCTCTTGCCTCTTAGGCAGGTCCAGACTTTCTCCCGGATTCCCTGACAGCTAGCTGTGGGGCACTAGCCCCCTTCAGGCTGTGTTCACGCAGCCAACCACAGTCCTTTCCCTGGGATCTGACCTCCGAAGCCTGAGCCTCAGTTCCCAGATGCCACCCACCCCAGCGGGTTAGCAGACAAGCGTCTCAGGCTGGTGAGTGCTGGTCAGCACTGATCCTCTGAGCTGGAATCTTTCTGCTTTGCCCTCTGCACCCCTGTTGCTGCACTCTACTCCATGGCTCCAAAGCTTCCCCACCCTCCCACCCCCGTCTTCATCAGTGAAAGGGCTTCCTGGTATGTGGAAACTTTTCCTCCTTCACAACTCCCTCCCAGAGGTGCAGGTCCCATCCCTATTCTTTTGTCTGTATTTTTTCTTTTGCCCTACCCAAGTACATGGGGAGTTTCTTGGCTTTTGGGAGGTCTGAGGTCTTCTGCCAGTGTTCAGTAGGTGTTCTGTAGGAGTTGTTCCACATGTAGATGTATTTCTGATATATTTTGGGGGGAGGAAGGTGATCTCCACGTCTTACTCCTCCACCATCTTGAAGCTCTTTGACTCTTTATCATAATCATTTGCATACCTACTACAAACTTTTCCTTTGTAGTCACCATAATGCTTACATAAAATATATTTATAATGTCATATTTTAAACTGATAACAACTTAACTTTGATAGCATACAGAAACGTTATACTTTTACTTCTCTCTCCCTCACATTTTATGTTAGTGATGTCACAATTTACATTGTTTTCATACTGTGTGTCCAATAACAAATTATTATAGTTTTAGTTATTTTTAATAAGTTTGTTTTTTAAACTTTTAAACTAGACTTGTAAATGAATTACACACCACCATTACAATATTAGGGAATCTGTCTTTGACTATATATTTATTTATTTATTTATCACTACAAGTAAGTTTTACACATTCATATGTTTTTATGATGTTAATTGGCATCTTTTTATTTCTGCTTGAAAAACACCTCTTTTTGTCTTTGACTTTTGACAATTAAATTATAAAAATTCTTAAGCTTAGCCCTTTTCAGTTTCAACTTATGTGGGGTCCTTTGGGCCTCATGAATCTGGATGGCCATTTCCCTCCCCAAATTTGGGAAATTTTCAGCAATTATTGCTTTAATTAGATGTTCTGTCCCTTTCTCTTTCTCTTCTCCCTCTGGGATTTCCATAATGTGTATATTGTTTCTTTTGATGATGTCCCATGAGTTCTGTACGCTTTCTTCTGTCTTTTTAATTCTTTTTTCATTGTACTCCTCTGGCTGGTTATCTTCAAATGACCTATCTTCTAGTTCACTGATTCTTTCTTCTATTTAGTTAAGTCTGATATTGAACCTCTCTATTGAATTCTTCAGTTCAGTCACTGTATTCATCAGCTCTAGGATTTCTGTTTGAGATTAGTTTTTTTATGGTTTCTATTTCCTGTTGAACTTCTCATTTTGTTTATGCATTATTTTCTTAATTTTTTTTAGTTGTCTGTGTGTTCATATAGTTCATTGAACTTCTTTAAGAGGATTATTCTTTATTCTTTGTCAGATAGTTCATAGATCTCTATTTCTTTAGGGTCAGTTATTGGAACTTTATTAGTTTCCTTTGGTGCTGTCATGTTTACTTCATTCTTGATTCCTTGTGTTCATATCTGTTCATTGGAGTAAGTGGTCTCCTCTTCCAGACTTTACAGGTTCACTTTGGCATGGAAAGGCCTTCACCAATCAGCTCAGCTTGGGTTACTGGATGATCTGTGGGCAGGTGGGACTTGCTACTGGTGTCTTTAGTTGGGAGATGCCACTGCCCATACTGTAACATTGGGGGTTGTGCCACTGGCTGAGCTCTGTGGTTGGGTGGCTCTGCTGGCTGGACTCCATGTTCAAGTAGGGCCACTGAGTGGGTTCCTTGATTGGGCAGGGCTGACTTTACTCTGCAGTCATACAGGGCCACTAACTGGGCTCTGCAATCACCTCTAGTCGGATGAAGTTGTAGTCTGTGTTCCCTGGCATGGCAGTGCCACTGGTTAGATTCTGTGATGATGCAGGGTTTGGGCTCTGCAATTGCTTCTGGTTGGGTGGGGTCTCAGAACATGCTCCCTGACCAGATGGTGTCACTGGCTGGACCCCATGTTCAGTCAGGGCTACAGGCAGGGCTTCAAAGTTGGATGGAATGCTCTATAGATCTCAATTAAGTCCTTCTGGTCTAATGTGTTATTTAAGGCCTGGGTTTTCTTACTGATTTTCTGTCTAGATGATCTGTCCATTGACGTAAGTGGAATGTTATAGTCCCCCATAATTACTGTGTTACTGTCAATTTCTCCTTTTATATCTGCTAACATTTGCCTTATATTTTGAGGTTCTCCTGTGTTGGGTGCATATATATTTACAATTGTTATAACTTCTTCTTGGATTGACCCCTTGATTATTACATAGTGTCCTTCTTTGTCTCTTTAAATATATCATGCCACTCTCTTCTGACCTGTGGAGTTTCTGCTGAAAAATCAGCTGATAACCTTATGGGGATTCCCTTGTATGTTTTTTGTTGCTTTTCTTTTGTTACTTTTAATATTTTCTCTTTGTATTTAATTTTTGTCATTTTGATTAATATGTGTCTCAGCATGTTCCTCTTTGGGTTAATCCTTCCTGGGACTGTCTGCGCTTCCTGGACTTGGCTGACTGTTTCTTTTCCCATGTTAAGGAAGTTTTCAGCTATTATCTCTTCAAATATTTTTTCAGGCCCTTTCTCTCTCTCTCTTCTCCTTCTGGGACCCCTATAATGCAAATGTTGGTTCATTTAATGTTGTCCCAGAGGCCTCTTAAACTGTCCTCATTTCTTTTCATTCTTTTTTCTTTCTTCTGTTCCATGGCAGTGATTTCCTCCATTCTGTCTTCCAGCTCACTTACCCATTCTTATGCCTCACTTATTCTGCTGTTGGTTCCTTCTAGTGTGTTTTTCATTTCAGTTTTTGTATTCTTCAACTCTGCTTGATTCTCTGTATTTTCTAACTCTTTGTTAAAAACTTCTTATAACTTCTCACTCTGCATCCATTCTTTTTCCGAGATCTTGGATCATCTTTATGTTTGTTATTCTGAAGTCTTTTCTGGTAGATTGCCTATCTGTTTCACTTAGTTGTTCTTTTGAGGTTTTATCTTGTTCCTTCACCTGGAACATACTCCTCTACTGCCTCATTTTGTCTAAATTTCTGTGTTTGCAGACTCAGTTCCACAGGCTGCTGGATTGTAGTATTCTTGCTTCTTATGCCTGTCCCCTGGTGGGTGACACTGGTCTAGAGGCTTGTGCAGGCTTCCTGGTGGGAGAGGCAGGTGCCTGCCTACTGGTGGGTGGAGCTGGGTCTTCGCCCTTTGATTGGTGGGGCTGTGTCATGTGTCTATAGCCTTCTATAGACACATCTATAGTGGGTTCAGGAGGTCTTTAGGCAGCCTGTCTGCTGATGGGTGAGGCTGTGTTCCTGCCCTGTTGGTTGTTTGGCCTGAGGTGTCCCAGTATTGAAGCCTACAGGCTGTTGGGTGTCTTGGTGCTGATGACCCAAGCAAGATATCTGCCTCCTTGACATTCACATAGCTGAACACTCCCCAAAGTCTCCACCACCAATGTCCACGTCCTCAGGGAGAGCCACAGTGACACCCTGCCTCCCCAGAAGGCCCACCAAGACCAGCAGGTAGGTCCGGCCCAGGCTCCTATGAAGTCACTGCCTTTGCCCTGTGTCCTGGTATACACAAGACCTTGTGTGAGCTCCCCAAGAATGGAGTGTCCACTTCCCCCAGTCCTGTGGAGCTCCTGCAATCAAGCCCTCCTGGCCTTCAAAATCAGATACTTTGGGGGATCCTCTGCCAGACCCCCAAGCTGGGGAGCCTGACATGGGGCTCAGAACGCTCACTTCTGTGGGAGAACTTCTGTGATATAATTAGTCTCCAGTTTGTGGATCGCCCACCCAGGGGGTATGGGATTTGATTATATCATGAATGCGCCCCTCCTACTGTCTTGTTGTGGTTTCTTCTTTATATCCTTGGATGTAGAATATCTTTTTGGCAGTTTCCAGTCTTATTTATTGATGGCTATTCAGCAGTTAGTTGTGCTTTTGGTGTGCTCATGAGAGGAGGTGAGTCCAAGGTCCTTCTACTCTGCCTTCTTGGTTTTTGTCTCTCAGGGCTTCACAGTTGGATGGGACCTCAGGTGCTGCTCTGCAGTTAGATAGGGCTTCATGCTGTGCCCTGAAGTTGGGCAGGGCTGCAGGCTGGGATCTGTGGTTGAGAGGGCCCTCCAGCTATATACCTCAATTGGGTGGAGCTAGAGCCCATGCTCCACAGATGGGCAGGGTCACTGTCCAGGCTCCCTGCCTGGGCAAGGCTACAGGTTGTGTTCAGTAATCTAGCATAGCCATAGGCTGTGCTCTGTGGCTGGATATTACCACAGGCTGGGCTCCAAGGCTCCCTGGCTATGCAGGCCCAGACCAGAGGTCATATTAACAGTTGGGCAGGGCTGTTGGCTTTGATCCCTGCCCAAGCAGGGCTGCAGGATGGGTTACACAGCTGTCTGGGTTCTTTGACCAGTCAAAGAACTTTGGTCAAGTAGTACTAGAAGCTATATTCAGCAATTGAGTGGTGCTGCAAATTTGATTCCCTACCTGGGTGGAACCATAGAATGGGCTCCATGGGCAGTACACCTCATTAACTAGGGACCCAAATCAGGTAGAACTGACAACAAACTTCTTTGGCTATATGGAGCTACTGGCTTGGTTCTCCAGATGGGCAGAGCCACTGGTTGGGATCTGGGAGGTAAGACCCAAGTGGGCCTCCTGGGAAGCATCCTGTAATGATCAGGGAGCTGGATGTCCACCTTATGAGGCTCTGTTTTTCACACTGGAGAAACTGAGGCCCAGAGAGTTTATCTTGATGCAGCACTGTGCTGGCCTGAGGGAGGGGCAATGCAGTCAGAGTGTAGCTGCTCCTCTTACCCTTCTAATGTGGTCCTTCTCAGTCCCTGTGGTCCAGGCGAGAGGATTCAGCCTCACTCCTAGGTTCTGGGATTTTCACAATGCAGGCTTGTCTATGGATAGTGGATAGTTTGTCTTTCTGTGAGGGAAACTGAAGTCAGAATGACCTATGTTGTCATCTTGATAGTATCACTGTCTCTGAAGAAATATTTTCAATTCAATATACCATAAATATACTTTTTAGTCCTCAAGTCAATCCTGTATGAAGAGTGTATATTCTACAGTCCATTATAGACATAAAGTCCATGGAGAAATTTTTTATCTAATTTATAACTTCAGCCCATTTTTCTAGATTAGGTAAAAACTGAGTTTGTTTTCTAGCCCTCTTCAATGAAATGCCCCACATAGCCGGTGATATATACACATTATATAAGATTTTAAATTATCAATAAATTTGGTTGTGCAGTCAAAAATTTGCTTATTAAGAGGCAGAACCTTTAATTAAGGCAAGGTTGCATTTGAAGACGATCACCACTAAATGCACCACCAAAGATCAGCTGGGAGGTGGTGAAGCCAATGCGCTACCTGGGAAACAGTATGGCTTCTACCAGCCGATTGCTCATGGAGGGAAGATTCTGAGTGGTTTTTGCAGCAAGAGAGACATGTCTCCAACAGCTCAACTCTATTTTCTTGACCAGTCTCCCCTGCAATCAGGGACTCACACTTATGAGGTTCCTTGGTTAGTTGAACCTTCCGGAGTCACAGAACATGTGTGGGCAACTAAGCAGCTCACACAGACATCAGACTCATGACCTGGGCCTAGGCAATGCTAAACAACTGGCAGAAAGGTAGCTGCCAGTGTTGGACATTAGATATGGTCACAGTGGACAGCAAGGCGTGGCTTAGGCAGCCTCCCAGAACTGAAGGGCCCTCAGCCCATGCTGTGTTCTGTGGGCAGGATGTGTGTAGGGGCCCAGCAGCTGCTCTGTGCCAGCACAGGTGGAACAGCTGCAATGAATGGGCCAAAGAGCCACCTCAAAGGCACACTGTGCCCAACTTCAAACACATGGCCTTGCTCTGGACAGCTGAGAAACAGCAGCAGCAGTGGCAGCAGCAATAGCAACAAACGGACCGCCTGACCCCAGCCTTGGTGGGGAGGGACAGAATGACTCCCTATTGTGCAAAGCAAGCCAGCAGGTCTCACAAAGCTCTGTCAATAGCAGCTGCAACCACCAGCCAAAAGTTATCTTTACATGTGAATAATTTGGACAGAGCTTCTGGTCATGCAGGAGTTCTTTCTCAGCTCAGTCAGCATAAAAGACATCTCAAAAATTCCATCAGTATTCGTCATAGGTATAGAGGCAATTCTGCTGTTCCTCTTCTACTCAGCTCCGTTAGAATTCTTTCCACATCTGCATGGTCCTATTTCATAGTTAACGATCACTGATAGGGCTCTAGCTCTGGTAGATGTCAACTTAAGTAGAGAGAGACTGGTTATATACCCTCCTTGAGTTCTCCTGCTGTGCAGCTCCATCTGACTGCGTTCTTGGTTCTTTCTCCAAAGCCAGTGTCTCCAGGAGGAATGAACATCATAGATAGATTCATGTGTATTGTCCCTCTCCCCACCTAATGGGGGGTGGTAAGAGTTTGTAGAAACAAGGCATACGGGCATCCCACCACCAAAAACTGAATTTGAATTTTACTAGCTCTTTCTAAATGCGTACCCACCCTGCATCTTTGTTGTTGTCATGTTAACTAACTCTCAGAACTCTATCCCTGGACAGTGAACTGGTTGATGTTAGCTGGAATGCTCACTATTATGCTCAAAAACCATCAGACAGTTTTCTCTCAGTCCCCCATACTGTGTTCTTCCCTGATGTCATTTCCAAGGGTACCAACCACAACTGTACTTTGGGACATATTTCTTTCTTTTTTTTTAATTAATTAATTAATTTATTTATTTTTGGCTGTGTTGGGTCTTCGTTGCTGCGCAGAGGCTTTCTCTAGTTGCAGTGAGTGGGGACCACTCTTCCTTGTGGTGTGTGGGCTTCTCATTGCAGTGGCTTCTCTTGTTTCAGAGCACAAGCTCTACGCACATGGGCTTCAGTAGTTGTGGCACGTGGGCTCAGTAGTTGTGGTGCACTGGCTTAGTTGCTTTGCGGCATGTGGGATCTTCCTGGACCAGGGATTGAACCTGTGTCCCCTGCATTGGCAGGCGGATTCTTAACCACTGCACCACCAGGGAAGTCCCTGGGACATTTCTTAAACTGAAGAACTGTTTTTCTAACTAATTCCAATTTTGACTATGATGGTGATCTTGAGATGCTCTATAGCAACATTCCCCAAATTTAGAGGCCTTCTCCCTGATGAACTTCAGGGGAAATTGAGTTGGCTCCCTTGTACACATAATCTTTTTTTTTTCGGTACGCGGACCCCTCACTGCTGTGGTCTCCCCCGTTGCGGAGCACAGGCTCCGGACGCGCAGGCTCAGCGGCCATGGCTCACGGGCCCAGCCGCTCCGCGGCACGTGGGATCCTCCCGGACCGGGGCCCAAACCCACGTCCCCTGCATCGGCAGGCAGACTCCCAACCACTGCGCCACCAGGGAAGCCCTGTATACATAATCTTAATCACTACAAGTGAATGTTTAGAATAGGCTAATATACTAACTGCTTAGTGTTATTTAAAAAAATAAATAACACTAGATATTTGAAAAGGAAAAACTTTTCAGCTTCTCCCCCAAGGGATTAAGAAAAAAAGTATAAGCAAGAAACTTCTAGTACTACATCTAGAACTTCAAGTATTATTCCACAACTAGTTTCCTTATTCAGTTTTCATCACTGTATTTCTCATTGCTGATCCTTTTCCCTTTTAAAACTCAGGTATTTTTTACTGTCTTTATTTTAAACCCTCCCATCCCCCACCTTCTCTCCTCAGCCATAATATGCAACAATCCAAATGTTTCAGGAATAGCTTACTTTATCTCTATATTTGTGCCTAGTTCACTCTGGAAATCCTGAGCCCATTTTGTGAGGTACAGTTTAGTCTATTATTAGAACACAGAGATACAAAACAAACTTCTGTTCTTCAGAAGTTTTAGATGCAAAGAACAGGTCCCAAATAGTGAGTCAAGTGGTACCTCTTTGGTTTTTTCCTCCCTCCCTCCCTTCCTTTTATCTTTCCTCTTCTTTTTTTCTTCCTTTCTTTTCTCCTTCTTTCTTTCTTTCTTTTCTTCTTTCTTTCTTTCCTTCCTTCCTTCTTTCTTTCTTTCTTTCCTTCTCTCTCTCTCTCTCTTTTTTTAGTTGTGGCAAACTATACATAACATAAAAGTTACCATTTTAAGGTGTACAATTCAATGGCATTAAGCATTTTCATAATGTTGTATAACCATCACTACTATCTACTTCCAGAACTGTTTCATCATGTGAAGCAGAAACTCTATAACCACTAAACAGTAACTCCCCTCCCCCAAGTCCCTAATAATCTTGATTCTTTCTGTCTCTATAGGTTTGCCTTTAGCATAATGTTTTCAAGATTCATCCATGTAGCATATATCAGAATTTCATTCTTTTTGATGAATAATATCCCACTGCACATATACCACATTTTGTTTATCCATTCATCCATGGACACTTGGGTTGTTTCTACTTTTTGGCTATTGTGAATAATGTTGTTATATCTGATTGCTTTTTGAGCAGCTTAGATCTAACAGGTAACAAAGGTGTCTGTTTAGAATATTGAGGATTTTCTGAGAAATTTTTAACCTAATTCAAAGTATTCAGAGACTTTGGGTGTATGCAACTGCCTGTTAACTCAGTTCTATATGACCTTAAATTTCAAAAGCTAATAAAAAAAAATCAGAGAACACCATAGAATTTATATCAAGGATTCTTAATTACAATCTCACAATCCCATGTTTTTATTTATTTATTTATTATCTTTAATTTTATTATTTTTTTTTGGCTGCGTTGGGTCTTCGTTGCTGTTCGCGGGCTTTCTCTAGTTGCGGCAAGCAGCGGCTACTCTTCATTGCTGTGTGCAGACTTCTCATTACAGTGGCTTCTCTTGTTGCAGAGCACAGGCTCTAGGTGCACAGGCTTCAGTAGTTGCAGATTGTGGGTTCAGTAGTTGTGGTGCATGGGCTCTAGGGCATGCAGGCTTCAGTAGTTGTGGTGCATGGCTCAGTAGTTTTGGCTTGTAGGCTCTAGAGCACAGGCTCAGGAGTTGTAGCACATGGGTGTAATTGCTCCACAGAATGTGGGATCTTCCTGGACCAGGGATCAAACCCGTGTGCCCTGCATGGCAAGTGGATTCTTGACCACTGCGCCACCAGGGAAGTCCCTCCCATATCTTTTAGATGCACCCAATATTGTAGCAAGAAATATCCAGAGATTACACATAGGCCCAGAGTGTTTTATATGACAGTAGGTAAGAGGAAATCACTGTTTTGGCACAAATATCACATTTTTTGTGTGAATTATCATTTACTGTACTTTATCCTCAATTCTGCATTCTGTGATAGCTGTAAAGCCACATCAGAGATGAAATACATATTCATTTTTAGAAATTATGGGAATCAAAACTAACCAAAAAATTACCAATAAAAATGATCCCTCTTTCAGTTGGAGTCATTAGATAAGAAAAGTTACTATTTCTCAACTCAGAGATTTTCTCCTCTAAAGCCATATCAGATTCCATCTGTAATAAGTATATAGGTGATTTTGTCACACTCCTGTCCACCTTCTTTACCTACCTTCTCTCTCTCTCCTTCCACCCCTGCACTCCCCTTCTCTTCTCCTCCATCCTGAACTCCTAACAAATGGGATGCTATGTATATTTGCCAGGATTTTCTTACCTACCTGTGAATCTCCTTGTCCAAGAGATGTAGACATATCTACTTCTCATTCAAAGTTAGAACTATAACCTGGAAGGCTTTTTGCTGGGGCCCAGTCAAAGAAAAGTTCGTCTTTGTGAGAAAAATGGAGAGTTTTCTGAGCAGTCTGTGACCTCAGGCCTGTTGAGTATGTGGCTTTTGCTGGGAATGCAGCAAAATTTGTGCTGCAGATAATGTACAAATGTGCTGAAAGTGGTGAAATAAGGGTAGTGGGTTCTCAAGCATGTACTTTTCCTGTGAGTTTAGGGAACTGAAGACAAAATGTGTTACAAATTGTCTCTCTCGTGGTGACAGTGGCATGACGTGGTCCTGTGAACCCTCATGCACTGGAATTAGCAGTGAAGCAGGTGGGCAGCGTGTATGAGGGAGGTTGGAGAGGAACAAAGCCAGTGATATCCAGAAGAGGTGTCTTATTCCAAAGCTATGCCTAATTTGGAAGTCACAGTTCTGGTCAAAATTCAGGGTCTTAATATATGTGTTCCCTACTCTGTGCCCAAACCTGGGACCATCACCTATCTGTATCCCCTGGCTCTTGACCCATACAGTATAATCATATACTAACTACAGTATACTAGCTAACATTTTGAGCTACAATGTTCCCGGCACTATTTTACAGCACTTCACAGTAATTCCACGAGAAGGTTATATTGTTTTCATACCCAGTTTTATTGATGATACAGCTGAGGCTTGATGAGATTGAGATATCTATGGTTACACAGCTCATGAAAGGCAAAGGTAAAATCCAAGCCAGACGTGTCTCCCCTCGGAGCCTACTCCTCCAGCCGACATGCTTCACTGTGGTGGAGGCACCATCTCTGTGGCTTGTTACATTTTGAGGGCCATTGGCAATGGCTCCATGGGTGTCTTGAAACGCCTCTCCCCGATGCCTCGTGTTGATGTCCCCCAATATATCTCACTTGCAGGGCAGCAGAATCTCTATTCTTGGGATCCTCATCCTTTGTGCATTCAAGGTCACACCCCATTTAAGTGAGAATCGTAATATACTCTGAGAAAGGCAAGCCATCATAACTCAACTCTGCAACCCAGAGTTATCTTGGGTACTCAAAGCTCCCTGCCTCTTGATTCAAAGTCAAAGTGAAACCTAGAATAAGCTTGTCCAATCAAATGATGAACCTACTCACCGGAGAGTATTCATTCTTGTTTTACACCAACATATTGCTGGCCTCGATTCTTGTCCGATGGATGTCAATCTTTGCAAGTGGTCTTGATCCTGAGGACTTCCTCTTAGTGCATCAGCCCGGATGGATTTCCTACTATGTGGAGCAACCCTACTAGGTTCTGTGAAGAGAACCCACACTGTGACAGCCCTGGAAGACCTCACTCACTCCAGTGTCTAGCACGTGGCACTTCTGGAACGAATGAATCCCTCATTCTAGAAATCACCTAAAAAAAAAAAAAAGCTGGGTGTACAGCTGAATGGAGCCCTTGGGATGAGAGAAACTACACTTCTTAGAGGAAAAGAAAATGTATCAACTCTCTTGACCCCAAAGTCACTTTCTTTGGCCTGCTCCCAAGACTGCTGTAACCAAAACCGACCACTTATGTCTGCCCCTCCGCCTTCCTTCCTTCCTGTCCAACTATTTGGACTATCTATCGAGTTGAAAAGCCCGTAAGAAGAACTTAAAAACCACTAAAGTTTCACCACACTCTTCATGCATGGAGTATTCTTAACTATGGAATAATGAAATGACGGCACAAAAACTGTTTCCCTGCGCTCACTTTCTAGAGCACAGGTTGTGGGTGCAGTTTCTGCCACGTGCACACATGCCTGTGTGTGTTTCTAAAGCAGGGACAATAACGTTATGACCTAATATACGCATTCCACACACTAAAGCAAGTGATTTTTGTCTCTACTTAGAGTTGGAGAGGGAAACATGCATCAGGGTTAAGGGTAGTCCTTTGACCTACAGCTCTGTGGGTGGCCTGAGTGGGGACAGGGCTCAAGTTCTGCCAGAAGATGGGGGGAATAAAGAGGAAGGTGGGAGCCTATGCTGAACTTAAGCTCAAGACCCTCCAGAAAGAGGCCCCTGAAGTGTATTTCTTCCTCGGTTCATTAAGCTTGGACAGGGAATATGGGAAAATGTGGGACAAGCGAGCAGCCATTTTCCATTTTTTCTTACCTATGGGAATGGGGCAAGAATATGGTGGGAGCAGGGAGTCCATAAATAGTCTGGCTCTGGTTTAAAAGAGACAGTTCCTTTCACCATCACAGCGTTAGCATGTGCTAAAAATGACAATGCCATCCAGTGTCAATGGTTCCAGGGAGACCCTTCATTGCTAGTTACAGCAATAAACCCGCTGGTGGTGGTCCCACTGCTGGCCGTCTTCATTATCATTTCATTGTGCTTGTGTGAGGCCCGGCGCACATTGGAACTCTCAGACATTTAAAAAGGCTTTCAGGCATTGGAGTGGCTTGACATTCATATTTATATATCACACTTGCAGGGCAGCAGAATCTCTATTCTTGGGATCTTCATCCTTTGTGCATTCAAGGTCACACCCCATTTAAGTGGGAATCGTAATATACCCTGAGAAAGGCAAGCCACCATAACTCAACTCTGCAATCCAGAGTCCTCTTGGGTACTCAAAGCTCCCTGCCTCTTGATTCAAAGTCAAAGTGAAACCTAGAATAACCTTGTCCAATCAAAGTATTTGAGTTTACCTTAGAAACGATAATGTTTGGAAACTTGGGAAACTTTCTCTTTTTTTTTGCGGTACGCGGGCCTCTCACTGTTGTGGCCTCTCACGTGGCAGAGCACGGGCTCCGGACATGCAGGCTCAGCGGCCATGGCTCACAGGTCCAGCCGCTCCGCAGCATGTGGGATCTTCCCGGACCGGGGCACGAACCCGTGTCCCCTGCATCGGCAGGCGGACTCTCAACCACTGCGCCACCAGGGAAGCCCGACTGGGAAACTTTTTAAGTTGACTTGCCTCCTTTAAAAAATATCCTTCAATGGTGCATTTATAAGCAAAGTGGGCTTCTCTAAATCAGAAACCTGGGCATCATAGCCAACTTCTCTTCTCTCTTTATACTGTGGGTAATCAATTCCGGGCACTTCTATTCATGAAGTATCTATCTTTCAATCCCACACTTTCATCCTCATCCTAAACCTCTAGTATTGCTCCTCTCTCTTCTGTCCCTATACTGCTACCAGGATAAATTGTCTAAAATATAAGCCCAATCATACCAGGTTCCCCAGAGTAAATGTCAACTTTCTTAGTATAGCCTAGAGGGATCTTTGTTGCTCCGTCTCTGCCTACCTCAGCTTCTCCCAAGTACCCACACCCACCCTCTCCTCCAGCCACATCTCTGAAAAGGCCTTGCTCCCCCACACATCCAAACCCCAGCGTCAGTTCTTCCTGGGCGTGAGGCATTTTCTCTTAATTTCTATTTCTCCTTGAAAACTCAGCTTCAGCATCTTTACTTTCACCCTGATGCGTACCCCCATGACATACTGTGCACACCTCATAGACAGCATGGCCCACAGAACTGTCATTGTTGATTTGCTGGGTTGCGTTTCTCACTGATCATGAGCTCCTTGAGAACAGGAGCTGTATTTCTTCTTTCTCTGGATCCCCAGGGAGTCCACAAGCCTGACCCATAGGGAGAGGGCAAGTGGTTGTTGAATCAACTGTTTTGCTAAATCACCCTGGAAATAATCTTTCAAGGTGACAGCATACATTAAGAGTCTGAACCCATCAGAGTGATAAATAGCTTCTTACCACCCCTTGACATCATATGAGGAACAACTGAAATTCTAAACAGGAGGCTGTGAGAGGTGGACTTGGGAGGACCCTTGAAAGGCCGGGGGTGGGGGGCAGGGGCACGTACTGCTTCTTCTCCATGGCCCTCCCGGGCGCTGTTTGCTCCAGCACGTGTTGACTGGTTTGCTTGCTTTCATGGTTAGTTTCCCATTCCCTCCTGAGGAGATGGCGGTGGCATCGGGATCCTTCCCTCCACCCAGGCCACCGATGGTTCACCTGAGAATCTCATAGCAAATGGCAGAATGAGTCACAACACCTCCAGGGCCAGGAGGAGGTATACTCAGAATTTATCCCTTAAATAGAGCTCCCCAGGGCTTCCCTGGTGACACAGTGGTTGAGAGTCCGCCTGCCGATGCAGGGAACACGGGTTCGTGCCCCAGTCTGGGAAGATCCCACATGCCGCGGAGCGGCTAGGCCCGTGAGCCATGGCCGCTGAGCCTGTGTGTCCGGAGCCTGTGCTCTGCAACGGGAGAGGCCACAACAGTGAGAGGCCCGCGTACCGCAAAAAACCAACAAACAAACAAACAAAACCAGCAGAGCTCCCCAGCATTCACAGAAGTATTTTAGTTGATAACTTTGTGAAAAATGAAAAGGGGTTCTTCCTCCATTTCTGAGAGTGAGTTTGAGATTAGGTTGTAGAAAACATTCTGAGAAATGAGACTAGGGTAGAGTTCGCTGAAAGCCCCGATGGGCGATCTCCACACGCCCTGGGCCTCCCTCACTCTGTTCCTGACCTCCCAGGCACGCGGCACACTGCCGCCTGGCAGCCTTCCCTCGTGTTTAGGTGGCCTTTGTTTAAGCATCAGATGTATGTTTGCAAAATTATTTAAGTGATTTCCCACAATTTATTCCAAGCATTTACCGGAGTTGGCTTCAGGAATTTTAAGTACTGTGTAAACTACAGATCACTTCCCTAAATGCACTATGTCCAGCATTAGTTTTACATTTTAAAAGATGGGACATGGCATAGTTATCAAACTACTGCCAACTCCCCAGAAAGGCCCTGGGTACACGGGAAATGCCTTCAAGGGCCCTCCTAGTGCTGTCCAGAGCGGCTGCCCCTCAGTGTGGCCCCCGACCTGTTCCTCCCTCCACCACTATATTCTCCTTAAGACCCTTCCCCAGACACCTTTTCTAGAATTCAAAGACAGAACCTGAAAAAATCTGAGAATTTTTTGAAGCCCAAGGATATAAACTAAGCCTCTTACAAAATACGATTGTCCTCTTTCTCCAGTGCTGTAAGCGAGCTCTGACTCACTTCCCCTCCTGGATAGGATTTCCTCCTGCATGTACTCCCAGTGCAAAGGGATTCTTTGAATGCCTTTGCCATTACCCCTGCTTCTACAGTTTGTGTCTCTTAATATTCTTAGCCCTTGCTGAAGGTGTTTCTAGCCACATGACACCATCTCCATAGCTTTTGGCATTACCCATACTGGCCTCACTTCTGGGGTAGTCCCTGGGGATTAGTCACCCAGCACCTTCCATACGCTTCACTAGGCATAGATTAAGTTGTTCTATGTCTAAGGAATCTCCATCATCAGAACTCAGGCTCCCCCTAGCCTAGGCAGGCAGGCCTGCAGCAACCCCCAAACCGGGGAGAGTTCTGCATCTTTCAGGAAGTATCAATGACAATTGATGCTTCATATCCACAGGGAATTGGTTCCAGGACCCACCAGATACCAAAATCTGCAGATACTCAAGTCTCCTAATAGAAAATGGTACTTGCTATTATATCTAATATATATAATACTATGGTATTTGCATATGACTTACACATATCCTTCTGTATACTTTAAATCATCTCTAGATTACTTATAATACCTGATATAATGTAAATGCTATGTAAATAGTTGTAAATATAATGTAAATGCTGTGTAAATGTAAATGCTATGTGAAGAGTTGCCAGTGTGCATCAAAGTTTGCTCTTTGGAACTTTCTGGAATTAAAAAAATATATATTTTCCATCTGTGATTGGTTGAATTCATGGATGCTGAACTGACGGATATGAAGGGCCAACTGTACACTTAGTGTCAGTCTGAACGAAAGTTACAATTTAGAAAGTGAGCAAAGCAGACTTACAGGAGTACTCAGGACATACCAATCCTAATCATGTACTTTCAGTATTCTCACATGATCGAGGCTAAACTAAACTGTAGACCCTACTAAAGCCTCTCAAGGAGGTAGTCACAACTCTCCTACGTCTGTTCGTGACAATTAATCATCACGAAATACAAAAAATATCAATTATACATATGTAGGTATGTCTATGATCTATTCATATTTCACCCTGAGCATTGCAGGGTAGTACGTGCAGTGTATTTTGATGTTTTCATGAGTGTGAGAGTTTCTGGTGAGAATGATCCCATTAAAGAAATAAGTTCATTTTATTAAATCTTACAACATTTTTCTGTGATAGATGAAAAGAAACATCATCTTAGCTTTTAGTTTGTCAGACACCTTACATTCTAATTGAGGAACACAGGGAACAAACACAAAAAACAAACAAATGTGATCATTTCAAGTAATTCTAAGTGCCCTGAGACAAAATAAGGCTCTATAGGAGAAAGCACCCGGGGATTGGGGTTGGCAGGCAGGGCACTGCTTGAGCAAGGGCATGAAGAAATCTCCGCCAAGGGGCCATTTGAGCTGAGGCCTGAATGAGGGGGAGACTGGCACACAAAGATCTGAGGGTCTGAAGAGTCCTCCAAGCTGTCAGGACAGCAGGAGCAATGGTCTTGAGATGAGAATGAGTGTGGCTGAAAGGCCAGTGAGGCTGGAGTGTAGAGAGCAACAGGAAGAGGGGTTTCAGGGGTGGTCAGAGGGGAAGGCAGGATCCAGATCGTGGTGGCCACTTTGAATTTATTTTAAGCATAATTAAAAGACATAAGAGAGCTTTAGTGGGGGTCGGGGGGGTGGGTGTGTGTGTGACATGAATCTGATTTATGCTTCAGTAAATTTACTTCTGCTCTGTGCAAGGTAGACAATAGGGGTCAGGGAAGCAATTCAAATGAGAGAGGATGGGGCCTTGGACCATGATTGGAGATATAGTTTAGAAGTCGTACAATAGATTGGATGTAGAGCTTGAGGGAAGGAGAAATAGCAATAATGACTCCAAGGTTTACAGTCAGAGCAATTGAGTGTATCATGCTGCCATATATAGAAAGGGAGAAATTTGGTCATGATGGAGCGGAAGTGATCTGAGAGAAGGAAGGAAAATCAAGTTCAATGTTGACACTGCTGATTGCGAGGTACCTGTTAGTCGTATGAGTGAGGATGTTGAGAGGAGTATTTGAATCTGGAGATCAAAATCATGTCAGAGCTAGATAAATAAGTGCAATGGTCAACAGCATAAAGGTAAGTCTTAAATCTATGAGACTGTATGAGATCACCTTGGGAGAATGTAGATGAATTAGAAAGTCAAGAACAGGGTCCTGGGGCACCCCAACACTTAAGGAGAAGTGGAGAGAAGGAAGCATGAGAAGAGCCCAACGCAGAGCCACTGGGGTATAGGAGCAGTCCCTTCCTCCAAATGCTGCTGAGAGCTCCCACAGGAGGAGGGCGGAAAGCTGACTCCTGGCTTTGGCATTGGCAACCTTGATCAAAGCCTTTCTAGTGTAATGAAGGGGACAAAAGTTTGGTTGGATTGGTTTTAAGTGATATTGAGAAGTGAGGAAAGGGAAACGATAAGTCGTAACAATCATTTCAAGGATTTTCCTCTGAAGGGAAGCACAGATGTGAGGCTGGACCCAGAATGGGAAGAGGTGTCAAGAGACTTTTCAACATGGATGCTATTGATTCTTGTTTGTTCACTGATGGAAGTGAATAGAAGACATAGAGACAAATTAAGGAAGAAAGACAGAGACGAAATAATTGCAGGAGCAAAGTCCTTGAGATGAGCACAAGGGATGAGATTCAGATCATAAATGAAGGACTTGGCCTTAGAAAGAAGCAGGTACACTTTCTTTTAAAAAGAAGCAAAGTGATTTCAGTTCAGTAGCTTTAAGCTCTTGAGTCCCAGTGAAGAATAAGTGGATAGGTAGGTTGAGCAAGTATTGGAATTTTAATAAGCATGCATGATCGAGGAAGAAAGAGGCACAGTTGTTAAGGGTATTTGCAAAGGAGTGTTTATGCTGCTGGGCCAGGAATCTCAGCTAAGAAAGGAAGTGAGAATATGTGTGTGTAGGAGGTGGTGGTGGTGGTGATGAATAGTGAAAAAGTGGAGGTGGGCCAATAGATTGTCAGTCATGCTAGTGTCACAGTACTATTTGAAGGGGATAATAGAACAGTAACAGGAAGGATAGCAGATGGTGGTCAAAGAGGAAGGTGCCTAAACTTGAGATTTGGGAAGTTGTTCAGTTGTTGTTAATGACAAGGTCTAACGTATGGCCATGAGTCTGTGTAGCCGACCTCTAGAGGAAAAGGTCTTTGGAGCAAAGGGGATCAAAGAAATAAGAGGCCCAGATGTTAGCTGGATCATCAACATAGAGGATGAAGTCACCATGAACGATGACAGTGGGAAGGGGGTCCGTAAGCAAGGTGCCCAAGCCATCTCTGAATTACCGAGAGAAACTGGGAGGTCAGTAGGCTCAAGAAATGAGGAGGAGTGATGAGCAATGAAGTCTGATGATATTTATTTCAAAGTAGGGTTTTGAAGAAGAATAGAGGAAGCAGCAAAGAGAGCAAGGACACCCACTGCACCTCTAAAACTTGTGATATGTAGGGTGTAGAATAAAAATATCTTCCTCTTGCGAGAGCTTCAAGGAAAGCAGGATCCTCAGAACAACACCAGATGACAATGAAAGCAAAAAGGTGGTGGGAACTTTCAGATGGGGAAAGAGGAGAGGAAACTTCAACAAGTTACTTAATGTTTATTAATGTTCAGGGGGACAGCCAAGACATACTCCGACCTTTTGCTCCAGTGTCCTCAGGGTTATTTGCCTGGGATCCACAAACCTTCACAGCATTCCACAGAGCCTGCCATGTTTGTGTTAAGTGAGTCCTAGGACTAAGGACCACACTATAGAGATGGTCTGTCTGGAGATCAAATGGCTCTGAAAGATCTGTAATTGTAAACGGTGCCACAAGGCTGCCTACAAAAGGTTATAATGTGGGACTCACATAACACATGCTGTAACCCAACTAAAGGATGCCTGCAATGAAGGGAAGGCCCTATGGAATGCTGGCCATCCTGACAGCCCACTCTCTCTGTCCACACTTCGCTCCTGGAACAGATCCTGGTCACCTGAACTCAAATATCATGTTTTCAAATAACTCAATATGTAAAGGAAGAAACCCAGAAGCTATTAGGTTTGAGGCCAGAAAAGTTAAATGTTCTAGGAAGGTTCTGAGCCATTTAGTAAAAGGACACTTCAGTCTTCAAGACCAGCCCCCCTTTTTGTTTTGTGGTATTTTTAGAGTAGTAATAGTCACTGCTCATGCCTAAATGAGGAATCTCAAGGTCATTATGCCTGGATCTTAATATCTGTGATAGTAAGCATGTGAAACTAGCTACACTTCAATAATAAGTTGTAGGGAAGATTTCATAATATTTTATACTGACATAACATTTTCAACTGACAGAAAACAAGTGGCAGAATTCTGAGGAAGTATTTGCTCCTAGGTGGAGTATACAAAATTTTAGTATAAAGGAAAATATTTTGTCCAAAATTATTAGTTTAAAAATGGGATTCAAATGGAAGTGATTTCAGTACTACGATTAAGCCTATATACATAATTGATTCTATTTTCTTGATTAAATTAATTGATACATTCAGGCAAATGACCTGTTAATTCTGTCAAATATTTGATTTTTTAAAAACTCTGTTCGAGTTAAAGGATTTGATGACTTGAGTCGAAACATGCACATCACCTTGGTGGAGGTATCTACTTGCTTCATAGGGACGAAAACTTTAGTTTACATTCCTTAGATTGGACTGATTTAGAGGAATTGAGGGGGTTTGGTGATGTTTAATATACATTTATGAGAACAAATTTCTGCCATTACAGAAAGTGATAAGAAACCAGAAGTGGGAACCAATATAAAAGTAACAGCAACTGACATTTGTAATGATTTTAAAAAAGAGAGAAAAAAAGAATTGGTGAAGTTAACTAAGTAGTGATGATCTGAGAACAATGTTCTTTTGTCCGAGGTTAGCATAGATTTGAAAATCTGGTGGAGAACTCAACTGACACACAAGCGCTGCATTGCAGATTGCCCCCTTTAGTTAGTCATGTCTCTGTGGTAATGCTCTTATCGTTCTTTTGTGTTCTTTGTCACGTGTGCAACCATAGACCACAGTAAATATCCATATTTGCTGACAGAGCCCTTTCCTACTCCTTGGTATATTAGAACTTACTTTTCTCACATCTCCAGAAGCTTTCAACTCAAGGAAAGCTTATAGATAATCTTGGTGATTAAAAGAGTTGTGAAATATAACACCTGATAAATTCAGGGAAAGAAATTCTTCTTTTCCATGCCCCACAGGTATACTAAGAGGCATTCAAAGAGCCAGCGGAATTTAAGGATGAAGGAAAAGCCTGTGAAGTCTTCCAGGAAAACCCAGCTTTTCTGTAATAGAAACAGAATTTCATTCACCATTATTACAATTGCACAAAAAGGTATCCTAAGCCTTGATTAACTGCTTGCTGTCTGAATCCTTAGTGTTTTCTGAGAGCTATCTGCCATGACTTTTTAAAATCCCAATTAGAGTTTGTGAAAGAACTGTTTGTTTTATTGGTAAGGCTTTGATATCCAAACATACATTTTACCTGCATATCTTTCTTATTTGAAGGCATACGAATAAACGTAAAATAATGGTTTTCTACTCTGGTTTGGTTTCATAGCATGAGGCGGCATGCCTACCTGAATTAGACATTTATAGGTTGAAATCCTATTTCTTTTTTAACCTATGATATGGGGAAGACAAGCACTCAATAAATGTAGGTATTACTAGCATTATTATCTGAAACCATCTGTCTCACTGTTGCGACAACCTTCCAACTGGTTTCTTGCTTCTTCTCTACAGAGTAGCCAGAGTGACTTTTTTAAACATATAAATTAGATCATGTCATTTCTCTACTTAAAACTTCCAGTGGCTGCCCATTGCTCTTAGAACAAACTGCGAGCTTTGCTGTGGCCCACAGTGCTGCAGCACCTCCGTGATCTAGCCCCTGCTTACCTTTCTCATGGGGCTTCTTGCCGTTCACTCTTCTCCTCACTCTCTGCTATGATATCTAATGTCTTTTTGTTCCTCAAATGTGCCAAGGTTATTCCCATTGCGGTGCCCTTGTATTTCCTCTTCCAGGTCACTGTTCTCCCAGATTAGCTGGCTCCTGTTCATTGTCATTTAGGTCTTAGATCTAATGTCGCTTCCTTGAATAATCCTTCCAATCAGTCTTAAGTAGCTCTCCTTCTACCCCACGAACACTTCATCCAGTGACTCTGTTTTATTTTCCTCATAGCACTATCACTACCTAAAATTATCTTGTTAACTGACTTGATAATTGTTTTATTGCCCAGCTTCCCCAGTAGAATATAAACTCCATGAGCAATATTTTCTCTTTAGCAAATAATAAATGTTCAATAAAAAGCTGCTAACAAGTGAATCAATGAAGGAGTGAAGGCACTCATGAAATTCTTATAATCCTTAAAACAAAAATGTTATATTTTAATTAAGCTGTGGGTGTGTTTGTATGTGCAGGATATAATGATTTTTAGCGATTGTCATGGGTAAAAATATCAATGGTGACAGGGTTTCACAATGCTAAGAAAATTCAATAGCCTCTCCCAGGAGGCCAGAGCCTTAGGGAACACTAATGGGAGTGATCTGGCTTTGATACGTGTGCTTAGCTCAGACTAAATTAAGACTTAATGTTCATCCTTCTTTCTAGGTATGGTAGAATCCCATACTCATATGGGCAATAATATGGAACAGAGGTGAAGATGAGAGGACCTCCATCACATGTGTTTATTTCCTCAGCGTTTGATTCACTGAAAAGACAAAAGAAATGGGAGGTTTTACTGATCTGAGGAAGTCTGAGCTCTCCCATGTTTCTGTCTTTTCAGGTAACCACACAGCCTCATCCTGGGGAACAGAGAGATGATAAAACATAATTGGCCTCTTTCCAAACTCCTTAGAATAGAAGTTCATGGAAAGACACACGGACATGTGTAGACCCACGTTCAGAATGCCATGTCTGCTGTCCAAATACACATTGACCTCTGCCTTTTCAAAGGCAAAATTTGATCCATTAATGTTCTCCAGTGTTGGTTTCATAAAGCATTTGGATAGGCCCTTCTTCACAAATGAATAAAAATGAGTAAAGTCCTCAGAATCAAAGGAAAGCCAGGACTGGCTTCCAGAAGCACGAGGCAACCCAGAGAGTCCATCTGCAGCCAAACCATGCAACAGACCCAGACACAGCTTAGAGGCTGGCAACAAGTCTGCCTGCAGGATCTGCCAAGGAGCCAGATGCTGTTGCTTCCAAAGCTTGGCATCAGGGCCCCTGATTGCCATCCAACAAAGAGGAAAAATAGGAATGATATAATGTGGTGGGATAAAACACATCCCACCTCAACCTTTTTTATTACTCACTGGAAAAAAATATGGAAGATATTTATGGGAAAGTACCAATGTTTTTGGAAATATTGTACATACATTAGCTACAACACTATTTTTGCCAAATGGGAAATATATTTAAAATATGCAGTCTGCGTCTGTCTAAAAATAAATTGTCATCTTTTCTGATCAATGTATATGTCCAGGATATGGAAATGACTCTGCTAATTGAGGATGCTGTCAACTAGTGCACTTGTAAGTTACCAAGAAGTAAAGTTGTGAAGAAGTCTGTCTGTGTATGTGCATAAAATAGCAATTAATGTTGTTGTCATATGAAGTCAGTTTAAGAAAGATTGGGCTTTGAAAAAGAACTATCCAATGAAGGTGGAGTGTTGGATTTCATGGTTATATAAAGTATTAGGAGTTATGTTAGGTTGGATGAGATAAGATGTTTATGAAAAAGTAGAATGTGGTGAAGAATTGTGTTTGCCAAAGCTCCAGGGTGATATTAATAACCCACTATATATGACAAAGTACTGGTATACAGTGAAAATTCATTGTCATTCCTCTTCATCTGTTTAAATTAGCAAATTAATATCACTTTTGATAATCCTTGTGAAATTTCTATTGTTTTGAGAGTGACTCAGAATTCCACATCTAAAAATTAGAAAAACAAGGCAGTAAAGGGATTGTATCTTCTTTGTCAGGTGAGGTGAGGATGTAAACAATACCAGTGTGCTTCCACTTTTCCCTGGATTCACGCTCACCTGAAATTCCACCCTTGAAATCACTGCAGGCTTCGGCAGTACAAGCGGAGTTGATTCCAGGCTTCAGCTAAAATGCATATTGCCTCAGCACATTATCACAGACAAATTCGTCATCTTAGCTTATTTATTGACAGCCATTTGAAAACAAGGGACAATCTGTGGGTGAGCAAGGACACGGTGAAGGTATCAGGTAAGGCAATCCTGGAGCCCGTTACCGACTGAGGGATGTAGGGGTCAGTGTTCTAACCACGTGCAACCCTGGGGAAAATTCACCCTCTTCACTGCTTGGCCAGGTCGGAGCATCATTTCATTTTCTGTCTCAAAACTGAGAATCTAGGACAAATACCTAAAAGAAACAAGTTTTTGGTATAAATTGCAGCTGTTTGCCTTCTGAGTTATCCATTTAAATGTAATCATTGCAACTCAAATATTATTTCTTAACCCAAGATGCTTGGGTTTCTCAAATGAATGAAAAATGACAATCAATTAGAATATGAAAGATCATTCCAGACAGGAAAGACAAGGTTTTCCACTTTATTTTAATTTTTTTTGATATTTCATACTGCTTTCACACTTCACAGAAAGGAAAATAACCCAAAGAAATACAGCGTTTTTATGTAGAACCTCCTAAAGACCTTCTCAAGTCCCTGGACCCTGTTTCAGAGAAAATCATTGCTTTGAAGGGAAGCCTGAAAATGTATACACACAGACACAAACACTTGTCCACTAGAGCCCACACGTCCTTCAAATAAATACCCAGGGAGAAATTAGTAGACTCTTCTTAATTTTCAGATTTTGAAAGATCAGGCTATCAGGGCTCTCTTCCTTGTTGATCCTCCAATCAACCAGGATGTCGATTGCTGGAACAAGGCAAGTCTCTACCGATCTTTTACTCACTATAGTATTTACATGAAAACAATACCAGGTAAGGAAAACCTGAGAAAATGATTTTATCTCAAATTTGACCTTCTCACTATTTACTGATTCTCATTAGTTCCCCCCAAAAGTGGAAAAGAGGGTCAGACTATAATTCCAGTAAAACCAAAGAGATTTTCAAAAGTTTATGTTCGATACATTTCCAAATTGAAGCAGGAGGTCAGGTTTAGCTCAGGTTAAAAATGTTATGATATAAACACAAATTCATCACCGTTACAGTCTGCAAATCGTGCGTACATTCCAGAGGGTCAGGCAAAGGCCCATGATTTGTGTCACTGCAGAGAATGATAAATCACTGTTGAAGACATAACAAGCAGAATCACCGCCACCGTGTAATACATCATGATGCACCCCAATCTCTTCCAAACACTATTTACAGTTATCAGGGGTTGAGGACGGCAAAGCACAAATGGATATTAATCTTTACACTCCCAGCCCTCGGCCAACTCAGGGTTCCTGCCTCTTAGAGCCTGCCCATGATTTCCAACAATGTGATAATCTCTAGTTATGTGCAGTCTGTCCAAAAGGGATCAAATATAAATATTTCCAAAAAGAAAGTGTTTCAAATCTCATAAATCAAAGCCTGTGAGAACTCTGTCACTGTAGCATTCTGGAAGGGATCTGTGAGAATTTGTTCCAGAAAGGAGCTGCTGAAGTAAATGAATGAGGCCATGTTACGGGGAGAAGACGGGGGAGAGGTAAGGGTGGAGCCAGCCACGGGGAACTGCAGCAGAGAGGCTTTCCCACCACAGAGCGCTGGCACTTGAACTGGAACCTTTTCTCTAAAGGCTATAATGTAACTGCTATTTTATCTTTATATATCCTGGCTTCCTAACTACAGATTAAATGGGTGTTTGTCTCCCTGACATCCAACATATGGCCTCAGGTCAGGTCTATGTTCACACCTTCTTAGTCCTTAGACTTATTTCTGAAGATTCCAAATCCTGCCCTATACCACATATATCAAAATGTACCCACATCCCACATTTGAAGGTATTTTTTTGCTATAAAAATAAAGTTTAGAATTATACTTTTGCTTTTGAAATTATACGGCTATGAGTAATTTAAATCATGATTGGTGATGGCTTCCTGGCAGCTCCTGTGTCTACATAGGAATTCTTGTAAAGAGAAAATCTATACATTGTGTTCAAGTGTAGTGTAATTTTTATTAATACTAAATTTAGCGATTAAAGAAGTGGTGGTTATCATATCATGTTCCGCAAAATAAATATTTATTAATTTCATTTTTATAGTTCTCTTTTGAGACAATAAACTTTTCAGTTCTCAGATATTTTCTTGGCCCCTAAATACCTTGTCGAGTGGTTAACGTTTGGAATTAGCTGTCCCAAATCCTGAAGAGCCAAAGCATAGCTTGAGGGGATTCCATCCATTAAACTCTGCATCCCTATGACCTGAGTTCCCCCAGATCTCCGGTTTCTCTGTAGGTCTCTGACAATAGAGCACACAAAACTCATTTTGGTGCCCAAGGAAACTATCTCATGGTGGAAGGGGATACCAGAGGGCAGTATGCAGGCCACTGTAGTGGTCTGTCATGAGAATGGCTCCAAAGAGTCAAAGAACAAGACAGGGGCTTCCCTGGTGGCGCAGTGGTTGAGAGTCCTCCTGCTGATGCAGGGGACACGGGTTCGTGCCCCGGTCCGGGAAGATCCCACATGCCGCGGAGCAGCTGGGCCTGTGAGCCATGGCCGCGGAGCCTGCGCGTCTGGAGCCTGTGCTCCGGAACGGGAGAGGCCACAGCAGTGAGAGGCCCACGTACAGTGGAAAAAAAAAAAAAAAAAAAAAAAAAGAACAAGACAGTCCCTTTTGTGTTGCCTATTTTTTGATATCCTTTTCAATAGACCTTTAACCTTGAGATGATAGCTTCTTCTGGCAGAGGCTTCATCTTTGTCTTTCTAGGCCCAAGACATGCTTCTGAATTTACACTCCGTCTATTGGCTCGGCAGTGAGTTTCCTTAGGATTTAGGCTCTAGGCACAACATTTCTAACCTTGGTAGAAACTAAGAGAATGTGCCAGCACCTCCTTCTCAGCTCAGTTCGGGGGAGTATCTCTCTGATTTGTCTCCCTAATTTATTCTACTTTCAGAACAGTGCAGAGAGATACAGCCTAAGATGTATATTTTAACTACCCCCTCAGTTAAAATAGGCAGAACTAGGAGTTCTTCCTTCTGCCTTTTTTTTTTTTGTCTCTGGTCACACTGGTGGGCTCCACTCTCCTATTCTGTACTGTGGAGGCCCCACCTTGGATCAGGTCCATCTTTTTTGCCTTAGTCTGTTCATGTGGGCATGACTCTGATCATGCAGATTTACCTCTCTTGTCTTCCGGAGTGTTTTATTTTTCACAAAAACACCTCTGGCTTTGTATCAATCCACCCTGTGGG
Organism: Phocoena phocoena; assembly: GCF_963924675.1. Lineage (NCBI taxonomy): Eukaryota > Metazoa > Chordata > Mammalia > Artiodactyla > Phocoenidae > Phocoena > Phocoena phocoena. The sequence goes on from NC_089219.1 coordinate 160,001,660, forward strand.
CATTGCCACACTCTACCCTGTAGCTATCTCACCTTTCCCCTCCCAGCACGCAGACCCACACTCACAAAGCTAGTTCGCAATGACCACATCACACTAAGCATTTTATTTATTTATTTTTATAAATTTATTTATTTTTGGCTGCGTTGGGTCTTCGTTGCTGCCCGCGGGCTTTCTCTAGTTGCGGCGAGCGGGGAATACTCTTCGTTGTGGTGCGCAGGCTTCTCATTGCAGTGGCTTCTCCTGTGGCAAAGCATGGGTTCTAAGCGCACGGGCTTCAGTAGTTGTGGCATGAGGGCTCAGCAGTTGCGGCTAACAGGCTCTAGAGCGCAGGTTCAGTAGTTGTGGCACATGGGCTTTGTTGTTCCGTGGCATGTGAGATCTTCCCGGACCAGGGCTCGAACCCATGTCCCCTGAATTGGAAGGCGGATTCTTAATCACTGTGCCACCAGGGAAGCCCATACTAAGCATTTTAAAGGCAACCCTCAATGATTTCTCCCTGGACTTTTTAAATACTCAAGACAACATTTTTATATTTTACTTTCTCTTGGTTTTCTTCCTATTTCCCTGGTCATTCCTAGCAAGTCTCTTATCGAGCTGTCATATTCTTAGGAGGCCCACCCTGATACCCTATTTACAACTGCAACCTTCACCCTCACCTCCACTCCCAGTATTTCTGTCCCTAAGATGGTTCTGTTTTTTATTCTTTAAAACACCTGCCACCTTTTAACCTACAGTATAATATACTTATTTATTTTGATGTTTTATTACACAATTTAAAAATCTCCTCACCAGAATGTAAGCTTTATAAGGACAAGGATTTTTGTCTGTTTGATCTCTGATGTAACACAAACATCTAAAACATAGCATGGCACATAAGAGATATTCAACAAATATTTGTTGAACAAATAAACAATACTTCTTCCATCCCCTAAGGTGGGGGATTTGATAAAAATTTCTCCCAAGTGGTGCTATAATCTCTTGATTAACATTTATAAACATACCCAAGGTATTTCATCTGAAAGTCCTTTGGGATTCCCAGGTCCCTGACTTCCTGGTCAGACTGAAAATGCAGCCACCTCATTAGCTGTGTAAACATTGCAGATGGAAGAGAAGCCATCATCCAGGCAGGATTTAGGGATGTGTGTTACCTGTGTCTCAGGTAACTAATGTATTGAACAAGCATACCCAATAGGTTTCTTACTTCTTTGGAGCACATTTTGTTTGTTTGTTTGTTTAATTAAGACTTCACTAATAGCAGGAATGACCACAACAAATGTAACAATACATTTATTTTTCTCAGAGTGCTCTTCAAATTGTGCCTCAAACAACTTACAACTATGGCTATCAAAGAGAAGTCAAACTAAAGAGTGGAAATTCCATCTATTTGGCTTTGCTTCAAAAGGCAGAACTAAGACCAATAGGCAGCTATCACAGAAAGGTGTTTGAGTATAAGGAAAAAAGTTTTAACAATTAGACCTATTAAGAAATGAAATGGTTGCCTTGAATATGGAGGGTTCCAGTTCCTGGAAGAGTTTACACAGGGACCAAACACCACGTGTCATGGACCCTGTGAGAGCATTCCTGTAACAAGCGGAAGTGACCTTGGAGGTCCTTCCTGGGCTGAGAGTCTGTGAGATCATGGGTTAGAATGGTCACTTCCATCACTCACTTCTCTTAGAGGACAAGGAATGGAACGTTACCGTAGCAGGACAGTGGGTAAACTGAGGCACGATAAAAATGAACACATTACCCACATTTTCAGAGTAAAAATTCATGAAAAGAGCACCCGTATTTCTGAATCCCATTTTCCCTTCACATCAGATGTAATTAGCTTTCAAAGTGAAAAGTATCAATCAAATGTGAAAGGCAAGGCAGAAATGTTTCCATATTCTTTCCAGTTGGGTTAAAAGGAAACAGCTCCTAGCAATCAAAATTCACTTCACAGAACTCAAAAGTAAGTTGAAATCGCCTGTGATGGATAATCAACAATTTTTAATTGCCTTTCAGAGTAGTCAACAGAGTTCCAATAGGGAGAGAATTGGGAACCGATAAAATGAGTATCAGAGGTGCTCACATGAACAGGGTAGACTCACAAGTTTAAAGCCTAAGAGACCGCTGTCTCTGGACATGGAAAAAGCAGATCTGAAAGCTTAGAATTATACCCAATACCACCAGCATGATGCTTCTCAGTTAGGTGTTTGTAATAGTAGGAATCCACAGTCCCGTGTACAACCTCTTGAAAGAGTCATGAAAAATTATTTGTTTTGAACCTATCTATAAATTATACTGTGTCCCACGAAGCGGTGCATCTAGGGAACCTTAAAATCAATTCCAAAATACCCAATACCACAGTTGCTGCTGCCACTCGCCTTGCTTCTCCTAGACATAGTGACAAGGGCTGGAAGATTCAAGGAGAGATTTGTGTCTTCCAGGCTCCAAGAACTCTTTGTAATCTCCAAGACGGGAAAACAAGAAGTTGGGAGAAGCTGAAATTATATAGACTTTACTTTCAGAACTGGAAAGACCCAATAAGATTTCTTTATATTACTCTTTACATTCTAGATATTTCCAAGTGAATCAAACACCATGAGACTATGAGTTCCTTTAGAATTTTTCTCTAGGAAATCCCAAGTCTTAAAATTTTGAGGGGCATTCTTCTTATGAAGTAGAGGGATTATGATCTATAAGAAAGATATAAATTCTAAAGACAAAAAGATGCCATTAAAGAAACTCACTGCTTTGGAGATTTATCCTGTAAAAGATCCTGGGATTCCAAACTGAAAAGTCATATAAACCCATCACTGCAGTGTTGAGGAAAGGAGCTTTTCTCTTTCTATGTAATACACAATTGTGTTGAGTAAGGACTTCTTGGGTTCACACTACTTCTCCCTCCATCTCTGCTCCCTGAATGTTCTTCCTCCCCACATGGGCTAAGATGTAACTTGGCCAGACACCCTCAAGTGTTTGAGTGAGGTTTCTAAATTTTTTTTTAGTTTTCTACAATTTTTAAAGGTTACAGTTATTACAAAATATTGGCTATTTTCCCGGTGCTGTACAACACATCCTTGAGCCTATCTTACATAGTTTGTACCTCCCACTCCCTCTTCCCTATAGTGCCCCTCCATCCCTCCCCACTGGTAACCACTAGCTTGTTCTCTATATCTGTGAGTCTTCTTCCTTTTTGTTATATTCACTAGTTTGTTGTATTTTTAGATTCCACAAATAAGCGATATCACACAGTATTTGTCTTTTTCTGTCTGACTTTTATTTCACCTAACATAATGCCCTCTAAGTCCATCCATGTTGCTGCAAATGACAAAATTTCATTCTCTTTTTATGGCTAAGTAGTATTCCACTGCATATATATATATATATATATATATATATATATATATAAAATATATACCTCACATCCTCTTTATCCATGCAACTTCGGATGGACACTTAGGTTATTTCCATGTCCTGGCAATTGTAAATAATGCTGCTATGAACATGGTGCATATATCTTTTTGAATTAGTGTTTTTGCTTTTGTGATATGTATATCCAGGAGTGAAATTGCTGGTTTATATAGTAGTTCTATTTTTAGTTTTTTGAGAAACCTCTGTAGTTTTCCACAGTGGCTGCACCAATTTACATTCCCACCAGCAGTACACAAATATTCCCTTTTCTCCACATCCTTGAGTGAGTTTTCTTTTTTTTTTTTTAACCCATTTGCCCTTGAGTTGGTAAGAGAGATGGTCCTGAGGAACAATTATCTACCTGTTTTAGTTCTTCAATCAACTATAAGATGAATCCCTTCTAAAATTAAGAGGCTTGCTGGAGGTAAATTGGAAAATTGATATGCATTTCCTTATCATTGGCCATCACCCCTCATTAGTGATTCTCTCTGAGCTAGTGAGTACTAATTGTCAGGGTTCTCTCTCCTCATTCTTTCTTTCCTCAAATGATCACTTTTTGTTCAAGTTCACAAAGTTGGCATCCTGTTTCTTTTTGCTCTTTGAAGGATGCAGCACAGGGGCTTGGCTGCTCTCAGTACCTTGAATTTTGGTACTTGGAAGACAAGGCTCTGTCCTGCAAACTATCAATCACTGGCACTGAACTGTGACCATTTCCTTACATGGAAGGTATGTTTGGAAAAGGGAAATATCTAGAAGAGATGTCAGCAAACTATGTCTCGTAGACCAAATCTGACCTGCCACCTGATTTTTGTTTTGAATTTTATTTTATTTATTTTTTATAGTTCTTATTAGTTATCTATTTTATACATATTAGTGTATATATATAGTTATATATACTAATATGTATAAAATAGATAACTAAGTATATAGTCCTTGTTAGTTATCTATTTTATAGATATTAGTGTATATATATCAATCCCAATCTCCCAATTCACCCCCCAACCACCCCCCACCATCTACCACTTTCTCCCCTTGGTGTCCATATATTTGTTCTCTGCACCTGTGTCTCAACTTCTGTCCTGGAAACCGGTGCATCTGTACCATTTTTCTAGGTTCCACATATATGAGTTAATATATGATATTTGTTTTTCTCTTTCTGACTTACTTCACTCTGTATGACAATCTGTAGATCTATCCACATCTCTACAAATTACCCAATTTCATTCCTTTTTATGGCTGAGTAATATTCCATTGTATATATGTACCACATCTTCTTTATCCATTTGTCTAATGATGGGCATTTAGGTTGCTTCCAGGACATGGCTATTGTAAACAGTGCTGCAATAAACATTGGGGTGCATGTGTCTTTTTGAATTGTGGTCTTCTCTGGGTATATGCCCAGTAGTGGGATCGCTGGGTCATATGGTAATTCTATTTTTAATTTTTTAAGGAACCTCCATACTGTTCTCCATAGTGGCTGTATCAATTTACATTCCCACCAACCGTGCAAGAGGGTTCCCTTTTCTCCACACCCTCTCCAGCATTTGTTGTTTGTAGATTTTCTGATGATGCCCATTCTAACTGGTGTGAGGTGATACCTCATTGTAGTTTTGATTTGCATTTCTGTAATAATTAGTGATGTTGAGCAGCTTTTCATGTGCTTCTTGGCCATCTGTATGTCTTCTTTGGAGAAATGTCTATTTAGGTCTTCTGCCCATTTCTGGACTGGGCTGTTTGTTTATTTAATACTGGGCTGCATGAGCTATTTATATATTTTGGAGATTAATCCTTTGTCTGTTGATTCGTTTACAAATATTTTCTCCCATTCTGAGGGTTGTCTTTTCTTCTTGTTTATGGTTTCCTTTGCTGTGCAAAAGCTTTTAAGTTTCATTAGGTCCCATTTGCTTATTTTTGTTTTTATTTCCATTACTCTAGGAGGTGGATCAAAAAAAATCTTGCTGTGATTTATGCCAAGGAGTGTTCTTCCTATGTTTGCCTCTAAGAGTTTTATAGTGTCTGGTCTCACATTTAGGTCTCTAATCCATTTTGACTTTATTTTTGTGTGTGGTGTTAGGGAGTGTTCTAATTTCGTCCTTTTACATGTAGCTGTCCAGTTTTCCCAGCACCACTTATTGAAGCGACTGTCTTTTCTCCATTGTATATCTTTGCCTTCTTTGTCATAGATTAGTTGACCATAGGTGCGTGGGTTTATCTCTGGGCTTTCTATCCTGTTCCATTCATCTATATCTCTGTTTTTGTACCAGTACCATATTGTCTTGATGACTGTAGCTTTGTAGTATAGTCTGAAGTCAGGGAGTCTGATTCTTCCAGCTTGGTTTTCTTCCCTCAAGACTGCTTTGGGTATTCGGGGGCTTTTTTGTCTCCATACAAATTTTAAGATTTTTGTTCTAGTTCTGTAAAAAATGCCTTTGGCAATTTGATAGTGATTGCACTGAATCTGTAGATTGCTTTGGATAGTATAGTCACTTTCACAATATTGATTCTTCCAATCCAAGAACATGGTATATCTCTCCATCTATTTGTATCATCTTTAATTTCTTTCATCAGTGTCTTATAGTTTTCTGCATACAGGTCTTTTGGGTCCCTAGGTCGGTTTATTCCTAGGTATTTTATTCTTTTTGTTGCAATGGTAAATGGGAGTGTTTCCTTAATTTCTCTTTCAGATTTTTCATCAATAGTGTATAGGAATGCAAGAGATTTCTGTGCATTAATTTTGTATCCTGCAACTTTACCATATTTATTGATTAGCTCTAGTAGTTTTCTGGTGGCATCTTTAGGATTCTCCATGTATAGTATCATGTCATCTACAAACAGTGACAGTTTTACTTCTTCTTTTCCAATTTGCATTCCTATTATTTCTTTTTCTTCTCTGATTGCCATTGCTAGGTCTTCTAAAAATATGTTGAATAATAGTGGCGAGAGTGGACATCTTTGTCTTGTTCCTGATCTTAGAGGAAATGCTTTCAGTTTTTCACCATTCAGAATGATATTTGCTGTTGGTTTGTCATATATGGCCTTTAGTATGTTGAGATAGGTTCCCCCTATGCCCACTTTCCAGAGAGTTTTTATTATTAATGGGTGTTGAATTTTGTCAGAAGCTTTTTCTGCATCTATTGAGATGATCATATGGTTTTCATTCTTCAATTTTTTAATATGGTGTATCACATTGATTGATTTGCCTATATTGAAGAATCCTTGCATCCCTGGGATTAATCCCACTTCATCATGGTGTATGATCCTTTTAATGTGTTGTTGGATTCTGTTTGCTAGTATTTTGTTGAGGATTTTTGCATCATATTCATCAGTGACATTGGTCTGTAATTTCCTTTTCTTTTTTGTAGTATCTTTATCTAGTTTTAGTATCAGGGTGATGGTGGCCTCATAGAATGAGTTTGGGAGTGTTCCTTCCTTTGCAAATTTTTGTAAGGGTATTAACTCTTCTCTGAATGTTTGATAGAATTCACCTGTGAAGCCATCTGGTCCTGGACTTTTGTTTGTTGGAAGAGTTTCTAATCACAGTTTCAATTTCATTACTTGTGATTGGTCTGTTCATATTTTCTATTTCTTCTTGGTTCAGTCTTGGAAGATTATCTTTTTCTAAGAATTTGTCCATTTCTTCCAGGTTGTCCATTTTCTGGCATAGACTTGCTTGTAGTAGTCTCTTAGGATGCTTTGTATTTCTGTGGTGTCTGTTGTAACTTCTCCTTTTTCATTTTGAATTTTATTGATTTGAGTCCTCTCCCTATTTTTCTTGATGAAGCTGGCTAAAGGTTTATCAATTCTGTTTATCTTCTCAAAGAACCAGCCTTTAGTTTTATTGATCTTTGCTGTTGTTTTCTTTGTTTCTATTTCATTTATTTCTGCTCTGATCTTTATGATCTTTATGATTTCTTTCCTTCTACTAACTTTGGGTTTTTTGTTCTTCTTTCTCTAGTTCCTTTAGGTGTAAGTTTAGATTGTTTATTTGAGATTTTTCTTGTTTCTTGAGGTAGGTTTGTATTGCTATAAACTTCCCTTTTAGAACTGCTTTTGCTCCATCCCATAGGTTTTGGATCGTTGTTTTTTCATTGTCATTTATCTCTAGGTATTTTTTGATTTCCTCTTTGATTTCTTCAGTGATCTCTTGGTTATTTAGTAACATATTGTTTAGCCTCCATGTGTTCATGTTTTTTACATTTTTTCCCCATTTTGATCAATTATTATCTTGATAGTAATTGATTTCTATCTCATAGCGTTAAGGTCAGAAAAGTTGCTTGAAATGATTTCAATTTTCTTAAATTTAGCAAGGCTTGATTTTTACTCAAGATGTGATCTATCCTGGAGAATGTTCCATGTGCACTTGAGAAGAAAGTGTAATCTGCTGTTTTTGAATGGAATGTCCTATAAATATCAATCAAGTTTATCTGTTCTATTGTGTCATTTAAAGCTTGTGTTTCCTTATTAATTTTCTGTCTGGATGATCTGTCCATTGGTGTAAGTGAGGTGTTAAAGTCCCCCACTATTATTGTGTTACTGTCAATTTCCTCTTTTTTAGCTGTTAGCAGTTGCCTTATGTATTGAGGTGTTCCTTTGTTGGGTGCATATATATTTATAATTATAGCTTTTTGTTGGATTGATCCCTTGATCATTATGTAGTGTCCTTCCTTGTCTCTTGTAACATTCTTGTTTTGTTTTGTTTTGTTTTGTTTTAAAGTAGAAGGAAGGATTATTTATTTTTGGCTGTGTTGGGTCTTCGTTTCATGTGAGGGCTTTCTCTAGTTGCAGCAAGTGGGGGCCACTCTTCATTGTGGTGTGGGAGCCACTCTTCATCACGGTGCATGGGCCTTTCACTGTTACAGCCTCTCTTGTTGCGGGGCACAGGCTCCAGATGCGCAGGCTTAGTAGTTGTGGCTCATGGGCCTAGTTGCTTCATGACATGTGGGATCTTCCCAGACCAGGGCTCAAACCCATGTCCCCTGCATTGGCAGGCAGACTCTCAACCACTGCACTACCAGGGAAGCCCCAATATTCTTTATTATAAAGTCTATTTTATCTGATATGAGTATTGTTACTCCAGCTTTTTTTTGATTTCCATTTGCATGGAATATGTTTTTCCATCCCCTCGCTTTCAGTCTGTATGTGTCCCTAGGTCTAAAGTGGGTCTCTTGTAGACAGCATATGTATGGGTCTTGTTTTTGTATCCATTCAGCGAGCCTGTGTCTTTTGGCTGGAGCATTTAATCCATTCACGTTTAAGGTAATTATTGATATGTATGTTCCTATTACCATTTTCTTAATTGTTATGGGTTTGTTTTTGTAGGTCCTTTTCTTCTCTTGTGTTTCCCACTTAGGGAAGTTCCTTTAGCATTTGTTGTAGAGCTGGTCTGGTGGTGCTGAATTCTCTTAGCTTTTGCTTGTCTGTAAAGCTTTTGATTTCTCCATCGAATCTGAATGAGATCCTTGCTGGGTAGAGTAATCTTGGTTGTAGGTTTTTCCCTTTCATCACTTTAACTATATTCTGCCACTCCTTTCTGGTTTGTAGAGTTTCTGCTGAGAAATCAGCTGTTAACCTTATGGGAGTTCCCTTGTATGTTATTTGTCATTTTTCCCTTGTTGCTTTCAATAATTTTTCTTTGTCTTTAATTTTGGTCAATTTGATTACTATGTGTCTCAGCGTGTTTCTCCTTGGGTTTATCCTGCCTGGGACTCTCTGCACTTCCTGGACTTGGGTGGCTATTTCCTTTCCCATATTAGGGAAGTTTTCAACTATAATACCTTCAAATATTTTCTCCAGTCCTTTCTTTCTCTCTTCTCCTTCTGGGAACCCTATAACGTGAATGTTGTTGCGTTTAATGTTGTCCCAGAGGTCTCTTAGGCTGTCTTCATTTCTTTTCATTCTTTATTCTTTATTTTGTTCCGTGGCTATGAATTCAACCATTCTGTCATCCAGGTCACTTATCCATTCTTCTGCCTCTGTTATTCTGCTATTGATTCCTTCTAGTGTAGTTTTCATTTCAGTTATTGTATTGTTTATCTCTGTTTGTTTGTTCTTTAATTCTTCTAGGTCTTTGTTAAACATTTCTTGCATCTTCTCGATCTTTGCCTCCATTGTTTTTCCGAGGTCCTGAATCATCTTCACTCTCATTAGTCAGAATTCTTTTTCTGGAAGGTTGCCTATCTCCACTTCATTTAGTTGTTTTTCTGGGGTTTTATCTTGTTCCTTCATCTGGTACAAAGTTCTCTGCCTTTTAATTTTGTCTATCTTTCTGTGAATGTCTTTTTAATATAAATTTATGTATTTATTTATATTTGGCTGTGTTGGGTCTTCATTGCTGCGCATAGGCTTCCTCTAGTTGTGGTGAGCAGGGTCTACTCTTCGTTGTGATGCATGGGCTTCTCATTGCAGTGGCTTCTCTTGTTGCAGAGTACAGCTTCCAGGCATGCAGGCTTCTCTTTGTTGTGGCATGCGGGCTCAGTAGTTGTGGCTCATGGGCTTAGCTGCTCTGTGGCATGTGAGATCTTCCTGGACCAGGGCTTGAACCTGTATCCTCTGTGTTGGCAAGCAGATTCTTAACCACTGCGGCACCAGGGAAGTCCCATAATGAAATTCCTTTTTAAAAAATGCTTCCTCCCAGCTAGTTGTTACCACCTGCTCCTCGCATCTCCTCCTTGCTGGTGGAAGGGCTGGTGTGCTGGCTTCCACATCATGTTCCTCTCTGAGGTCCTCAGGGACCAGGACAGCTGGGAAAGCCTCAGGTAGAAGTCACCAGGGGAACCAGGGAACTGGACTCCCATCCACTCCAATTGCAACTCCTGTTACCTCTCTGAAGGCACAGAGAAGTATGAGGATGGTCACATCAGGGGACAGTTTTCTTGGGGAATATGAAGTAACTAGAATCAGCTCTCTCTTCTGACTCTAATAGTGGTTCACAGATCCTTGTTTAATTATTTACTTGCTGAAACTGATCTTTGCTTTTGACCTCCAAGATTAACAGTCTAGAAACTCCTAGAGGGAGGTACTGTTTCTCATCCATATTTGTGCTGTATATATGGTGCCTGGCACAGGGCTTGACATGCCGTTGGAGCCTAGTCATTGATGTCTGATTAATGGATGAATTAACAAATGAATAAGTTAATTGACTGGATATTGGGGTGGGGGATCCTTGAACATTTAGCCTCATCTTTTGTGTAAGACAAGGATGAAAACAGAAGGAAAGATAAGGGGACCCAGAATGGAGATGATTCTGGAAAGGAAAAATGGCATCCAGCAAAAGCCAGAACTAGCAGCAGCCCAAAGTGGCCCAACTGTGAACAGTCCAATTGTCCAACTCTGGGGCTCTCGGCGCCAAACCCCACTCTCCCTGCCTCCAGGCCTCCCCGGGCTCGATGTCAGAAGGCATGCTGCTGCCGGGAGCAGTCATGCGTGTTCCCTCAGCAGCCCAGCCCTCAAGGAGCCGTGCCAATCTACCTTCCGTGAGCAGGGCCAAGTCGCTTCATCCAGCAACTCTTCAGACCCCTGTCCGTCTCTGACACTTGGGGGATGGCAGCTCCCAGCCCACAGTGAGCAATTTCAAAGAAAAATGCAAAAGCCATTTCTTTACTTTTGGCTCAGGTGGTCCCCAACTGTGTCAGGGCTACTAGATGACTATTGATGCATCTGAGTTATTAACAGTTTCTGCCTGTGCTTCTGTGTTTTGTAGGGCTGTCTCTTCTCTCTCAGGGACACCACACAGGCCCACGGCCTGTGGCAGGACCTGCTCTTGCAGCCTGGGCACTCCCTGTAACGCCAAACCATGACACCCATTTCTGGGGTGCTGCCCATTCCGCTCTTGCCCTTTGAGAACGCCCACTGTCATCTAGGGCTAGGCAGAGACCACACTTCCCCTGTTCATTCTCACTTATTCTGGTTCAGCTTTAAATGCTCTGTTCTTCTCTGTTCTGGGGTATTCAGGGCTAAACATCACAAAGCCTTCGGATATGCGGAACCAGTTCCTGTATCAGCCTGTCCTGCCTTTGTGGGGAGGCGTTCCCCTGATTTGGGGGAGGCAACTCTGACATTGTCTTCAAAGAAGCAAGCAGACCCTCCAGAAGCCACGTGATAACCATGAGCACATGCATCTTCACCTTATCTTGGAGATGTCTGGTTAGAAGTTCAGGTCTAACGTCAGACCATCTGAGTTCCAATCTTGCCTCTGCAGCTAACCAGTGGGGTGACCTTGACCAAGTTATTATTTTCTCTGTACCTCAGTTTTCTCATCTGAAAAATGAAGATGAGGGTAATGCCTGCTTCATAGGGCTGCTGTGAGAATCAGATGAGTTAACATCTAACACATTAGTGCCTAAACAATGTTAGTTATTATAACGATTCCTGGGCCACTACAGTGTCAGGGACCTGGTCCTAATCCTTGATGTTGGCTGCTTATGGGAAATACTGGACATTCGGATCTTGGCTTTGCCTCTTGCTAGCTGTGTGATTGAGGAGAGAACATGGCTGCTTTGCAGCCCATTTACCTCATCAGTAAATGCAACACCTATATCTACAAGTTGTTACAAGAGTCCAATGAGTAATGCAAATATAAATGCTCAGGAACCACATAAAGCTACACAATGTTACACGGTGTTTGGTGATTGGGTGATATAGTCTAGACAAGGTGATTGGTCTGTTCTTTCTTTAAAAGTCTCCTGGGAGAGAGATTCCAACACTTACCCCAGGTGCAGTCTGATGCTATGCTACCCTGATGGTGGGTAAGTCCCTTTTATTTTTTTAATTGAGTTGTAATTGACATATGACATTATTTTAGTTTCAAGTGTATAACATAATGATTCAATATTTGTATATTTTGTGAAATGTATATATGAAATGATCACCACGCAAGTCTAGTTAGCATCCATCACCGTGCATATAGTTACAAAATATAAGTTCTTCTTTATGTTGCTTTAAGTTCTCAAAAATGGCCCTGTAAAGTATGGGCAAGAATTAGTCATCACCACTTCATAAGATAGGCTAAGAGGAAAGAGGCTGGCCAGGAGGCAGAAGGCCTGACTCTGGTCTAGGTGGCCAGTGAAATATCCATGTCCCTGGTGCCAGCTATTGAACTTTCCCTGACCAAAGTCTTCTCATCACTAAAGTGAGGACACTAAGGACATATTTGTTTATTCACTGTTGTTTGTTCAACACTGTTTATTGCACCCTCTTCCACCGTCCGCCTTGCATAGGGTACATAGTATGGTGGACAGATCCGATGAGGTGTTTACAGAAGAAGGGGAAACCTCTGGAGGGCTGCACCAGCTGCAACTCTGCAGGTCCAATGTTACCCACTTGGTCTACTTTGGAAGTAGACCAAGCTGCTTTTTCCTAAAGCTCCCACAAATTAAATTGCTTAGATTGCACATTTATGGACATCATCATAAACCCACAATTATAGACAAATCCAAACAATACATGGGTACAAACGGGTACCAAGGACCCTGGCAATGCCATTTTTAAGGTGTTTGTTTTTCTTCACTTTATCACTGCCTGCTCGTTGGTTGAATCCCAAAATGATCAACCCTGTGAGTGAGGGATTACATGATGTTCTCAGTCGATCTAGAATCCTGAGAAGGCACCACATTGCAAGAAATCTCTGGTTTGAGTGCTCTCTCCAGGGCCCTAACCCTTCCCCCTCCATGTGAAAAAAAAACACCTTGCTGTATGTTTTCATTCCTGTAGAGTGTGTGGGGAACTGCTTGTCCCCATTTGTCTCAATGGGAGCAGTGTGCCTGCATCTGCAGGCTTACCTGGCACAGGGGACTTTTCTGAGCAGTGAAACATGGGACAGCCAGATCCCTCTGGAAATCATGTCATTCCTGCCCCCTGCCTGTCTGTATCCAGAAAGATCAACCAGGGGACCTGAGCCGTGATCAGTGCCTCACCTCCTACCCCTACTAACTCACCAACCACACCCTGAAGGTGAATTTTGGAAAACACCCAACACCTAGCAGAAGTAAGGAAGCCTTCGTGCCTTTAAATTCTGCATCTGGAGGTCACGACTTGTGTGTGGTTGTTTAACCGCCAGCAGCCCCTTTCTAGGCCGGTCTACTGGGCAGCTGGTGTGTCACCAGCCATTTGCCAAATGCACAGGGTGCTATACACCTCACTAAACGACACATATACATACATATATATACATACGCACACATACATATATACACCTTGGGATAAAATTATAGATATAAATATATAGAGAGATATTTAACCCAAATATCCATAAATAGTGGAATGACCAAGGCCCTTAGATATCACCACAGTGACTTATTTGATGGCCACTTAAAGTGATACATAGGGAGTCTATGCTAATATGTGGAAACATGTTTATAAATCACATTATGTGGACAATACAGAGCATATATGCACACGTTGATGGAAGAAAATTTGTCCACGTACAATTTCAAGGCTTGGGGATAAATTTGGAACCAAATAAATAAAATTTATTTATTTGACAATAAAAATAAAAATTTTGAAGTTAAAAAGAGAAGTAAGGATGTGGTATAGTCAAAATAGAACATGGAGAGCCCTGAAAGTGATTAAGAGAAACAAAACTAAAGCTCAGATCACAATGGAGCTCGAATGAAGACCCTACTCTCCCCATCTACCTTCCCACCTCCCCCCATCACTGTCAGGCCGCCCACCTTGATTCCCTCTTCTTTTAAACTGTTGCCTTCCTAACTCCTGCGTCATCTCCTCATGGGTTAGAAAGACTGAATGCCTGGAGCATTTCTGAGTTCTTCCCCAGTCTTTTCCAGGTCCCTTCTCCCAAGGCCAGGCACCGATGATGGAGGCCCTAGAGTTTCCAAGAGATTGCACCCTGCATTTCGCTGCTCCACCTCTTTCATGGCAAGCATGTGAAGGGAGGGAAGGCATATTCCACAGCCCCAGAGTCCAAATTTGCCACTGGCAGCAGGTCTCAGAGCCCCAGGTCCAACAATGGGCTCCCCTGGCCCAGCCACGAAACATTTATAACCGCTCCAAGCAGTCCTCTGGCAGAGAAAAGCAAACTGTGAGCTCAGGAAGCTAATGACCTTGAAACTATCCATTTATCTTGGCCTTTCCCCTCTGTGTGAGATGCCACAAAAAGTGCCAGTCTCTCTCTTTCTCTCTGAAGAAGAATGGATGTAGCCAGAAAGCCACGCATGCTTCACCTTGGCTTTTCCTCCTGGGCCAAGCCCAGGGCTGGGCTACCAATGGGAACCAGAGGGGAAAGGGAATCATTCTGGATCATGCAAACCACCTTCCTGAATCCTCCACATAGGGGAGAGAGCTCACCTGAGTTCTGCTTCACAGCCTAATGTTCGTCATCTTCTCCATAAATCTTCATAAAGAGACAATGCTGATTCCTACCAAACCTCCTGCTTGGAGCCAGAAGCTGGGGACACGTCTCCCAACTCGAGCTGTGCTGGCAGCCAGCGGTGGGCAACACAGCTCCCAGCTACCTCTGCCCTCCCATTGAGGAGAGGCGGGTGGCCACCCTGAGGAATCTGAGCGTCTGAAATCAATAGTTCTTCTGAGTTGCTCAGCATCTGCTTCGGTGGCTGCCCTCAGCCTGGCACAGGGACTCCAGCTCCCCGCTGGGTCCATCTGAAGCCAAGAGCTGGAACAGCGAGGTGCCCCTTTGTTTCTGGTGTGGGCCACTTGGGTGTGAGATGTTTCCTCTTCTCTTTCCTGCAACTCTCAATTGGATTTGGGTTAAACAAATTCATGGACTGTGGCTGGGTTGAGAAGGCAACTTGTCTCAAGCTGGAACACAAGCAAACAAACCAACCAATAAGACCAAAATCCACAAAGAAAAATACAATTACCATGCATTTGAAAAAGGCAAAGCTGGTTTTAAGATCAGAAAGCTCCATTCCCCCAACATCTGTATCTTTCATTTTGTGAGATCTCCATTTTCTTGATAACTTACCTTTTCTTTTTCTCCCACCAAAGCTATATTTCTCTCCTTTAGCTGGATCACACCAGGGGCATGAATGTTCTTCTGGAGCAGAACGTGCCAGGCCTCCTAGTTTCCTCCCAGAGGGCAAAGTGAAGGAAGGACACGGGGGGGAAACATCTTGAGGAGGGAGGAGGAGAACTAGGGGCTGATGTAATGTTCTCCCAGTCAAATTGCTAATTTGAGGCTCTTTCTCTTTAGGTTGTTTTTTTTTCTTCCCCCACGTTTGGCTTTAAGGATGAAAATGTATTATTTTCAGGTAAATCCACAGTGGCATTTAAAATTCCCAGGCTGCCTCGGATACATGAAAAGGTAGTTTAGTTTGTTTTCTGCTGTATTAATGTGTGAAGTAGCTAAATTAATCCTTCCATATGATGTCTGAATAGGTTATTATAAGGTGCTTAGAGATTTGGCAGGCTAAGCCCCATCTTTCTTTCAAGATGTTAAGAAAATAAATGTAAATGCAGGAAACACTGCATGTGGGGCATCTGCTGTCCAACTTTACAATTTGAATGTCAGTGTAGAATTTAGGAAAAGTTAACCACAGGAACAAGGGCACAATCACTGGGCTTGATTCTTCTTCTGAACCTCCATTTAGTTACATTCAATCCTGAGGGACTTGAGACTGGATCGTTTTCCAGTTTACCAGCCCTGTTGTCTTAGTTAACACTCTTTTGTCTTCTGTCTAACAAAATCAACTTGACCTAGTTTGAACCAAGAGGGGAATTTTATTAAGAAGCTACTGGGATATCTCACAGAAGCCAAAGGCAGTGGGACTCCTCAAGGATCACGAAATAGGAACTGGAAGGAAACTGGAAATCCAGCTGTGCTTTTGCTCTTTCTCTGTGTTTGCTGTTTACTCTGCTTTCTCACTCTTCTCTGAAGGCTGGCTTTCTTTCATGCTGCTTTCACAGGGGGAGGATAGTAAACCCAGCTCCTGAGTTTTAAAATATTTCTTAATTCCATCCCACATGGAGGAAAATGCCAGCTCCTAAATAGAATTTTACTTTGCAATTGTATGGTTAGCACACCAGTGCTCTTTCTTGTCTCATTTGCACTGCTTGTCTGTTTGCTTTGTTCCTTTCTCAAAGCGTTCTGTTCTTGTTATATGAATTCCATACTTTTCACATCTCACTTAGTACGTTCTATTGTGTTTTATTCACTTTTCAATTTTTTCCTCTTAATTATCTCCCTTTTTTCAGGGTCAGTTTATTGTGTTTCATTCTGTTTTGTCTTGTTTTCACACTACTCATTTTATTCTGAGGTCTGGTTAGCTTTGCTTGTTTGTTTATAATTAAGAATGGGAGGGTGTCTTGACTTGTTTCTAGGTTGCTAGGTGGTTTTTTCTGCTGTTGTATGTATACGTCTGTTTTTCTGGTCTTTCATAAATAGGATTATTGGGACATTTGTAGATGTGAGTAGGGCTCAACAATTAGCAGGGTAAGCAAATGAGGAGTTGGCAAGGAGGAGCACCAGGTTTGGGGCTAGGAGGGGCTCCGAATGCAAGCATGGAGAGGTCTTTACCCAGGGGCACCACGTCTGCTCCATCAACCCTAATTCCCTTAGCATGGGCCCCCTTTGTTTTGCTTATGTGTAGAGAACTAGGCTGCCTTCCTAGGGAGGGTGAAGAGAGAGGAATGGAGCTTGCCAACACAACAGGTACAGTCACTGAGTAAGTAGAATTGTGTACCTAACAACTGAGCTTGCAGCATTTCCAGCTTTTGTGGGGCAATTTGCCTCTCTGTGTAGTAGTCTCCTGGCTTGTCTGGGTTGAGGCTTCCTCACTCTGTTTTGTCTGTTAATAGGCTTCCAAACTCTCTTTATACTCTAGAGAAATTTGTTGAAATATCTCACCTTCTGATGATTCTCTTCATATTTGTGGATGTATTCCTTTATATTCTATTGGACTCTCAGGAGAGGATAAAAACAAATACTTTGCTCATCCTGCCATCTTGAACAGGGAATTACTGAATCCAGGGGAGAGAATTTGATTGATCCATGTCAGATAATGTGTTCAGCCCTGTTCCAATAAACGGGGTGGGTAGAGCTCATGGTTTCTAAAGGCAACAATGTGGTGGAAGCGATTCTCATTGCGAGCTGGAAAGACTACTTGAAGGCAGCCACTGCACCATGAGAGTTAGGATTTGGGGTTTTGTTGTTATATTTGTGGGTTGTCTCTTTTTTCACCGCCTTATCCCAACAGAGCCTAGTCCCACGTAATCCCCTCATCATATCCTAAAGCAGGACTAGGTCCAGTGACAAGCTGGTAAATGTTTAACAACTGGCTCTCTTGGGGGAAAATTCCTGATTTGCAGCATTTTCTGATTTCTGTGTGTAAATACTTGACTGATTTCAAGCTATCTTTATGACATCATTGAACACCAAGTTGGGAAGAAATGCACAAAATTGACTCTCGCAAGTGTGTGTAAGCCACCTCCAGCACACCACCAAGTAGGTCAGAAGCTATTGTGCAGTCTTAGCCAAAGCTTGGCCAACCAACAAAGTTGGTTAAATCCATTAAGATTCTTTGGTTAAAAGGAACAAATCCCAAACACAGTTTGATAAAGCAAAAAGACAGATTTACTGGAAAGAGCCTGGGATCAATCATGGAATCCAAGGAAGAGCTGAATGTCCAGGACTTGGGAAGAACCAAGATTGCTCTTGTGACTTCAGAAGCAGCATTTTCTGGACCTTCTCTCCAGAGTTCTCCCATTTTTGTGACTTGACTCCTATTCCCAGCTTCGGACTCTAGTGGAAATTCCTAAGAGAGAATCTGATTACCCTCATTTAGGTGTCCTCACCTGGTAAAATGTAACTCTAATTTGAGTTGAGTGACAATTAGCAAAAATATGCCTGCCTGGGGTACAGGACTTGCTATATCATTTGTAGAGTTTGATGCAAACTGAAAATACGGATTCCTTGTTCAAAAATTATCAAGAATTTCAAGATAGTACAGCAGAGCATTAATCCAAGTGTAGGGCCCTTCTAAGCCCAGGGTCCGGTGAGACTTCACAGGTCATATGCCCATGAAGCTGACCCTGCCTGGGAGCTCACTCCTGTGGTCAAATTGTGGCTGCTGTCTTGGTTTCTCTCTTGAATTGCTCACCTGGGGGATGTTGTAAGGCAATTCCATGGAAAGCCCAGCTGGAAAGGGACTGAGGCTTGCCAGTCACCACATGAGTGAGTTTGGAAGTGTATAACTTGCCTTTCCCTCTCCCTGCCCCCATCCCAGCAAGGCTTTAGATGATACTACAGCGCTGGATGGTACTTCAACCTCATGAGAGACCTTGAAGCAAAGGCACCTCATGAATCCAAGCCTGGAATTCTGACACACAGAAACTACAAGATAATAAATCTTTTAAGCCACCAAGTTTTTGAGGGCACTTGCAAAAGGTAACTAATATAGTGTTATTCATTACTCTGATCTATTGAGGTATATTGTAATTTACACATGGGCAGTTGAGTGAGGTTATGGATTATATCATCTAGTTTTATCTAAATTCATCCTCATAAAAAAATGGACAAATTGTTTAAAAGATTCCTGCAAAGAAACTGGAGATTGAAGTTAATGCTGATAGCACAAACAAACGGACCCCAAGAAAACGGCTTTTCATCAGACGTATTTAAAGGAAAAAAATAATCATGACTAACCAGATCTGTCAAGATGGTAACCAAAAAGTCAACATTTTTGAAATATGGGTTTACATCCACTTGAAATGTTAGTTTAAAATGTATAAAAATTATAAATAAGTAAATATTCACACATTTGTGCGAGCTCAACAATACCACACTGATAACTTGCAAGATCAAAAATGATTGGTGACTACCGTGCTTGGAATGGGAGTAGTGGAGAGCACCCAGTTCCCTGCTTTGAGGCCACCCAGTTACAACACAATCACTGCAAGGGGGGGCGGTAGTCAGGTAGCAGGAGCAGCCTGTGGCAGCAGTTTTGAAATGAAAGGCCACTTAAAATGACCAGACTAGTATCCCCACAGTCCCACATGATGGAGACTTATTATTCTTATTATTCAAGGGAAGAGTAATCCCAGAAGACAGGAAATCCTTGGAAACACACAAATTATACATAGAATTAAAAAAAATTTGCTGTGATATTCATTCAGGAAAAACCTTTAACATATGTACAGTTTAACACATAATAATAAAGTGAACCTATTGTAACTGCCACCTGGGTCAAGAAGCAGAACGTTGCCAGCAGTCTGAAAGCTCTCCAGGCACCCTTCCTCAATCATATCACTCTTCCACTACCCTAGAAAGAGCTACTGTTCTGACTTTTGTAATAATCCTTTTATGGCTTTATTTGATAGTTTTACCACTTTGGTATGTCTCCATAAACGATATGGTTTGGTTTTCCCTGTTTTAAAATTTTATATGAATGGAAATCAGATTGTATGTATTCTTTCATTTTATATCTTTTGTTCAATGTTATTTGAGAGTCATTTGTGTTGCAAATAGCTGCATCTATTTTTGTTGTTATATGGTCTTCTTTTGTATTAATATCCCAATTTATCCACTCTGTAGAAGAACATTTGGCTTATTTCCAATTTTGAATAATTACAAGTAATTCTGCCTTGAACATTCTGGCATATATTATCCTGGTGTACACATACATGAGTTTCTGTAGCACACATGTAGTGGTTGAGGCACTGAGTTATAAGCTGTATACATCTTCACCTGTAGTGGATAACGCTGGATTGTTTTCCAAAGCAGCTATACCAGTTTATACTCCACCCTCCACTCCCAAAGTGTATGAGACTTCTCATTATTACATATCTTTGCCAATACTTGGTATTATCAAACTTTTTAATTCTTGCCAATCTGGTGGGTGTGTAGTGTTATCTCTTTGTGCTTTTAGTTTGCGTTTCCCTCATTACTAATAAAATGCTTTACCTATATTTATTGGCCATTTGGATTTATTCTCTTGTAATTTGTTGGGCTGTGCCCATTTTTCTTTTGGATTGAGTTTTTCTTATTGACATGTCAATAAGAAATACATTGTCAATTTATTGTCAGTTATATATTACAAATATCATAACATGTAACATTTATATCTTCCTCTACCCTAAAGTTTGATCTTGTATTACTTTTATGGTATCCTTTGATAAACACAAGTTTTTATTTTAATGTAGCCAAATTAATAAACCTTTCAGTTTTGGATCTTGTTTAAGGAGATATTGCTTATATTTCTTGTATGAAATTATTCTATACTATGATCTAAAAGCTTGTAGTTTTACCTTCATATTTAGACCTTTAACCCACTTGGAATTCATCATTGAAAAGGCATTTCTTTCCTCACTGATCTGCCATTCACCTCTATCAGATATCAAGTGTCCACACATATGCATATCCTTTACTTGTTCTCTCTATTTTGCTCCATTGGTCTATTTGTCTATCTCTGTGCTAATACCACCTTGCCTCTACTATAACTTGAAACAGATTTGGAAGTAAGTCAGAAAGAGAAAAGCAAATATCGTATATTAATGCGTATATGTGGAACCTAGAAAAATGGTACAGATGAACCAGTATGCAGGGCAGAAATAGAGACACAGATGTAGAGAACAAATGTATGGACACCAAGGGGGGAAAGTGGCAGGGGTGGTGGTGGTGGTGGGATGAATTGGGAGATTGGGATTGACATATATACACTAATATTTATAAACTAGATAACTAATAAGAACCTGCTGTGTAAAAAAATAAATAAAATAAAATTCCAAAAGAAAAACAGATCTGGTGTCTGGAGAGCAAGTCCTCTTACTTCATTATTTTTCTTCAGGAGAGTCAGGTATATTTTGTATTTACATCTAAGTTTTAGAATCAACTTGTCACATTCTACCAAAAAACCTTGCTTGGATTTTGACTAGGATTAAGATTACATGGAATCCACAAATCAGTTTGGGAAAATTAGTATCTTTCCAGTATTGGGTCTTCCCATCCATGAATATGGTATATTTCTCAATTTGTCTAGGTTTTCTTTAATATCTCTCAACATGGTTTTAAAATTTTGTCCGTAGAGGTCTTGCATATGTTTAAAAACTTTACATTAATTGCTTCATATTTTTATACATTTTGTTGCTGATTTATACAAATACAACTGAGTTTTGTATATTGCTATTTTATCTAGCTACTTTCGTAAAGCTCTTTATTAATTCTAATAATGTATAGGTAGGTTATTGTAGATTTCCTGTGAACATACTCTTACCTCCCACCCTCTTTTCCTTGCCTTTGTGCACTGTCTAGGGTCTCCAGTAGAATGTTCAATATTATAATTTTTATGCATATATCTTATACCTTTGCGATGCTATAAGCTCAATGATGAGTGGATCACTGTGCAAAAGGGATGTTCAATAAGCGTTTGTTGAATTAATAATTGAATAAATGAGCTATTCCATCATCCAGATGGCTAACCATAGCAGATATCATAGGTTATCACAGAGGATGGGGACAAATCGAAAAACTATGTTAGTAATCCAAATCAGAACTGACAGGACAGAATACACTCCCGGAGCCCAAGACAAAGGTGCAGAGTACATAGATTAGCCTAGTAGAAGGACCTAAGCTTAGAACAGAAAGAGGGAGAGTGGCTAATTTTCTTAAACCTCAGGCATAGTGCTACATGCTTTTAAATTCATAATTCTCCTCCCCAAACAAATTCCTTTTTTATTTTTATTTTTTTTTGTGTGTGTTATTATGCCTCTATTGCTCTTATCTTAAAGCCTAAATCTTATATGATCTGGTTCCTGCCCACCTTTCCAGTCCTGGTCTTAAGACACTAACCCACCTTGCTATGCTAATCTCTCTGGCTTCTTTTCAGTTTCTAGCAAATACCAAGCTTCCTGGCCTATTAGTGCCTTGCATATCTTTTCCTTCTGCCTGGAATGCTCTTTCCACCATCTCTCCTGTCTGGCCTCTCTACTTATCTGTCAGATCTCTATTCCAATGTCACTTTCTCAGGGAAGCCTGTCCTTACTTTCAGCATATACTTTAGCTCCCCTACAAAGTGTATTCTTAAAGCATCTGTACTTTTCCTTAAAGGCTCTTAAAATAGCAAAATAACAAGTTAATCCCTGTGTCATCATTTGATTACCATCTCCCAGCTTGATTGTAATCTTCAAAAGGGTGATAGCTGTGTCTAGCTTGTTCACTTCTGGATTCCCAAACACCTGGCCAGCATCTGGCACACACAAGGCAGGTGATAGTTACTCCCCAGACTGAAAACTGTAGATCTTCACTATTGGCTTTCCTTCATGCCACCAACTCTGAGTTTTTCCCATTGCTCCCAGGCGCTCTCAGATGCTCTCTCCTTGCTCCCAAAGCCTTGTGTCCTTAACTCTATTATGCCACGTAACCAGGTTTAACCCATTTTACCTCCACTTTATGCTCTCACCACCTGCACAAGTGCCAGGCCCATAGTAAGTGCTAATATACGTTAGCTTGAGAAATTAAATAAATGCAAATGAATAATAAATAATGAATAGACTGTGTATGTGTATACAACAAGTATTTGAGCCTTTCTTACCACGGGGCAGTCTCTTAAATGAAGCTAACTAATTGCAAGTTCTTTATGATAATTCAAGTAATTAACCTCCCTTTGAGAAGCTCTAAGATAGAAACACTTTATACTGAATTACAGTCAGTAGTGAATACTGTTACAGAGAGGGTCTGGTGTAGCGTATGCATATGTGGATGTGGATGTAATATTATATATATATTTCTTTCTAAAAAACTTACAAAAATAAAGAAAATGTCAAAGCCTTTTAAAGGGCGCGATCACGCTGAGTAATACAACCCTTCCTTGATTTTTACATTATTTCAGTATGAGATGTTTTTATGGCTCTTGCTAAAAATAAAAGACATTTCAGACTTTCTCAGTAAACGAAGCACTGCAGACTTTTCAGTTTTGTTGTTTCCCCTAAAATTAATATAATTAATTAAAATGCAACGTTAGTCTGATTTACAATCTGTGAGTCAATGAGTCACAGACTCTTTATGCTAATAGGGCAGTTTAGTTTTCTGAGCTGTTAACAAAAAACTGTGTCCCAGCACAGGGCCAAGCAGAACGTGAGTGACAGAGAGGCTCACAGAGAAAGACCTTCCTAACCTGACCGTAGTATATTTATATTGTGTTTGGAATAGAAGAGTCTAAGAATAATTTGGAAAGACAACTGCTTTTATCAAGTGTAAGAAATTAGTTGAACTGAATTTAAATGTAATTACAGGAGCAGCTGGTGAAGGCTAATTTCTGTTCATTTGCTTTCTCAGGAACTGCACCCCCATTCTGTTCCCTAGGAAAGGATCAGTTTTCAAGCTGTATATCACTGATACCAACTCTTTTTTTTTTTTTAACATCTTTATTGGAGTATAATTGCTTTACAATAGTGTGTTAGTCTCTGCTTTATAACAAAGTGAAACAGTTATACATATACACATATCCCCATATCTCCTCCCTCTTGTGTCTCCCTCCCTCCTACCCTCCCTATCCCACCCCTCTAGGTGGTCACAGAGCACCGAGCTGATCTCCCTGTGCTATGCTGCTGCTTCCCACTAGCTATCTATTTTACGTTTGGTAGTGTATATATGTCCATGCCACTCTCTCACTTTGTCACCGCTTTCCCTTCTCCCTCCCCATATCCTCAAGTTCATTCCCTAGTAGGTCTGTGTCTTTATTCCCATCTTGCCCCTAGGTTCTTCATGACCTTTTTTTTTTTCTCTTAGATTCCATATATATGTGTTAGCATACGGTATTTGTTTTTCTCTTTCTGACTTACTTCACTCTGTATGACAGACTCTAGGTCCATCCACCTCACTACAAATAACTCAATTTTGTTTATTTTTATGGCTGAGTAATATTCCATTGTATATATGTGCCACATCTTCTTTATCCATTCATCTGTTGATGGACACTTAGGTTGCTTCCATGTCCTGGCTATTGTAAATAGAGCTGCAATGAACATTTTGTACATGACTCTTTTTGAATTATGGTTTTCTCAGGGTATATGCCCAGTAGTGGGATTGCTGGGTCATGCAAATGAAGCAACTGACAAAGGATTAATCTCCAAAATGTACAAGCAGCTCATGCAGCTCAATATCAAAAAAAACAAACAACCCAATCTAAAAATGGGCAGAAGACCTAAATAGACATTTCTCCAAAGAAGATATACAGATTGCCAACAAACACATGAAAGAATGTTCAATATCATTAATCATTAGAGAAATGCAAATCAAAACTACAATGAGATATCATCTCACACCGGTCAGAATGGCCATCATCAAAAAATCTAGAAACAATGAATGCTGGAGAGGGTGTGGAGAAAAGGGAACCCTCTTGAACTGTTGGTGGGAATGTAAATTGATACAGCCACTATGGAGAACAGTATGGAGGTTCCTTAAAGAGCTAGAGATACCAACTCTTATAGGCTGGTCTTGGGCTGGAGTCAGTGCCAGGAGCCACAGAGGAGATTACCCCTCTCCCGGTGTTTGCTGTCGCTTGCTCCTCCCCTGCCTTTGAAATGACACTGCCAGGTGTAAGTATCACATTGACCTTACTTTGAAAGTCTTGAACTCCGGTCCATTCTGATGGAATCCCTGTCTATATGGCACCTGATCCAGCATCTAGGGTGCTTAGCTGCTTCTCCAGGTTCAGAATGATGGATCCCACATGATGAGGAAAATTGTTGACTTCAAGAGCTGCTGACTCAAGTTCTTAAATGTCATCTACCTGGGCCAAATCGCTCACTTTACAGATCGGGAATGGAGACCCTGAGAGGGAGGTGGTCTGACTGCCCGTCCAGTGTTTCCTCCACCGCCCCATGCCACAAAACCACACCCCAAAAACGCTGTGCCCGTTCCTTTCACATAGACTTAAAATTCTGCCCCTACCTCCAATCCAGGTCGATACACAAATCTGTGTATCCCCTCAAATGTGCTAACCTGAACACATAGGTGTTCAGGTCTTTATATTTGACCAGTCAAAATTGCCTTTCTTCGGGTCAAGGTTTTGCCCTTCTTAAAATATCAATCCTTCTGGAATATGTAAGACTCCTCCAGCATTTGCACCCAGTATAAGGAACTTACAAAATTATTTATAGAAGAGATTTCCATAAACAGCAGGGAAGAATGAGGTAAGGAATCTGGAAAACTGGAGAGGTTTGAGGAAGCTGAACAAAGGAAGAAAGGCCGGGGACTCCACGTAAACGCTCAGCCCGTGCCACACCTGAGAGCCTAGCGAGCTCTCATTGAAACACCAGTGGCGCCTATGAAGTCATCGCTTCCCAGGGGTCATCCGGCTCCAGCTCTGGACTGGTGGCTCCAGCTAGGCCTGGGGTTTCCTTTCTCATGGGCAACTTTCCAGGAGCCTCCACACGACAGAAATACTGTTGCGAATTTTCTGGGTTTCTCCCTCGGAGAATCCCCAGATGACGACATCCGGCCCACGAGGCTGCCCACAAGGCTGTTTTTGAGTTCCTTATTGCTCAAAGTGTGGTCCTCCAACCACAGCACACACCCCAAGTTTCCTGGTACTTGTCAGACTGCCAGGCACCTTCAGGCAGAAGCTGACATGACCCGGGGCAGGGCTCTGAGCTCTAACAGAACCTGCCCGGTAGAGAACATTCTCCACGCCCTTTACCCGGCTGGCCTCTTCACCCTCACTCACCTTTGTCTGTGTGCTTCTCCTTCCTCGGTCTGCATGCACGGCTACTCTGCCCATTCTCTCCCACCTGCTGGGCACCTCCCGGGGGTCAGAGCCTGGCCACTTCCCAGCAGCGCACACACGTGAGCACTCAGAGGCCTGTGTCCTGCTGTTGCTGCAGGGACCCCCCATGCCCCTTGCCCCCCTCGGAAGAGTTCCCATGCTCCTGCAACTCTCTTGTCTGCAGGGCCCTATCTCCCCCATGCTGGTACAACCCTTTTTAGCCCTCGCGGGACAATTCCCAAGGGTCCTCCGATTGGCCCTTTATTTTTAGCCTTATTCCTGGATTGACTAACATAACACCTATAAGTGTTCTTCACCTTAGGCCCCAAGTCAGAATGTATTCTCCAGATATCTAAAGATTTGTTTGTGAAAACTTAGTATCACAGGACTAAGAATCCAGACTTTATCCTGAGCCAAATTTCCCAGTCTTGTTCTGAAAGGTTTGTTGCCTACAGCTTGGGGTTCCGATCAATGAAGTTCACAGTTCCCTTTATGGGGACTTGACTACCCTTTTGCTCTGCCATGATTTGCATATCACAGGGCTTTTCTCAATTATTGGCCGGGATGGGAGGGGAAGGGAGGGCCCGAAAACATATGCGACTGTTGAAAAATGTTAATAAAATCTGTGGGGGCAATTCCATCATTAACACTCACTCGTGCCTCAACTCACGAAAGGGAGGGTGCTGGCTGAGTAATGGTAAAATCCTGGTCCAGTTCTCTGATTCTGTTCTCTGATTCTGATGTTATTTATAGCACCTGCTAGTCACTGAGGAGTAACTCGACTGTTGGGGTGTTTTAGGTTAAAAAAAAAAAAAAGGCTGTGGTCTTTTCATCTTAGAGGGCTACTCAGCTGTAGAGCAGGTCTTACTGAAATCCTTCCTTGCCTGGTTCAGACCACGGAGCCCAATTTCCTGGCTCGAAGAGCTTGTAGCCTCCATCAGACAGCACTCTTACCCTCACACCTAACCTCCCCTTTTCTAGGCTATTATTCCTTATATGAAACTGTCTTTCTTTGTGAAGTCATTTGGTTCAACCCCTGCTAAATCTGTTGTGACTCACATTCCCTCAGGAAGTGGCACACAAGAAAACAGATGGTGAGTGGGGGACCAAGGTGGGCGTGGAGTGGGGCTAGAGTTATGGTCTGCAGCACAACTGTGAGACACCTCAGGGTCAGCTGGAAGGTTCAGCTGGCCAGTGAACTTAAAGTTCAACTCTCAAAGGCCTGCAGGCGTCCAAGCTCCTGCATAGGACTAGACAGGAGGAGCCCTTTAGGACCAGACAAGAGAGAATTTTGTTCTCTGAGAATCAACTTGCAGCTCAGCCCATGTGAGAGCTGTTCACCGAGGTGTCTCGGCCAGGTGGCAGATTTCTCCTGTTGTCCTGTAACTTGGCTTGAAGCGGAAGATGACCTGTGTCACCTGGCGCCCTGATAACAGAGAGCAAATTCCAGCAAAAGTGCCCATGCCTAGGCTGGCCATCTCGCGCCCAGCAGGCAGCTCCCTGCCATCTGGCCACCTTAGAGAGCTCACAGCCGCTCTGCTCGTCGCCCACCTGGCTTCGGCTGCTCCCAACCCCAGAGACAGGGACAGCATGGCCAACACTGGGCACAAACCAGGATTCGATTTACCTGCTCTCCTGCTCCAGGGACCAGGGACCAGGTCCCCTAATGCTGTTGTGCCCTAGTTTTCCACAGAACTGATGCCCCATCCCTTGGGGTAAGAAATCTTTCAACCTTATTTGCAAATATTGAAAAATCCAAAGCTCAAATGCATTTGTGGCATTCAGAGCACTAACTTTTGTCAGAGGATTTTAGCAGAGATTTCTGAAGGTATTAAGTGTAGAAAACAAGCACTGGGTAGATGGGAGTTCCAAGGGAAATCGTGTACCCCACACGTACATCTAGATGGTGTCTTTCTAACATAACGTTACAAAGAGGAGGTCCAGCAATAATATTGTCATGTTCCTTTAAAAAAGATTTTTAAAAAGGCCAGGTAATAGCTTGTGATAATCCTACAAATCCGAGCACTTTATTTATTGCTTTATTTACACACTGACTTATTTTACGAGTGGATTACGAGAATTTATGTGATGAAATTAAAAATATGTAGAGATACATGGAAAATCAGAGACCAAATGCTTAGGATGGGAGGGAAAATCTGGCGTGCAGATATACGGATCAGAGCATTACTCAGATAACAGAGCTGAGCAACTAGTTAAGGATGGATGATTTCTGAACTCTCCTCGTCACTGGTGTTGGTGGCATCAACATCAACACCTGTGTGAGCAAGGCACTGGCTCTACATGGGCTAAAATGTGCTCGTGCGTGCAAGAAGCTCAGGGGTTTGGGGCAAACAGCAGGGATTCCTCCTCTGGACCCTCATCCAAATGGGGCTGTGACACAAATTACTGGAGGAAAGAAGGCTGGGGTCAACAGCGTCTTGTCTGAGGTCAGAGTACACTTGGGAAATCATGCTAGCGACAGACTCTCTACCCGCTCTCTGTGCGGTGCTTCCCTCCACACACCTGTGTCCTGCCAGAAGCCCCAATTCTCTCTGGTTCAGGACCTCCCCAGGGACCTGTCTAGACATGCACAGAGCAGCACCCAGAAACTGTTCCCTCCCAGCTTTCCCTCGTCTATAAAAAGCTCAGCATTAGTAGCACATCTAAGGATTGAAGCGACTCCTGTTTTAATGTTTAACAGCATCTTGCTAAGTATCTGCGTGGATTTGTTTATCTGGTGAAATCCGTCCCAAGAGGAAGGTTCAGTGTCTGATGACGGGAGACGAATCCTGAGGCAACGGCAAAATCTTCACTCGGTGAGGCTTTGGGATCTCCAGAAGCAGCCGTAGGACACGAACCTCAGTGAGGGGAAGACTGAGAACGGGAATAGGAGGAATGGAAGGGAAAGTTTCCCCACCTAGCAATTTTGCTAATGCTGCCGTGCTGATGGCAACCATGTCTGTCTAGGTCGGTTGTTGTCTTCACTTAAAATTAATACTATCTCGGGCTTCCCCGGTGGCGCAGTGGTTGAGAGTCCGCCTGTCGATGCAGGGGACATGGGTTCGTGCCCCGGTCCAGGAGGATCCCACATGCTGCGGAGCGGCTGGGCCCGTGAGCCATGGCCGCTGAGCCTGCGTGTCTGGAGCCTGTGCTCCGCAACGGGAGAGGCCACAACAGTGAGAGGCCCGCGTACCACAAAAAAAAAAAAAAAAATTAATACTATCTCATTATGTACCCATACATTGATTTGCTTTTCTCAAGTGAAATACTCTGCATTTGGTTGTGTCCCCATCTGTAGGCAATTTTAGAAAGAAGCACTGTCTTTCAGCACTCCAGCCTTATTCTGGATTTCTCTTGGTGGATCCTCACCCCTCAGCAGCCAAAGATCTCATATTGTCCATTGGATATTCAATCTCCTCCTAATATAGAACTTAAAAGCGTTCGTTATCTTTTTTTCCCGATCTCAATAGTCATCAATTAAATTAGCTTAACGTGACTCCCAATCTTTATTTACAAAAATGATACAGAGAATAAAATTTAAGAAAATACATACTCTCAGATCCAATTCTATACTCTTTTAGGTAATATTTAATTATTTTAGGCACTTAATTCAATGCTAGCTTTTTTTAAAAAATATTGTATTACTCAGAATTTTTCTTCTTGAGTCAAAATCCTGATGGAGAACAGTAAGTTCTATCTCTAGTTCTGTTCCCAGAGCTTGTCACTTCAAGGTCTCTTGGCATCAGGCTCCAGTTTGGAGCTTTTGCCTGTCCTTGGGTCTCCCTTCAGCAGACCACGGGTCAGTGAGGGCAGGGGCCAGAAACACGGAAAGTGCTGAGCTCTTCTGTCATCAGAAAGCACTGAGCACAAATTCTGGCACAGCCTCTCAGTCAGTGTCTTGCTGTTCTCATTGGCAAAAATTAGATTCATAACACCTACCACACGGGCACTTTATAAGGATTAAATAAAATAATATATGTGAAAAGCTTAGCAGGGTGCCTGGTACATAGTATTTAAACTAGTCACCAACTTCACCATTCTCCTGTTTATCATCACTTTCTCAGTCATCACCAACTCTTACAACTCTTTCAAGAAAAAGGTATGCTTTTCCTTTAAATTTCTCATCACCAGTGACCCTGTGGAAAGGTGAAGGATTTGGGGTCCATCCCGGCTGTCAGTCCTGGTTTTGCCATCTCGGACAATTTGACTGGTCCCTCCAAGCCCCACCACTTCATGTGTAACGTGGGGATAACGGCTGTTTCCTCACGGCGCTGCTGGGAGGTTTAATGTGATGTGTGAACAAGGCATCTGGGTTTACTCAAGATCGGTTCCCCCACCTCTCATCATTTTTTCTTTCTCTGTGACAAAATAGTAGAAAAAAAATCACATTCAAATGAGATGCCACACATCCACCTAAAAGCCTTGTAATGGCATAGGCAAAATATTTAGTCTCATTTCATCAGACTCTATTCTCTTTGGGCTCTGCTAGTTCACAATAGGTATTAATCACTTAATCATACAACCTAATTTATACTCAGCTGTTAATCAGTTAATGGCTCCTCCATAAGCATTTACATAATGTCTTTAGCCAGAAAAAACATGCACAGCCTCCCAGAGCCTCCTAAGAAGTGCCTCTGTGGTGACAGGGGCCAGCTTTAGGTGGATCTTCTTCCATAATCCCCCAGAAGCAGCCTCCCTGCCTGGGCCTGGGCCTGGGTCAGCTTGACTTGATGAGATCCCCATTAGTTTGCACACATCTGCTGAATCGCCTGCCCTTTGTTGGCTGCGTTTCTTCCCACGCCCAGATGCACAGTACAATACACTCCCTGGCTACAGCTAATGCAAAGCTGGACCTGTGTTCTATTAGTGGACTGGGGCTGGTTGAAGAGACAGCAAGGAATAGGGAAACTTACATCTTCCAAACCTGGACACTTCTATCTGAGATAAATGCAAACCTGGACAGGGTGACACTGGGACAACGGGCACGAACCAGGGTAGATTGTCACTTTAGCAAGGGGTCTATATTCCTTGTAGAATAACTCTGAAAATCAAAGCTGAATGACTTATCCCATTGCACATTATGGCCAGAACATTGGTGAGAAGGCCTCTTCAGGACGCAGGGTGCCCGTGTTGCACTGTTTTGATTGAATAGACAGTCACTATCTGCACCTGGGTGGCAGCTCAGCTTTGGTCAGTCACCGGGGAAGGGGTGTTAACACTTTCAATGATGGAGGCTGGCTCGGTTCATTATCTAATCATGTTTCTAGACAACTGTCTTGGAAACAAGTCACGTCATGTTTTGTAGGAAGAGAGGTGGATGGAATCTAAAAGAAGGTAGGTCAAAGACTGACAGAGATGCCAGGGAATGATTGACAAGAAATGTGCGGGAAACTCTGAGAGGTTAAATGATTCTGCCTACATCAAGTCATAAACTTCAGGTTAGTGCTGGGGCTGGGATGTCTGGCTGCAGCACACACTGGAAGAAGCCTCAGTCAGAGCAGCCAGTGGTCTTCTAGCATGTCTGTGCTGAATAATGTTGACGTGAGGTGACTCAGCAATTGCTATGAAATGGATTTGGATTGGGAAAGCCGAGGACTTCTCTGGTCAGGTCAGATCCTGAAGGGTTAATTCAGAGTTTCACACAGTCTTTAGATTTGGTGCTGTTTCTGCTGCTGGGGCCACGGAAAAGGTAGCCAAGGGCCTGGTACGGTCTCCAAGCATTTCCAGCACACTGGCTTGGGAAGTAGGCTTTGGGTTCCAAGGATGGACGCCTCCATGGCTGGCCATCTGGTTAATGCTCATCACACTAGCGTGGGATGCAGACAGGGAGCATAATTAGAGGCAGAATCAATAATCTGACAGAGGAGGAAGTTCACAGCTTCACAAATGAGCTCCTTAGCATTAATTAATTTATTCATTAATTCAATAATAATTTATTAAGGGCATATTATATGATGAACAATGTGGAAGGCTTGGTTGGACGATTGGAGAGAGGGAAGACACTATTATAAAGATATGTAAAAATATACCCCCTTCTCTTTATAAAACCCATACCAGGGGAGCAAGATAGCCATGCAGACATGTTATTAGAATACAACCTTAATAAATACTGTTTTTATAGGTGTGTAAAGAGTATTACAAGACTACTGGAAAATACACAGTTATCTGAGGAAGTCCATAAAGGTTTCACAGAGGAAGGACCTCTGTTTCTCCATCTGCAGAGTGGAAATAATGATGCCCACCTTGCAGAATTGTTATAAGACTTAGAGATAATGTATGTTAAGTGTTTGGCAAGAGAATGGGTACAAAATAAGTAGTGGCTTTATTAAATTAACCAGCTAGGGCTGTGAAGAAGGGCATTTCAGATAGAGGGTATACAGTGTGTAAAAACAGACATGTGAAAAGAAATAGTATGTTTTGGCATACTACTAATTTACATATCAGTTGGCATATTAGTAGTTCACTGCTTTGGGAAAGTAGGGCTTGAGAGGAAGAAATAATAGATGAGGCTGGACAGGTTGGCTGGGTTCAGTTTATGATGGGCTAGTGTTGTTTTCAGTGAAGAGAAGGCCAGCATCCTTCAGGCTTACTTGTAATTGCTCTGCCGGGACTCTCTCTGAGTCTGGTTTCACAGGGGAGTCCAGCTCAATCTGCCTCATTCTTCCTTCTCTGTCCATCATATCTTAAGAGCCACCATACCATTTCCACGGTTCCTATCCTCAGCTTAGCCATATGCTACCCCTCCTGATGCTTTAGCAGTCACATCTATTTAGAGATCTATTGAAAGTCATTTGTATCATTTCTCCTGCAGGTGCATTCTGTTCTAAGAATACCCAACAACAAAAATCAAACACGCAAACCAAGAATGACAGAGATCTTCACAATACCAAGAATTCATTGCTCTACGGACTTCAGTTTCTTCAAGAGTTAATTGGAAATAATAATGGCACCAACTTCATATGACGAAACGATGATTATGTGAGGCACAAAGTAAGTGCTTGAACATGTTAGCTGTTATTATTATTGAGTTTATAAAATAATTTACCATTTAATACATTTGAGTACTTAATTATGTGCAAAGTGTCAAAAAATTCCTTCACAAATACACAATTCACCTACAACTTTTCAGGCAGATATATTCTGCAAAGAAGAAAGCACAAACATATGGGAGCAGTGTAATTTAATCATCACCTAATTAGCCAAACTATTTAAAATAGGCCTCACAACAAGCATGAAAACATTCTCACTTCTAAATGCCGGAAGCTGCGTCTTCCCGTAATTCTCTCCCTTGGAAAACTGTGAGTGGAGTGACTCTTGGCTCCGTGCAGAGCTTCCTCTCTGTTACATTTAGTCCTCCCTGATTCTAGTCATTTCCTTGCTCTGTCATTAGATGAAGCAAGGACTGCTTCTGCCACCTTTCCTCATTCTCTTGATGTTTCCCCAGTACCGACTCTTCTTTGTGTGGATGGGTGTGCCTAAGATAGTAATAATAAGAGCTAATACTTATTAAGACAAACTATGTGACAGAGACTATTTAAACATTCCACATTCAATCTTCCCAGTGAGATTGAAACCATCAGTGTGTCCATTCACTGGAAAGAGCGGGCGCTCTGAGTGGTTAAGTAACCTGCCCACTAGCTCTCAGCTAGAGAGATAGTGGTCTGGTCTTGGCCAGGCAGTCTGCCTCCTGCTTCCCTTAGAAAATCCAAGAAGAGTAGAAACCTTGGAGATAAGAAGAGGCAGTTGCTATGAGCTAACCCAGTTCTTACATTTTGTCTCCCAATTAATCCAAAGCTTCTCTTATGGAGAACCCTATTTTCAGATTGTCCAGTAGTAAAATTATGGACACCCAAGCCACGTAAATAAAAGATTTCGCTAAATAGATGACTTATAAAAATCTGTTATGACAAAAAAAAAAAAGGCCAGAGAAACTTAAAACCGACAGTAAAAGAGATCACAGTCTTTAAAGATGAATCAAAAAGGAAAAAAGCTGTAAATACTGAGAAAACTCACCAACTGAGATGAAAGTGCAGGAAGGTCGGCAGGAAAGTTCTATAGAGGATTAAAGTATTCGACAGACAACTGGACTAGATGATTTTTAAGGATCTTTCTAAACCCAGAGATGCTATAATTCAACCATTAACATAATTGTTTAAATTCCCAGTTTTAATGTTTTTAGTTTCATGGAATAACTCACAGTAGATCAGCACAGTTTTGTGCTTCTATCTGCCTCTCAAATATTTCCACACCCAAATCCCACTGTGCCTCAATCTCTGTGCATCCCAAACCCAACATGTTGGCTCCACTGCCACCTTCTTTCTGTGTGCCTCACCATTGCCAGTCACCTCAATCTGATGGTCAGAGTCCTTCTCAACTGTTCCCACCTCTCAGGCTCCACATTCAACTGGTCAACAAGTACTATCAATATCTAAAATGTCTTCCCTAGCTCCTTCTTTCCAATCCTGCTGCCGCCCTATTGGTACAAGTAAATCATACTGCCGTATTTATTACGGACCAAAAGGTACAAAGATGAAAGTCATAGTCTTTCCCCTCAAAGAGCTCACTGGTAAAGGAGGTAGGCACATAAACAGATAACTCAAGATATTGTGGCAAGAAGCATAATGGAAGTAAAGTAAATGATACAATAGATCAATATATATAAAGTATCTTGTAACCTCTCACCTAGACACAAAACGTTCCTAGCCCACATGTCGTCTCTGTTGTACCCCCATCCAGTCCATTACGCACACTGCCACCATAACAGTCTTCCTCTTTTTGTGTCACTTGGTGCACAGAAGCTGTGGGTGGCTTACTCTTGCCTCTGGAGAAGTCAATGTTACGGGCAGATTTCTGATTTATGGTATATATACCAATTGTGGTTGAAGTGACAGGAGCTTATGAGCTTGTTCAGAGAAAGTATCCAGAGTGAGAAGAGAAACATATGAGAATGGAACCCTGGGAAAACAGTGGCATTATCAGATCTGCAGAACAGCTAGTAAGAGACTCAAGAAGAGTATTTACAGAGGTGGGATGGAAACCAGAAAGCAGAAAATAGACAGGGATAATAGTGTAAAACAGACAATAGTAGCAAATGCTACTAAAATTTTATTCAAGAAGAGAACTGAAGGCAGGCTATTGATTGCCTATTGGTTCAAAAAAGCTAAATATGTCAGCTGATTGGCAGGATTAGAAGTTGGGCTTCATTGGTTTGAGATATGAATATGAAGTGCAGGAGGTACAGCAAGAAACATAGTATCCTCTTCTAAGAAGGTTGGGAGTTGAAAATGATGTATTTAAAGCATTCTGTCTTGTTTTCAATTTTTTTTTTTTCGTGGTACGCAGGCCTCTCACTGTTGTGGCCTCTCCCGTTGCGGAGCACAGGCTCCGGACGCGCAGGCTCAGCGGCCATGGCTCATGGGCCCAGCTGCTCCGCGGCATGTGGGATCCTCCCGGACCGGGGCACGAACCCGTGTCCCCTGCATCGGCAAGCTGACTCTCAACCACTGCGCCAGCAGGGAAGCCCCCTGTCTTGTATTCAATTTATTTGAGCCCAATAATTGTAATTGCTCTGCCGGTATTTGTTATTTAGATGCTGAGAGCAGAAACCGTCTTGTTTATCTTTAAATCCCTCTCACAAAACCCACAAAGTGTTCAATACATGTTTGTTTATTTAGGACAATGGTAATTTTCCTGTAATTAGTTCTTCTAAAATATTTGAAGTTGCTTGGAAATAGTTGCTTCCATCAAGGATTTCAAACATCGTTTGTTCATCAGGGTTTTTTGGTTGCTGTTCTATTAGTTTGCATTCTCTGCAAAGAAACAGCTCGCGAAGCAAATATAAACTTTCACAGATCACATTTGAGTTATCAAAAATTCTGAACTTGTAGTGGACCAAATTAAGATTTATTTTTGTAATTTTGGCAGTCTATGAACTTGCAGTGTAAGTCAACAAGAAAACAGGATTTACGTCTCCCCACAGCAACCAGGAAACACCTTATAAGCAACTTTGATGGAAACTCCTATTACATAAAGCAAAGCGCCACCAGTGTGCCATATTGGATCAGATATTGCAACTAACTTTCTCGCTGATCCTATTTCCTGGATGAACAGTGCCTGATACTAAATGGTCTCGTTTTTAAAACTGCCTCAGCATACAGGTACCAGGGTTATGATTTTCCTGAAAGCACTAGATCCCCAGCCTGCCCACTGGCTCTGCACACAAAACCATTTATAATATGTAGCAGTAACATGATTGCATTTTCACACAGAGGAAATACATTACTATGTCCAATGAAAACATCCAAAGCTCCCTCCCGAGCCATTCTGAGAGCAACTCTCCAGCAGTTCTCCCTTAGGCTAGCCCCAGGATATTCTGGAACTCTAGTTATAATTCTGGCACCGGCCTCCTACGTCTATGAGTCTATGAAGTCTTCACCAAATCTTAGCGGGCGGAGAAGCGCAGATTCTCTGTAGCTGGCCTGAACCTTGCCAATTTCTCCCAACACCTCTTAAGCCTTTCCAAAATGAAGGGCTCTCCCAGCCTGCCCAGAGCCCGGGTCTATCAAGCCTTATCTGCTCTGCTGAGAACTGACATCCCAGGCTGAGATGCTGCCACTCCAGGTCCAGTCCACAGCGCCAGGCATTCAGCACCCGGGGTCTGTGCACACAGGCCCTTGCCGCTGGCACGTCTGCATCTCTGGGGCAGAGGGGAGGCAGACAGAAAACACTCAAGGAAACATTAGGTCAGCAAGTCCCCTTATTCATGAACAGAGGGAAAGCAACAGAGCTGGAAGAGTAGACCCCGTCCTGACGGCGGGCATGAGGAATAAGTAGGACTCCCACCGTAGTGCCCCACACCTTCTCCGGGCTTCAGTGCAGGTCACAAAGTAGCACGGTGCCTCCATAACGTTAACATGTGATCTGAGTACCTAGGTACAGAGCTTTCAGTCTCCGTGGAAGAAAGTCATCTTAACATGTCTCTTTTATGTTACGAATGCTGCCTTGACACTCTGAAAAGTGGGTTAGCCCCTCAGGAGGAACACCTCAGCACACACGCTTGCAAGCACTAAGGGTCCTAATCAAGCCAAACTCCTTCCTTGACCAAATACTCTCGGAAAAAGAAGTGTAAAGAGAGACATGGTCCTTGCTTAGCCTCTTGAGAGGATGCCAGATTTTTAAATTGACATATAAGAAAGGTAATTACTTGGATCCATTGTAAACTTGAAAAGGTTTGATCCTGCTTCCTTTCAGCCAAAGAGGCACTTAGTCATTTCTTCTCCTTGTCCATCAAAGCAGGCACTGCATCTAAGACATGGCCCAACTCAAATCCTGTAATTCCCTCTAAGTCTATGACAACCTTCCAAAATAAGCTTGTTAGCTTACAATAGCCTTGTAAATAGCACTCACCAACTCACACGGAGCATACCTGAAAAAACTGCCGGGATTTAGCTCATGCTGGAGGAAAGAATGATGTACTTTCGGGCTACTGTTTTAGTAATCTTTACTTTAAAACATAAATTTTTATCTCTTTTTATTACAAGAATGAAACATGTCTGGTAGGGAAAATTTAGAAAATACAGCTAAGCAAAAATAAATAAATTAATGAATTAATTAAATGAACTGTAATCCCACAATGGAGATGTAACTTTTTTTTTTTTTTTTTTTTTTTTGCGGTACGCGGGCCTCTCACTGTTGTGGCCTCTCCCGTTGCGGAGCACAGGTTCTGGATGCGCAGGCTCAGCGGCCATGCGTGGCATGTGGGATCTTCCCGGACCGGGGCACGAACCCGTGTCCCCTGCATCGGCAGGCGGACTCTCAACCACTGCGCCACCCGGGAAGCCCGAGATGTAACTTTTAACATTTTGTTTTGTATTCTTGCAGATCACGCTCTCTTTCTTCCTCAAGTCCATCCTCAAAATGAGATCATAATCCTTATCTGTGAGGTGATTTTAGAGGTTGAAATCTGTGACAAGAAATAACCATGGGCACATTGGACAGTTTTAGCTGCTGAAACCCAGCAAGCCTTGTAGAGCGTCGGGTCCTGCCCACTAGGTTCAAACCACAATGGCTTCATTGGGTTCTCAGCCACATGCTAATTCCATGCCACAGCTCTCAACACCGGGTGGGAGCGGGGAACTGGATAGCCAAGGACTTACTGGAAGTCAACATGTTTGCTCATCCTGGACCAGTAGCTGAGGCTGGGACAGGAGTGCCTTGCAAGGGGGATGGATAAAGAGTGAGGAGGAACCGGAACACAGAGGAGCAGGCAGGCGCTTACCCTCTTCTCTGGGGAGAAACCCTGGGATTCTTTCTACCTGCGGAGGGCATGGCGGTCAGCGTCCCTTACGCTGTGCAGGGCTTGGAGTATGTCAGAAGAGGGTCCTTTTTCCAGCAGGAGAGTTATTTGTCATTTAACTAAAGGCATTAGGGCTCCTTTCAGAAACATTTGATCGGCGCCCAGAATTTTAGCCTACAGTGTGGAGAAAGGAGGTCAATTTAAAGAAAGTTTTGATAAAACAACAGCAGCGGGCTTCCCTGGTGGTGCAGCGGTTGAGAGTCTGCCTGCAGGGGACACGGGTTCATGCCCCGGTCCGGGAAGATCCCACATGTCGCGGAGCGGCTGGGCCCGTGAGCCATGGCCGCTGAGCCTGCGCGTCCGGAGCCTGTGCTCCGCAACGGGAGGGGCCGCAACAGTGAGAGGCCCGCGTACCGCAAAAAAAAAAAAAAAAAAAAACAAAAAAAACAGCAGCAACAAAAAAGCAGCCTCTTTAAGGGGCAAAGACGTGGGTAAGGTGTTTCTAGGGAAGGGACACTGACCCCATTTCCATTCTAGGGAAGGGACACTGACCTCATTGAATATGGATAAAAAAGCTCATCAAAGAAGCTAACCAAGCCCTGTCATTCACAAGCATGAAAGAGGGCCTCATGCCTCCTCATTCTGGCCACGAACCAAAGGCTCCATCAGCTTCGACACAATTAGTCCTATTAATATGGAGAGGCCTTAGGACTGCAGCAAATTCCTCTGGGCAGCCAACTTGCCTTAAATTATCTGCCAAGGCCTATCCCAGTGATGTTTGCACTAGAGTTGGAAAATATCAATACTTGGCCAGGGGTGGGGGTTGGGGTGGAGGGGAGTGGAACTCACATTTCCTGAGCTCTTGC
The DNA here is from genome assembly GCF_963924675.1 of Phocoena phocoena. Taxonomy (NCBI): domain Eukaryota; kingdom Metazoa; phylum Chordata; class Mammalia; order Artiodactyla; family Phocoenidae; genus Phocoena; species Phocoena phocoena. The sequence continues at coordinate 160,040,893 of NC_089219.1, forward strand.
TAACTACAGAGTATACCATATTTCTCCATGTCATCCTCACAAGAGCCCTAGGAGGCTCAGAATTACTGTTCCCATTTCACAGATGAGAGAGCTGAGGTTCAGACTGTTTAAGGGACTTGCCCAGGGTCCCACAAGACAGTGACAGGGTCGGCACTGGGAGCCCTGCCCACTGGTTCCAGAACTCATGTTCTTAACCTCCATACTGCTCTGATCTCAGCCCCCTTCACAGTGTTCTTTCTGCTATACCTTTGATTCTTTTTTCCTTTTCATAAGAAGAATGATGAGATTTTAGAGGTGATTACAACCAATGTGAAAGCTTAGTTTTTCATAGACTTACACATCATGCAGGAAAGAATCTGAAGTCAGGATGGGGGTGATTTTTTTGCATTCCTCTGCTGCAGCTTGATTAACAAGAAAACACAGTGCACGAAGACTGTGTAATACATTTAACATTTAATAATTATCCAACACTTAGCCAGTACTCCAAAAGACAGACAAAGGGGAGAATCAAGAACAAAAAGGCAGGGATGAGAAGTGAGGTGTAGATGCGGCATTACAGGTTTGAGGGAGAAGATGAGGTTTGTTGTCCTGTGCGTTCTTAGTGTCATTCCACTGCCCAAAGCATCACCAGCTAACACTGTTTCCCTTCAACTAAAAGAGTAGCGCTGCCCTGGGCAGGGAGCTGGCCACCGAGCTCCCTGGGGGAGCCCTGTCCGAAGGACAGAGATTCCGATTGCGGTTTTCCAGGGGTGGGACCAATGGCCCTGGGCCATCTGTGCTCTCTGCTGGACCCCACAAGGTTTGACCGTAACAGCTGAGTGGGGCTAGGGTTGCAGCTTTCAGCACTCTGGAAAAAAACAGCTGCTGCGGTTCCTTTGCTCACTGGCCTGTTCTCCATTGGTGAGTGGGACATTACCGTCTTTGTTATTCACGCAGCAGTTGGAATCTCTGCCCATTTAAGGAAGGAAGCCGCAGGGTAATCCAGCCCTGGCTGTGCCATTGACGAGTGACTCACTCCTTTCTGCCACGTGAACTGTGGATGAACCCAGGGCCCCGGTGGCTCGGGCCCTTCTCAGACGTGGTCCATAGCCTGTACTCGGGTAGACTTAATGGATTCCTGAGGAATATGTGTGCTCTATATATTAAGTCAAATCAAGCTCTGTGCACCATAAACCATGCTTTTTGTTTGTTTTGTTAACATTAGAGAATAGGAAGGAAAAAAGTTCAGGTCTGAGAAAAGAACAAGAGCTCAGCCACATTGGTTTACCCTGAAAAGATTCCAAGTCAGTGCTCCCCCAGGGTCCTGGATGGTGGGGGTCTCATCCCAGGGGCCTCCTGGCCCAGGAAGGCCAGGGGCCAGCGCCGAGTAGAGCAGTCCTTGGAGCAAGGAAGCACCGGATTCCATCCTGCTCTGCTACTTACTGGTCACGTAACTCCGGGCAGCCAACTAATGTTTCCCGCCCTCAGTTTCTTCATCTGTAGAATGGCCCATTCTTGCTTCACAGAGGTGGCATGAGAATAGGGTCTAGCACAGTGCCAGGGTGCATCCAAACTGACAATGTAGGTATATACACACGCATATGTGTACGTATGTGTATACCTTTGCATGCGTACTTGTGTGCATGTATGTATACATACATGCACACATATACAGATATGTGTATATATATTATATAAATATATAAGCCTACATAGATATCTACATATATGAAGTTTCTATTGTATAATGTATATATACACGTTCTGATTTGGGCCACCGAGTAGCTGGGACACTAGGCAGGGTTGGCAGAGGGCACACAGTACAAGGGAGTTTACTGTTGGCAGAGGAAGCAGTGTGATCCCCAGCGTCCACACCGAAAGAGCCCCCTAGGGGCAGCTGCAATGAAAAGAGCCCCCTAGGAGCAGCTGCAATGGTAGGAAGCTGATGTTTATCAGGTGGCTCCTTATCAGAGAAGCGCTGTCCTTTCATGCTGTTTTTGCTGTTTCTAAAAACAGAAACTAGAGGCTACAACTGTTGCCAAGATTCTTTAAGGGGAGACTCCGTCGGGATCCAGTAGCTAAAGGGCGCAAGCTACCACCTCAATAAGTTGCCCATGACCTCTGGCCAGAGGGCAGTGTGGAACCTGAGCCGGGAGGCGTCCTATGGGGCCCAGGGGCCAGTCCTATGTGGCCCAGGACAGACGCCCGCTTTCCTGGGCCTTTCTCTCCCTGACTCCAGGAGTTATGTTCCCAGGCCCTCAGGAGGAAAGCAACTTGAGCCAGAGCCGTCAAAAGAAGGAGGAGTGGGGTTTTTTCCTAGCAAATGACTCTGTCCCTACAATGCTACTAGCAGTCTTGTCCCACAGCCCGGTACGTGACATAGCTCCCTGTGCAGCTGTCCTTAGTGATTTCTCACTACTTTCCACTTTTCTTCTCTTCTTCTCTTGGTCTCCCATCTAGAGAGGAGGTTCCAGAAGCACAATGCCTGGTCGAAAGGAACTAGATGAGCCAACAAGAGACTGGGTTCTTATGACCTCTGCTCAGTAGGGACTTTGGATCCCTTAACTCCAGAAAACCTCGGTGTCCCCTTTTGAAAATGAAAACAAGTGCACCCACTCTGTGGGGATCCAACGAGATCGCACGCGTGTGTGTGTGTAAATCAATAAAACATTGCACACATGCACCTCTTCCAGGAATTTGCACACCTCAGGGACTCTAACAAGTCAGCTTATATTTTCATCACTACCACTGCAACAACATTAAAACACACAAAACCTGCATGCTATGGACTGAATTGTGTCCCTCTGACCACAATTCATATGTTGAAGCCCTAGCCCCCAGTGTGATGGTATTTGGAGACGGGGCCTTTGGGAGGTGATTAGGTTGACATGAGTTCATGAAGGTGGAGCCCCATGATGGGATTAGCATCCTTGTACGAAGAGACACCAGCGAGCTTGCTCTCTCTCCACCAGGTGAGGACGCAGCAAGGAGGCAGCCATCTGCAAGCCAGGAAGAGAACTCTCACCAGAACCTGACCATGTTGACACTTCGATCTTCGACTTCTAGCTTCCAGAAATGTGAGAAAATAAACTTCTGCTGTTTCACCCCCATAGTCTGTGGCATTTTGTTATGGCAGCCCAGCAGACTGAGACACTACTGCACATCTCAGGCCTGTAACAGGCAGGCTTAGGTTGCTGAAACAGCAATCTGGGGTCCATCTCTGCCCTCCTGGAGGACAGATTCCCAGCCTTGGAGTCAAGACACCAGTGGGCCAAGGGGTTTAGTTATCATGGGATGAACGCTGAAATTCTCAAAGGTTTTCAAAATCAATTTTGTTTTACTTTGGTTTTGAAATTTGAACGATTTCAGAAAGATATGGAACTTAAATGTAGGATGGATGTTGATAGAAATATCATACAATAATAGATGTTCTGCATAATGTAAAAGTGTATGCCATACAGCACTGTTTGGAGCATGCGGGCAGGTGCAGGTGGGAGAGACGTTTGGGGAGTAGCACAGAGTGTCACAGTGCCGCAGAGCAGGAAATGACGGCACCCGGGCACACTGAGACATCAGCACATTTGCACTCACCCACCTTCACATCTAGTTAATGGATATTTCACAGTAAAGATGTTAATCCTTCTGGTCAATAGTTCCTAGCCAAATAATCAAAATAAAATAAATCACTCATCACAAGAAAAAAAATGTGTAACTGTATGGTGATAGATATTAACTAGACTTATTTTGGCGATGATTTTGGAATATATACGAATATCAAATCATTATGTTTACATCTGAAACTAATATAATGTTATAAATCAATTGTATGTCAATAATGAATAGATAAATAAATAACTGCAATGGAATTTCCCCCCCTTTTTTCAGCAGCCATCTCTTTCTAGTCCTTTTGTCAGTGCTGTGGCATTAGAAGCCCTCCTCTGCCCCTCCCCACACAAGGTGGCATTGACCTTGGCCTTGAAGGAGAAACCCTTGGCGGGGTTGAGTGGGGAGGCTCCAGTGTGGCTGGAATGAACCAAGGCACCCTTCCCAGGAGACCGTGCGGCTATTGATTCCACCTGCCAATTGTCTGGCAGGAGAGTGACCGCCTACCTCAAGGGATGCACAAAGTACCAACTGTGAGAGGTGCCGATCGGGCCACGCTGATCTGTTAGGGGACTACAGTGTGTGCCTTTGTGAGTGGAGGCCGAATGTGGCTCGGGTGGGAGGGAGGAGCTGGGAGACCGAGGCTGGGAGGAAGAATTATTACAGTAAGTGCTGTCTTTTTAGCCTGTCCCACAGCAAGGGACCTGCAGCATTAGCTGCATTAAGAATCTTCATCAGGGCTTCCCTGGTGGCACAGTGGTTGAGAGTCCGCCTGCCGATGCAGGGGACACGTGTTCGTGCCCCGGTCCGGGAAGATAACACGTGCCGCGGAGCAGCTGGTCCCGTGAGCCATGGCCGCTGAGCCTGCGCGTCCGGAGCCTGTTGCTCCGCAACGGGAGAGGCCACAACAGTGAGAGGCCCGCGTGCCACAACAGTGAGAGGCCCGCGTACCACACACACACACACAAAAAGAATCTTCATCAAATTGAAAATAGGCCAGAGGATGTCAGAAGCAGAATCACTATAGAAAAAAATTGCAGTCCTCTAGCACCTGCACCACGGTACCTGGGCAGAGCGAGAAGATCCCGCCAAAAAGGAAAAAGGAAAGAGAGGAAGTTCTTTTTTCTCAATTTGTTCATCTCCCATATTGTCAAAAGTTTCTACGCTACCAGAGGTGTTTCCCGGGAAAAGAGAAATTCTGTAGGAACTCTATTTCCCTTAGGATATAGAGTGAAATATTCCCGACAAATCCAGCTTTGAGGAAGAAGGCCTAAGGCTCCATCTCAGATCCAGGACTTTTCCCCCTGAGCTCCCCAGAAAGGTCTTGTTCTCATCCTGTTGTCTTGGATCAAAATGAGCAGAAACGAGCCCTGGTGGGTGGGGGGAGTGGGATTGGGAAATGGCAGAATTAAAGACCACTCACATTTGCAGTTCCTAGGTCTGGCTACAGAACTCCCCCCCCACCCCACCGAGGAGTGAGTGGCCACTGCTTGCACACCGGGCTGCCCCAGGCGGGTCTGTGGCTCCTGAAGTCCCTCCTTGGTTCCATCACCACCGCCCCAAGGCCTCTGCCTAGGCTGGCTGCAGCTCTCATCCCTGGGGCTAGGACTGACTCTCTGTAGGACTTCTTACCCTGGCCTGCCTTGCCTGGAGGTACTAGTATGTTTGTTTTATTACCTCTTCTAAATGTTGAACTCCTTGAGAGCAGGGACTCTTATCTTAGGCATTTGGGTCCCCTGAAATTCTGAGCTGGCGCCTTGTGAATGGCTGACATTCAAGACATGCGTTCAGTTGAGAAGGAATGGGAATATGGTACAGATATAGCCTCCAAGCTGCTCGCCCACCCATCTTGCACAAAATTACTGGGGGATGGAGTAAAACAGGATCCCGAGAAAGAGCTTACAAAGGAGCATGGAGTCCACTAACAAGCATCCTGGGGAAACAAGGTCCCAGGTTTCCCTGGGTTCCAGCACCCATGCTGCTTGTGAACACACAGCTCGGTGCGAGGGCCTGAGGTGGCAGCCCAATGCTGGAGGAACCAGCTGTCCCAAGGACCAGGAGGGGAAAGAGTGGAGGAAGGGGAAGGGGAAGGGGAAGGGGGCCGCTCCAGGGTGGAGACGCATCTTCCTGGGTATGAGGACAGGCAGAGACAGGGCTGGGCTGGGGAGAAGCATCACCTCCAGAAAAAAGAACTGCAATGGTGCCCAGATTGGGAGGAAGAGCTCTCCAGGCTGCTGAGGTCCAGAGTTTCCTGCGCTTTAACCAAGGAAGGAAAGAAGCCGTGTGAGGTGCTAACTTCCAGAAAGCGTCACTCCTATTGAAAATCCACTGGTGAAAGGTGGCTTCCTGCCCCACAGATGGAGAGAGCCCAGCTGCTGTGCTTCTTAACCAGGATCTTCCGTTTGCAGGGCTTGGTGGTAGGATCCCTGGGTTGTGTGGAGTGGAGGACACAGGTCTCTCTTATCCCACTCTCCGTGGAACCTGCAGGACAGCAGCACCTGTCCCACTGTCACAGGCCTGCCCCGCTCCCACTCTTTATCCCAGCAAAGGGGACCTGGGCAGCCCGGCACAACACACAGAGGACAGTTATGTCTGCCCTTAGGCCACAGTGAGAGAGACCATGCCGGGCAGGAAGGTTCCATTTCCAAGTAAAGGCAGAAATGCCCCCCTGGTGGCCCTTCCCTTAGATGACCTCTTTATATCTTCTAACCCCACCCGAAGGGGGAAAGGGGGAATTTAAAGAGGAGAAGGAAAAGTAGCAAGGTGGCATTTTTTTTTTTTTTTTCAATACGTGTGGGCCTCTCACTGCTGTGGCCTCTCCCGTTGCAGAGCACAGGCTCCGGACACGCAGGCCCAGCGGCCACGGCTCACGGGCCCAGCCGCTCCGCAGCATGTGGGATCCTCCCGGACCGGGGCACAAACCCGTGTCCCCTGCATCTGCAGGCGGATTCCCAATCACTGCGCCACCAGGGAAGCCCCACAAGGTAACATTTTTGAGTTTCATTGTCCACCGTCTCCTCCCTCCGCTACACACACTGTCACTTCATTACAAAGCAAATTGTGCTCCCTCAGACTCCTCAGGGCTGAGGTTTATCGAGAGCTTCCTAAAAACCCATGTAGAGCTGAGGGCTTAAAGTCCCATTAAACCTTTATGCCACAGGGGATGCAATTCTGTTCACTGATTCCCTTAAAATCTAGAACTTGGGGCATAAACCTTACCTCAAAGGGGTAGGAGCCTTTCAGTGGGAGGTCTGGGTCCAGCTGTTACACACGCGATAAAGAGTGCCTTGCACACCCTCCAATCAGGTGATTTGGAGAAGCTCAGATAATGTGGGAATCATTGGAATACTGAAGTCGGCATGTTTACATAAGCATAGGGAAAGGGAGATTAACATTCCTGAATCTCCAGTTCCCACGAAATGTCACACTCTCCCGCAAACATCCAGAGGTTCTCTCGCCTGCCTTCCAATTAAACTGAAACCAGACAAGGCAAGAGAATGGTGTGGAAGAGGGCTGTGAAAGGGAGCCTTGTTCCAGCTCCTAAGCCACGAAGGAGGAAGGTGAGGCCAGACGGGGCCGCTGCTGGGGACAGACCCTCCTCTGCATTCCGAGCGGCTCCCAGCAGCAGCCCCGCCCCACCCTCCCCGCCACACTTGGGTCTGCCTGACTGTGGCCGGGAGATCAGACACTGCCTCAGCACGGCATCCCCACATTAACTGCCCAAATAGAAATGCATCTGGTTGCTAAGTCGCGGCTCCACTGCTCGATTCTTCTTTCCACCCTACCCACAGCACCGCTGGGACGCTGCTACTCATGCCCTGGTGCTGTTGTGACAGCTCAGGGAAAGGAGAAAAATGGCAAGCATCTGTAGACTCGAGGGTCACAGAGCTTTTTATAGAGAGAAAAGAGGTAACATTGGTAAAGGCTAAGTGGAAATCCAGGCACTGGGTATAAATGCAAAATCAGTGGCCTGGATGGAAAGTCCTCTGAGGTTCCCGAGAGAGCCTGCCCCCAGAAGCCACCAACACTCTCTAGCCCTTCTTTTTTTTTTTTTTTTTTTTTAATTTAATTTATTTTATTTTCTAAAAATTGTTATTGGAGTATAGTTGATTTAAAATGTTGTGTTAGTTTTTGCTGTACAGCAAGGTGAATCAGTTATACATATATCCACTCTTTTTAGATTCTTTTCCCATACAGATCATTACGGGAAATACTCAGAGTAGTGAGTAGAGCTCCCTGTGCTATGCAGTTGGTCCTTATTAGTTATCTATTTTATATATAGTGGTGTGTATATGTCAATACCAATCTCCCAATTTATTCCTCCTTCCCCTTTCCTCCCGGTCACCTTAAGTTTGTTTTCTACATCTGTGACTCTATTTCTGTTTTGTAGATAAGTTCATTTGTACCATTTTTTTAGATTCCACATATAAGTGATATCATATGACATCTGTCTTTCTCTGACTTACTTCACTCAGCATGACAATCTCTAGGTCCATCCATGTTGCTGCAAATGACTTTATTTTGTTCTTTTTTCTGTCTCCAACCCTTCTGATATTTAGGGGCATCTAAACAACACCTCTCAGATTGTCTCTCACTTCTGGAAGCCACACAAAATCTTTATGAATAGTGTCTATCCTAAATTGGAATCTGTGGTCCCCGTTGCTGAAGGCAGTGAGAAGGAACTTGTACCTGAGGTGGCCATGGAAGCTCCCTGAGGAGGGAGGAAATGGAATGGGCCTGAGCTGACGCATCGCCCGTGATGGGATCTCTTAGCAGAGAGCAATGCAACGCAAAGCCTGAGACATGAAACTGAGAGTGTTTTCCTGAGTTCACGTGAAGGTAGAGTAGTGAGGGGGGAAGAGCGTGGGGCTAGTTTGTGAGCAAATGACGGAGGGATTTAAACGCCCAGCTTCGGGTGTGGACTTGACATTTTAGGCCAGTGCTGGCCAGATGTTGTTCTGAAAACAGTGTTCTACCAGATGTTAACGGATGTTCCATGGCGGGGAAAGTTGTGCCGAAGGTCCACTCTCCACCCTCTTCTCTGCCTCCCTCTGTGCCCTGTGAGGCTGACTTCTAGCAACTGTATGGTTTGGATTCCTGTGCCGTTTGGTTCAGTGTTGGGTTCAGGTGATTGATAGGAAAATTGCCAGATGATTGGCGTGGCAGGAGAAAGAGGCAGGGCGTTTATTCCACCTTCGTGTGGGTTGACAGTGGCCCGGCCTCGGGAGGTTTCGGCTCCCGTCAGGCAGTGGTTCTCAAGCCCATACCTGTCCTGGGCTCTGTTCTCTTCCTTATCCCAAGTTCCCTCTGTTGCTAGTCGCGGGGTACTCCATCTTCCCCTTGTTGGTTTCCTTAATCTGTTCACACTTTTGCTAAGAGTCCCTGCAATTACTTATTTGAATGAGCCATCTGTTTCCTGCCAGGATCCCAGTCAAATAAATTTGGGGGAAGTGCCTGAAAATTTGCAATGCTTATTAGCATCTTAAGGCTCCAAAAAGTCCTGCTGTAAAGCAACTCTTTAATTTTGTTTTGTCTACAAAATCCCTTTTTCATGGAATGCTTATTTATTCTTACAGAATGTAAGAAAAGCTGCTACAAACTAATGGTCATTTGAGGAGAGGAGTGACATACACAAAGCAAAGCTTTAAGAAAATTAGTTTGACCAGTGGCAAGAGAGCATTGAAAAGAGCAGAAGAGCAGGAAGATCTGGAAAGAGTACAGTAATAGTCTCAGTTTGAAGGTGTGATTTGGGTCATGAGAGTGGGAAGGAGGGAACATGACAGCTGACATGCACGCTGTGTCCCTTCCGCCGGGCCAGTGGGGTTGGGCAGCCACCCTCAGCTCCAGTGAGAATGGAGCCACTGCTAATGGTAAGTTCCATGATTCAGCACCCGTGTTCTCTTTGAGAATTTTGATTAAGGGCACGTGGAGAATACTGTCTACTATCCCCCAAATTGACAGGACCCAGAAGTAGAATAAAATCCAACCATTAAATACGTGCTACTTTCTCCCTGTGGTTGTGCAAGTCAAAAATAGGAACATTTTCACTGAGAAATCTACAGATTTAAATAATCATGACGACATCATGAAAGAGGAATTGGGATGCCGAGTTAGATGCTCTGGAGGACAACTAATAGGCCAGGCCTTGGTCTCATGTTAATGTGGATCTGCTTTTTTCTCAAGAATCTCCTCGGTCAAAGGCCTGAATCTGTGAGGTTTTGTGTCAGAAGAACATTTGCCACATTCTCCAGCAAAATTTATTCAAGGGAAGAACACTGTTCCATTTGCCCGACTATCTACAAAGTCTAAAGACCAAGGTTGCCCCAGAATTTCCTCTTTTCCTCACTTAGGTGTTACATCACGACCTGAGAGACCTTATGCACTTTTGCTTTCCTGCATTCACATTTCTGCTGCATACTTTTACCCCAGTTGAATCTTTCACAGAAATCCAGAGATGGAGCTGAGAACCCCAGGCCCCCGAATAGTCCATTGTTAAGGCGGTGTAATCAATTCTCAGTTATTTGCAACGAGGAAAGGAAGCATTAGAGTTGATGGGAGAGGACTGCAGGAAGTCAGCTCAGCAGGACAGGACTCCCAAGACAGAGAGTCCAGAGCCAGGGGCACACCCTGGCAGCAGGAAGAGCCCTCGGTCAGGATGAAAAGTGGAGGGAGGCCTTTCTGAGTAGTTTGGACTCAGTGCATGACAGCCTTCCCAGAGAAGAGCACGTGGGTTTTCAGGACACACGATGACTGTCTCCAATACCCAGGGGCAGCGACGGTACCGGGGGTGGTAGTGTGGGTAGCTAATTCTCTGTGGTGCTGAAGAGTGGACCTAGAATGAATGGTCAACTGATAGACTCGTGCTCAATTTTGATTGAACTGAAGGAATCTTCTGGTATCTGTGGCAACTCTCAGAGAGTTAATAATAATAATAGTACAGATCTGTCTATCACTGGCAGTTGCTTATAAATCAATTCTACCTGTATTTCAACAGACAGCAGCCAAGCAAAAAGAGAGTAGAATTCCCCACTGATCTCAGATGCATAACATGGCCAACGCTAGAGCAGAAAACAAGACATACAAGCCCTCTTTGAGAAAAGTCTTTTATGCCTGAGTATGTTCAACGTGTTCGCTTGACACAGAAACTGAAGAGTGGTCCATTCCATCTTTCTCAGGGAAAGGATGAGTCACTTTCCAATTTCTGAATCTTCATGTTCTAAGAGGCTGGATGAAACCACAAATCTGATCCTCACAGAGCTTTCCTCACTGTGAGCTAATTAGTCAAGTGTATATGTGCCCACACACAAGTATTCTTTTTAAAAGAAGGAAAGATTGGGCTTTCCTGGTGGCACAGTGGTTGAGAGTCCACCTGCCAATGCAGGGGACTCGGGTTCAAGCCCTGGTCTGGGAAGAACCCACATGCTGTGGAGCAACTAAGCCTGTGCGCCACAACTACTGAACCTGCAAGCCACAACTACTGAAGTCCATGCACCTAGAGCCTGTCTTCCGCAACAAGAGAAGCCACCGCAATGAGAAGCCCGCTAGCTGCAACTAGAGAAAGCCTGTGCACAGCAACAAAGACCCAGCACAGCGAAAAATAAACAAATAAAACAAATAGAAAGAAGGAAAGATCTGTAAACGGACTTCTAGAGCTCTTCCTGGCTACTTACAGACCACAAAGACTATATTGGTCAGATGTAGAAGGCAAAGGATAAAGGGAGATTTAAGGGAGATTTAAGTCTCCCTTCCCAAAACAAAGCAATTTTTCTTGCAAACCTCTAGATCATGAGGTCTGAGTTGACATATCAGATGGTTGCCTAAACTTGGGCTGATCTCAGAGTATGCTGGGGGGTGGGATAGATAACCTGCCATCAACCCTTCCTGTCTTGAGACCTCATGAGACTTCCCTGTCCCACCCCCAGCCCCATCTGCAAAGTGGCCAGCAGGAAAGATAGCCCCTTGAGTTATGGAGAAATGGTCCAAAGGAAAATCAGAGGCAGCAACAGTATAACTGCTGGGACAGATGATGAGGCAGCCCTTATGTCTTTCAATTTAGAAGTGCGACACTTTTGGAAGTTCATTTGTTTTCAGAGTAAAGCCCAATGTATAGATGTGGATCTTGAGGCTTATAGGGTAGAAAGATTACTAAAAGTTAAAGTGTGAACAAGCATCCAAGCCAAGAAGAGGCAGGTGCCCTAAGAGCTAAGGTTGTGTTTAAAGGCAAATAGCCACCAGAGGTCTTGGAAACAAGACAACTGGACCAGGATTTGTGTCCTGTGGGCACAACCAGCCATGGGTTAATGTTTTGTTTTCCCGCCAGGTAAAGAAGCATTGCGTGGGGTGAGACTAAGTCAGCTAAGGTCACTACATGGTCTTCTGGCAACCTGAGTGTCCCTGTTCCCTTCCCAGGACTGAATTGTAAGCCAGCTGGAAGGTTGGCTACTTGGAAGTCAAGACTGTAAACTAGGGGTCCCGGACTCTTGGTAGGAAGGAACAGCTTTATTCTTGAGTCTCTGCAGTCCTAAAGTGGCTGGGGGAGAGAGTACATGTGCCCATGTGTGCCAGGCCCGGCTGCATGCCCCACTGAGCAAGGATATGTTTGGAAACTACTGATCCTTTCTAGGGCTCCACAGAAAACATCTCACTGTTTCCTTTTATGCAACCCAGAGTACCCCAGATAGTTCATTAATAGGAAAGGTGGGCTAAGCACCCTGTGTTTCCCTCTGGCTAGCTCATATCTTGGAAGGAACAAAAATCAACAGAGATCCGATATCCAGCTTGCCCAGAACAACTTTGGAGGAAGTTTCGGAATGCGGCAGGAAAGGAATCCTTGCAGGTTTCATTGGATGATGATGAAAAGGGAAGTGAAGGGGCCTTGTTCTACCCCATCAGAAGCCAAAGTTTTCAGGGAAGGAGGGATGGGCTGGGGAAGTCTGGGTTAGTTCCCCTGCTTCCCTCTTCTCTGTGTCCTGTCACATCAGCAGAGGGGCTCTGCAGCCTATGACACAGAGCTGTTCTCTCTGTTTTCAAGAGCAGAGCAAAAATGTGATAGAAAACATGGGCAGTATGTCTCATAAACAGGAACAGAGGAAGGGCAAGAGGAGAGAGAATGGTGATTAGCTGTCTGTGTCTTGCCAATTATTATAAGCTCTGTTTATGTTTTCAACAAGTGATTTTCCATTCTGGGTGGAGTGGCGTGTGAGGGTCACTGAGACAATCTCTTAGGTACCAGGAAAAATACAGACCCAAGCAGAAGCAGCCTTGCCACACTGGTGGGCTGGTGCCAAGAGAGCACTGATTCTCTTCTGGTGTGGGTTTTTCCCTCCTCTGGTATGGTATGTTAAAACTTGCTTGTCACTCCCTTCAGCGCTGAATGGGAGGAGCTGGATGATGCCCACGTTCTGGATGGGTCCCTCAGTGGCCCACGTCTGTCTGAAATGGCACAATCAGGCGCTTCTCCCCCTGGCTGTGGAAATGTTGTCCTCACACCAAGTTTCTGCCCTTCAAGACACTTGCCCGGTTGGTGGCAAAGCTGGGAATATTGTCTCCTCCTCAGGGAAGTCTCCCTTGATGCTCCATAGCTTTGCAATGATGGCAGAGGGGTAGTGGAGAGGTTTCAGCCAGAGAGAGAGACCCTTCTGGGAAAGACATCTTAGCACGCACAGGTCAAACGTGAAAGAGGCCCAGCCGTGGATGGACTGTGGCAGGATGGCTGCCCAACCTCCTCCTGCCCAGCCTCACTAGAGGGGGAGCCAGCTCCTTGAGAGAAATGGGACAGTGGTGATGAGAGGAAAAAAGAAAAGAGAATGCACATTCGCCAAACAGTTTGCAACCTTCAGGAAGCACACTCAGAAAGATAGCATTAGCCCCATGTCCAAACACAGAGCTTGGCATGGCCCCTGCCCCTGGGATTCCCATTGTTCTCTTCCTCCTTCAACCTACTGCAGACATGGGAATTCCCATCTCCCAATCTCAGGAGATGGAGAGAAGTGTTGGGAGAAGTGGAGAGGGCCAGGAGTGATGTGGGGCTGGACACACAGCCACAGGTCCATCCTTTGAACATGCATGTTTCCTGTCCTTGAAATAGGGATGGTATGGAGGCAACCTAAGTGTCCATCAACAGATGAATGGATGAGGAAGATGTGGTGTGTGTGTATGTATATGTGTGCGTATATATATACATACAATGAAATACGACTCAGCCATAAAGAAGTATGAAATTGTGCCATTTGCAACAACATGGATGGACTTGGAGGGTATTATGCTAAGTGAAATAAGTCATACAGAGAAAGACAAGTACTGGATATTACTTATATGTGGAATCTACAAAATACAATAAATTAGTGAATATAACAAAAAAGGGACAGATTCACAGATTGAGAGAACAAACTCGTGGTTACCAGTGGAGAGAGGGGATACTGGATGGGCAAGATAGGGGAGGAGATTAAGAGGTACAAACTATTATGTATAAAATAAATAAGCTATTTGTATATTTTGGAGATTAATCCCTTGTTGGTCACTTTGTTTGCAAATATTTTCTTCCATTCTGTGGGTTATCTTTTTGTTTTGTTTATGGTTTCCTTTGCTGTGCAGAGCCTTCTAAGTTTAATTAGATCCCATTTGTCTATTTTTGGTTTTATTTTCATTACTGTAGGAGGTGGATCAAAAAAGATATTGCTGTGATTCATGTCAAAGAGGGTCCTGCCTATGTTTTCCTCTAAGAGTTTTATAGTGTCCGGCCTTACATTTAGGTATTTGATCCGTTTTGAGTTTATTTTTGGGTATGGTGTTACAGAGTGTTCTAATTTCATTCTTTCACATGTAGCTGTCCAGTTTTCCCAGAACCACTTAGACAATGGAATATTACTCAGCCATTAAAAAAGAATGAAATAATGCCATCTGCAGCAACATGGACAGACCTAGAGATTATCATACTAACTGAAGTAACTCAGACAGAGAAAGACAAATATCATATATTGCTTATATATGGAATCTAAAAAAATGATACAAATGAACTTATTTACAAAGCAGAAATACAGCCACAGATGTAGAAAAACAAACTTAAGTTTACCAGGGGGAAAGGCGGGAAGGAATTAATTGGGAGATTGACATATACACACTACTATATATAAAATAGGTAACTAATAAGAACCTACTGCATAGCACAGGGAACTCTACTCAAGACTGAAATGACCTACATGGGAAAAGAATCTAAAAAACAGAGGATATATGCGTATGCATAACTGATCACTTTGCTGTACAGCAGAAACTAACACAACATTGTAAATCAACTATACTCCAATAAAAATTTTTGAAAAAAGAAGAAAAATAAGCTATGAGGCTATATTGTCCAGCACAGAGAATATAGCTGATATTTTAGAATAACTATAAATGGAGTCTAACTTTTAAAAATCGTGAATCACTATGTTGTACACCTGAAACTTATATAATATTGTACACCAACTATACTTCATTTTAAAAAAAATTGAAAACAGGGATGGGAGAGGCAGAGGCAGTGAAGACAGCCTCCCACTCATCCACTCATTCAAGCCTTTGCTCCCATAGAAAAAGTCTATGCAGGCTTCTTGGGTGTAGGAAATGTACTGGTGGGCAAAGTGGACATGGCCCATGGCCTCCAGAGAGTCCTGTGGGGAAGAGAGATCTCCAGGTAACAGTCACAGCCATGGACAATCGCAAACTGGGGAGTTCAGGGTCAGGGCAAGAGGGGAGCGGAGGGGCTGGAGGTTGGAAGTGCAGGTCCAAACTCCCCTGCTTCGCCTTTCCTCAATGACTTTAGTTTTCTGAGTACACAGCCGTCTTCCTCCCCGAGGAAGGAAAAAGAGCAAAACACCAATTATCTGTGTCTGGGGGCACCCGGGCCTGACCATCCACCCTGAGACACAGGACCGCTGGGCTTGCCTGACAGGGACAAGGGTCCAGGGCTCTGTCCCTGGAGCCCGGGGAGCACCTGCCCTGACCCACCTTCCCAGGTGGAAATAGCAAGTACAGTGCTGGTTCCTGAGTGGTTTACACACTGTCTCATGGAATCCTTACCAAGGGCCCAAGGACCAGGTGTTCCATACTCCATCTATAGATTAGGAAACTGAGGCTGAGACAGGTTAAGAAAGTTGGCCAGATGTCACAATTACTCAGAGGTGGAGTCGGGACCTAAACCAACTGACCCAAGAGCCCAGGGGTCTAGTCTCCCTGGGCTCGTTCCTCATGACTGGCCTTCCTGGGGCTCTGGCCAGCTTGCTGGGGGTGCCCTGGTCACCCTGCTCCCCCTCCCATGCAGCCACAGCCCTCATCCCACGACAGCACCTGGGCAGAGCCCTGGGACCCCCAGAGGCAAGCCTTGACTCCTACACTGAGCCCTCGGCCCACTGGCAGGAGTTGCCAGCCCCCTCCTCCCTTTTGGCAGCAACAAGCGTGAGGGTTTCCCCCTCCTCTGGCCCATCCAGAGAAGCAGGGTGCTGCAGAGCAGCTGGCAAACACAGAACCAAACACCTGTGTGCCAGATATTACAGCTGCATGTGTGAAACACGATCTGTCTACAGCGCCTGTCACATGCCACGTCCAGTTGTTGTACTAGGGCAGGTTGGAAGGGGATCCATTGAAGAGGCCTTTCCGGGGCAGAATTTCAAAGCACAGGCACCCACCCCTTCCCTTCTCCCACCCCCAGCATTTTACTTGCTCCTCTCCCTTTCACTTGGCATTTCCGGCTGGGTTTGCCCTTCAGCAGCCCGAGCAGAGCAGTGACGGTGTGGAGTCTGCGCACTCCAGGCGGTAATAAAGGGGCTCCGTGTGCTCCCGGAGATAAGCGGCTGCACTTTGGCTCGGTACCCGCCCGGGGTAGTCACCGCATCCCCGAGGCTTGCAGACATGCTCCACCCAAAGCCCAGCTCTTCTGCTTCACAGAGACCTGCTCATGTCCTGCCACAGTCGCTTTCAGGGCTTTGGTTGATATGTTCACATTTAGCCTGCGTACGAAAAAGAGAAAAGATAGGACATTTCACAGGCGCTAAAGAGGGCAGGGAGAGGGGGGAAAGAAGAGAGGAACGAATGGCTACCAACTTGCAGAGCGCCTTTCACCAGAGGGAGACTGCACGGCGGTGGCAGTTTTCACCCACAACTGACTGGGACTCATTTACCCCAATGGAACAGACAGAGGGAATAGAATCCAAGATGGCAACGCACGCGTCACGTAGGTGCACCTGCCCTGAATGCCGTGAACCCCATGACACTTCAAACTCCTTAGGGGGTTGGCCCAGCTGAGAGACGGGACACGGTGATTGCACACAGCTGACACCTTTATCAAACCCAAGTGGATCGTCTTGCTTATTCATTGTCAGTCAACTAATATCTACTCAGTCAATCCTCACTGCAACCTTACGCAGTAGTTTCTATACTATCCCCAATTCACAGATGAGAAAACCAAGGCTCAGGACATGAAGTACTTTGCAAAAGGGCAATCTGGGTAGTAAGTGGTAGAGTACGACCCGGGCTCATAACTTTCTGGGTCTCAAAGTGAATGAAAAGAGCAGGACTCTAGGTGGCTGCCTTCACAGTCGTCAAGTACCAGGCTCGGAGGAGGTAGGGGGCCAAGTGTCGACCTGACCCGCCCCTGATGTACTGAAAGGAGAAACTGCGGACTCAGTTTCCAAAGTTCTTCTCACTTAGGCCTCTTTCTTCAACTTTCTTTTCAAATGAAAAAAAAAAGTTTTAATTCCAGAAATCATTTTACGTGGATCGAGAATTAGCTGTTGCTTGGCCACGTTGGCAAGAGTACAAAGAGACTGTATCTGTATCTGTATGCCCCATCGTTCCTCGTACTGCATGCCACTCCAGCATCAGCCTGTCGCCACTCGAGGTGGCACTTTCTTGGTTCTGTACTGTGCAGAATGCGATTTTCACTTGCCCCTGAAAAATCAATATGGAAAGGCTCTAATTCCCCAGATTTTGATTTTTCAATAAAAAAGGGAAAATGAAACCCTGTGGGATTGCAGCCAAAATGGTGCCCCTGAGCCAACTGCAGTCTGGAGAGAGACTCATCAAGTGTTTCAGAGAAAAGCACCAACTTTTGACGTTGCTCTCCTCAGATGACATGGCAACTAGGGAAGGAAGCAAAGGGGGCTGATGAGTCCACGTGAGATTTAGCAGCGCTCCTTCACAGGAAGACGTCTCACTCCAAAGAGATTTACTGCAAAACTCAGGCTGTCCTGGGGTGCTACTGATGGGCAATGTGGTAGCAGGGAAAGAGCTTAACTTTGGCCTCAAGTTAAATGCATAAATGCATTAAAACCCTGTCTCCATCGTGTCATAGCTACTTTCCACTTAGCAGCTCTGAGCATCCCATTTCCTCAACCCAAAGGAGGACGAAGATTCAGAGTTGCTCACTGGGCTCTCAGGGAGCAGAAGAGACAATACACGTGAAAGTGTCAGCGCAATGCCTGGCTCAGAGTGGACTTTCAATAGGGTTAGTTTCCCTCTGGCTGCCCCAGCCTCCTCTTTCCTTATAACTTTATAACTGGGGCTGAACAGCTGACACCCTTCAATACATGGTGTTGTCAGTGGAGGGCCACAGTGAGCTATAGAGTTACCCAGCCTGGGACCTCCCAATCCACCCATGCCGATGACAGACCTAAGAAAGATGTTACCACCCATCTCTAAAACAAGTCCACCAGGGTTTCTTGCCACCTCCTTCCTTGGCTTCTTGACAGTGAGTCAAGAAAAAGAAGAGGATCCCGCCCCCCAGCATGTGACCTGGTCGTGTAACGTGAGCCGACCCCCGTGCCCTCTGCCTGAGCCGAGGGCAGGTCCACCGGCAGAAGCTTGAGTCCCAGGCCTCTGGGGCACTGCCACATGATCCTGGGCGGGTCACGCAGCTTCTGGTTGCTTCTGACCCTCAGCTGTCCAACAGGTTAATAATAGTGAGGCACGCTTGGACCCAGCACAGCAGGGTTTTGCAAAGAGAAATCACCCTAACAAGTGCAATGATGGGACACGATGAGAGGAAATTAAAAATAAAAAAAAAAATAAAGCCCACCTAGCACTGAAGTCTATTATTTCGTGGCTTTGCTCCCCGCCATGTCCTGAAACAAAATAAAGGAGATATTTAAGGTCACCGAGATAACACACACCTCCCCCGGGAGGTTCCTTGGTATATCTGCTAAAGATGGATCAGTCCTGTGCAGCGGCTCTTGCACCAACGCCAGTAGCTTACAGACCTGTGACTTGGAGGCTGTGGGGTGCAGAAGGGCAGAGGGAAGAATGCAAGCAGAGGCTGGCTGCCTCGCACACTGGGTTTTACTGACTGGCCTGCCTGCCCCACCCCCAGGTCCATCAGGGCTTTATCCAGCAGAAGAGGTGTAATTCTCCAGGAGCTGCAGTTATCAGAAAGTGAGGGGATGGAATGAGAGAAAGGTACGAACAATTGAGGCCAGATACAATATAAAAGTGTTCTGAATTTTTCTAGGAAATCAAAAATAAGTACATAAGCCCTCCTCTACACGTGGTAGATGGACTAAATAGAGCCTATTTGGTTGATGTTAAGAACTGGGTTTGGGGGCTTCCCTGGTGGCGCAGTGGTTGAGAGTCCGCCTGCCAAAGCAGGGGACACAGGTTCGTGCTCCAGTCCGGGAAGATCCCACATGCCGCGGAGCGGCTGGGCCTGTGAGCCATGGCCGCTGAGCCTGTGCATCCGGAGCCTGTGCTCCGCAACAGGAGAGGCTCCAGCAGTGAGAGGCCCGCGTACCGCAACAACAACAACAAAAAAAAAAAACAACTGGATTTGGGGAGCCTTTAAGACAGTGTTTTCAGGGCTGGGCATGGGGAGGGAGATCGTTGATCAGTGGTGATGACAGATTTCCAGAGTGATAATGCCATGGGGGACTGATAGTTCAGCTGGGGCAAGAGCTTCCTGGAATGAGCCCACAGAGTAATTTATATATACAATCTCATCTAATAGCAAAGAGTCAGAAACAACCTAAATATGGATCAGTAGGGAACTGGCTACATACAGCGGAATACCATTATTCCTTTGAAGCCTGTTAAAAATGGTGTTTAAGATTTACATATCTTGACATAGAAGTGTGTCCTCAAAATACAGTATTGGGTGAAGAAAGTAGCTTCTATAAAACATATAATATGAGCCGTTTATGTAAAAGGGAATCCACGCATCAAGAGGTATCCTGAAAGATGATCGCCAAAATGTTACCTGTGGTGTTCATCAGAGGATGAGATCTTGAGTAACAATTTTTCTTTCTTCCTTGCTCTGTTCTGTATTATGTCTTTGTCTTACAAAGAGCATTTACTTAAAAAACAAAAGCACCATTAAAAATCCATCTCTATAAGAAGTAAATTTCACTTTTTCATCTTAGTGAAAATTCATGATTAAGCAGTGGGAAAGGCACTGAACGTTCTCTGATCTTCCAGGACATACCATGATTCAGAGAGAGTAAAGCTCTCTCTGATTTCCTAATATCATAAAAATACTGGCGAGAAGGAACATTGTGCAAGATGCCATCGAAACATCTCTCTTGACTCTAACAAATCTCTATTCTCAACCCTCTTGCAAAGAACATAACACATATCTCATAAGGTCTATTTTTACATAGTCGTTTCCCCCCTTTTTTCTTTAGTACTTTTTATTCAAATGTGTACAGGTGTCCCCTGCTTTTCAAAATTTTGCTTTATACCACCTCGCTTTTACGAAAGGCTTACGTTAGTATCTGTCTTCACTAATGGAAGGAAATCTGAAGAGGACTTTTGATTTTTATGAAAAGGCCCAAATCGAAAAAAGGGCTCGGTGCGTGTTTTGCAGTGAGCCATTATAGAGGCAGGGTGCACCTGGAGCTGCATGTGCGGCACCCAAGCTCCTTCCTTGGGTACTACACTCTGCATCTCAGCATCAAGCTGCCAGAGCTTTGAACTGTGCCTGTGAGCATCTGCCCTTTATCTCGATTTATTTTGTGCATCCATTGGCAAGATGTGTCCTAAGGTAACTGCTTCTTCAATTTACAAGCCATTCCGGCTTTTGAAAGTTTTCACAGGAACGCTCTACTTTCAAATGGGGGTTGGGGGTATGGGGAACCTGCACTGAGCTTGTGTGGCAGGTAAGACCTTCTATAGGAAGGCCATCCCCTCATCTGCTGGCTGTGCTTTGCTGCCGGCCCATTAGTCAAAAGAGTCACGGAGACCACAGTGGAAGAAGGCACCCACCCATCTGAGTCGTTTTGTCCATGGAGTGAGTTGACCCTCGGTACAGGACACCTGAAGCTCTCATAATGAAGTGGGTTTGCAAAAGTGGTTCCTCCTCCGTGCTCACGTGCAAAACTCAAGAGACATGTAGTCCTTGTTCTTTCAATATTTACTGAGTGCCCGCTGTGTGTTAGGATGGTGCTGGGTGCTGGGTCTACAGCAGTGAATGAAATAAAAGTCTCTGCCCTCAGGGAGCTTATATTCCAGTGGGAGAAGTCAGACAAGCACACACACACATTTCAGAATGTACTAATGTACAAGCAAACACACACATTTCAGAAGGTACATTTCAGAATGTACTAAGTGCTGAAAGACAAAGCAGGGTAGAGGGGACAGAGTGACAGGGTGGCCGACGCTCTTTTAGATGAGATTCTCAGGAAAGTCCTTTCTGGTGAGATGGCCTCTGAACAGAGGCCTGAGGGAAGTGAGGGAGTGAGCCATGAGGACACCTGAAGGAAGAGCATTCCAGGCAGGGGCACTGGAAGTGCGACGGCCCTGCAGGAGAGCTGGCGCAGTGTATGCTAGGAGCTACAAGCAAGTCAGTGTGGCTGGGACCCAGCAGCTAAGAGGAGAGGGAGTAACGGAGGGGAGCGATGGCTGAGAGATCAGGTCCTGCATATCTGCAGGCTCCTGGGAAGACTGGGATTACACCTGAGGGGAATCGAGAACCTTGGAAGAGCTTAAGCAGAGTTGCCTGAGTTAATATTGTGGAGGCTGCATTTTTATTCTTTTCAGAACCAGAGTAAAGAAGTTACCAAATAAATAAAATGAGGCATCATTTTTAAGAAAGAGACACGAATATGTATGCCACCCAAAAGTACTATGAACACTTCATGGGTTTCTTCCTTTGCATAATAATAATTAACCTCGTACGGATCTAATGTCTTTCCCCCAAAAGCATCATAAACTGTCGTCAGTCAATGGTCTTGGAGAACAGAACTTGTCACAAGGCAACAATAGGAGCTTTAAGCAAAGCAGTGAGTCCCTGTGGGTCACAGAGGACTGGTCCCTGCTTTGCCAGAGTTGCCGGCATTCCTCTCTCCCTTCTCTGTATCCAAGGCACACCCTAGGCATGTGCAAAGGATAAAAAGCTGCAGCTTTCTTTGATGAAGGTCAAAACCCACAGTTTTGTCATGTTTTATTTTCAGCACTAAATTAGCTTAAATACAGTAAAAATAAAAGTATTAATAAAATGAAAAATAGCTAATATTTACGAGGTGTCTACCACGTGCTTTACAAATGTTTACAATTATTACTAACTTAATTCTTATAAGAAAACTTACATGCTATTATTACTCCCATCCCACTGTTCAGGAAACTAAGATCCAAAAACTTACAAAACCTTGCATACATTTGCACAGGTGACTAGTAGCAGAGCTGGAATTCAAACCCATTTCTGTGTGAATGTAAATCCTGTGTTCTTAGCCAGCTGGCTACACTACAGAGTGGTTCACTAATGAATGTGCAGTGCTGGACTCAAACAGGGACATACAAGTATAAATCCTAGTTGCTTGAGAGCTGAAAGGTTAGTGGGAGCTGAGACCTACACAGAGAAAATACAAGGGTGGAGGGCATGCTGGATTGTGGCCCTGACTGCACGTGGCCAGCACAGAAGGAAGTCCTTGAGGAATGGCGGTGGGGTGGGGGGGCGCAGACTTCAAGGGTTACATCCTTATTCAGCTGAGCTCCCAGCTCCAAGAATTCTGGGGCTTGGTGAGGTTGGCCCTTAGGTAGATTTTTCTAGCCAGCTGCCACCTACTGAGCATTCCTCTGGGCCAGGAACTCTGCTAGTGCTTGTGTGTGAGTACCTTTAACCTTCACTGTCCTCTGGGGCGGTCTCCCCATTTTACAGATGCATTAAGTAAGATGGCCAAGGTCTTACAGCTTATAGATGGAATGGCTAAGGCCCTATCCAGGTTGATTCAAAAGCCAGTGTCTTAGTCCTGATGCAACCTTCGTAAATTTCCAGGCCTTTGAAGTTAGAGTTTCCCCCTTTTCCCTCAGGACCCACTTTTATGTGCTACTCCTAAGGAGATGGCCCTTTTTTCTTTTTTTTGCAGTACGCGGGCCTCTCACTGTTGCGGCCTCTCCCATTGCGGAGCACAGGCCCTGGACGCGCAGGCTCAGCGGCCATGGCTCACGGGCCCAGCCGCTCCATGGCATGTGGGATCTTCCCAGACCGGGGCACGAACCTGTGTCCCCTGCATCGGCAGGCGGACTCTCAACCACTGCGCCACCAGGGAAGACCAAGAGATGGCCCTTTTTACATGCATTGGCTCAAAGGAAAGCTGGCACCTAAAATTCCCATTCATGGATCTCACGGTAGGATAAGCATTGTGTGTGTGTGTATGTGAGAGAGAGAGAGAGAGAAAGAGGAAGAGAGAGGGAGAGAGACGGGTATTTTTAAAGAGAGAGAGTGTGTGAGACAGATGGGGTAGGGCAGAGACTGCTCTAAGGGGCACTGAGAGTCAGGCCAGAGTCTGCAGCCTCAGCTTCTACCCTCCAGCGTTGCACACAGAACACACAGGAGAGAGGCTTGAGGCTGCTATCGCCATCTGAAGTCCTGCCACTGTTTATAGAACCACCTTGTAAAGTCACTCTCAGAACAAGCTTTTGCTCAAAGCAGCCACGCCCCCAGGCTGGGCAGTTGTGCCCCAGGCGGGGTTTCGCCCACGCCACGCGGGCAGCAGCTGTATCCAGGACCTCCGCAGACGGGCTCTCTGGCCCCTGCCCTGCTTCCCTCCCTTGGACCTCTTGCGGTTGGCCGCTCCTGGCAGGCGTCCACCCCAGCAGGCCAGTGTCACGTCGGGAAGCGTCAGTGCGGGCAGATGGGCTCAGCTCTCTAGGCTCATCCTGAGAGGGCTCATCCCCCCACCTCGGAGGCCGTGGGTGATGGGAAACCCAGCAAGAAGCTGGGCAGTGATGCTTCGGTCGTTCAGTCGCACAGCCAGGAAGTCGTGAGAGGGCCTTTCACCCTTGCACGGTCCTGGCCTGAGGGACGATGGCACTTTAACTTTCATCCTTGGACACACATCCCACAATCATGTATTGAGCACCTACCAGTCCTACTTTGTTGTTGTTGTTTAAAAAAGAACGCAAGAGATGATATTTGTTGCCTCTTGGTAAATGCGAAAGGTTCTCTCTATTCGCGGTGGTGTGTGACATTGTTTGTTATGAGAGGGTATCTGGAAATGGTCATTTGTTTCAGTCAACGTAACTCAAACCTATCTGAAAACTTAAAAAGTTTCCTGCCCATCAGAGAAGCTCACAGATACAATCACTCTTTGTGTAAAATGGAATCCACGTGTCTCTGCCGTATGTATCAAGGGGCACCCTGAAGGATGTCCACCCAAATGTCACCTGTGGTCGTCTTTGGAGGACCAGACCTTGAGTAATTTTTTCCCCTTTTGTCCTTGTTCTCTTCTGTATTACTTGGGAAGAGACTAGGGAGAGAAAGACAACACATGACTCTCTCCTCCTTGAGGAGAGACTAATCCAAAGATCACATCTGTACAAGAGCTCTGCGCCTTGCAAAGTGTTGTCATCTATTCACTGCTTTCAAAACTTTTCCACCAGAGCATTCCTGCAGGATCAGAGGAGAGTGAAGCTGAGTGCCTGACATAACCCACCGACAATGCCGAGTTCTTTGAGGACTTGTGCTTCTCCTTAAAATTCGTGCAAATTTTGCCTTATACTAGACAATATATTATTTAAGCATAAAAATGTTCTTGGCTATCTAAATATCATTAAGCAAAATTAATGATCCAAGAAAATGCTCCAGGTTTATCCTGTGACTCTCCATGTGCCCAGGGTGGCTGTCAGGATTTCTAGGACAAGGGCCTCTCAGAGCAGCAAGGAGGTGGCAGCAGGTCCAGATCAGGGCTCCATAGACTTTCAGATTCTCTGCTAGTCTCTTCCCCCTGGGGTTCCCTGCCAAGGTGAGCTTAACATGGGCTTACTTGAAATGAATCAGAATTCTTACACTAGGATTGCTTGTGAAACAACTTGCAGGCTCCAAAATCTTCTGCTTCATCAATAATTCTACTCCAATCCCTGGTGAGATCCTATGGATATCCTGGACATGCCTTTGACCCCTTGGACTAGGATTTACACTTCTTGGCTTTTATTCTACTTTCTGGCTTTTTTTGGACCTGCGAAACCTGTTTGACTACTCCTACGGCCACAGTGCTTAAGCCTTTATGACCCAGATGAACCAACTTGAGTAACAGCTGACACCTCTGACAGACACCATGACAACACATCACAGGCGCCATCGACCTTGGCTTTCCTCAAACTTACAGTCAACACGTAGCACCACTGTGCAGGCTTCCAGAAGGACTTGAGGAATAGTCACCTGCACTCTATCTTCAGGTGATACCCACCCCACTTTGAGGCTATTCTCATGGTCAGTAAAGATGAAGAATTTATCCATGTCCATAGAAACATTCTGGTATACTTTCTGGTTCTCATCTTGGATCTGACAACACGGTTTAACCGTTTAGGTTGAAAGAGACCAGCTCTGGCCCATTTACACTGGGGAATGAGTCGGGCCAGTTATCATGGACTTTGGACAAACCTTCACGCCAATGGAATGCACCTTAGGATGTCGTTGAGCATCTCAGGACAAGCACACCTCCCCGTGAAAGGTAAAGCAGCTGTGAAGGCCACTGAAATATACACGATGACATCTGATCTGTTCTTTATACTCTCCTCTACCTGACCTGTGGGCAAGGTCATGCTATATGAATTAAGGTAATATGACCTTATTCTGGGTGCCCCTTACAGTAAGGCTTTGGCAGCAATGGAGAGAGCAAAGAAACTAAGCAGAAATACTGCAGTCACCTTGCTTTTTTTCATTAAGATGGTAATAACAGAAGGATGAAGTAGCACAGTGTCAAAGGCACAGAACTTCTGCTCCTCACACACTTGAAATATTATTGATATCTGGAATTAGCTGATCTGAAAAGGAAGAAAAAGAAACAGTAGAATTTTCCTTTTTATTGGATTTTTAGGGCTGAAAATGTGCTGTTTGCTAAAAAAAGCAGCTAATAAGTTGCTAAGTGACTTTGGGTCAGGTTTTCTGGAAGAACTTTTCTTTGGATCAGTACCATTTATGAATGAATTTGTCTAAAAGTAATAGAAAACGATAGCGGCTTAAAGAAGTAGGCTTTATTCCTCTCACGGGACAAGGTTCGGAGGTGACAGTCCAGGGCAGGTACAGTACCTCAGTGATGCTCCCAGAGACCAGATCTCTTCCTTCTTTCTGCTTCTCACTCCGTTCTTACCCTGGTCAGGCTTCCATACTCATCTGCTGACTGTC
The DNA here is from genome assembly GCF_963924675.1 of Phocoena phocoena. NCBI lineage: Eukaryota > Metazoa > Chordata > Mammalia > Artiodactyla > Phocoenidae > Phocoena > Phocoena phocoena. The sequence goes on from NC_089219.1 coordinate 160,067,054, forward strand.
ACCTGTGTCTTTGACATCTGCATCCTGGGGGTGAGGTGGGGGACAAAGTGTAAAAGAGGCTTTCTCTTGGTAAAGCTCAGCCTTTTCATTTAAAAAAAGACACAGTCCCAAGGACTTCTTCCCACTTCTCATGGGCCCAACTGTGCTATGTGGACTCCACCAGCTGTCACGAAGAATGAGAGTGTTGATGGTGAGCCATATGGCTACCCCAAATCAAATTAGAGCTCTCTAAGACAGGAAGTCTGAGGAAGTCGTCGATGGTAGGTGAACAGATAGAAGGACCTGGCAAGGACCTGGCAAGGAATTTTGGTACCTGTATATAAGTCAAGATCCATCCTACCAAAAACTTCAGTGGCTGTCCACAACTAGGTTCACAGCCAATCTGTGGCTACAGTGATATGACATCTGACCAAAAGCAAGAGTCCCAAGGACTATGACGCCTGTCGCCTCGAATGAGGGAAAGAATGAGATTACATGTATCTTCTTCTTCCATTCGAATGGTGCTTAACAAAATCATTACCAGACTTTACCAATAAGGCAGTTCATTTGTATGGCTCATGTTTAAACATATAGCTTTCACTTATGGCTAAGTAAAGGAAGCAATTCCTTTTCTCTCTCATTCACTCAGACTGTTACAGAAGGCTATTTAAATCCCCTTTTCCCAATGATTTAAACAACTGACTCTACCTCTCAACACTTTCTCCCAGTTCTCAATCATCTGAAAAATCTGTACTCTCTTGACCTGCTTAAAGAACTTTCTTGAACTATGCCCTGGCATTGCTTGTCATCCTCTTGTTTGAGGAGGTTCCTGCCCAGGACTAGTTGACTCAGTAGACTTCTGGACAATGTCAATAGGCTAGGTTTAAAATTAAATATTCATATCTTTCAAAGTCCTTAGTGGCGTCTACAAACACTATTTTACAAATTAGTCAAAGCTCATGACCTGCTAATAGCTGGTGGCATTATTTTAATTTTATGGATTACTGTACAATATTACTTATAAATCCAAGTCGTGGGGTTTATAAGTGCTGTGTTAGTTATTAAATAATAGCTTTACATAATCAAATTGTATTTGGCTTATGCTTGATTATGACCTTCAGATCATATAAAAAAGCTCCTCTGCATAACCCATTGTTTTTCTCTCTTGAACCTGGGATTCATGGGGTTTTATTTTAAGTACATGAACTCCAAGGCAAGAGAAAACATGTCTATTAAAAAAAGGGGTGATGAAAACTGAGTTCCTTCTGCTAAAACTAAATAAGCCAGGCAGTTAAGAACACCTAGCAGGAAACACATGGCCGTCTTGTATTAAGATTCACCCTCTCCTTCAATTTGTTAATATGGTTTATCACATTGATTGATTTGCATATATTGAAGAATCCTTGCATTCCTGGAATAAACCCCACTTGATCATGGTATACGATCCTTTTAATGTGCTGTTGGATTCTGTTTGCTAGTATTTTGTTGAGGATTTTTGAATCTACGTTCATCAGTGATATTGGCCTGTAGTTTTCTTTCTTTGTGACATCCTTGTCTGGTTTTGGTATCAAGGTGATGGTGGTCTCGTAGAATGAGTTTGGGAGTGTCCCACCCTCTGCTATATTTTGGAAGAGTTTGAGAAGGATAGGTGTTAGCTCTTCTCTAAATGTTTGATAGAATTCACCTGTGAAGCCATCTGGTCCTGGGCTTTTGTTTGTTGGAAGATTTTTAATCACAGTTTCAGTTTCAGTGCTTGTGATTCATCTGTTCATATTGAAGATGTGGCACACATATACAAAGGAATATTACTCAGCCATGAAAAGAAACGAAATTGAGCTATTTGTAATGAGGTGGATAGACCTAGAGTCTGTCATACAGAGTGAAGTAAATCAGAAAGAGGAAGACAAATATCGTATGCTAACACATATATATGGAATTTAAGAAAAAAAAAGTCATGAAGAACCTAGGGGTAAGACAGGAATAAAGACACAGACCTACTAGAGAATGGACTTGAGGATATGGGGAAGGGGAAGGGGAAGCTGTGACAAAGCGAGAGAGAGGCATGGACATATATACACTACCAAACGTAAGGTAGATAGCTAGTGAGAAGCAGCTGCATAGACAGGGAGATCAGCTCGGTGCTTTGTGACCGCCTGGAGGGGTGGGAGGGAGGGAGACGCAAGAGGGAAGAGATATGAGAACATATGTATATGTATAACTGATTCACTTTGTTATAAAGCAGAAACTAACACACCATTGTAAAGCATTTATACTCTAATAAAGATGTAAAAAAAAAAAAAAAAGATTCACCCTCAACTTGTAGTTGCAGCGTTTCTTCATTACATTATAATGTGATTCACTCATTCTTAGGGAAGGACAGTCTTTCCCAGAACAAATGAAAATATCTTCACAAAGGTGTAAATGTAAGAAAACAGCATATTTGAAAGACTGGCTATTCACTGCCCTAGAGAGAAGGGGAACCAGTAGCACGTGGTGAAAACCAGCTTTGAGTCCAAGTAGCCTTGTTCCAGAGCCCATGGCCTTTGCTCCCGGGCATCATGGGGCTGGGGCCCGACCCTGCAACACCACAGGCCAACACTCTGACCAGAGGGGTCCCTGCATATTTCGTAGACGGATGGGGAGAGCCCTCACCCCTGTTCCTAGGAGAAGGGGAAGAGTTGTTTGAACTGGGAAGCCCAGGGCACCCAAGCCAGAACAGTGAACAGTGGCTCCCACCCAGCAACATGTGGGATTGAAGGAGAAATAGAGGAGCAGCCCCAGCACAAAAGCTAAGTGTAAAATGTCCAGTCGATGAAGTTGCTTTCGCATGTGCGAGCAGCAGGGCTATAAAAAGAACTTTTCAGTCAAACCTTTGTGGTATCTCCACCCAAGAAACAGTCTCAAAATTAAATTCTCCACTTCTTATTTAGGGCCAGTTTTCATTTGAACGTGTCCTTATTTACTTCCTCTCAGGTCAGAGTTATTCTGCCCTCAGCCACCAGCCATGTTCAGCTGGACAACCCAACGTACCCTCAGAGCTCCAGAAATCTTTTTTAAAAGAGAAGCTCCATCACCAGCCTGTATTTCAGAAGTAGCAATCATATATCCAACCAAAGCGAAATTAAGAAATTTGCATGTCATTTATTAATATCTTTCCTGTCTGTCAAGCGCCCTTCAAAAACATGTTTTCCTCCTTTGGAAAGAAGCAAATTGGAATGAACACAGTCACACAAAGGACCTCAGACCAGGCTATGTTTTCCCAGGGAGACAAGAGGGACAGTGGTCAACAGTACGTCCCCCTCCCTATCCTAACACCTGGAACATTCTTTCCTACCTACAGCCACTCATGTCTTGGCTTCAGAATGGTCTCCTCCCCAGCAGTGTATTTTGAAATCAAAAGGGTCATTTGAAATACTCCAGGAGGCCTGGGTGTTAGACTACGGACTTGTTGATTTGTTAGGTGGGACAATGATACTGTGCTTTTGGAAGAAATTGTCCTTATGTTTCAGAGATACACAGTGAAGCATGTAGGGATGAAATGTAATATTTCTAAGTTACTTTAAAACACTTTAGTGAAATTGTTTTTAAATAGAGAAAATAAATATGGCAAAATGTTAACCACTGTCATATCCAGGAAATGGGTTGGTAAGCATCCATTACACATTTCTCTCCACTGTTTTGTGTGTATGAACACTTTCATAACCACAAGAACAAAAAAAAAAACCAAGAACTCCCAGGTGGAACTTGCCTGAAAGCTCCTTGACCTCCTGCCTCAGACCAGCTCTCCCTTCCTCTGCCACCCATGGCCTCCTGTGCTGCTGACCTCACTGTTAAGCTCTGAGTCAGGGTTGCCAAGGACCTGGACATTCACAGCCAGAAGGGAGGTCAATGGTGATTGTAACTAACATTCAGGGCACTTTCTCCATGTGCCAGGCACCATTCGGAGCACTTTTTATGGAGTACATCACTGAATACTCACGGCAGCCCTATGCAGACGCTAAAGTAGCTACTCTGACCCTGTTTTAACTGACACCCAGAGGCGTTAACATGGCCAAGGCCACGCAGCTAGTAAGTGGCACAGTCAGAATTTCAACCCAGGCAGTTAATTATTAGGGTAAAGTGCCTCACTTGGCTACTTATCAGAAGTCATAGAAAGGTGTTTTAAGGTGTACATTTTGCTACCTTACACGAAATTGATAAAATTTTAGGGACTTCCCTGGTAGCGCAGTCGTTAAGAATCCACCTGCCAATGAAGGCGACACGGGTTCGAGCCCTGGTCTGGGAAGATCCCACATGCCGCGGAGCAACTAAGCCCGTGTGCCACAACTACTGAGCCTGTGCTCTAGAGCCCGCGAGCCACAAATACAGAAGCCCACGCGCCTAGAGCCCATGCTCCATGACAAGAGAAGCCACCACAATGAGAAGCCCACGCACCGCAACAAAGAGTAGCCCCCGTTCACTGCAACTACAGAAAGCCTGAGCACAGCAACGAAGACCCAACGCAGCCAAAAATAAATAAATAAAAAAATTTAAAAATTGATTAAATTCTAGCAGCTCTCTTTCTACGTGAATAAAAGTAAATTTCGGTTGTTCTTTTTTGCATTTCCCTCAGAGGCCTTCAGTGCCTGGTACTTAACAGACACATGATAACTGTTGGTTGATTGATTTGCTACAGGGTAATCACCTGGAAGAGAGGGTCAAGGACGGCACCAGGCTGATAGCAGTCCTGAAATCCATAGCCTTTGGTACCTCTGTCCCCATCACTCAAGACGGGCAGGTGATAACCCCCCTCAGAGGCATTCTGAATCCAGTTGCCATGCGGACCTTGGCTTCTTCCTGCCTGACTGAATCACTACAAGAAATGACAATGAAGAATGGGGTGCACATTTACACGTGCACCTGTGGAACCTGGTTGAAATCCAACATACATACATCCATGCATACATCCATCTCTACCTACCCGTCTATCCATCAGCATGGGTATAATTTTGATCGTTAGAAGCCAGGGAAAAGCCAACATCTTTTATAGTGAAGTGATTTATGTAGACATGATGAAGTTTGAATTCATCTCTGCTCCCTTATATTAGGAAACAACACTGCAGTGGGACTTTGAGTTAGGCAAAGGTATAGCAAAGAACCAGGTTCAGAATAGGAAAGTCAGATTGTTGTGCGTAATCATGTAAAAGGTTGTTTAATGGTGGGTACATTCTCTCCTTAGTTTCTTAAAACTGGGTTTAGATTATATGGTCTCTGAAAATTATTTTCTGCCCTTAGTTGATATGTTTTTAAGTTTATTTTCCAAGTACTGGCTCACAGGAAATTGGGAGCAGACAATAGGAGGAGGTAGGAGGCTGAACATCACTTTGGGCAGCACGACTCCCAAAAGAGACCAGACGGGAGTTGCTGAAGCCCGTTTTGACCTTCTAGCAAAGCCCCACAGGTAGGAATATCCAAGACTGAATGGCCTGGTCATTTTACGGTGAAAGCTGTTCCACAAGAAGCGCACATAGCTAAGGCCAGACTCCTCAGGTAGCGGGTGGAGTCCCATCAGCAGGACAGTGTATCCGCTCTCACTTTCATCCACATTGGGCAGAAGTCTGTCCTGACATGGGAGTGAGCACCTAAAAGGTGGGCTTTGGACTGAGGGAAGGTGGTCACTCATTCCCTAGATCTTGAGGAGTGAAGTGCAGACTCTGGGCAGGAGGGACAGGCTCAAGCATTCTCCCGGTGCATTGAGGTAAGAACTCATTTACCACTGGCGGGAGAACAAGAGAGAGATTTCCAGGGAGGGGGTTCTTGATGGAAGGCCGTGGCTTCTGACAGTGACAAAGCACAGCACAGGTCAGAGGATAGCATATGCATTCCCGGGGCTTGCCAGGGAGATGCCCTTGCTGAAACACCAGTCTTCTCTGGCCGCGCAACTGGTCTACTACGTTCTGTGTGACCTCACAACCTGGGAAGTGGTGGGAATTTGACAGCATTAGCCTCCATGCCCAGCCATTCTAAATCATGCACCTGAGTACTTGAAGTACTCAGCAGCCTTCAAGCGGTTTAAAACACAGTATTTCTGTTGCTTTTTCACGAGTACTTCAAATCACTGGTAATCGGAGATATGCAAATTAAAACAACAGTGTCATAGCCTTTTTCTACTATCAGGTTTGCAAAAGTTTAAAAGAATAACAGCCAGTGTTTACATATGTTGAATTACGCTTTTGTCCTACCCCAAGTCCTAAACAATGCCCGAGAGGGAGAAACAGAAGAACTAGTCCATAGTTACAGTCTTTTACGTAACAATCATGTCCTCGGCATCAAGGACTATAAACATCATCAGGGCTGTGAGCACTTTGGAATAGAAAACCATCTGATTCATGCATTTATTAATTAACTCATTCATTCAGGAAATATGCGTTGAACATCTAAGAAGCACAAAGGGTGAGCAAAGAAAGTAGAAACATATCTGAGTTATGGGGAACCCTGAGCCAGGTTGTTAGATGAAATATTCTGGGAGGTTGGGTAACAAGATTCCCTTTTTACAGAGGAAGAGAGGGTAAGTCAGTCGCCTATGGTCATCCAGCTAATGAAAACTTTGCTAGAGGCTTTATGAGACAGAAAGATGCAGGATGTCCCCCTGCCCTTTTGGGCTTCCCCAAAGGGGAAGGGGGGGTTGTGGAACTAGCACCCAGATAACCCCAACACGAACACTCAGAGTCCTGAACCTGGAGTCATTCGGGCCATGCAGACTCCAGGGAATTTGAGAAGAGATGATTCTGGTGCAGGCGAAGCTGTGCCCAAGAGGCTTCTCAGAGAAACATTTGAACTGAACCTTTTAGGATGGGTCACGTTAACAAACAGGTGAGGGCAGGGAAGTGAGAGGAGCAGGATGTCCTAGGGGGAGTGATTTGCTTGGGCACATCAGTAAAGAAGAAAGGGCCAAGGTATTCTTAGGAAAAACTGCCAGTGAAGAAACAAATAAGCAAACAGACCCAAACACAGACCTTCACGGCCCTTCAAAAATTCTGGTGGAGGGCTTCCCTGGTGGCACGGTGGTTGACAGTCCGCCTGCCGATGCAGAGGACGCGGGTTCGTGCCCCGGTCCGGGAAGATCCCACATGCCGCGGAGCGGCTGGGCCCGTGAGCCATGGCCGCTGAGCCTGCGCGTCCGGAGCCTGTGCTCCGCAACGGGAGAGGCCACAGCAGTGAGAGGCCCGCGTACCGCAAAAAAAAAAAAAAAAATTCTGGTGGGGTGAAATTGGTTATAATTCACAAAAGAGATACTCAAAAGGCCCTAAGAATGAGGCTCAGCCAACAGCCAGCGAGTGTGTCCACCAGACTTGAGGATGTGAGTCCTGGGTTTGGAAAAGAGTTCAGGACACAGGTATAGTTTGGGGATAGTCTTGTAGTCTTTCCAGTGGGAAAGACTTCCAGTCTTCCATGAAGGGAAGAGATTGTACAGAGTAAAGGGAAGACGGATAGCATCCTACATGCTTGTTCCCAAATGCGGCTAAGGGAGTGATGGAGACAGAGGCTGGAGGGGAAAGCGGTTACCTAAAGCTGGCATTTTTATCTCCCTCCAGTGCATGGTATCCTGACTGACCCAGATGAGGTGCTCAACAACTATGTAGAATGAACAAAGGAAAAATTAATGGAAGCCAGGAACCCAAATACTTGTTGCAAGTGAGCACAGACCCAGTACTAAAAATAACAAAAGGGAATAAAGCGATCTCTCTAAGAGAATCATGAACTCAAGTCCCCCAAGTCCTGTTGGGTTGTGCACAGGAAGAGGTTATTTACAAGAGGAGCCTCGGGGACCTTAAAGAATGAGTGTGGGTGCCAGAACCTTCTTCCTAACGTGATGAAGACCAATAACTACATATTGTGAACTGTACATTTGTTCAGGACTCCACATTTCGATGAAACCTCAGAGTGTGTCCAATTATCTCAAGGACATGTGTCATGAAATTCTCAAGACTGAGTTAATGTTAATTCATATTCATCATATGTGAATGGAAAGCAGATGCTGACCGTGCAGCATCTTGAAGGAAAGTATCATACAAAACTGAACAAAGGTTAGGGAACAATAACAGCTACTGTGAATTAAGTGCTTTCCGTGCTCTGCGAAGGGAGCTAAGTGCTTTAACATCCGGAGTCGATACCTCCTCCGTGCCAGGTGCTTGGGAAAAGACACGTGCTCTGCCATCTCATTTCATACACATTTTCTCATCTAATCCTCACAATGATCCTTTGCTAACCCTATTTTATAGTTGAGGAGACTGAAGTTATGTAATTTGCCCAATATCACGCATCTATAAGTGGCAAAGAAAGGACTCAAACCCAGTGGGTCTGATTCTGGAGACTATGTCCTTACCCCACGCTCTAGGACTTGGTAGGACTCTGCATGCAAAAGCATCTCCCGAGGTCTCTGGACTGTGTGGCAACCTGAGCAGATACACACATGGGAAGGGCACTGTTTGGAAGACCCATCCCTGAAAGGAAAGCGTAGCCTGGAGACTCGGAGAAATCTGCTCTCCATCACTTTGGATTATAGCCTGCGTCGCATTCCAGTGTTGTGTTTCCAAGGCCTCATGGCCTCGAGACAGACAGCAGGAAGCAATTCCAGTCTTTGGTCCAGACCTTGAGTCCTCTAAAACTTTCTATCTAATTACACTTCCATTGGCTTTCAACTCTGCAGCACTTCTTACAGAAATACTCGATTTAAAATAAGTAAATGAGAGGGGAACTGATTGAGTTGACTGAGAATTTACCTAATTTCCGCATCCAACTCCTATGACTAATGTGTTGGGGAAAGGGCAAAGTCTGTCTAGGTATGATTGTGTTCTGCCTAAAGTCTTGTGCATGAAGTGGCTCTATTTGCAACTAGATAGGATCTAAATTTCAGACTCATTCTAATGACTGACAGTAGTATTCAATATTTTGTTTTAAAAAGGTTTATGTTAAAAAAAGAGAGAGAGCAAAGTCATGTCAGCTTTTGCCTGCACTATAATAGCCCTGGAATTGACATTCTTGCCTTGAAGCTTTCTTCTCTTCTCTGTAGAAGCCACTGAAGGCACCTCCGCAGACTTGGACCACCCAGGTTCCCGGTGCTGTGCTCAGGGAACTCAAGGGGTGCCTTGTTCAAAAGGTGAGTAGAATCAGCATCACTTCCTTCACTCAGCATACCTCTGACCTCAGGCTGCGGTATGGTGTTTGCCTCCCTGCCTGGGGCACCAGTGCAGTGCCCAGGCCTGCTTCCTTCCTTGTGGTGTTAGCCTGGGCATGCTGGTTGCCTGTTCCAATCATGCTGCCATGTGTAGACCCTTCTCAAACTCCTTTTAGGAATGCTCCTTCAGAGCCATTGGCCAGCCTTTCTCCTTTGGCCCACCTGTTTCCAAATTCAATGTACGTGAGACTCACCAAAGGATCTTGCTGAACTACAGGCTCTGACTCAGTAGGGCTGGGATAGATCTTGAGAATCTGCATTTCTAACAAGCTCCCAGGGCTGGTTTTGGGAACAATTAAAGATTAATCAGTGTCAAGAATGCTGAGCAAAGCAGAGGAGACAGCCACTAGCCACTACTATTTTTGTCTTCCCAGAGCATGTACCTTGCCTGCATTTGTTTTTTTTTCCTAGTAACAAATCTTTCCCTCCAAGCCACAGCAATGGACACGTGGCTCAGTCTGGGACAATCAGAGTCCTGCCTGGGAATGATATAAGAACAAGGGTGGGAATGGGGAAGGGGAAGTTATTGGGGAGCAGGCCTTCCTTTCCCTGAGGTTGCTAAACTGGGATGACATAGTCTTGGGGTTGCTGGTAGCCTTCCTCCTTGGCACATGCAGGAAGCCATCTGTAGTGTTACATAATGGGTTGAACCAACAGAGAGAACTGAAAGAGGCAGAGATCTGATGATACCACTTAAACCCCTGGATCCAGCCATACCTGATGCTGGTGCGCTCCAACCTTTCCTATTATGTGAGCCAGTAAATTTGCTTTTTCATTTAAATTGAGTTAATTCCTGTCACTTGCAAATAAAAGTGGGTAAGGCAATTTGGGGTCAAAAACAAAGTATATAATGATGATGGTTTCATGGAGTGACTTCAAAAACAATTCCTAAAGGCCAGTTCCTGAAATGTTTAAGCAAGGGCAGTTTCTCTGGAATAACTGCTTAGCCTCCCCTGGCCACTAGGAGAAGGATAGCATTCATTTAGAATGTTTTAAAATGATCTTATAGCTAACTTCCTTTTGACATCTCCTGGGAACCCAAAATTCTCTGGAATGAAGTGAAGTTAAGCTTCTCTGGAATGGATGAAGTTACTTAAACCATCTCTGTACCCTGGATAGCAGAGACCAGGGAAGAAGAGGTACTGCCAGCAGAGCCTTGAAAATGTGATCAAGTATGGCTCTCCTAAGGGCCTGATCTCCAAGGACAGATCATGCTATAAAAGAAACCCGAGAGCCTTCCCCAGGGAATGTTTTGATCATACCTTTCACGATGGTATTAAAACATTTTGCAGAAGCTCCACACGGGCAGTTGTTTCTTCCTGGATTTTTAGCTATATAGGAAAGCTTAGTTAACACAGGATCTTGATACAAAACCAGATTCATAAATGGCTTCATTTCCAGTTATAGCCCTTGATGTCATCTCTCCAAGAGTCATCATCCCAGCCCCTTAGGGACTTACTGAGACCTCAGGATCTGAGCTAACATGCAGATCCGTGAAAAGCAAAGGGCATGCATGCAAAATAGATTGAGACATATATGTGAGTTGTTGGAAGATGAGCAAGTCTGTGGTGAGTAAAGAGGGAAGAGGGAGTCCCTGCTTTTCTCTGTGACTTCCCTGTCTCAGGTAATGGCAGCACCACCCTTCTGAGCATCCATGTTCAAAACCTCAGAGTCCTATTGACTCTTATTTCCCCTTTTTATTTTCTTCCTCATCGCCTGCATGAGACTGACCCTATCCCATTGTCTACTTCTCTACGTTCCCTTCTCTGTGTCAATGGCATTGTAGATATTCTCCTCAACTCTATCTTTCACACTCCTATCAGATCCAGTAAAAAATTTCAAGGACTTATTATTGACTCACCCCTGTGGCAAACTGCATTTTCCAAAGAGTCGATAACAAAAGCTCCCGTTTCATGTGTTCTTACAATGTGATCTTGACATTCCTCCCATCAAAAGGTGGAGCCCGGGGCTTCCCTGGTGGCGCAGTGGTTGAGAGTCTGCCTGCCGAAGCAGGGGACACGGGTTCATGCCCCGGTCGGGGAAGATCCCACATGCCGCGGAGCGGCTGGGCCCGTGAGCCATGGCCGCTGAGCCTGCGCGTCCAGAGCCTGTTGCTCTGCAATGGGAGAGGCCACAACAGTGAGGGGCCCACATACCGAGAAAAAAAAAAGTGGAGCCCGTTGCCTCCTCTTGAACTTGGAGGGGTTTGAGACCCAGCAGAAATGATGTTATGTGACTCCCAAGGTTAGGACAAGAAAAGGGTGACAGTTTTTGCCTGGTTCTCTTGGGAAACTTGCTTTCAGACCCATGGTTGCCATACAGTAAAGGCCGCTGTACTCCTAATATGAGGGCCTCACTGGGCGGGGAATGTGAGTGAAGATACCTGCACAGGATTTCTTCCCTCAGCCTTTGAATTCTCCCAGTTGAGGTCATAGCACCATGGAGCTGTGCTTTTTTTTTTGAATTCCTGACCTACAGAAGCTGTGAGCACAGTGAAATGGCTGTTTTAAACTGCTAAGTTTGGGTGTAATTCGTTCTACAGCTGATAGATAACCGATATTTTATTTTCAAATTCCTTAATCTTCACACAGAACCTGTATCCGTCATCTGGCTCCAACTTTCAAGAACCTACTTACAAGAGAAGTGAGGTTTCAGGAACTGTCAGAGAGGAAGATAGGCACTGATCCCACAAGGGGAATCCGGGAATCCCTATGCATTTTTTTTCAGCACCTACTGTGCCCAAGTGCATCACAGCCCTTATCATATCCAAATCTTCGCCATCATGGCCATGAGGTAGGCATTAGTTATCTTCTTTAAGAGATGCAGGTATTGAAGCTCAGAGTGGAAACATAAATTTCTCTGATTTCCTGGATGTCAGTGGCAAAACAGGAATCCAAACCCAGGACCTGATGGCACCAAAGCCCTTACAGTCCTCACATGCTTCCCAAAGAGCTGAACCTAAGAAAGAAGACACAGATGAGCAGTTGGCACAACCTTGTACTCCTGCCTTTCCCAGGACATTACTGAAATAACTTCCCTCTTTGGAGTAAAGAAAAACAAAGCAGTCTGGTTCGGCCAGAGAAAGCCCCCAGCAACAATGTCGAACAAGCCAGGAGTAATTTGTTTCTATTCTTCTCCATGTGACTGCCGGAGGTTATCCTGGCTTTTATTAGCCAAACTTCCCCTTTTCAAAAGATAATTCTTTGACATCTTCTGGGAAATTAACATGGCTCAATCTGGCTCTGGGCTGGCCACCACATGCTCTCAGAATTAAGAGAACCTGGGTTTTTAACCCCTTGTAGTCACATACACGTGCACACAAAATTGAATGTGCCTCTATATTGTGTTAACAGGCTATAAAGAGACAGTCTACTGAACCAGCCATTATGTTCAGCTTTATCCTGGAAAAAGAATTTGATCTAGATTTGTTCCGATTAAAGAGTTCTACACAATGTACTGATTTCGTTATAATTCAAACTCACTAGAAATTTTTTATTTAAGAAATGTTATGAACCAATTAATATACACGTTAGATCATTTAAACGTGCTGTCTTTTTTCAAATATTGCTTAAGGAAATTCATTAGGAAGAAGTAATATAAAATAACTATAGAAGAAATTTTAAATTCCAATTCTACTCTGTATTATAGTCAATTACATAAAAAAGGTTCATAATGTTTCTTCATTTTTATTTTCTAATTGGGAATTTTTGAGATTTTTTTTGAGTTTCTTAAGAAATATAAAAAAGTGACACAATGTAGGCAACTAATTTCTTGTTCTTTCAACATTTCCACATCTATGTTTCTGGCAGTTAAACATTTGTTTTTCTCTGGGAAGTTTAGTGGAGCAGAGCAGGCTGGAAAAAAAGCCCACTGCTTATCCTCCATGCACCCCTCTCCTCCAGGACCACCCTTACAGGGAACGCTTATGGCCTTTCCAACTGATACCTCCTTTCCCAGGCAAAGGTCCCTGAGAGATAATGCAGGAAATCCTTTGGGAGCTGTGAGTAGAAGGTGTCTTCTATTATCACCCAGGCCCAGCATCAAGGCCATATCCAGAACTACATGACCATAAGGGTGATAATGACTGGAAGAAGGATAAAGAGCTATTCAAGAACAGGATAGAACTCCGATCAAGCCAGTGCAGTGAGTTCATGTGGTGTCTCACACCCCTTTCCTGCAAAGACATAGCAATGTCAGGTAAGAAACAAAACAAAGGCAAAATAACTGGCCTCAAAATAATCACCCCGTAATGGAAACAAAAAGTGGTGAGCAGGGCTTCCCTGGTGGCACAGTGGTTGAGAGTCCGCCTGCCGAGGCAGGGGACACGGGTTCGTGCCCCGGTCCAGGAAGATCCTACATGCCGCGGAGCGGCTGGGCCCGTGAGCCATGGCTGCTGAGCCTGCACGTCCAGGGCCTGTGCTCCGCAACGAGAGAGGCCACAACAGTGAGAGGCCCGCGTACCACAAAAAAAAAAAAAAAAAAAAGTGGTGAGTAGCAGCTGAAACCACAGATCTGCAGGTAGCGATGATCCAGAATTTCACTCCTGCAGAATGAGGGTGCTCCATGTGAAAGGGGAACTAGAGCCATTTTCTTTGAGAAAGGCAAGAGCTGGGATGAAAGGAATCTGAAAAATTAAGCTGCTGACAAACTGGGGTTTTGGCTAGGGAGACAGGGAGACAAGGAAAAGGTTTTGTGACAAAGAACCTCAATCAAATATAGTGAATAAGATATCCCCGATATTACAATGAAAAGAAAGCCTTGAAATAGTAGAAATGGCTAAGGACTAGAGGCCTGGATCACAACGGCTCTGAACAACTGTAAAATCACTATAGGGAGAGGAAAATATGGGAGGGGTGGGGTGGAGAGAGAGAGAGAAAACATAAACAAAAATTTCCCACTAACAATAAGGATACAAACCAAAATCCCCAACCAAAGAAGATATCTAATGAGAATGAAATCAAGGATATAAATGTGAATTCATTTATGATTAAATCAGTTTTATGGAACAGCCTAGAAAAGACTTTTTTAAATTTAAAAATACATGTTTATAATGCAAAAAGACACAAATTATATAATAATTTTCATTTTAAGAGACCAGGAAAATATGAAGGGGGAAGAAATAAAAGAAGAACAGGTATATATGAGAAAAGTTAACTTTCCAAGGCCAGGATACAAAAATATATTCATTAAAAAAAAACTCAATAAATAAGATCAATTCTAGACTGGACAGTATAAAAAAATGCTAATTAGAAGGAAATACTGAATAATTCACCAGTAAGACACAGAAAAATGTATACACACACACACACACATATATATATATATATAGAGAGAGAGAGAGGGAGAGATCTATCTATCTATCTATATATATATATATATAGAGAGAGAGAGAGAGAGAGATAGAGAGAGAGAGCTGTTCTCCAACTCTCTAGAATAAATATACATCTAGACTCATCATAGTGAAACTGTAGAACCACACAGATAAATAGAAAAGATAAAAAGGAAAATTATTCACAAAGAAATAACAATTAGACACTCAGCAAATTTCAAATCAGCCCTGACAAAGGTCAGAAGACAATGGAGTAATATCTTGAAAGTGCTGAGGAAAATTAAGCATCAACAAGAAATTTATACTGAACTCTACTACCATTTAACAATGAAAGTGATATAAAGTTTTTTTTCAGATATACAAAGATTAACTGCTTACACCCCTACATATTCTCACTGTAAGATATTCTTTAGCAAGAAAGAAGAAAATGAAACTAAACCCAAAGATAAACTATGGTATGCAAGCAAGAAAAAAAAGTGGTGAGTATGGAAATGGATAGAATATCAATTATAACTATGGAGAATGAAAAAATACAACTAAAATCTAATTTTTTATTAAAAAGTAAAGCTAGAGTTGTTTACCATTATACCAAAAATGGAGGTAGGTGTGATTGTGATCAATAGATATTTGAGGAATTCCAAACCAGCAAGAGAAACAAAGTTGGGGCAATCAACTTCCCAAGAGGAATTAGGGGGAATGCAAAAAAAATACTAAGAAAAAGGTTGGAAAACATAAGTCACAATATATCACAAAAATGAAATCTGATTAAAGTCAACAAAAAAAGATGATCAGGTTGGAATTTTTTAGCCATATATAAAAGATTAATTCATCAGGAAAATTTAACAGTTTTAAATTTATATATAGCTTATAACATAGACCAAAAATGTACAAAGCAAAAACTGACATAACTAAAGGAGAAACAGGCAAATCCAAAGTCATAGAGAGATATTAACTCACCTCTCTCATTAGCTGATAGATTAAGAAGATGAAAAAAATTGCTAAGAATATAAAATAATTGAATAATATGACGAACAAACTTGAACTATTTGGCTTATTTCGAATATTGCACCTAAGAACTGAAGTACACATGCTTTTCAAGTACACCTGCACCCTTTACCAATATTACCATAAAGAAAGTCTCAAAAAATGTGAAAGCATAGAAGTCATATAAAGTATATTATCTGACTGTAGTAAAATTAAACTAGATATCAGTTACATAAAACTAGATATCCCTACATATATTTAGAAATTAAGTAATAAACTGCTACATTATTTGAGTCAAAGAAGAAATCTTAACAGAAATTAGAAAGTATTTTGAAATTATGATGAATACTATTTATCAAAGCTCATGGAAAGCTGCTAAAGTTGTGTTTAAAAGAAAATTTATAGCCTTAAAAGTATATATTAGAAAAGAAGAAAGGCTGAAAATCACTGTTCTTAGTATCAATCTTAAGAAGTTAAGAAAAGAAAAAGAGTGGCAAATTAAGTCTAAAGAAAGCAAAAAGAAGAAAATCAAAACAGAAAAATAAGAGTTAATAAAATGGGAAGCAAAGATATAAAAGAGAAACAGCAAGACCAAAGTTGGTTGTTTAAAAGGTAATAAAATTAATAAATCCATAGTAAGACTAATCAAGGAAAAAAAGAGAGAAGGCACAAATAAAAATATCAGGAATGAAAAAGGGGACAAAACTCTATATCCTCATATATTTAAGAGATAATAGAATAATATTATGAACAACTTATGATAAGAAACTAGAAAATTAGATTAAATGACAGTTAAAAAACATTTACTAAATGGATACAAAAACAAAGAAAATCTAGTCTTTTATCTATTCAATTGAATCCCAAATTTAAAAACTTCTCTCTCCTTCAGGAGTAAATTCTTTATAAAATTTAATGAAGAAATAGTACCAATTGTTTACAACTCTTTCAGGGAATGGAAAAAAAAGAGAATACTTCCCAACTTTTTAAAACTGAGAAAGATCTTTACCAAGAAGAAAATTATAGGGCCAAGTTCTTTCATAAACACATGTTTTCTTTTTTAAAAGAAAACCAATAAAATCCAATGACATATATTGAAGATAAAATGATAAAATGTCATGTCATAGTGGTTTATTCTAAGAATGCGAGATTGGTTTAACATTCACATATAGGAACAGTCATGGATCAGTGTTTAATTTCCTGACTTGATTATTGAACTCCAGTTATATATGAGAATGTTTTTGTTCTTAGTAAATATACACTGAAGTATTTAGGGGTAAAGTTTTATAATATCTCCAATCTAGTATAGAATGGTTCTAGAAAAAATAAGTAACATATATGTATATGTATATATATATGTATGTGAATATATAGAATGATAAAGCAAATTAGGCAAAATGTAAACAACTGGTAAATATGGGTAAAGGGTTATGAGTATTCCTTGTACAAATCAATTTTTATGTAAGTTTTAAATCACACCAAAATTTAAAGTTACAAGTAAAAAATCAATTTAATTCACCTGTAAACAGAATAAAGGAGAAAAAACATACAATTATTTCAATAAATGTAGAAAATAATTTTATAAGATTCAATAACCATTCATGATAAAAATTCTTAGAAACTTAGAAATAAAAGGACAAATAAAAGGTATCTACCAAAAAACCTATAGGAAACATCACACTTAATGGAAAAAAATGTTGAAACTTCTTCGCTGGGGTCGGCAATGAGAGAAGGATGTTACTGTCACAACTTATATTCAATAGGACTTTCAGCAAAAAACAGACTACTTTAGAGGAACAAGAAAATGCCTGCTCACTGCAGGCTTCTTATTCCCTAAAAGCAAACAGGATAGAGCTAAACTGAGTTAGCCTTTGCAAATCTGACACCAGATGAGTGACTGCATCTCTCCCAGGTGAAGTGGATGAAGGAAGAAAGTATTCTTGGGGAAAATTCTTCCTCACAGAAATCCCGATCAAAGGACAAGTTTCCCTCTAACAATGTTCAAGACCCTGTGAAGAAAGTTAAAGAATATTATCAAAAGGCATAAAAGAAAGCCTGAATAAATGGAGAATTAGACCACATTCATGGATGAGAAGATCACATATCATAAATAGGTCAATTATGCACAGATTCTCCACAGTTCTCTGTATCTGGTGGTTTAGATCAAACTTGACACACTGATCAAAAAGTGCACATGGAAGAACAAAAGGCCAAGAACAGCTACAATTTTGAAAACAAAGAACGAGGAACAGCAACAAGCCTATCAAATATTAAAAGTGTTTATTAACCTACTGTACTTAAGAGAATGTGGTAGCAGCACAAGGGGCAAAATAAATAAAACAGAAGAGGAACAGACAGAGGTTGAGAAACAGACCCAGGCATATCTGTAAACTTGATATATGACACAACTGGCATTTTGAATCTGTAAGGAAAAAATAAAGTTTTTTGGGGTTTTTTTTTTTTTTTTGCGGTACGCGGGCCTCTCACTGCTGTGGCCTCTCCCATTGCGGAGCACAGGCTCCGGACACGCAGGCTCAGCGGCCATGGCTCACGGGCCCAGCCGCTCCGTGGCATGCAGGATCTTCCCGGACCAGGGCACGAACCCATGTCCCCTGCATCGGCAGGCGGACTCTCAACCACTGTACCACCAGGGAAGCCCTAAACTGTTTAATAAATGGTACCGGGTCAATAGGTTATCTCATCTGGAAAAACAAAATAAAAGTAGATCCTTAATATAAATTTTTTTAAAGTAATTACACATGGATTAAATACCTAAGTGAAAAAAATATCAAAACTTCAAAACTTTTAGAAGAAAATAGAAGGGAATAGTTTTACGTTTTCAGAGTAGGAAGGATTTTCAAACTAGGTACAAAAAGAACAAATCATAAAGGAAAAGATTGATAAATTTGACTGTGTTGTTATTAATAACTTTTATCTAAAAAAGACATCTTAAGCAAAGTAAAAAAGGCAAATTGCAGACCGTGCAGACTGAGGGAAGATATTTGTGATCTGTACAAGTGAAAAAGGATGCAAACCTAGAATATATGAAGAACTCTTACAAGTCAGTAAGAAAAACAAGCAATCTAGTTGAAAACATGGACAAAAGATGTGGATGTGCCTTTCACACGAGGATACCCAGCGGCTAATGAAAAGATGCTTGACCAAGCTGGTAATCAGGAAATTGCCAATTAAATCAGCACTGAAATACCATTTCTCACCAACCAGATTGGCAAACAGAAGAAAGCTAACAACATTAAGTGCTGGTGAAGAGGGAGAGAAAAGAAATGGGGCCTTTCACATGCTGCAGCGGGAGTGAACATTGGTACCAGCCCTTTGAAGAGTAGCGCTAGTGTGTTAGAGACACACATCTGATTCAGGAATCCCACTCCTACAGATGCACAGAAATGTACTGCTTGTAACAGGGGAAAAACGGAGACAGCTTAAACCCATCAACAAGATAATGGATAAATAAACTGTGGTTCAACAGAACACTATACAGTAATTAAAATGAATAAACTAGAGCTATATACACTAACACAGAGAATGCTCAGAGACATCATGTTGAATTTTAAAAAAAGAGAAGAAAAACAGGCTGCCTGATGATATGTACGGTATGCTAACAGGTAGATACAGCTTTAAACATGAAAACCAGTATTATATGCTATTATGGATAGAAATAACATTAAAATATTCATGGAAATGATAACAAATTCAGAATAAGCTGTCACCTCTGAGCCAACAGAAACAGAATGTGAAAGATGCACAGAGGGCTTCACCTGTTTTTTTTCTTAAAATAAAAAGATCTGAAACAAATAAGTCAGAGTTGAAATCAAAGTGCTCTGATCAAATCTGCTTATTCTCACAAAGAAACAGAAATTCTACATGATATATATTCATTGCTTTTCAAAACAAATTTTAGCAGTAAATTTTTTTTAAAGGAACAACCTAGAATGGACACCTGTGAGAGTGGCTAAAACAAGATGCAGTGACAACCCCATGTGCTGATGGAGCCGTGGGGAAACTGAGGCACTCACACACTGTGGGCACCAACTCTTGGTGCTTTCTCCCCTTCACATCCTCACCGTCCTGTGGGATGCGCTTGTGTATCATTGTGGTTTTGGACAGGTGAAGTCTGGCATCACTGTGTGTGTCTAGTGGCCATTTGGCTTTCCTCCTTTGTAAAATGTCTTTAGTCCATTTTCTTGTTGGTTTATCTGGTTGGTCATGTGTCTCTTCTTGATTTGTGGGATTTTTTTGGCTTGTTTTTTATAATTACTGGATGAGTCCTTATCATCTCCCATTCTGTGTGTCCACATTTTACTCTTATGTGTGTATTTAAAAAGAAGAAGAAGGGCTCTTCTCACCAGCTTTTTTTTGTTTGTTTGTTTTTGTTTTATTTTATTTTATTTATTTATTTATTTTAACATCTTTATTGGGGTATAATTGCTTTACAATGGTGTGTTAGTTTCTGCTTTATAACAAAGTGAATCAGCTATACATATACATATGCTCCCATGTGTCTTCCCTCTTGCGTCCCCCTCCCTCCCACTCTCCCCCTCCCACCCCTCCAGGCTGTCCCAAAGCCCCGAGCTAATATCCCTGTGCCTTGCGGCTGCTTCCCCCTAGCTATCTACCTTACTACGTTTGTTAGTGTGTATATGTCCATGACTCTCTCTTGCCCTGTCAAAACTCACCCTTCCCCCTCCCCATATCCTTAAGTCCGTTCTCCAGTAGGTCTGCGCCTCTATTCCTGTCTTATCCCTAGGTTCTTCATGACATTTTTTTCCTTTAAATTCCATATATATGTGTTAGCATACGGTATTTGTCTTTTTCTTTCTGACTTACTTCACTCTGTATGACAGACTCTAGGTCTATCCATCTCATTACAAATAACTCAATTTCATTTCTTTTTAAGGCTGAGTAATATTCCATTGTGTATATGTGCCACATCTTCTTTATCCATTCGTCCGATGATGGGCGCTTAGGTTCTTTCCATCTCCGGGCTATTGTAAATAGAGCTGCAATGAACATTTTGGTACATGACTCTTTTTGCATTTTGGTTTTCTCAGGGTATATGTCCAGTAGTGGGATTGCTGGGTCATATGGTAATTCTATTTGTAGTTTTTTAAGGAACCTCCATACTGTTCTCCATAGTGGCTGAACCAATTCACATTCCCACCAGCAGTGCAAGAGTGTCCCCTTTTCTCCACACCCTCTCCAGCATTTATTGTTTGTAGATTTTTTGATGATGGCCATTCTGACTGGTGTTCTCACCAGCTTTTGCATGCATAGAATATCTCTGGAAGGATGCCCAAGAACATGGTAGGGGGGACTGCTTCTGAAGAGGGAAGGTAAAGTACCAGGGGAAAGGATGTATGGGAGGTGCACTTTTCTCTACATTCTTTTGCACTCCTTTTTTGGAAAATCATTACTACTATTTCCATGTAGTTCAAATTTTAAGGCAAAGCCTACTATACCTAAGCAAACGCAAGCTTTTCCTCTAATCATTTCGCAAAGGAGATGCCTGCCCAAGTCAGACGTTTCCCCATGCAGCCCACGCCCCCTTGTCCTCTAAGTACAGGAGTGAGTCCACTCTGCCTTCCAACTGCGAGGCAGGAGAGCAAAGTAGTGCTGAGAGCAACCTCCACAGCCAGACTACCTGGCTGTCCCCCAGCTCCTCCGCTGCTACTTGTATAACTGAGCAAAGTTCCTTATCCTCTCTAGGCCTTGGCTGAGGAACAGAGATTCCTACAATGGTCGGCAGCCTCTAAGTCAGTAGGCCCCCAATGCTCCCGCCTCCGGTGGCAGAGGTGATGGGATCTCACTTCCAAGGTGAGGTGCAAAAGGCCTGTGGCTTCTATCTGGACACATCTTCTCTTGCTTGCTTGCTCTAAAGGAAGTCAGTTCTCATGTTGTATCCACGTTGGGAGCTGCCCTGTGGAAAGGGCCTCAGAGCAAGGAATTAATGCTTCCAGCCACCAGCCAGTGAGTGAGCTTGGAAATAGGTCCTCCCCCAGGCAAGACTCGATGCAGCCTGGTGAGACCCCTGGCCAGAGAAACCTAGCTAAGTCATGCGCAGATTCCTGCCCCAGAGAAATTGTAAAATAATAAATGCTTGTTGTTTTAAACCTCTTTTTAAAAATGGGGGGGCATGGGGGGGGACAGAAAGGCTAGGCAATGTTTCTCCTGAAAAATTTATCGATCATCTACAAGAGGCCAGACAGAACAAGTGATTGTACAGAATCCCTTCCATTGCTGGGCTCCTAAGAAGTTCTCAAAATAATACAGTAAGCCCTTAGTTTTAAACAAAATGCTTCAGGAAATTGGTGGTTTGCTGAATTTGATTTCCTGGTTAATTGGAAGAACCTTTTTTATAGAATCATGGGGCTTAAACATACCTCATAGATATAATACAAGGGAAGAGGCTGAAGCTGAGAATAAGTAGCTTCTGAAAGTTCTGAAGCTTTCGCGTGGCAAACCCTAGAACAGCGCCTGTCACACAGTAAATAATTGTTGAAAGAAGGAAGGAAGAAGAGCATTGGGCAAAGAGGAAGGAAGGAAGGTAGAGGTGCTCACCCTCCTCATGGCTTTGAACTGCTGAAACTCCTGGTCCTGGCCTCGGTGCTAGGAAAGCTCAGAGTTGGATGTGAGCAGACCTGAATTCAAGCCCCAGTTCACACTTAGTTGTGTGACCTTGGGTGGCCCCTTGACCGCACCCCTTACACCTTATGCCTCACCTGCTCGGGTGTAAAATGTAAAAGATAATAACTTCCTGTGTCATGGAGTCACCTTGAGATGCAAGTACGATTCCGTACAGGAACGCACTTTCTAACCGTGGAGGAGCGAACACATTTTGCCATCCTTATCTTTAGAAAGTACTGTCCACTGTGCCGACTTGGAAAGCAGACTATAAACTAAAACATGCCCCCACCCCAGTACATGGGAAAGAGTTGCTGTTGGGTAAATCAGCTGCTTGGGGGAGGGAAATCCATGTGGATCCTCATCTCACACCATTCACTGACACACAAAATTTAGATGAATTTAAAAGTCAAGTGTAAATTACAGTACATGTATAATATGTACTATCATGCAATTAAAAAGAATAAGGTTCAGCTATATGCGCTGGCATGGAAAGAACTCCAAGAGCTAGTGTTGTGTGAAGAAAACCAGGCTGTAGAATGCTCTTGTATACATATGTGAGTGTGCACTTTACTTATGTAAAAATAAACGCCACATACACGTGCACATGCATATGCCACAAATTTAAAGAAAGTCTGAAGAATTCGCACATCAATTGTTAACACTAGTTGCCTCTGGAGAAGGTAATGGGACTGGGTGTAAATGTGGCATTTTAATTTCTCATGAAAATTATATATATATACAGACACATATATGCTAGTTGAATTTTTAAATGGGTGTGTACTAATTTCAAATTTTTTAAACAAAAAATAATATTTTAAAACTTAAATGTAAAGAATAAAACCTTTAAAAATAATACATGAATATTTGGTCTCTGTAGGAGAAAAACTTTGAAAGCAATGTAAAAAATCATGAAACTATTTCTAGAATTAACCACATTAATTGCTCCTTTTGTCAAAAAAATCAAAAGGTAAACCAAAACTGGGTAATTTAACACCAAATATGACAAAGAGTTAATCCTTTCTATTATAAAGTGGTCAAAATGATTAAATTTAAAAAATAAAATCACTACCTCCCCCCAAAAAACATCCCTGACCCTCCAAGCATTCAACCTCAGGCTCTTTTGAAATTATCATCCCATGTCCTCATTTTACAGACATAAAACTGATACAAAGACGGTAAGTCTGTTATGGGGGGTTGGGGGGGGGAATCACAGCCCCTCCCGGCAGGCAACCAGGCCTCCTGAAAGGGGAGGCTGAGGTGGGCCGTCCCCTCAGTTCAGAAATTTACCACCCACCGCCTCCATCTCTTCCCCTGACGAAATCTGAAAGTAGTGCGTCTTCCCCATCTTGTCAGAACCCAAAGTTCCCCTCTCTCTCTATTCCAGATTCCCCTTGAGGATGAACTGAGGTCTGGTCCCCAAGTGGAGAGGTCCAGGTGTAAAGACGTCTTGGGAGTTGGTCACACGGGGAGGCCCTGGATCAGGGGTTCGGAACGCCCCGTCCTCACTGCGGACACAGCTGTGGCAATTCCACGCGAACTGTTGCCACCACCCTTCAGGCCTGCACGCCGACAACACGCAGCGGCTCCGGCTGCCCTCCTCCCCTAACGGGATGGGGCTCCGGGATGGCCCGGGCCGGGCCCAGGAGGAGACTTGAAACTGCCCCAAGTGAGCCCATCTCTCCAAAGTCACGTGGCAGGGGCCGCAGCTTCCGGCAGCTGACCTGAAGACCCCTAAACTTGCCACCCATTCGGATAAAGAATGTATCTTTGAGGTATACTGAATGGCATTCGAATGGCATTTTTTGTTTGCATCTGTGACTTTCCTCTGCCCACCAGGGTAGAAGGTGGGAACTTGGAAGGAACTCGGAGCCCCGCCCCCAGACGTCTCCTCCCACACCCAGCATCCCCAGCAGGGGCTGCAGCCTGGGGAGGTTGCTGGCGATGGGGAGGCTCACCACCCGCTCCTGACGTCGTCGTTCGCCCTAAAGGGGAAATCCTGCACCTAATAGCTGAGAGCTTGGGTCAAGCCAAGGTGGGACGGCTCCCGCAGACAGTTATTTTTAAAAAGAACATTAGGTAAACATTTACAATGAAAAGATCTTGTCATCCCATCAAAAACTCATTTAACATTCAACAAACATTTACTGAGCGCTAAGGGAAGAGCGGGAGTTAAACATGTACGGATTATGAATCTGCCCTCCTTGCCCTGGAACAGGTGATTATTCCTAAGAATTGAACATTCAGTGTGGTACAGGGGAAACTCTGCCGCTTACTAGAATAGACTCATTACTTAATCTTTCTGAGGATGTATCTGTACAACTGGCATAGTAGTAAAAATCCCCCAGGATCTTGTGAGGATTAAATGAGATGATGAAGGACAGTGCCTGGCATCCCACAGCCCCAGGCACACCATAGACAAAGAAGGGCTCAGACTCCGACCCCTGTGCCTCCGCCTCCGTTTCCTCATCTCTGAGGTTTGTTATTTTGTCGCCTTGACTGACCTCCCTCAGGGGCTCAAATTGCATGATACAGCCACACGAGACACCCACACAAATCAATCGGACTATCAAGTCTCTGACTGAAAAAAATTAATTCTGTGTATTAAGGTGGGTGGGGACCCCTGAATGTCAATATACTCTTCAAAGGCAAATGAAGAAGAGTACATTGCTTAGATGTGGAACGTGCTACAGAAGAGTAAATCAGAGACCAAGTCTTCTCTTGCAGAAGGTCAGCAAACTTTGGCCCAAGGGCCAAATCTGTCCCACCCGCCGACTCCCCAAGCCTGTTTTTGGTAAGTAAAGATATATTGCATCACAGCCGTGATCATTCATCTACAAATCCTCTTAGGCTGCTTTCATGCCAGAACCACGCAACTGAGTCGTTGTGACAGAGAATGTATGGCCCACAAAACCTAAAATGTTTACAATCAGGCCATTTACAGAAAAAAAAAAAAAAAATCGTCAGCCTCTGTTCTACTGAACACCTTCTATTCCTCTTTCGCAAATATCCCTAAATCTGAGGCTGAACGCTGGTAATTAAACTTTTTAGCTCCAGAGTCAGTTAAGGTTTACAAGGCCCTGGTGGTTGGAATTGAGACTCAAATGAATCTGAGGGTTGGAAACAAGAGGTCTCTCTTCCGGTTGCGTCTGGCTTGTTACTGTGTGGTCCCGAAGCAATCTGTAGATTAAAATAAGGCTTTAAAATAATTCTGAGGGTTTTAAGATGCAAGGAAGCAATACGGAGTAGAAGCAGCACTAACCTGAAAGTTGGCAGCTGTGTTCCGGCCCCTGGTTGGCCGCCAATTAGGTGTGTGATTGGGGCCATCGCTGCCCTTCTGGGAGTGGCTACTTTACTTGTAAAATAAGGGGCTCGTCAGTTTGTCAACCATCTTTGAACTACTCCTGGGAGGGAACTCGCCGGCACAGACATGGAAGTTTTGGACCGTGTCATCTCTAAGATGCCTTTCCACCTTTAAAGTAAAGTGAGACTTGACACTGTGAGACCGTGGCTTTGGGGAAGGTTAATTGAGAAGCAGTGAATTTACATGTATGGAGTGCTTCCAGTTCTACCATGTCTTAATGACATTCACTGCGGTAGGAATTCATCGAGCTTACCTCTTTCCAAATAGATGCTGTACTAGTGTAAGTCCAGTCCACCTGTGGAGAGAGACGGTAGCCCCCAGACAGCTTTGGACAGGCCTTTCACCTTGAATTATGTGGCAGTAGCGGGGATATGCAGACAGGCCCTCTGAATTATGCCTTCTAGATGGGCATCCACACGAGTTTACCTACCTTAAACTAGCACCGACAGACACAGGAAGGATGGCTCTATCCGTAAAGTATCCCATGTAGCAAAAGGATCCTAAGGAGGCTGCCAAGAATCTTGGGATAATTGGGGCCTGACAGCAAATAAATCCTGCAGCATCAGGACCGCTTTCCCTATCCCAGAGCCCCCGAGTGAGGACCACCTTCCAAAAGCTCTGAATCCAAAGTCTGTTTATCCCCTTTGTGGAAAGCCCATCGTCCTGGACTGCATGCCCTGCGCTGCTCTCCCCTAATACCCAGGCAGGCCAGTGACCCCAGTTGGCAGCACAGAGCCACATGGACGGCAGTCAAACAACACCCAGATGAAAACTGCAGCTGATGGCCCAGGCTTTTGGGTCAGTGGCTGCTGTGCACAGCTCTCTCCCTGCCTCCTGAAGTTCAAATGCCAGCCTGATTTCTATCTGGAAGCCTCCCAGCCCAAACATGGAACAAAAGTTCCCTCTGACAAGCCCATTCCCGGTTCCAAAGTATGTTTTTATGTTTGTTGGCAAATAGAACTGTCACCAGCAACAATAACAACACTGTTTCCCCTCGACTGAAGCTACTTCATTTCTTCATATTTGTGCCAGGGCTGGAGCTGGACAGATGAATAATGTAGGCTCGGCGACTGGCCCGAGCCCCGACCTCGTGCCTCCAAAAGCAAACACAGTGGTGAAAATGGAGACTTGTTTGTTTGAACTCTCATTGCCTAACTTAAAAAAGAAAAAGAAAAAAGAAAAACACACCTCCCACCATCCCATTTCTTCAGTGTAGGCACTGAAGTTTTACTGTTTTGTTTTGGTTTTCTGTTTTCATTTCTCACTTTTTGAAATAAGGAACTACAGCCCTCTACTGGTGCAAGGGACGGAGCCAATTCCCCAATCGTCAAGGCTACCCTACCATCTTGTGGCCGTCTTCAGGATGTGCAAATTTAGATAAAATCAACTTCTAAGAATCATAAAACACAGGTTGTTTGAAGGAATCTTCCAAATATTTATACAGGCTTTCATTTAAGACATCTCGAGAAGATAGATTGGATTGTTCAGGGAAAACATAGATTGATATGGAGCCAGAGTATTGTTCTCTAGCTCAGCGCCCATCATCTATTTGTGGCATCATGCTTGAGCAAATCTTCTCATTTTTATGAACCTGTTTTCTCATCTGTAAAGTGGAGGTCATAATAAATGTTTGATCCTTAGAGTTTTGTGAAGCTTAAATAAGACTGCATAGAAAAAGCGACTTGTAAACTTTATACACAAATACACACAAATATATTTTAAAATCTCTAAAGAAGTAGATTATCTCATTATATTGGTAAGACTTTTCTGAGACTCACAGCTTGTTTTGCTGCCTAACCTCCTATAAATTAAAGCCTGAGCCTTAGGTTAAGAGGGAGAAGGACTTCACACCGTTCCCGGCTTTCCTAAATGCACAGACTGTGAAATTCCTTAGCTTTCACTTTCCTGATTTAAGTAAAACCAGTTTCTTCGGCCTTTTTTCATAGGGCCAGCGAGATCATGAGGAACGAGGAACACAGATGAACCTTTGGAGGTTAAGCTCTACTTACCTGGAATCGCAAAGCGCCCATTAGTACTGAGGCCTGAGTATTTGGCTACCTCCTCTTCTGGAAAAAGCCCAAGCCAGAGGCAGCCGCTGAGGATGCACCCATAGAAGCCTGCGTGGCACAGGGCTGACGCAGGATGACTCATCAAACACAAGATGGGTTTGGCCGCTGCTTCTGTGCAGCTGTTTGGAGGAAGCCAAGAATTTCTGGTGCCTTGCTCTGGACTTGGTGAACAAGCCCAAATGTTGCAGTCCTCACCTCATGCTAAATTTCAACCCTGCCTGGGTTGGTGGACCAGCCAGTGCTGGGTCTACTGATAAAAATGTCCAAAACGCTAGCCTGAGCTCAGAGGTTACCCACCCCTAGGCTGGCCCCTTTCGTCCTCCAGTTACACGGTTTATCACTCGTCTCACTGATGCAGGAAGAAGGCTTAGGGCACATTTGGCAGCAAGATCAATAGTTTTGCAAAGAGAAAATAGCATGCCTGCCAAAGGGACATCAAATCCTTGGATGGGTGGTGAGGAACGATGACTCAGATTTCTAGGCCTTCTGCCCCACCCCCCGCCCCCGCCAAGGCTGGGCTCTGCTTCCACCTGTTTCCAAATTTTGTTCGTCTAGGCCTGTCCTCAGGCAGCCACCGTGAGACTCCTGAATGTCACGAGTGAGCCAGTGTGTTAGCAGGAGACGGGAACAGAGGAGGGAAGCAGGCTGTGGCTCCAGGAGGATCTCGTGGCAGATCAGGGGGACGGAAGGGAAAGGTCACGCCCCTACCCTGCAGAATGAGGGTCTCCTTCCCAAGGCCTCAAGAGTGCCATGGCAGAACTCCACAGTCAGAGAGGTCGCTCATCCCCACCTGACCCTCATGGGGCTGCCCCAGAATCTTCCAGAGACCAGCCTGTGGACAGAGCCTGCGGCTTGCTCAGCTACCTCTGAGGAGGTGCTTCTTCCTCCTGCTGTCACTGGGAGGGGGTAGCAGTCAGGGTCTTCCCTCCGGAAGGTACGAGAGGGGAAGATTTTTGTTCAGAGTTTTTCCACACCGTATAAACTACTTACATCAGCCAAACGAGAGTAGGAATCAAAGGTACGGTGGCCAAACTTTCTGAGCTGAAGTTCATATGATCTGACAAGGCGAAGGTGATTGTTGGCACAATGAGACTGCTGACAGAATTATTTGTTTTCTGGGATGTGTTGAAGAAGATGGACCTTGTAATTTCAAGCATGTGGGTTTGGGTACCAGCCACGTGCAAGAAACTTCAGAAGGTCAGAGCGTGGGGTGTCACAATGCATGCAGGACTGGGTTCTCTCACGTCCACACAGTCAGCCGTGATGGGCAACAGTGGAATTGGGGGCACTGCCAGCTTCAAACATGAACCAGTGAATTCGTGTATTTGGATAAATACACTTATTTTTAGGATGTTTAAAAAGATTTATTTAGGATACACTTATTCATATCCCAGTGGTTAAAATACCTGTCCTGTATACCATATCTTACAAAAGTTTAAGGGGAAGAAGTAGAGGAAAGGTGGTACATGTGGTATAATAAAGATTTTGATTGACCTTTGTCCCTGGTTGCTGGTGGGAAGCCTCTAAACCCTTGGACTTTCTGGAGTCATAGGAGTCTTGTTATTCATGGTGGCCCCTAAGGCTACCCCTGAGTTTATGCTAATGAGGTGACTCGTGGTGGGTTCCTAGGTAGTTTCAGGATGGAGGCTTGTGTCTCATTCCTTTCACCTTTCCCCTTCATCCCCAGGACAAATTCCAAGCCGTGCAAACCGGCTGTTGAGGGTACTGCCTTCCCCAGGTGTGAAGGGTCTGGGCGGGGGAGACTTCCTTGGTGGTCCAGTGGTTAAGACTTTGCCTTCCAATGCAGGGGGTGCTGGTTCAATCCCTGTTCAGGAAGCTAGGGTCCCACATGTCTCTTGGCCAAAAAACCAAAACATAAAACAGAAGCAATATTGTAACAGATTCAATAAAGACTTAAAAAAAAAAAGTCTGGAGGGGGAAAGACCAACATGTGATTAGAGAGTTGGACCTTTGAGCCATGTGATGTTAGCCCAGCCTCTGGGGAGGGGAGATGGGGTTCAATCACTGTAGCCAATGATTCAGTGAATCATCCCTGCATAACTAAATCCCAATAAAAACTCTGGCCACCAGAGGCTTGGGCAGGCTTCCCTGAGGGGTGCTCACATATCGACATGCCGCCACAGTAACGCATCCTGAGGACCCCAGAAGAGCACGTTCAGGACCCTCCCGGGCCTCGCCCTGGCTGGTCCTGATTTGCATCCTTTACAATGAACTGTATCATACCTACAGCACTTCCCTGAGTTCTGTAAGTCATTGTAGCAAGTTGTGAAACCTGAGGTAGTACTGGGAACCCTCTGGATTTTAGCCAGTTGGTGAGAGTGCAGGGTTCAAATCCACAATGCAGTATTATTAACCTCAGTCACCACACCGTACACTACATCTCAGAATTTATTATAACTGGAAGTTTATGCCTTTTGACCTCCTTCGTCCATTTCCCCTACTTCCTAGACCCCACCTCTGGTGACCACCAATCTGTTCTCTGTATCTATGAGTTTGGCTTTTTATAGATTCCACTTATAAGTGATATCATACAGTATTTGTCTTTCTCTGTCTGATTTATTTCACTTAGCATAATGCCCTCAAGGTCCATCCATGCTGTTGCAAATGGTAGGTTTCCCTTCTTTTTTATGGCTCGATAATATTCCATTGAATATATATACCATATCTTCTTTATTCATCCATCCATCGGCGGACACTTAGGTTGTTTCCATGTCTTGGCTATTGTAAATAATGCAGCAATGAACGTGGGGCTGCAGATAGCATACCCAGACGTGAAATTACCGGATCATATGGTAGCTCTATTTTTAATATTTTGAGGAACATCCATACTGTTTTCCATAATGACTGCACCAATTTACATTCCTACCAATAGTGCACGTGGGTTCCCTTTTCTCCACATCCTTGCCTATCTTTTTGATGATAGCCATTCTGACAGGTGTGAGGTGATATCTCCTGTGGTTTTGATTTGCATTTCCCTGATGATTAGGGATGCAGAGCACCTTTCATGTGAACTGGGAGTTTAGACTGTTCTACTGGGAGACTTGTTTATGATAACCACCAGAACACATGCCTTACATCTCCCTCCCACCCACAAATCCCTAAACAATATATATATATATATATATATATATATATTTTTTTTTTTTTTTTTTTGCGGTACGCGGGCCTCTCACTGTTGTGGCCTCTCCCGTTGCGGAGCATAGGCTCCGAACATGCAGGCTTAGCGGCCATGGCTCATGGGCCCAGC
Source organism: Phocoena phocoena (assembly GCF_963924675.1). NCBI lineage: Eukaryota > Metazoa > Chordata > Mammalia > Artiodactyla > Phocoenidae > Phocoena > Phocoena phocoena. Next base: position 160,097,900 of record NC_089219.1, read on the forward strand.
CGCTCTGCGGCATATGGGATCCTCCTGGACCGGGGCATGAACCCGCGTCCCCTGCATCGGCAGGCGGACTCCCAACCACTGCGCCACCAGGGAAGCCCTAAACAATATTTTTTAAAAAGACACTTTTTAAATCATGAGAGCACAGGAAACCAAGAAGGGAGTGCTCTTAATGATCTAGAAATTATGTCAAATCCTCAAAACCCAGATGGCAGGCAAGGATGGGATTAAAAGAGGAAGCTACAGCCCAAGGCACAAAGGACAGAGGACAGCTCCACAGAGGTGGAGCCCCCCTGCTGGTGCTTCAGGCCAAGCACAAAGAGCAGGTCTGGGGAGCTGTCACTGTGGCTGGCTTGGGGTAGGCTTGGGGGGCTCATGAGCTGGGACATTTGGGTTGGAAAGGCACACCCCTGAAAAGAAGGGAGTCCTCCGAGCTGACACACCACCTCAGCTCACCTCCTTCCCTGCAGTCCCTGGGCCCAGGGGTGCAGGCAGGCCATGAGGAAGTCTTGAGTGCAGTTATGAGCCCCACCAAGAGATGCCAACTATTTGAGAAAACACTGACCCCATGGAAAAGAGACACCAAACTCGGCTAACAGAACGGATACTGGTGGACTCCAAGGCAGCAGCCTTCAGGGGAGAGTAACGGGCTGGGGAGCTGACCCATACAGAAAAGACCCAGGGAGGCTTGCTGCCTGCACTTTGCACCGGTAACTCCCTATGTTTCCACAGAGCCTTTCCTGCCCGATCCAGCTGGGCTCCTTTGCCATTTCCCCCGCAGTGGCCTCAAAATGCTCACATCCTCAGGGCCTGCAGGCTCCACTATTTCTTCTTGGATGGGGTCCTCATCATGTGTCTTTCCCCTGGGATTTGGACTGGGCCCCAGCCTTCCAGTGGGTTTTTCCTTAAAAACTTCTACTGGTCTCACAGGGCCTCTCGTGTCTGGAAACACATCTGAACCTTAATAAATACCTTCTGAGTTGAGTGACCTCACCAAGGACACCAATGTGCCCCTTGAGCTCCATCCCTGCTAACACAGCCTCCAAAAGGTTCATTCTGCCAGCCTTCCCCGTTTTGCAGCTGAGGGACTGAATTCATGCTTTTCTAGAGGTTCGTTTTTAATTGTTAAGCTTATTATGATGAAATATCTACCCATTCTGTAGTTCATATCCATTTTAATACTTATATAAGTCATAAAAGTAACAGATTTCTAGAAGCATCTAAAGTTGGTCCTAAGGCTGCACTAAAAGGTGGTCCTTCTGGAAAGAGGATTTGACGCTCACCTGCAACATGACATATTGTTGGGTCACCTGGGCAAGGGTGGGGAGGGGATTGGGGGTAAGTGGTGGGGGTTAGGAGGAGACTAGAATCTCTTCTGACTTTAAGTTTTCTATAATCATTTCTAATGGATGATTCTCAGGTTATTTATAGGCAGATGGAACCCCCAGGACTAGGCCATTGGGCTAAGTCAGCTGTTCACATTAAAATTGTGACTCTGGAGTCTGGCAACATAAACAAATACTTGTGGTATTATTTATTTATATTCTTTTTTTTTTTGGAAACTAAGAGCTGTTTTTTTAGTTTTCGTTTTTGGTAATTTTATTGAGTACTGTTGATGTACAACATTACATAATTTTCAGGTGTACAACGTAGTGATTCACAATTTTTAAAGGTTATATTCCATTTATAGTTATTATAAAATATTGGCTATATTCCCTGAGTTGTACAATATATCCTTGCAGCATATTTATTTTATACATAGTAGTTTGTACCTCTTAATCCCCTATGCCTATGCTCTTCCCCCTCCCCTCTCCCCATGGTAACCACTAGTTTGTTCTCTGTATCTGTGAGTCTGTTCCTTTTTTGTTATATTCACCAGTTTGTTTTATTTTTTAGATTCCACATATAAGTGATATCACACAGTATTTGTCTTTCTCTGTCTGACTTATTTCACTTAGCATAATTCCCTCCAACTCTGTCCATGTTATTGCAAATGGCAAAATTTCATTCTTTTTTATGGCTGAGTAGTATTCCATTGTTTGAGATATATATATATACACACATACATACATATCACATCTTCTTTACCCATTCTTCTGTTGATGGATACAACGGAATGGATACAATTCTGTTGATATATACCCAGGAGTGGAATTGCTTGGTCATATGGCAGCTCTATTTTTAGTTTTTTCAGCAACCTCCAGTGCTGTCTACCACAGTGGCTGTACCAATTCACATTCACACCAACAGTGTATGAGGCTTCCCTTTTCTCCACAGCGTCACCAACATTTGTTATTTGTGTTCTTTTTGATGATAGCCATTCTGACTGGTGTGAGGTGTTATCTCATTCTTGTTTTAATTTGCATTTCTATGATGATTAACAATGTTGAGCATCTTTTCATGTGCCTATTGGCCATCTGTTTGTCTTTGGAAAAATGTCTATTCAGGTCATCTGCCTATTTTTTAAATCGTTTTTTTTTTTTCATATTAAGTTGTATGAGCTGTTTATATATTTTGGATATTAACCCCTTATTGGTCAGATCATTTGCAAATGTTTTCTACCATCCAGTAGGTTGTTTTTTTGTTTTGTCTATGGTTTCCTTTGCTATGCAAAAGCCTTTAAGTTTAATTAGGTTTCTTTTTTTTTTTTTTTTTTGCTTTTATTTCCTTTGATTTAAAAGACAGATCCAAAAAACACATTGCTATGATATATGTCAAAGAGTGTTCTGCCCATGTTTTTCTCTAGGGGTTTTATGGTTTCCAGTCTTACATTTAGGTCTTTAATCCATTTTGAGGTTTTTTTGTTTTGTATATGGCTTTAGAAAATGTTCTAATTTCATTTTTTTACATGTGGCTGTCCAGTTTTCCCAGCACCACTTATTGAAGAGGCTGTCTTTTCCCAATTGTATATTCTTGCCTCCTTTATCATAGACTGATCATGAGTGCATGGGTTTATTTCTGGGCTTTCTATCCTGTTCCATTGATCTCTGTGTCTGTTTTTGTGCCAGTACCATGCTGTTTTGATTACTGTAGCTTTGTAGTGTAGTCTGAAGTCAGGGAGTATGATTCTTCCAGCTTGGTTCTTCTTTTGCAAAATGATTTTTGCTATTCAGGATCTTTTGTGTTTCCATATAAATTTTAAAATTACTTGTTTCAGTCCTGTGTTATTTATATTCTTGTCCCACATCTAATTCTTGACCTTAAACACATTTCAATGCCTACTTTTCATACCGTTCAACCCAGATTCCCCTGCTACATTCCAACTTCTTCCACGTGTGAGAATTCAATGCTGGCACTAGAATTCCTCTTAGGGTGAGAACTGCCTTTGTTAAGAAGGTTGCCTAGACAGAAGATGAGCCCCACCCTTAAGGGCCTGTGTATCAGGTGGCCTCATGCCATGCCTGTGACAACAAGGTCACAGCACTGCATGACAGAAGGGAAGGACTGGGCCAGGATGAGCAGAACAGGGAAGGAGGGAAAGGATCACCAAGTGGCACCATCAGGGACCCTCACAATCTTCAGCAATGGATTCTAAACACATCACTCTTTCGTGTGAATGATTTTCTCTTGTGAAAACCAGAGAAGGATCTGAGTCCCTTGTCAGGGTAAATGTAGTCCAGGACCAAGGCAGCCCAGGGGGAAGGCCAGACCCAGGGAAGAGGAGGCCGGGGGACCCAGGCCCCCACCAATTAGCAGCAACCTTGAAGATGTCTTCAGCTTCCACCAGCTTCAGAATTGGCAGTTTTCGGACCATTTCACCTGTTCAGTCTCAGTTGATGTCTGAGATGTGGGTAGGAATTTGTGTGCATTGATGATAATCACAGAATTACATATAATATTGGAAAGTTGGAAACCTGAATATGCAACTATAGGAATCTGGTTAAAGAAGTAGAGGGAGAGCTAAATGAGGAAATAATTTGCAGCCATTAAAAATTATGTTTTCAAAGTCTATTTAATGACATGGAGAAGCTCCTGCTCTAATGTCAGAAAACAAAAAAATGCAAAATGTCATTGTTGGTATTAGTTCGAGTTTGTGTTTCGTTTTGGTTTAAGATATTTATTTATTTATTTACTTAGGTTGCACCAGGTCTTAGTTGCTGCACTCAGACTCTTAGTTGCGGCATGAGAACTTCTTAGTTACGACATGTTTGCGGGATCTAGTTCTCTGACCAGGGGTCGAACCTGGGCCCCATGCACTGGGAGCACAGAGTCTTACCCACTGAACCATGAGGAAAGTCCCCGTGTTTTGTTTTGATAAGTGATCTTTGAAGAAAAAGCGACTAAAATTTTAATACAGATTGTTTCAGAGTTTGTGGGATTATAAGTGACTTGTCTTTTCTTTGTTTTATTTCTACATGATTTTCAAATTCTCCATAATGAGCAAAATAGTGTCATCATCAGGAAAAATCATCATCACTTTTGAAGCGTGGGAGTGGAGTTTGTGTTGAGTTGTTTACTTGGCAGACACAGGAGAGATGAGAAAGAGGGACGTGCCCTTAAGTGATGTTTGGTCTTGATTTATTTTTACTGGTTTAGGTAGAGACAGTATTCGTTTAGCAGAGATGAGAAGGGATCTAACCACTTTTAGGGGATCTTCAGTGTTGTCAGAAAAAAAAAAAAGACCGAAAAGAGGAAAAAAACAGAGGGAAGAGATAGGAAATGGAGAAAAAATATATTTAGGCTCCCTTCTGAAATGGGCTTTGAACTAGCAGATGATTTCTTATTTCCCTTTTGTGTATTCTCTTTTACCAAGTTAAAGAGGTGACAGCTAGATGTGCTGGCAATCATGCTGGAGAGAACATGCGTGTGCATGTATGTGCAACCGTGTGCTTGTGTGTGATGGCACCACCTTTCTGTGTCCTACATGAATTACCTTGTGTAAGCAAGGACAAATTCTCCAAGACTTTGACTACTGCCCCCTGTCCCACTAACTGCACAAAACTGAGGAAACCTCATAGTCATACAGAGAAGATTGTAATAGAATAATTTCAAATCTCTCTGCTGCCAAGTTGAGTAGCACAAAGCCAGGATGACATGTTACCATCTCAAAAATATTTGAGGAAGAAGTTATATGAGACATTCTGGGTCAGCCAGTTAATGCATCAGCAGTGTGTCCCCTCCCTGGCCCTGGTATCTAAGAGACAAAGCTCATCTTCTTGCCATCAGCTTGCAGTTCCAAAACATCCCACAACTAAGTTGGAGACCATGACGTGACTTAGCAGGAAGTATAAGCTATGCAACTTGTGCCCGCACAACCCTGGCCAACCCGTGCTGTCTCTCAGGGCACCAGCCCCTCACCTGTGTGATGAGAGCTCTGTGCTGGGCATTTCCACAGTGCCTGTAAGCACTGACAAGCTAGGGTTCTTTCTCGACAGAAAGAGACAGAGTGTGTGTGTGTGTGTGTGTGTGTGTGTATGTGTGTTCGAGGTGCTTATTTGCCCAAATGGAAGACAACCAAGAGTGTGGGTGACAGTTTCAATGATATTTAATGCTAAGAGGGAAATGGAAGAACATATCACTTGTTGAGTGACTCCTGAGATTCTGGGACTATTCTAGGTATTGTTGTCATGTTACCTCATTGAGTTCTTACAATGACCCCCATTAGTCTATGATGTTTTTGCACATTTTGCAGTTTGGGGAACTGAAGCTCAGGTGTAAAGTGACTTACTCCAGATCATCCGACCACAGGTGAGAAGCAACACACGGGATCACTCCGAGGCTGTGGACTGATAATTCAGTGAACTTGAGGGACCCTCCCCTTCAAGAGGGGCCTTTGCTGTTGTGGGCTGGTTAGGTGCCCCCCGGCCTGGTTGCGGTGGTCATACTAGGCCGAGCTGCCACCACTCCTACCACCAGGCTTGTCACCACAGCTCCTGACGATGCCCATCATGGGGCAGTGGCTGCCAATGGGGACTTGAGGTTGAAGGAAGACTGATTACAGCCCATGGGCTCCCTGGAAGGTCGCCTTGTTTTGCTTATGAAATGTGTGTCCAGAGACTGGGCTGAAGGGTAGTTACCTGAAAGGCACACTCAGGACTATGTTAACCACAGCCGTCACCATGCCTGGCTGTGTGCCAGAACTAACACACCACCTCCCTGCTCAGGGTCAGGGCTCCCCCAGGGTGGGTGCACCTCCCACCTCCCACCCCCAAGGCACTGGGGGAGACTTTGAGGTTAAGCCAAGCTTTCAATTATGGCCCTAAATGCCATCTCTAAGACCATCTTCTGGTTAGGAGCAGAGTACAAGCAAGGACCCGAAAGACCAGAGTTCCACTCACCAGTTCTATTCTATCCACCAGGCCACAGCACCTCTCGAAGTTACCTTTATTGGGGAGAAAGAAAATTCCAAAAGTTTGGCATATGCTGAACCATTTAGGGAGACTAAGTTATACTGAAAAGAGGAAACACGTAGGAAATGACTGGTTGTTCTGTTGCTATTTAGCTGTGAGGCTTTGGGCAAGCCACCAATACTCTCCGAGCCTGAGTTCCCACATGTATAAAACGAAGGGGTTAGGAAAGGTGATGTCTTAGCCCTCACCCTTCTGGAGAGCCTGTGCTCGGCCCCAGACCATCAGCTCTAAGAGGGCACATCTCAATTCTAGAGCCCGGATCTTGTGGAGTGGCTCTGCGTTCACCTTTCTCGACTTTTCCGAGTTTCCTCCCTGCTGGCATCATCAAGTGCGGGCCTCCTCCCGTCGATGTGTGTGGCTCGGTGATGGCAACAGAGCCTGGGAGGAGAGCCGGATGCCAGCCACCACCTTCCAAGAGGCCCCGTCTTGCCCGACTCCTGCCTGGGCTGCCCGCTGACCTCGCCCCACAGCTGCTGCCATCGTGCAGTCCTCCTGGCAACCCTCACCAGGCTCGCAGGTGTGGCCCGCCACCAGCCCTCCCCTGCTGGTCTGTCAGACGCCTCCTGATGCCTTTGCCATTGGGAATACTGGCACCAGCTCTTCAGAGTGCATCCTGCTGTCGTGCTCTGGAGGCTTCAAAGGTGCCTCACGCAGGATAAGTCCCACAGGGTGGATAATCTCACCCCATTTCACAGATGGGGAACTGTGGCCTAGAGACTGCCTTGTCTTCCAAGAGGGAACAGAACAACATATCAGCCAGGGCAGAAATAAAGCTTCGGCACTCTCCCAGAGCAATATAAGCTTTCTTAATCGGTCATGCGTATTTTACCTTTTGAAACTTTGTTGGATTTATATATAGCCTCCATCTTGTCCCTCTGAACTCGGCAGGGCTCACCATCAGTCACTGGGCTGAACACCTGGAACTCTGTGGGGATTATCATTAGAAGGATGCGAGGCCAGGTGTGGTTTTGGACCAGAGGCCTCTTGGAAGAGGGAGGATTTCTCACTTTCCAAGTTTGCTCTGCTCAAGTTAAAACAATTAACCTCCTTTCCCCTTCAAACAACTGTTCTCTGCAGCTCTCTCCTAGCAAGATCCAAGCCAAAGACACAGCGTCAGAAGTGGACTCTCTCTGCCCTTCAAAACCTTCAGATGAAAAGGTGGATTAGACGGTCCTGGGGGCTTCTTCCTGCCATTGCTGCCCTCTTTTCTCCACTAATTTCACCACTTCCCTCTGGATCTTAAACCTCCCGAGAGCAGGGATTTTCTCCACTGCTGGGGTCATGAAGAGATTGTAGCCAAAGGGAGTTTGGGCACAGTTAGCCCCCATGTTGGGACCCACACTCACCTCTCAAGAGTTTGCCAGGCCTGCCCGCAGGGAGGGAAGGACAGATGGCAAGGTTATTCCCACCCACTTGGGGTCTTAGCTCTCTTAACTGATGTAGCTGTCAGCACGTTATTCTCCTTCTTGGCCTGCAACGTCTCCCAGGACACACACACACACACACACACACACACACACACTCAAAAACTCTTGGTAATATTAATATTTTCAGGAAATCAGAAAATGTCTTACATTATACTTATATTATATTACATAGCTAGCATGAATTGAATGCTTATTCCATTCTGGGCACTGTGCTAGGTGATTTTCATGCCCTAATGACTTCATTTAATCCTCACAATAATCCTGTGAAGAGGTATGCGGGGTGAATCTAAGGCTTGTGAACTGAGGTGAATAAGCCATGTCTCCCAGCCAGTGAAGGGTGAAGCCACGACTCGAACCCCAGTCTCACCTGACAAGTGACTCTGCCAGCCATCATCTGAGATCCTCTCCATGATGTGGGGCAGTCAACTGCAGGAGTCAAGGTGTTGCTGGTCCATAGAGGCAGTCCTGGCCAGCCCCTTGGCACTTACATGCCCAAGAGAGAAACTCACCCTCACCCATTTCACAAAGGTTGGCCTTTTCCTGAGCTTACAGGGAGGGATGGTGATGGCCCACCACCCTCTGGAAACACTGCCCAGTGCAAGGCTTTCAGAAAATGGGAAATAATTCATCACAGAAAATGAACTGATCATCTTGCAGAAAAGATCTAAGTTAGTCATTTCCAACTTGGCAACACATAAGACGACTGGGGAGACTTTTTAAAACTTGCAGACCAGTGTATACCCCATACCAATTAAATCAGCTTTAAATTGAACCCAACCAGAATTTTTAATAATTTTTTTTCAAACAAGTACAAATGAACAAAAAAGTTGGAAATTGCTATGGACTGAATGTGTCCCCCAAAATTCATCTGTTGAAACCCTAACCCACAATGTGATGGTATCAGGAGGAGGGCCCTTTGGAGTAATTAGGTCATGAGGGTGGAGCTTTAGGAATGGGATTAGTGCCCTTATAAGAAGAGGCACGTGGACTTGCTTCCTCTCTCTGTTCTCTGCCACGTGATGATACAGCCACCTGCAAACCAGAAAGCAGGCCTTCGCGAAGAACCCAACCATGCGGCCACCCTGACCTTGGACTTCCAGCCTCCAGAACTGTGAGAAACAGATTTCTGTTGGTTAAGCTGCCAAGTCTGTGGTATCTTGTTATAGCAGCCCAAACTGCCTAAGGTACAAACACAATACAAAAAAACTCTTTCCTGAACCAACTGAGAGTAATTTGCCAACCTAGTGTGCCACCTTCCCCAAACATTTTAGTGTCTATTTCCCCCAAACAAAGACATTCTCCTATATAACCTCAATAAAAAACCACAAATCAGGAAATTAACATTATTATATCTCTACTAACTAATCCTCAGATTTCAAGTTTTACTAACTGTCCTAATAACATTCTTTACAGATAAGGGTCCAATTCAGAATCATGAGTTGCAGTTATCGGTCAGGTGGCTTTAGTCTCCCTCAGTCTGGAAAGTTCCTCAGCCTTTCCTTGACTTTCAGACCTTGACACTTTTGAAGATTATTTTGTAGAATGTCCCTCAATTTGGGTTTGTTCAACATTTCCTTATGAGGGGATTTAGTTTATTCATCTTTGACAAGAATATCACAGAAACGATGCTATGTTCTCATTGCATCCTGTTGGGTGGCCCACTGTGTTTATTTGTCGTGTTACTGATGGCATCCACTTTGATCACTTAATTAAGATGGTGTCTGCCAGGCTTCTCTACTGTAAAAGTACTCTTTTTCCTTTTGTAAATTAATTAGTATTTTGTGATGAGAGACAAGAGGTGAGTTATATACTGGGAGACTGACCAGCTAACACTTACTTTTACATCTCCCCAGATGATCCCAGAGTGCAAGCAATTTTGAGAATCAGTGGCCTAATTCCTTCCTGTGAATAAGGCAACAGCAAAGATATGGGGTCTTTGTTTGTTTTCTAATATTTATTTATTTAATTTATTTTTTTGGCTGCGTTGGGTCTTAGTTGCGGCACACGGAATCCTTCGTTGCAACCCGCGGGCTTCTCTCTAGTTGTGGCATGCAGGTTTTCTCTCTTTAGTTGTAGCCCACAGGCTCCAGCGCACATGGGCTCTGTAGTTTGCAGCACGTAGGCTCTCTTGTTGAGGCCTCTGAGCTCAATAATTGTGGCATGCGGGCTTAGTTGCCCCGTGGCATGTGGGATCTTAGTTCCCCAACCAGGGATCAAACCCATGTCCCCTGCATTGGAAGGCAGGTTCTTCACCACTGGACCACCAGGGAAGTCCCAACATGGGGTCTTTGTGGCATGAGTTAATGATAATAAGAGCTAACATGCATTAGCTAAAACTTATTGAGGCCTATGTTCCATCCACCGTGCTAGTTACTTTATATGCATCATCCCCATCGTTATAGAAGCTAACAGTTATTTTTGATTCATTTAATAAATTCTTATTGAGCACTAACTGTGGGCCAAACACTCTTCTAGGTGCTGGAGATACAGCTGTGCTCAAGAGACACAAAATCCCTTTTCTGATGGAGCCTAAACTCTACTGGAATGCCGTGTACCAAACACTGTGCTAATTACTTTATATTCACAGTAATTATGACAATGAGAATAACTTGCCTCTATTGAGCACTATGGGCCAGACCCTTAGATCAGCCTCACAACAACACTGTGAAGCAGGCACTTATGAACTTAAGTCAGGGAAAGAAAGGCTATACGGTACATATAATAGAAATGCAGTTAGCACAGCACTTGATACATCAATTACGTTCCCTTCAGTCCTAGCGAAGATGATGATGGCCATTAGGATTTTGGGAGAATCACACTGAGTTAACAAAATGCCCCTTTATGTTCATCAAGTTGGCAAAAATTAGAGAGTTGGACAATATCAAATGATGGCAAGGGTGTGGGGAAACGTGACCTTTGAGCATTGTTGGTTCAAAGGTTGCTGGTGAGCCATTTTGAAGGGTGTTTTCTATGTGTAACCCTGGAACCCAGGAAAGCCAGCCTTGAGTTTATACACTGGAGAAATCATCACAAGTTCACAAAGAAATATGTATAAAGAGGTTCATACAGAGTTGGATGTGTCACGGAGTTGGAAGCAACCTAGGGCCCCTTCCCAGGGAAATGAACAAGCAACATATGTTGTACGTATTTGGTGAAATACTTTGCAGTAGACAGAAGAAATTACCCAGACTACATAAAACATGTATAAATCTCAAAATCATAATGTTAAGCCCAAAATGTAAGAAACAGAATATTTATAGTACAATATTTATAAGAGTTTTAAAACAGCATACAAAACAACACTGTAGGGCTTCCCTGGTGGTGCAGTGGCTGGGAATCTGCCTGCTAATGCAGGGGACACGGGTTCGAGCCCTGACCTGGGAGTATCCCATATGCCGCGGAGCAACTAGGCCCGTGAGCCATGACTACTGAGCCTGCGCGTCTGGAGCCTGTGCTCCGCAACAAGAGAGGCCGCAATGGTGAGAGGTACGCGCACCGCGATGAAGTGTGGCCCCCACTTGCCACAAGTAGAGAAAGCCCTCGCACAGAAATGAAGACCCAACACAGCAAAAATGAATAAATGAATTGATAAACTCCTACCCCCAACATCAAAAACAAAAAACAAAAAAAACCACACCACATACACCTTAAATATATATAATTTAAAAAACAACAACACTGTATATTATCAAGGGAGTGTCCATACGTGGGTGTGGTGGAAGGGGGAGTGGAAGGAATTGCAGTAAATATATGTCTAGGTATGCAAAGAGGGGCAGGGAAGGAGGAGGGTAATGGGATTGCAGCTGGGGGACTAAGGGAGAAAATAGTAACTAATTAAACATAGAAGAGTCTTGTAAGGACAATTCCTTTCATTCTATGAATTCATGAATGTGATCAATTTGATTCCGTGCCTGATTTGATTCTGCCTGGAAGCAGAATAAAAGAGGGGCAGTGTAAGAAGGTCTTTCAAAAAACATCATATGAGCACTCCAGAAAGAGCTCCCTTACACCCAACCCTCTTGAAACCAATCCTCATGGAAGAAGCAGGGTCTCTGAAACAGACTAACATCCTTTTGCACCAAACTGACCTAATGGAAACAGGCCTGTGTCAGTGTTCACCCTGAACCACCCAGCACCCCCTGGACTTTGATACCTGTTTTCCACGGTGCCCTTCTCCAGTGACAAAGGGCCATGGAAAGAGAAGAGAGTTGCCCAGATCAGGAAACTTAAGCTTGGGTCTTGGCTCTGCAACTTACTGGCTGTGTGAGCTTGATCAGGATGTTTACCTTCTTCAAATATTTCCTCGTCTCTCAAAATGGGAATCACACCAGCTACCTGAAAGGGCTGTCTGGAGAAATAAACAAGATTCTGCATGAAGGAACATGGCTGTGGCCTCCCTCCCTCCCTCTAGAGAACCTCAGAGGGACCTGGAGTCTCTTGTCCATAATTCTAAACATCCGACAGACGATGGGCACTGCCTGGTCATGGTTGGCAAGCAATTGGGCTGCTCTCCTTCCGTCTCCCCGCTCTGGGCCCCACGGAGGGCAAAGAACAGCCATCCACACAGGGCACAGTGGTGTCTCAACCTGCCTGGACCTGAGGTAGGTGTGGGCAGCACGCTCCCGGAGGAGGACTGTGCAGGGTGGCAGCTCCCTGGTGGCCTACTTGGCCCCATGCCCAGTGTTTTCCGAGCTGTCCCAAGTGACTGACTGGGCATTTTCTCTCCTGCATTTCCCTTGCAGTAAATGGCACTGGGTTTTACCCAGTCATCAAAACCCTGTTCTGGAAGACCTCTTGGGGTCTTCCTCCTCCCTTACCCCAAGTCTATTCACCAGCTCAGTCCTGTCCATTCTTCCACCAGATGCCTCTCCCAGCCGCCCGGCCCCATCCCTGGGTACACGTGAACTGCCCAGGCTCTCAGCATCTTTTCTCCAGGAAGCCTGCTGTAATGTCCTGTTTTATCTCCCTACCTCACCCCCAGCCCCCATCCTCCAGGCCACCGCAAGAGGGAAGCTTCAGACATGCAGTCTAATGTCTTCACTCCTACTCTAAATTCTTAAAGGTTGGTCTAGACAAGCTCAGTTCATGTTACTTCCTTCGCTCTCCCCCTGCCCCAGTCTCACTGGATTTCTTTCCCTGGGAACTTGCCCAGCCCCTCAGCTCCCCAGGGCCTCTGCCCCTCCCGTCCATCAGGCGCACACTCCCCTCACCTTTGTGCGGCTGGACCCTCCGTGGCTTTTGGAGCTCAGCTCTGCTCTGCAGACTGGACTTTCCTGATCACCCTGTCTAAGCCCTCCTTGCCACCCACACTGATTCCCATGGATTCCCCTCCTCATGGCCTTTAGAGCACTTATCACAACCCTAGTTTGCTTGCTGGCTTCTTTAGTTTCTTATTTAAGGACGTTCTTCCTCCAGAACCTAGTAGGGTGCCTAAGACATAATCAATCCTTGTGCTGGGTTGTGCAGGGTCTCCTCAAAATTCATGTCCACCCAGGACCTCAGAATGTGATCTTGTCTGGAAATAGTCTTTGCAGATGTAATTATGATAAGAATTGAGATGAAATCATACTGGATTGGGGTAGGTCCCAAATCCAATGAGTCTCCTTATAAGGGACAGGAAATGACACACGGAGGCACAGAGAAGGCCATGTGAAGACGGAGGTTGGCGTTGTGCTGTCACACACCAGAAATAACTGGGGCCCTCAGAAGCTGGAAGAGGTGGGAAGGATTCTTCTCTATAGCCTTCGGAGGGAGCGTGGCCTTGCTGACACCTTGATTTCAAGCTCTGGCCTCTAGAAATATAGAAAATAAATTTCTGTTGTTGTAAACCACCAAACTTGTGGTAATTTGTTACAGCAGCCCTAGGAAACTAATACAGTCCTCAATAAATATTTGCAGAATGGAGAGGTAAAGACCTATAGGATATATCAATACATCTACACCCCTAAGCCCAGCAGACAATATCATCGGAACTTCTGGCCTTCCACCTCACCCCTGCCCCCGCCATCTCATCTCCCAGGTGGAACTGCTTGTGCCCTCATATAATTGACATATAACATATGATTTGACACCTGTGAAACCCTGGGTAATGGTTAGTCAAATCCAATTTCACCTGCCTTCACTAATCAAAGTCGTTTTAAGACTTGCACATCCTCTAAGCAACACGTAGCCCAAACAATAAGATGTTTGCCCGTGTTGTTTTCTAGGAGCTTGGAGTCAGCAGTGTCTAGCTGGTTGAAGCCGAGCTGGTTGAGACTGGGTAGAACCACTGATGCTTCAACTGGGCATGTGCAAGTGTCCACTTGGCGCCCCTGTGAATGTGCAGAGGCCTGTATGAAGCCTAGTTACAGCGCAAAGAATGATTACCGCACCTTTATCCAATCACCTCTCCCTTGCTTCCAATGCCTCAGGCTGCCCTGCTTCTCTATTTCTTGTCCTGTAAATACTCCGAGACCCTTGCCTCTGGGGAGGTGAATTTGAGATGTGTTCTCCCGTCTCCTCACATGGCTGCCTCGCGAATAAACCCTCTCTTTGCTGCAAACCTCGGTGTCTGTGTTTCGGTTTGCTGTGTGCTGGGCAAAACGAACCTGGTTCGGTAACACTTGTCTATATCTGAGCTGAGATTTTTAACCCACACTGGGTCTGGTGAGTCTTTGTATTCATTTTTTAATGACTGTAACAAATTATCATAAATTTAGCAGCTTTAAACTACACATATCTGTTATCTTATAGTTCTGTTGGTTAGAAGTCCAACTCAGGTCTCACTGGATGGAAATCAATCATTGGCTGGGCTAATCCTTTCTGAGTCTCTAGGAGAGAATCCATTTCCTCGCCTTTTCCTGTATTTCTTGCCTCATGACCCCTCTTCATCTTCACAGCCAGCAGTGTCCGGTTGAGTCCTCTCCACATTGTATCCCTCCGACGCCAACGCTCCTGCCTCCCTCTTCTACTTCCAAGGACCCACCCAGATAATCCAGAATAATCTCCCTATTTTAAAGTCAGCTGATTAATAACCTTAATCACATCTGCCACCTTAACTCCCCTCTGCCATGTAAGGTAACATGTTCACAGGTTCCAGGGACTAGGGGTTGGACGTCCTCAGGAAGCCATTCATTATTCTGTCTACCATACCCGGGAAACCAGATAAAATGGGAATGTCAACTACAACCTCCAGGCAACTTTACTTATGTTAAAATTGTCACCTGGGGCTTCCCTGGTGGCGCAGTGGTTGAGAGTCCGCCTGCCGATGCAGGGGACACGGGTTCATGCCCCGGTCCAGGAGGATCCTGCATGCCGTGGGGCGGCTGTGCCCGTGAGCCATGGCCGCTGAGCCTGCGCGTCCGGAGCCTGTGCTCCGCGGTGGAAGAGGCCACAACGGTGAGAGGCCCGCGTACCACAAAAAAAAAAAAAAAGGACTGGGAGAAGCTATGAACTGATTATAAACACCTGAGTTGGATGTCATATTTTGGGCAAGGGGAGAATCCCTTTCCTTGCCTTTCGCAGTTTCTAGAGGTCACCCACATGTCTTCAAGATGAGCGGTGTTGCATCTCTGCCTCAGCTTCTGTCGTCACATGTCTGTCTGACCACAGCTGGGAAGGGACCACTCTTCTGCCTACGAAAGCCTTCCAATACCTCATGTGCCGCTGCAGTCCAGATGTGGAGGTGCCCGACCAGGGCTCGTGCACACTGTTGCCTCTGAGAAGATTTTAAGGTATGTTCCCCTCCCTGCACTGGGTGTCAGTCTGGGCTCCTGGGCAACCATGGCCTCTGACCATCCTCCGTGCCTGAAATTACCTGTAGAGGAGGTAGCTCCCTGGAACGCCAGGTTTACATGCCGGCGCACAGT
This sequence comes from Phocoena phocoena, assembly GCF_963924675.1. Lineage (NCBI taxonomy): Eukaryota > Metazoa > Chordata > Mammalia > Artiodactyla > Phocoenidae > Phocoena > Phocoena phocoena. The sequence goes on from NC_089219.1 coordinate 160,113,521, forward strand.
GGAAGGAGAGTCTCTTACGACTCCAGTGGTAGCAATATCCACAAGGCTCCCTCTGACCTTTCATCCAGATTCCCAGATTACAGAGCTGTGTTCCAAGGCACGGGGAGCTGCCCTAAACTCTGCACAGAGCTTCGGTGGTCTCCTACCTTATCCCTAACACACCGTTCCTGCCCCACCTATCGGAGCTGCCTTGGCTGTAAGGGCGTCACTTGTGTCATGAATCTGTTTTCTTGACAAGTTGTTTGGTGTCTGACCGTTTGTTCCCTGGTCCTAAACACCCACTCACCATTGGCCTCCTGTTTCTATCACTGTTTGTAGGTAACTAACACATCCCTGGGCCTCACGCCCCTCCTTTCCTTATATCCATAGCTCTTCCGAGCCGTCGCAGCCCTGAATAGCACCCCAACCCCAGGACTCTGGAATCCCAGGAATCCCTCCGCGTACCAACCCATTTGATCACTTCTTCAACAAGTATTTCTGAGTATGAAATCACAACCAGACACTGCACAGGAGAACAGAGTGGGCACAAATCCAACATGGAGCTTACAGGCTGGTGGGGGGAAGGTTGTTAAACTAACATGAAAAACATAGACTCACAAATGGTGAGCAGCTGTGTGAAGCCAGTAAAGGATGCCATAAGAAAAGGGAAGAATGGGGTTTAACTTAGACAGTGGGTAAAGGAGAAAGAGATGGCATTTCCGAGGAAAAGACATTGACACTGAGACAGCAGATTGTGTATAAATTGGTGGGAAAAGAGAGAGAAAAGCAAGTGCAAAGGGCCAGATCCCACAGGATTTTTCAACCAGGTTAAGTGTCTTGGATTTCATCCTAAGGACAGGAAAGCCACTGTGGGGTTATTAAGCCAAGGAGAGGAAGAAACATTATCTGATTTATATTTTACAAATATCACTAGAGCTGCTGATTGGAGAGCAGGTTACTGGGGGCAGTAGTGGGACCAGGGGTCCCTTCTGTAACCCCAGAATAATGGGAGGTGACTTCATGGCTGCATTTATGAATTTTGTGCATTCTTCCATTTTCATCTTGCTTTGTGATAGTGTTGAAAAGCACTAAGTTTCTTCCCAGGTTAAAAAAAAGCAGGGACAGAAGTATTAACCCACTTCCCATTAACGGTCTAAACAGCTGCTGAAACACCTCTGGTTACCATAAAGACCCCAAGCAAGATGGGAACAGCTGCAACCATCTTTTCTGACCCAGTGAATCGCAATTTCAGTGGGTTGGTGCCAACCCATGTAACTGGCAAGAACCCAGTTGGGGTCTTCTGAATGGACAACAGGCCAAAGGGGCAAACAAAGGCTCTAGAGGAGGAACGTGGCACAGCTGCGAGTTTGCTCAACCAGTGAATTTATTTGGATGGCTTCACAACTAAATCTGTGTTTTACGCAACAGGGGAGCCTCTTAAACTCCATGAAATCATTTTCAGGATTTAGAAGCACCTTTCTGACCTTTTCTCAGGACTTATCTGTGACCTTCTGGTCACAGAGACACTGAACTAGGATGTCTTCAGCCTGGACCCTGGTGTGATCTCCCTCATCTAGACTCACACACGCCCAGCTCCCAGAGCGCAACAGTCCTCCTCACTGCAAAACAGGGTCCCAACCGGGGGTACGAGCTGCCTTCTCGCCTGTAAGTCAGGTCACAGACATGGCACTGTTGGAGACTGGCTTTGCCAGATAGAGGCTCTGGTTGGCTCTCCTGTCCCACCCATGAGCACCATGGAGCCCAGCAGGGTCTTAATGATCATCTACTGGTTATTAATCATGGCTGCATATTAGAACTTTAAAATTATCCATATGACATTCTGGAAAAGGCAGGACTGTGGACACAGTAAAAAGACACAACCCCTGTTGCCAGGGGTTCAAGGGGAGGTAAGAATGAACAGGTGGAGCACAGAGGATTTTTAGGGTGAAACTACTTTGTATGATACTATGATGATGGATACCCATCATTACACATTTGTCCAAACGCATAGAACGTACAACACCAAGAGTGAACCATGATGGAAACCATGGACTCTGGGTGATTATGACGTTTTGCCTCTGTAGGTCCATTAGTTGCAGCAAATGCATCACCTGGTGGGGAGTGTTAACGGCGGGGGAGGCTATGCACCTGTGCGGGCAGGATACGGGAAATCTCTGTATGTTCATCGCAGTTTTGCTGTGAACCTAAAACTTCCCCCCAAGATAAAGTCTATTTTTTAAAAAGTAATTTAAAAACTATCCATGCTTAGTATGTGGTATATTAGGCCACAAAAAGGAATGAAGTATTGACACATGGTACAACATGGATGAACCTTGAAAACATTATGCTAAGGGAAAGAAGCCAACCTCAAAGGACCATATATTATAGGATTCCATTTATGAAATGTACAGAAGAGGCAAATCTTTAGAGACAGAAAGTAGATTACTAGTTGCCTAGGGCTTAGTAGAGGGGGAAACAAGGACTGCTAATAGGCACATGGGTTTTTTTCGGGGGGTGAAAACATGTTGTAAAATTAGATAGAGGTGATGATTATACAACGCTGTATGTATCCTAAAACCCACTGAACTGTACAATTTCAAAGGGTGGATTTTTTGGCATATGAACCATATCTCCATAAAGTTGTTTAAATACATCCATGCCTGCACCCTGCCGTACCCCAGTGACTTCAGAATGTCTGGGGGGTGAAGCCCATGCAGCAGTGGATTTTTAAAACTCCCTAGATGGTTCTAATGTATAGTAAAGGCTGAGAACCGCTGGTCTAGCCTAATCCTCTAGTCAGCAGCTGAGGACACGGGGGTCAGATTGTTGTAGTGACTCTCCCCGGCGCTTAGCAGAGTCAGCATTAGGACCCAGGCTCCTGAACCAGCTCTCCTCTGTGCTCAGTCTCTCGGCTGAATACAAAACTCAGACCAGGGTCTGCTTGGCACTCCAGATACCATGCTCCCTGGCTTCCCCGACTCCCACAGTGGCTCTTAAATCAGTCTCTTTCCAAAGTATCCAAGCTGCCTCATTTGTCAATATTTCTCTTCTAACCCACTGCTACCTCCTTAGCTCTTCAAGTGATTTTGAGTCGTTTCTCCAGCCGCCCTTCGGACTTCACAGCTGCCACATCTCCCTATTCTGAAGGCCAACTTTCCTGTTATGAATTTGTGTGTACATTTAACAGACGAAGTCATTTCTGTCTTCAGTTGAAAGGTTCTATCCGTTCAATCTTTACAGTCAGAGAGGAGAAGTTATTCACCACAAGGATCCTGGACCCTTTTGGCAATCAAGTGTAACTGGTGGTTCATAATTCCCATTTTGAGCTAGATGGCTGTTTAAACTTTGAGAGATCTTCACTGCAAGTTAATATCCAGGGTAAGAATATAAAAAGCTTGTATCTGATGTTATTTCTAGGAATGTCCACTGTTAGGAAATGAGAAATATGTTGCAGGCAAGGCTTTATCAGATAGCTTAAAAGGAAAAATAAAAAGGCAACATCAAGCATTTTCAAAAAGAGGGTTTTAAAAAGTTTCTTTTTAATGTACATTTTTGTGTATAATTTGGTCAATGAAACATATGGACTTTTGTGTTTTCTGAGCACTAAGACACTTGTAATACTTTCTCATCTGGAGAAAGTAAAGGGAAAGGTTATTTTCATTTACATTTGTATCCTTCCTCCCCTTTAACACTCTAGATTTTAAGGGTCAAGGGTCTTCTCATTCATCTCTGGATCTGTCCCTCCTCACATCTGCCATTGGAATTGGGCACAGAATTGGGCTCAGCAAATATGTTTTGAACAATCCCAGAGCAGTGACCCTCAACTGGAGACAAGAAAGTAGGCGATGGGCTTAGAAATAGCACAATCAATATATTTCTTATTGTTATGTTACAAACTACCTGCACTCAACAAATGTGTACTGAGCTCCTACTCTGTACCAGGCACTGTTGTAGGATAAAGCTGGACAAAACTGACAAATCTCTGGGGACAATTTCATTCCACCGAAAGTAAAGCTCCCCATGTAAGCTGGCGGGGACATGAGGAATAAATGCTGGAGAGAGTCCGAGAGATAAAAATACAGATACTTGGGCTTCCCTGGTGGCGCAGTGGTTGAGAGTCCGCCTGCCGATGCAGGGGACACGGGTTCGTGCCCCGGTCAGGGAAGATCCCACATGCCGCGGAGCAGCTGGGCCCGTGAGCCATGGCCGCTGAGCCTGCACGTCCGGAGCCTGTGCTCCGCAAAGGGAGAGGCCACAACAGTGAGAGGTCCGCGTACCGCCAAAAAAAAAAAAAAAAAAATACAGACACTTGCACCATTCCGCCCACTCCTCCACACTAACTTCATGGTTCCCTTTTCCTCTGGAAACCGACGAGACCAGAAAGAAATGTCAAGGAAAAAAATCCTAGCATCTGAACGGTCATGTGAAGTTCACATCACACATCCACATAATTTACATCACTTAATCTCACAACACTGTGGAATACATGGCATTATTCCCCTTCCATAGGTAAAGAAGACAAGACTCAGGGAGGATATGCGGTGTGCCCAGTCACACAGCAGATAAGAAACAGAGCTAGGACTCAGTTCCCCAGGTCACCAGCATCCCGGCCTTGTGTCTTCACACTTTATCACAGTTTCTCAAGGAAGCAAGGAAGCCTAGGGGAGCTGGAGGGATGGGGAGAGGTAGTATATCTTGGCCTCGAACACTGGAACATTGCTTTCAGAAGTGGGAGTGACAGCAAATATGGCTGCAAAAGCAGGCCGGGGCCTAGACACACAGACCTTGAAGGATGGCTTTGCACCCATCCGGTGGAGAGTGTGCACTTAGGCCAGTTGTCCCAACGTAATTATTAGTAGTACCCTTTCACTATCAGAAGTGTCAGTTTGCTATTTCTTCCCCTACCAACACTGGAAAACCCAGAGGCAGCCGAGCGAGCGAAGGAGCTGGAGCGAGAGGAAAGATCGGAGCTTCCCAACGGCTGCTGGTCAGACCTCAGCTTTGAGTCAGCTGGAAGACAAAGCTCTGCCTTTACATTCAAAACTGAGACTAGGGACTTCCCTGGTGGCACAGTGGTTAAGAATTCGCCTGCCAGTGCAGAGGACACGCGTTCGAGCCCTGGTCCGGGAAGATCCCACATGCCGCAGAGCAACAAAGTCTGTGCACCACAACTACTGAGCCTGCGCTCTAGAGCCCGTAAGCCACAGCTATGGAGACTGTTGCCACAACTACTGAAGCCCGCGTGCCTGGAGCCCGTGCTCCACAATAGGAGAGGCCACCGCAATGAGAAGCCAGTGCACTGCAAGGAAGAGTAGCCTCTCGCCGCAACTACAGAAAGCCCGTGTGCAGCAACGAAGACCAAACACAACCAAAAATAAATAAATAAATAAAGTTGATTCTTTAAATAAAAAAAAAAAAAAAAAACTGAGACTATTCCAATTCCTGAAAGCTTGGGACTTTCGTGACTGAAGAAGTTATAGGTCCTGCCCAAGAGATTGTCCAGGAGCTGGAAAAGAATATCTGATCAAATGTATTCGAGTAGAGTGATAGGAGAAAAAGTTTCTTCTCATCATAAAACAGCAAGAATTTAGGAAAGGATGGTTTATAATAAGGAGGTTTTTGAGTTACTTTAGTAATAAAACCACCCAGGACGATAAAGTATATGGCCACTGCTATGGTCTGAATGTTAGTGTCCCCCCAGAATGTACATGTTCAAATCCTAACCCCCAATGTGATAGCATTAGGAGATGGGGCCTTTGGGTGGTAATTAGGTCATGAGGGTGGAGCCCTCATGAGCAGGATTTGTGTCCTTGCAGAAGAGGCCCCTGAGAGCCCCTCACCCCTTCTACCACGCGAGGACACAGTGAGAAGGCATCCGCTATGAACCAGGAAGTGGGGTCTCACCAGACTCAACCATGCTGGTGCTTTAATCTTGGACTTCCAGCTCCAGAGCTGTGAGAAATAAGTTTCTGTTGCTTATAAGCCACCCAGTCTGCGCTATTTTGCTGTAGCAGCTAGAACACACTAAGACGGCCACTCTGTCTCTCAGCGTGGAGGTTTAATAAGACGCCGGCAACTGACCTAACCCTATTTCACTGGCTCTTGCCCTGACACCCTTAATCAGAGGCTATCTGACTTTGCAAAATCCTCTCAAGTGTTTGTGGGGTCCTTGGGGTTTGCTTTACATGTTCACAGGGTCCCCTCGTGTTCTTCGGTCCTGGCCCTTTACTATTTGCTGCCCACGAAGGCCGGTGAGGGTTGCTACAAGGCGCTGTTGCAGCTGTTGTGGCATGCCTGGAGGTGTACACCCCCTCCTCACTCTGCGTCGCATTTCATTACCCACCTAGTGAGTTGTGAGTGCTGGTGAAAGCAGGGCCCGCCTCTCCTGCCTGCAGTGGCCCTCTGCAAAGACACAAAGAGGTGGTCATCAGGGATTCCTCCCCATGCTCATTGTTTCTGTGGCTTCAACTCTTTTCCCCAGACTTAAACAGCCTCCTCCCCTCTACTCCAACCTCTTCCATCATCCTGCTTGCTCAGACAAGACTGAATCTCAGCTTGATCTGAAGCCCAGACCACTGACATTTTGGCTTCATTCGCAGACAGCAGGAAACTTCTGATGGGCTTTGAGCAGAGAAGAAACCTCATCATTGGGAAGATTCTTCTTGGCAGTAGTTCCTCAAATAAACTGGGTGAGGGCTTCCCTGGTGGCGCAGTGGTTGAGAGTCCGCCTGCCGATGCAGGGGACACGGGTTCGTGCCCCGGTCCGGGAAGATCCCACATGCCGTGGAGCGGCTGGGCCCGTGAGCCATGGCCGCTGAGCCTGCGCGTCCGGAGCCTGTGCCCCGCAACGGGAGAGGCCACAACAGTGAGAGGCCCGAGTACCGCAAAAAAAAAAAATGAACTGGGTGGGTGGACAGATTCTTCTTGGCAGTAGTTCCTCAAATGAACTGGGTGGGAGGAGAAACTATTCTCGCTTCTATCCCAGGGCAGATTCAGTTCAGGAGGGCGGCACTCTGGTGCCACCTGGAGGCATCCAGCCTCAATTACAGAAGCAGTTTACTGAGAGCTGAGTTCTGAAGCCAAATCTGCACGTCAGAAAGTCACAGAGGGACGTTTTAGGGCTGCTGGGAAATCGGCCTGTTTGTTTGGACTAGGCCAAAAAGAATAAAGCCTCAAGGAGGTGGCTATGCTAGAGACTCTAGGAGTGACCTAGGCCTCCATGCCTTCCCACAGTGGAGGCTGATTTATAAGGAGATTCTTGCATTACTTTAGTATTGAAACTTCCCAGCATGGGCTGGAGAGTCACCCCCAACCCCTTACAACAGATTTGCAAATCAGCATCTTTGCCAAAATAAAGGGTGATCATTGCTCAGAGGAAGGAAGAGGACTCATTCTTGTTTCAAGTGACACCTTCCAGGTTCCTGGTCTCACTTCCTTTAGAAGTCCTCCCCAACCCTGCAAAAAGAAAGTGTCTCTTGGACAAAGAGAGTAGAGAGGCTGCTGCAGGGAGAGTGGCAGCCAGAGCCGGCCCTGTGAGCCTGCACAGGTTTTCCCAGTAACTTTTTCCCCTAATGACCCTGTGATTTATAACACAACCCGGGAAATAACTAATGAATAGAGAATACTAGGAATTGTATTGAAGCTGTTTTGGGAATTAAGACTAGACTTAAATCTTTGAATACTAGATTCTTTCTGCCAGAATCCACTTAATTACATACTTCAGTATATAATTCTTGTAATATTGTGTAATTTGTTTCTCTTCTGTCAAAACAATTTCTATTCCTTATCGATTTTCTCCAGGTTACCTAGTCATGGAAGTTTATTATGGCTAAGATTTCTCTTGCCATTAGCTCTATCTCCTCCCTAATATCTCATGTTTTCTTAAGAAAGTGTTTCACTGTAAACAAACAAGGTCATTTCTCTGAGTCTTTGCCAAGACTGCACTGGACTTTTGCTTCTGGACGAATGCAAACTTACAAACAGCCCAAGACCAGCCATCTTGATTTGTACAAAGAGAAAGAGAAAGCTAGTTTACTCAATACTCAAACAGCATTAGGAGATTTATATTTCCATGTGTATTACAAAGGTGATGAAATAGAGGCTCAGAGAAAACTTTGCCCAAGGACACAAAGCTAGAATGTGGACAGGGTAGAATTTTAAATTCGAGGGTGGCCTGACGTCAGATCCACCGACGACACAAGAATATAGGCAGAGGAAGCCCCAAAGTGCTAAGGACGGCAGTGTGAGTCCTGCAGTCAGAAGGAGAATGGGTTGGGTCTCAGGGCCTGTGGGGAGGGGCTGTGTCGAGGGGACCCCAGTGTTGGTGGTCCAAGAGGAGACGTGCTGGGGAAAAGGAAAGGCTGGGCCCAGGAGGCATAGCAGTCAGATTTGGGGTGGCCCCAATGCAAATGGCGAAGAGGAGGCCCCGGGAAAGAATGTTGCCCCCAGGACTTTCTGAAAAGGCTTATCTCTGCCACTGTAGTTCTTTCTGCCTCTTTCTTCTCTTTTTTCTTCTCTCTCTTCTCACGCCAGCCCACTTTCTCTTTCTATTTGGCTTTGCTTAATTGTGAAGATCATGGGGGAGACGGGGGAAATTCAGGCCTCTCTTCTTCTGACTGATTATACCATAATGCGTTTCACTTCCTCCTTTCATTAAGGGCAAAATATGTGCTATAAAATCAAAGTTCACATTCTGTAACTGGCTTCCAGGAGAGTTATCTTTTCCATGTTTTTCTTTGAAACTGCTTTCAAGCTTTCTCTTCCCTCCTTTCCTCTCTCCGGAGACCTCGGTGTCTAAGGGCTGAGCTGTACCGGGGTGGCGCTGGGAGGGGTCCACATGGAGGCAGTGATGAGCTTGGAATGGGTTACACTGAGCAAATAAGTAACTTGAGCAAGTGAGTAAGTGTAGAGAGGACAATGGGAGCCAGGCTGGAGAGATGACAGGAAGTGAAAAGGGAAGGTTGAAAAGGAACTTGAGGTATTGGATTGTAACTGGAAGTATAGTATAAATTCATTGTTTTTAAATATATATATCAACATAAAATATAAATCTATATACATAGATATAGATGATATATAGAGATAGAGATGCACACAGATATAGTTATATATGTGTGTGGGGGGGATTATATATATACACAAACAAATTCTAGCTCTATCAGCTGAGAGGCGACAGAAATAATAACATCCCAGTAGCAATGAGCACATGGAACATCTAACACTGGTTTCTAACTACCGTTCTTTACTAAAAGGACCAGGAATGGCTGATTCCAAAGATAGAACAGAAACAAGGTGAGTCTGGAATATCTTCTTATGCCAGAAAGTAAGGAGATGCTTAAAGAATGACTAAGACATATTTAAAGGACACAGGAGCCAGCTGAAGGAGATCCCACTGGCTAACCACTGGCTAAATCTCCACATTTGTTGTGGAGACAACCTCCACATCAAAATGATGTGATAATATCTTACTTTCAATTATTAAGTAAAATAGGAATCTTTATTGAAAATAAAGGAATAAATAAGGTAATGGGATATGTGTGTGAAAGCTCTTTCTTATAGTAGACTGTCAAGTGATAAACGTAGAAAAAATGGTGGAAATAGGAAGCCATCATATGACACCATCATGCTGATGATTTATTCAGGAAGGGTTGGTCAACAATGAATGCTAAAGCTGATGAGTGGAGGTTGAGAAGGACCAGGATGTTGGTATCATCTCAGAAAATCTCCCCACAAAATGCTTACCATTACAAAAGAGAAAAGTAGTAACTTGATGGGGGAGAAATCTGGACGATGCCAACACGACCAAGCATTCAACATCAATGTCACCATTGGTGGGACAGGGTGACATCGTGTGCTGTAATATGAAAAGCCCAGCATCCTGTCCGTGGTGTTGCTACCAAGAATGCATGGCGAGGTCTGACCAAAAGGAAATGTCAAATAGAAACAGGTCTAAGGTCATCTTACAGAACAAAAGGCCTATACTCTTTAAAACTGAAGGACATTAATGACAGAAAGACTCTGAGAAATTATTCCATGTTGAAGGAGATTGAAGTGATGTAGCAAGTAAAGGTACTGTGTGTCCCAGGATTGACTGGATCTTGGACCAGAAAGAGAAGAGAGCTAGCTGAGCTGGCAAATTTTGAAGGAGGTCTGTGGAATGGGTGCTATTGTTGCACCATTGTTGGCTCCTCATTTGGAGGGTTTGCGTTAGCTTCCTAGGGCTGCCATCACAAATTACCACAAGTGAGGGGCTTAAATTGACAGAAATCTATTCTCTGGAGCCTAGAAGTTCAAAATCGAGGTGTCAGTCAGTTAGGGTTGGTTCCTTCTGGAAACTGAGGGAGTAACTGTCCCATGGGTTTCTCCTAGCTTCTTATGGGTGCCGGCAGTCCCTGGCATTTCCTGGTTTTGGGCAGCGTCACTTCAATCTCTGCTTCCATCTTCATATGGCCTTCTCCTCTGTATGTCTCTGGGTCCCTTTTTGTCCTCTCCTCTTGTTATAAGGGCATCAGTCCACTGGATTTAGGGTCCACCCTAAACCCAGGTGATCTCATCTTGTGATCCTTAATTACATCCGCAAAGACCCTATTTCGAAATAAGACTACATTCTGAGGTTTCAGTTGGACATACATTTTGAGGGAGTGCTATTCGACCCACAAGAGGGTTGTATCCAGAAACACACACTGGAGTATTTAGGGGTGACAGGGCGTTGTGATTGCAACTTGCTCTTAAATGGTTCTGATAATGATAAGGGGGGACTCAAGAATTCTTTGGGTACTATTCTCACAACTTTCTATACACTTGAAATTATTTCAAAGTAAATCATTTCAATTTCTTTAAACCTGCTTTTGAAATTATTTGAAGGTTTTCATGGGGGAAATATTCAGGAGAGAATAAGACAAGATGTTTGAACTTCCACAGTTTCTGCCACCATTTGTCATCTTGTTTGAGGGTCACAAAGATTGGGGACCACCCTCCTTGACTGGGTAGGAAGGAGTGTGAGACCCCGCCCTCCTCTCAATGCCTTGCATTTTCACATGTTCAGCATTCTTCGAGGGCTTTAAATATTGTTTTGGGGTGGATGAGATCAATTTTCAGAGGGAACTGATTTGGAATTTGGCTATTCCAAAGAGGATTTGTTCAAGCTAAATGTAGGAGTGAGAGTAGGGGCTCATCTGGTTGACACGGCCCAGTGCTGTGCCCCCAGGGCCGGGCACCCAGGCATCATTTTAAGGATCACCCGTTGCTATATATGCTGCATGCCTTCAATTTTTATTTTTAATTTAACTTTAGACTCATGTTTAGCCTTTTCACTCCTACTCTGTCTTTCCTGATTTTCCTTTCCTTTTATTCCCATCAAAGAAAGAGAAATGCAATTCCTTTCTGCCTATTACACACGTTTCCACTCTCAGGCTATAATCTATCTCCGCAGATTTTCAATCTTTTAATCTAGCTGATAAAAGAGTTTCACCTTTTATTTTTCTTCTTTAAATCTCAGATATTTTATCCTTTATTGTTTTCATTACCTTTCAGATTTAGTGGCTTGTTTATTATATTTTATAAATTTTACTGTTTTCGTTTTATTTTTCTTATATTTACTTTTTTACCTTTAATCTTTTGAACTTCCATTGTCCCTTTATTAGCCTGCCCTAATTTTCCTTCTTTTCCTTTTCTTCCTCCTCTCATACAATGACTGTCTTTGACGATGATTGTTAAGAGGATAGTCCCTAGGGTGTGAGGCATTTAGAGCGATGACACTGGAGGTTATCTTCTCCAGCCATCTCTCCAGCCTCCAGTCAGGTTCCCACCGTAGCCCTCCCAGAATCTTTGATCTGCCTTTGGAAGCTTCATCCATTCCAGGGCTGTAATTCTCTTGGAAATCTTGTTGTTAATATCTCACATAATCCAGTCCTCTGTGTTTGAAAATCAGCGATCTTCAATATCTAGTCAAAGTTTGTTGAGTGAAACGTGCTGGTGACCTGTGACACGTCACAAACCAGAAGGATGCGGTCAAGGAGGTCACCGCAGCCTGACCTGGACGTGGTTGACCCATTTGGCCCTGAGCCTTGGATAGGAATTCTGCAGAGGCACAGTTATCAGGCCCCTAGCAAGACTTGTTTCCCTGTGTGTTTCCAACATGCTTATTTCCAAGTTGTGCCACCTCCCTTCCAGGCTGGCCATGAAAGGTTGCTGGGTGTGTGGTCCTACAGGCTCCCTTCCCTCCTTAGGACAGTCCTGGAAAAACTGGCCAATATGGAGATTATTCTGAATGAATTTTCTAAATAACCACATAGTTCTCTCCAAGGTGAACTTCTATTGTTAGGGTCCATTCCATATGTCCCAGATGCACTTGGAGGATCATAACAAGAGACAAATGGGAGTCTCATTTTTCTCTCTAGATCATGAGGCATCTTTCATTCCCTACCCCTAAGTCTCTGTCTCTGACTTTCGTTATTTCCTCAAGGATGGAATATTGGTTTTGCTTTACTATTTGGCTAATCCAGGGAAGAAAGGGAGAGTTTCAAAGACTCCCTCTCTTCCTTCTTAACTACAGTAGCTATTATCCCGGAAGCCAAGGAACCAATGTGGGGGTGAAGCCAACACCAAGTATGTTCATCACGATTGTATATTCAGGCTCTGGAGAAAGGACCACCAGGTGGTTCAGTGAGCCCAGTAGACTTACTGTAAGCCAGACTCAGGCCAGAATTCCATTTTTTACCTGGCCCCAATATGCCTCCACTCAAACAGGGGTGCCATGATCATGCTTCTTGACTCTGAGGATGATCAATGTCATTATCCAAGAAAATAACTACAAAACTCATTGAAGAAAGACGGGGACAAACATTACTACATACAATTGTGATGTTGCGGGGGTTTTCCTTGACAGAACCCAGCTCTTCTTCAATCAATGGGTCTGAAAACAAACTCAGGTCCAGAAAATGGACAAGGGATTGTGACTTTTAATTATAGCAGCCGCCCCTGTCCATCCTTTATTTTTTTGGTTGTAAATAATGCCCGTGTTTGGTGCCCACCTATAGTGTCTTAGGAACACATGTTCTGTTTATCATCTCCATAACTCTAAGTAGGCTTGGTCCTTTAGCTGACCAACTGACCTGGCCACTCGCTGTGCCACCTTCCTTTTGACAGTTAGGTGTAACCTCTTGGTCTCTATTATTTCAGGATCTTATCTTTCTCATTGAAACCGCAATCTCAGGGACTGTGGTTCTCTTATGGTATCACCTAACATCAGCCCTGGCCTTCTGAGTACAGCCACCACTGAACTTTTCAACAATGTTGGTGTCCCTCTCCTCAGCTCATTCCTTATCACTTCAGTAAGTGGAGTGTCCTCCAGACACCCACCTCCTACCTCCTATAGCATGTAGTCACTAGGGTGGGCTTTCCAGTCTTACACTCTATAGATATACTATGGCCCACCTCTCTGACCCTTTTGATCTTTTCTGCCACTTCTTGCTTCAATAGTTCTGGCACATCTACTTGATTTAACATGGGCCATTGTTTTCTCCAGTCTTCTGGGAGCTATATTTGCTCTGTCTCCTGGGATCCTGGCCAGAATATTAAATCTTATATCCCAGAAGAATGCTCCCAAATCTATAAAATTTCCCTTGTCCAACTTTATTTTCCACCTGTATAGTAAAAATATACCGAGAATTTGTTTAAACAAGTTTGGTAAGACAACAGACGTGAAAATGGTTGTTATGAAGGAAGATGTTTATGCTCACAGATATCCAGACACAGGAGACACATCTCCCATGCAGGGAAACGTGGGGAAGGAGGAGAGATGGTCATGAATCAAAAGAATGAGGGGGGGCTTCCCTGGTGGCGCAGTGGTTGAGAGTCCGCCTGCCGATGCAGGGGACGCGGGTTCGTGCCCTGGTCCGGGAAGATCCCATATGCCACGGAACGGCTGGGCCCGTGAGCTGTGGCCACTGAGCCTGCGCGTCCGGAGCCTGTGCTCCGCAACGGGAGAGGCCGCAACAGCGAGAGACCCGCGTACCGCAAAAAAAAAAAAGAATGAGAGGGAGAGCACGGCCTACAGCCTTTTGGGGGTTTTCTTGGAAAGGAATAAGTGAGGCAGGTACTCTGAATAGGTTTAGGATTGGATAGCGTGAATAATTTCCCCAGGCTCTGGACTATAAGAGTGGTCCACAGTTGTCTTGTACCCGGCCGTGGGGTGACTTACAGCAGGGGAAATATCGGCTTGGTGTGTGAGAGTCTGTTTAAGGAGACAGTTGAGGGATATGGGCTCGGGATTTGCTGGTGTGCGTATGAAAAGCCCACTTGCAGGGGAGTCATGTGCTCTCTCTAGGAATTAGCTAGCTGTGGGAGTAGCACTCTCTTCAGGATCAAGGCCCCAAATGCCAAAGGATCAACAATACAGAAAATAAGAACCTAGAGTCAATACAGCCCTTGCTTTCCCACCCTATCCCCCACTCTGACTCAGCAGTCTCAGAACCCAGCCTCTCTGTACACTGCGGGCCCCCTCCAATGGATGTCGGCCGGGCCCTGCAGCTCCTTCAGTGTATAGTTCCTTTTCTCCCCTAGCAGGTCCAGCACTTTCCCAGCTGGGGAATGGTGTCTCTTCATGCTAGTTATTGGCCTAATATTCAAGAGGGCAGGTGAGGGCAGACCCTGACGAAGGGTCATGCAAGGGAATAGCCTCTACAGTGTCTTCAAGCCTGTGGGTAGATGTGAGGCCTTCATATGGAGGAGGGAGCCAATTCTGGGGGTTCAGAGCATTCAGGGAATCAGGATTTTCAAGTGCATCCCCCTGCTGTCTCTACTTCATATTTTCAGATCCCCTTCATTACTAATGAGAGTCCTGACCTGGACAGAGCAAACCTACCTAGGCTGAGTGTTCAACCCTCTGCTACTCTTACAATTAAATCCTGGGCTGATCCTCAGTTTTTTCTGCCCTTTGGCTACAGGAGCCAGAGATTCCTTTACATGCTGCCAAGAAGGCCTCTCACTTTTATATCTACCTTGTAATCTGTACAATCACTGTCAGCCTTTCATTCTCCAAAGCATCAACTGCCCCCCTGCAAATCATCCAAATCCATTGTTGTTCTAATTCCTTCCTCCACCACCACCCTTTTTTTTTTTTTTCTTTTTTTTGCGGTACGCGTGCCTGTCACTGTCGTGGCCTCTCCCGTTGCGGAGCACAGGCTCCGGACGCGCAGGCTCAGTGGCCACAGCTCATGGGCCCAGCCGCTCCATGGCATATGGGATCCTCCCGGACTGGGGCATGAACCCGTGTTCCCTGCATCGGCAGGTGGACTCTCAACCACTGTGCCTCCAGGGAAGCCCACTCTATGTTTCTTAAATGTCTAATACTTTTCACCTACTAGTGTATCTCCTTCCACTGGTATGCCATCCAACTTCACTACCAGCCAAAGTTTTAACAATTGCACTGCTACCTTTTACCGGGGCTAAGCTGTGTCCCAACTACCAGCAGTTATGAAGTCAGCTTTGCCAGCTGGACAACAGGTGGTTCAGCTGCAGAATCCCATCTTAGCATCTGCTTCTTGCACTATTGTTGGTAGCAACAGTTACAGGTTGATTCCCTGGGAAACAAACTGTGAGATGGAGATCGGCCCGCAGGAAACTTATTAGAGAATGTTCTTGGGATTAACATCCCTGGAGAAAGAGAGGGAAATGATTGAAAAGAGAAGTTGGACCGTGCTGTGGTCTCAACAAAACCTCAGCTGACCCCATGGGGAGCTTTAATACTGGGATGTCCCTTCAGAATTGTCATGATTTGGGGCAAGGCGTCTGAGCCTTTATACCCCCACAAAGGACAGTCATTGGATACAGGGTGTCCCAGGAAGAGGACATGACCTTGGGCAAGATGGCCCTTCGCAGCCAAGGGTAATTTCTGGAGAAGGCTGACAGCTGAGGGCTCTCAGCCAGCAGCACCCCCAGAGTCCTTCAGATCTGCAGGGGTATGGGGAAGGAGACTGGTACATCCTGCTTCTTGCAATGTGGACATGATTTATCTTAATGTGCTCATTTGCCCCATCAAGGTGCATGCTGTCTTCTTGGACATATGGTCTCTCTTTTATGATTATTTAACCTTTATTTACATTTCCTTCTCCATGATAGAATTAGTTAACTTTGGGACGTTAAATACCTGGATTTGTGATGGGTCTAAAAGGCAAGGAACAAGAATGAGAGCATCATTTTTCCATGGGTAATGTTTCTAGAGCAAAGTGACACTACATTAACATCTCACCTGTGTAGATATGCTAATCACTTAATAAGTTATTTGCCATTTGAGGTTCTGAAAGTAGGCAAAAAGTGAATGAAACCACCCTTCAACCATTCTGGCTCATTTTTTAAAACCAGTTTTGTGGGGAGAAGTAGTTCCTTCTTGACACAGAGAACATTTATTAGAAAACATTTCTCAATGCAAAAGGATCATTGTCTAGGCGCTGAAGGTATTTTTCACCAGAAGTCTCGCCACAAAGGAATTTGGCCTATGTTTCCATAGCCACTGATTGGTGTCAAGGTTGCTCAGTTTCTCTGGAACTAGGCCATCTCAGGTGTGAATAAAAAGGAACTCTTTCAAATTCAGACTAAACTCATGGACTGGGGGGCCAGCAGGGTCTCTCCGTGACTCCCAAGACTGAAATGATACATGTATGGTAACCATAGTACATTCATGGTCCAAGGAATTCCAGTGCATGCCGTTCGCGTGATGTACCAGAGCTGCTCTGAGGCAGTGGGTAGGACAGCCCAAAGAGGAGGCCTGGGTTTGTGGGGTTCTTTTTTTTATCATTTTGCTTTTAAATCAAGTTTTCAATTAAGTTTTATTATTCATATCAACAGAGTGACAATAATAAAATATGTTTGGGTTTATCTTGTTGCACCCCAACCCCCAGGCACGCACACACACACACACACACACACCGGCGTTCTTAACAGTAAAAGGACATTGGTTTTTGGAGATAGAGAAGTGAAGGTAAGCCCAGGTTGTGAATTGGATATGGGCCCCATTTACACATTATTATGCCTTGGAAGCACAGAGATAGTTATTTTTAGTGTGGCGAGATTAAGCAAATGAAAATGCAGATGCCCAGTTAAATTTGAATTTCAGATAAATGACAAATAATTTTTAGTACAAGTATATCCCAAATATTGTACCCTATAAATGATGTCCCAAATAGTGCATGGCATCCTGTATTATATCTGGCAAGCTTATTGTATTTTCAAGTGAAAACTGTTGGGTTATGCTAGGGGATTTGCAAGGTGAGTAGGACCAACAATGTGGTTGCCCATGACAATAAGAAGGGCAATGAGCCCCAAAAAACATGGAAGGAGAAGTGACAAATAGGAAACTAAAGCTGAATTAGACAGCCAGACAAGATCGGACTGCCCAACTAAATAAAAATAAAATTTTAATGGAGCTTACATGCCA